>NC_077233.1:284972961-285572961 GCF_027887165.1 Monodelphis domestica | reverse complement strand
CCTTCCTTCCTTCCTTCCTTCCTTCCTTCCTTCCTTCCTTCCTTCCTTCCTTCCTTCCTTCTTCTTCTTTCTTTCTTTCTTTCTTTCTTTCTTTCTTTCTTTCTTTCTTTCTTTCTTTCTTTCTTTCTTCCTTTCTTTCTTTCTTTCTTTCTTCCTTTCTTTCTTTTTCTTCTGTAGCAGAAGTCTTAACCTTTTTGTATTTGTCATGGACCCCTTTGGCAATCAAGTGAAGCCTATTGGCCCCATCTGTAGGTTTTCAATGTATAATATAAAATACATAAGATTACAAAGAAAACCAATTGTATTGAAATAATACATTTTATGTCATTTTAAAAATGTCTTTTAAAAAAAAATGAAGGACCCTTACTCTGTTGTCACCAGTTTTGTTTCATAGATCATTCCTCCAGGCGTCATGTCTTCTGCCTCCAAGTCCATTGCTTGATCCATGACTCCATGCTACCTATCATAATCTTAAGGGACAAAAATGGAAAATAATATTTTATCAAAATTAGAGTTTTTCAACTAGTAAATCTTGTTTTTAGAACTTTCTCCTTATTTTTTTTTAAACCCTTACCTTCTGTCTTGGAGTCAATACTGTGTATTGGCTCCAAGGCAGAAGAGTGGTAAGGGCTAGGCAAGGGGGGTCAAGTGACTTGCCCAGGGTCACACAGCTGAGAAGTGTCTGAGGCCAGATTTGAACCCAGGACCTCCCATCTCTAGGCCTGGCTCTCAATCCACTGAACTACCCAGCTGCCCCCTGAACTTTCTCCTTATTTATGGGCAAGGAGAACCTTAAAAATTTACTGGGAGCAATTGCCTTTAAAATAAAAGGAATTTCATTAGATATGAGATTATTGGAAAAACAGGAGAAAGAATTTGGGTGCTCTTGGAATTTGACAAATATACAAGTGCTTTAGAGCTATGCGCCAGGAAATTGCCACATTGACTTTGACTTTTCAAACGAAACAACCAAACTGTCAATTGCCCTTTAGGTGGTAAACGTGTTGCTATCCTAGAAGGGAAATGACACTACTGGAAAATTAGACATTGCCCAACATGGAAATGGATTTACTGGTTTAACTGTCCTACTAAGCGCGGTCTAGACAAGGGTGGAGGTCGTTAGCATTGAATGGAAAAGGAGAACCTTCTCTGGAAATGCCACATCACATAGTGCATAGAGTTGTCCTTAAAGTCAGCTGCAAAGCAAGATGCCCCTCCTAGGTTAAGCTATTACATCTAAGCCTAGTAGCGTGCTGCCAGCTTCAGCCCACTTTCCTGATTCCTCTCCCTTCTACTTGGAGAGTTGAAGAGCAGAGGATCAAACTCCTCCCAATGACTTATTTTATAGAGGACAGAAACAGGACCCTGAGATCACTCCACCGTGCATCTGCAGTGCTGCTTGTTTTCAGTTCCTCTGAATAAGATGGGCACCCTGCCCCCACCCAGCCAGATGCCCCCCAATGCCCCCTTCCCACTTCACTTTCCTGCTTCCTTCTGTGTATTGCCTCCCCTGTTAGACTGTAAACTCGCTGAGAGCAGAGACTGTAATTCTTTTCATTTATTGTATCCCCAAGTGCCCAGCACAGGGCTTGGCATGTCGTAGGTGCTTAATAAATGTGTATCCTGTTTATTTGTTCAAGTCACTCACAAGCATCCCCCTAGTTCGGGCCCTGATCTGCCACTCTTCTCATCGAGTGCCAGCGTGAGAGCTCGCTGAAGTCTTTGCGGAGCTGCTTTCTTCCTTCGGTGTCCACCTGCCACCCGACTCACCTGCGGTCTAAGAAGCTGCAGCTGCCCTGCTCTGTCGTCTCGGCAGGCAGGCTGAACAAGGCGGTGACCAATCAGCACGCCGCGGAGCCGCAGGGAGTTAGGTGGCGCCCGCCCACTCGTGGAGCCGGACGTCTTCCCCGGCAGAGGGATGGATGAGGACAACTTGTTCCACCAGCCAGGAGGGCGGGCGGCGGAAGAGTCGTTGAGGAGCTGCTGGAAGCTTGTTTAGACACGGAGGAACCAACGTTATCTACAGCAGCCCAAGCCGCCCTCAGGCTTCCTGACTTTCGTCTTGCTACTAAAGGCCGATGGCTTTGAGATGGAGGCTGACGACTTTGCGCCACGTGGCCTCCCTTAAGCCCAATGTATGTGTGAGTCAAGAAGCATCACTCAGGGTGTCATTTGGGCTCTCTTTGAGTATAAACAACCACCCAACCTGTCTCCCTTTTCACGTCTGTCACTTCGGCCATCTATCCTTCACAGAGATAGACAACTTATATTTTTAAAGTGCATCTGGTGGGGGCAGCTGGGTAGCTCAGTGGATGGAGAGCCAGGACTAGAGATGGGAGGTCCTGGGTTCAAATCTGGCCTCAGACACTTCCCAACTGGGTGACCCTGGGCAAGTCACTCACCCCCATTGCCTAGCCTTGACCACTCTTCTGCCTTGGAGCCAATCCAAGACGGAAGGTGAGGGGTTTAAAAATAAATAAATAAAGTGCATCTGAGTAGGTCATTCTTCTGCTCAAGGAGCTTCAGGATTTCTTTCTTACCTCTATGATATTATACAAACCCCTCTATTTTCCCCTTAAAGCCCTTCACAATCTGGTTCTTATTTACCTTTCCAGGCTTTTTATCAATTACTCTCCTTTATAGGCTCTACATTCCAGTCAAACTGTTTGCTATGCTCCTAAACACTTTCGCTTCCCATCTCCAAACTTTTGCCTAGGTTCTGCATCCCTAAAATTCGATCTCTCTCACCTCAAATTAGTAGAATCTTTATCTTTCTTCAATGCTCATCCTAACTGCTGTCTTCTAAAAAAACCTGTCAATCATCTCAGTTGGTAGTGACCTATCCATATGTTTTATTTATATCTTTATAATAATAATAGCATTTACTAAAACAATGTTATAATTATTTCATTTGATCCTCAAAACAAACCTGGGAGGTAGTTTGCAGGTGAGTAAATTGAGGCAAACAGAGGTTAAGTGATTATCCAGACAGTAAGTTTCTGAATCTGGATTTGAACTCAGGTCTACCTCATTCCAAACCTAATGCCTTATCCACTTTTTCAAGTGTCTGGAGGATATGGAATGTTTAGCTGAAGAGGAAATTTAGTTACTTAAAGGATCCCCGTATTCATGTAGGCAGAGCTGCTCTTACAGCCACTAGTCTCCTCCCATTTGGCATGGATTTCTAGTCACTCACTCACTGTCTTTAGCTGTACCTCAGAGGGGGATTTTTCCAGGAGAACCTTGCCACTTAAAACTCCTTATTGGTGGTTCCGGGTTGTTCTGAGGGTTAAAAATTCCTATGAATTAAAGATTTTTCCAGCTCTGGGAAATTGTAGACTATAGTTTGGTAGTTTTCTCGTTCACTTTGCTCCAGCCCCTAGATGGAAAAGCTGTAAACAATTTCCCTCAAAGAAAATCTATTTCTTTTCTCCTTCTCTCTGTGTGTATAACATGAGAGCCATTGCTTGTATCCCTCCTTACCAACTCTCCCATTTACAATAATGAAACACAAATCAGAAATTGCTATTGCTGACGAACGTCTTGTGCTAGCTTTCAATGCTTATTGAACTAAAGGCAAACAGTTATATACATATAGATATCTACACCTTCCCTCCTCTCTCAATACCATCTATAGATGGTGTAGACATCAATATATATTTATATCTTTACTCAATACCTATATCTACCAATATAGATATAATATAAAGAGCTGGCAATTTGGGGGTTTAATAATCTCTCCAGGTTGGAGATAAGTGGGTGGAGGGACAGGCAAATATCATCTGCTTCCATTTACATTTTGCTAAAATGGGAAGTTCATTAATTACAGGTCTTCCTAGTCAAGCCCTGCATGTCAATCTCAGACTATCTCTGAATAAGAATAGAAAGGAATATATCCTCTTCTGAGCAATACATGGTACTATAAAATGGAGATTTGAACCCTAGACTTCAATCCCCAGAAGTCCTTGGTACTTCCCAGAATTCCCTATAATCTCACCTGAGTCTCCACCTGGGAGAGATCACAATGAGTAAATTTTAACTGGTAGCAACACCTACTTGGCGCTCTTCCATTGCAGTGATGTAGTGGGTAAGCTAAGCGTGGGGGTTTTGAATAGGCTAATCAGCCCTAGGCATGTGGTTTTCCTATTTGTATTTTCTTTATTCTATGGTTTCTAATAAACTTCAAAAAATATATTTCTATTAAAGAGACTAAAATTTAATTTTTACAGTATTTACTAAAAAAATCTAACTTTCCTAAAATTCCATTCACTTCCTTCACTTCTTTCTTGCTTCTTTATTTTTTTGGTTAGATTTATCTAGTTCTGAAAGGGAAAAGTTGAGGTCCCCATTAGTATAATTTTTAATATTTCCCCCTGGGGCTCATTTAATGTCTCCTTTAAAAATCTGGAGGTTATATCATTTGGGGAATATATGTTTAGTATTGATATTACTACAGTATCTTTTAGCAAAATATAATTCCCTTCCATATCACTTGCAATTAGATCTATTTTTGATTTAGCTTTTTCTGAGGGCATGATTGCTACCCCTGCTTTTTTAACTTCAGATGAAGCATAAAATTCTGCTCCAGCCCCTTACCTTTATTCTCTGTGTGTCTTTCTGCTTCAAATGTGTTTCTTGTAAACAATATATCTTAGGATTCTGGTTTCTAATCTATTCTGCTATCTGCTTCCATTTTATAGGTGTGTTTCATCCCATTCACATTTATAGTTGTGATCATCAACTGTGTATACCCCTCCATCTTATTCCCCCCTTTGATCCTGCTTTTTTTTTCCTCCTTTCACTCTGTCTCTACTTAAAAGAGTTTACTTTTAACCACCATCTCTCCCACTTCACCCTCCCTTCTATTATCTCCATACCATTTTCTTATTCCCCTCCTACTTCTCATTAGGATAAGATAGATCTTTATATCCAAATGAATATGGTTGTCCTTCCCTCTCTGAGCCAATTCTGATGAGAGTAAGGCTTAAGTATTGCATATCACCACTCTCAATTTCCCCTCCACTGTAATACTTTTTTTTACATGTTTTTAGATGAGATAATTTACCCCATTCTTCTTCCCCCTTCTCTTTTCTCTCAATGCAATCCTCTTTTTCATCCTTTGTTTTTTTTGGGGGGGAGGGGAGGTTGGCTATCATGTCATCTTAGTCATCTTATTCCTGCATCCTCTGTCTATAATGATAAAAATTTTTAAAGTTACAAATATCATCTTTCCATATAGAAACATAAACAGTTTGACTTTAAATTTTCTCTTTCTTATTTACTTTTTTATGCTTCTTTTCGGTCTTGTATTTGAATATGAAATTTTCTATTAGGTGTTGTCTTTTTATCAAGAATGCTTAGAAATCTATTTTATTGGATAATCATCCCCCCCCCAAAAGAATATGGTCAGTTTTGATGGATAGATAACCTAGTTCCTTTGCATTTAGGAAAATCTTTTTCCAAGCCTTCCAATCTTTAAATGTAGAGGCTGTAAAATCCTGTGTAATCCTGACTGTGGATCTATGATATTTGAATTGTTTCTTTCTGGTTGCTTCTGGTATTTTCTCCTTAGCCTGGGAGCCCTCGAATTTGGCTATAACATTCTTGGGATTCATTACTTGGGGATTTATTTCAGGAGGTCATTGGTAGATTCTTTCAATTTACCTTTTTGTTTAAGAATATCAGGGTAATTTTCTTTGATGATTTAATATGATGTCTAGGTCATTTTTTTTAAATCATGGCTTTTAGATAGTCCAACAATTATTAAGTTATCTCTCCTGGATCTATTTTCCAAGTCAGGTTTTTTTTTTCCCAATGATATATTTCATATTTTCTTCTATTTTTTTTCATTCTTTTGATTTTCTTTGATTGTTTCTTCACATCTCAGGAAGTCATTAGCTTCCATTAGTTCAATTCTAATTTTTAAGGATTTATTTTCATCAGCGAGCTTTTTTTCATTTGGCCAACTCTACTTTTAAAGAAACTTATTTCTTGTTTGGATTTGTGTACTCTTTTCCCCATTTGGTCAATTCTGCTTTTTAAAAAATATTTTTATTGTCATGCAAAACATGCTTTCATATTGGTCACTGTTGTAAGAGCAAGATTATACATAATCAAAACCCCAAAATAAAACCATAAATACAATGACGTGAAAAACTACTTCAACAATTCTTTCTCTGGAGGTGGATGGTATCTTTCATCATAAATCATTCAAGATATCATCATCAATATCAATCAATCATACCAGATCCCAAATCATTGCATTGCTGAGTGTAGCCAAGTTTTCAGAGATAGTCATCACACAATATTGCTGTTATTGTGTACTATGTTTTCCCAGTTCTGCTTATTTTACTCTGCATCATTTCCTGCAGATCTTTCTATCTTTTTCTGAAATCATCTTGCTTGTCATTTCTTAGAGCACATGTTATGAATAAAAATTAATCTTGGAGACTTTTTACTAGATTTATAAGCATTGATCAGTAAAGAGAAAGAAAGAGAGAAATTGGGTGTTAGCCTTTCTAACTTAAGGTAGAATCAGGTCCCCCCATTGAAGCCTCTGAGGTTCCCTCTCTGTGGTCATTTGCCAGAGATAACAAGATACAATAAGAGGGAGAAAGAGTCAGCCCAGAGAGAGTTAGTTCATAGAACAGTTCAGAAGAAAAACAGGTTCTCAGCTTATTGTTTTGGCTTTTCAAACCTCTACCTGGATTCTTTCCTTGGCTAATGGAATTCAAATGTCATATCATCTGCCCTGGGCTCTGTGGTAATGTTATGCCAAGGTGGTCAGACCTCCTGTCAGACCAACATACATGTGACTCTGACTACTCTGTCCATCTGCTAGGGTGAGTCTTTCACTATTGGACTGAGTTAGAGGTCCCCCAGATCATTTTACTTTATACATACAATAGTGTTCTATCACTCACATGTACTACAATTTGTTCAGTCATTCCCCAATTAATGGACATCCCCTTAATTTCCAATTCTTTGCCACTACAAAAAGAGCAGCTACATATATTTTTGTACAAATATTTTGTTTTCTTTCTTTCCTCCTTCCTTCCTTCCTTCCTTCCTTCCTTCCTTCCTTCCTTCCTTCCTTTCTTTCTTTCTTTCTTTCTTTCTTTCTTTCTTTCTTTCTTTCTTTCTTTCTTTCTTTCTTTCTTTCTTTCTTTCTTTCTTTCTTTCTTTCTTTCTTTCTTTCTTTCTTTTTCTCTCTTTCTTTCTTTTTTTCTTGGAAAATTGCTTCACTACATCCCTTTGTTGATTCTATCCTTCCAGTATTTGTTTTGAAGCATTATTTTAAGGTGGGTTATAAAGGATTCTCAGACAGTTGCCTCTACTCTGCCATCTTGGCTCTGCCTCCTATAATTATGTACTTTAAAAAATACTTTATTATTATGAACTTGACAAACACATTTGAGCATGAACATTTCCTTATCCAAAGGAGATAAAAAAGATGGCATGTGATATTGTGACTCTCCATTGCAATAGATCATTTTTAAGTATTAAGTTTAACATGGCAGTTCCAAAATTGTCCTATTTCTGTCTCTTCTCTTTTCCCAGACTAGGAGGATGACTTTTCCATTAGAAATTAAAGAACAAAAATGAGGAGTTGATACTTAAGATAACTAAGGAAATGATAAGGTAATATGTTACCTCTGAAGAGTTCAGGTCACTTCACCTAATACATGCTACATTTATAGTAATAAGACGAATAATGATGACTAATATTTATAGAGTACCTACTGTATTCCAGACACTGTGTTAAATGCTTTACAAATATTTCATTTTTCTTACTACAATTTTGGGAGGTGGGTGTTATTATTATTACCATTTTAAAGTTGAAGAAAGTGAGTCAAACTGAGATTGTTACTTACCCAAAGTCACACAGTTAGTATTTGAGGACAGACATAAACTGAAGATTTCCTGACTCTCTGTACACTGTGCCAGAGGGCAGCTGTAGAAATGAGGAAATGTGGTTAATCTGGCACAACCTGTTTTTGATGAAAGCTTACTGACTCTTTTTAATTACTGCTTTCTTTTCTAGATGTTCAACAACCATTTAAAAAATGACCTGATTCCATATTTTCCTAGGAATTAAATTCAAAAGAACTAGCATGTGTAATTGCTGAACCATAATCAGTAATGCCTGGAAAGAGCATGGAAAATGGGAGAAGTAACATGAGATCAGAGAAGAGCAAATGTTTTGATTTTCAAAACAAAAAAAGGTAAAGGCAAACTATAGCACTTGCCCATCCTTGCCCATTTCCCAAGACTCTTCCAATGTTATTGATAGTGGCTCAGCAATCACACATCTAGTCGTTTTGACTTTAATTCCTAGAAAATTTGGGAACAGATCATTAAAGAAATGGCTAGAAAAGGAAGCCTGAGTATAATGAGTCAGTAAGCCTTCATCAAAAACAGGTTATGCCAGATTAACTTCATTTCCTTTTTTGACTGGCTTACTAAACTGGTAAAAGGGGAAATAGCTTGAGATATAGTTTGCCTAGATTTGAACAAAGCTGTCTAAAGAAAGTATCTCATACTCTTCTTGTGGTCAACATGGAGAGAAGCAGACGAGATGATAACTGAGATAAGTGGATTCAGAGCTGGCTGAATGGTTGGACACAAAGAGTACTTGTTAATTGTTGAATGTTAACGTTTGAAGAGGCTCCGATCATTCATACCAGGTCTTTGGTAATTTAACTTTTTCATCCTTGATTTGGATAAGGGAATATTTGACATAATCATCAACACTGCAGATGTCACAAAGCTGGGGTTGATAACCAGCCCACTGGAATAGTCAAGCTAGAATAGTGCGTCAAACGGGATACTTTGTCAAATGCTTTAAGTCTAGTAAATGACTTTCCAGATGTTCACTGATGTAAGGTAAGAGAAGGAGAGAGTAGGGGAGGAGCAAGACGAAAACCTGAGAATTCCAGAAGAGAATCAGAAGCTTGAGGATCCAATGGGCGAGTTCACTTCCAGCTGGGAGCCTGAGGAGGGAGGTGGATTTCTTAGGTTAAGAAGTCTGTTTCTTTGGAGATCGATTATCCCTTCTGAACCTCTGATTACTTCCAATCAAACTCTCCATGACAGCAGTCTAAAGTCCTCAGTGGGGTTGTGGATTGGGACTTTTGAAGGGAACCATCCACAGATCCTTTCCAAGGATTTCTCTCTCTGTCTCTCTCTCCCCTACCTGTCCCTGGACTCCTATATTCAAGATTTAGTTAGCCTGAGAGAAGGGACTAAAAGGCAGTTGGCAAGAAAGAGAGGCTAAGGCTGAGAAGGCTTGAACCCTCAGATTTTGGAGCACCAACCTGCCAGAGGGGACAATCTGTGGGGCTTCCCTGTTTACCCACTTTCCTACCTGATATCCTTGTCACCCCTTCCCTGCTTGAACCCCAATAAATCACCTGATATTTAAGATTTAGGACTGGACCAGTCTCTAAAAAACACAGTTAAGGGGACTGAAGATTTGGGGAGGGTCACATCTCTCCCCCAAAGGGGTTGACTTCTAGATCCCAGTGATTTAAGATTGCCTGAACCAAGGAATTGACATCTTTCCTTGGTAGTGGAGTAGTCCTAAGACCCTGAAAGGGACTGATAGTGTTCCTGGGGGAAGAGAGGCATAAGAGATCATCTTGCCTCTCAAGGATAGATTGGACCTCAGGAGCCCTGGGCTCCTTTGAGGCAGGCCTCTTGTCATCTCTCTGAGGCATTCCCTCTCTAGTCCAGTCTTCCATCTCCCAGAAAACATTCTCTGGGGAGACATACTCCCCTTTCAAGGAAATAGGACTTGGCTTACCTCCCCCCAGAAGGAAAGGAGAAGAAGAAGGATCTCTTCACTCTCTCAACCCCATTCCCTCTCCCTGCCCCCATCATCACTATCCCTTCTCCAAATCCCACCATTATAGCAATATGTTCCTAAAGTTTTCCAGGAATCAAAAGTTAAGATCATGGGATTATAATTCACATACAATTCTCTTCCCTTTTTTGAAAACTTCTCCCTTCTCCAGTCTTGTGATGTCTCTTTCATTTACCATGAAAGAGCAACGCAAATATCAACAATCTGATCAGCCAATACTTTAGCATGTCTAAGGACAACTGAGTTTATCAAGGGCAGTTAGATGCTCATATTCTCCCTCCTTTTCTTGAGTATCAATTCTTTGTTAGTCATTTTTGTTCTTCCATTTCCAATGGAAAAGTCATTCTCCTTATCTCAGATAGCCAAAACAAAATCAGAACTGGGTAGCTTTACATTTTCTCTTTTGTTAGTTATCAGGAACTCTTGTATCCATAAGGAAAAGTCTTAACCCTTTTATGATTCTCTTTTTTTATCCCAAAGATACTACCAACCAAAACCTTTTTCTTATCCTTAGTTTTACTTGACAACATCAGTTCATTCTGAGCTTTACTATTCCTCCCACTAATTTTATGTTATGATGCCACAATTTCTGTTCATCCACTACTGCACACCCTAGCTTTCATTTCTTGTCCATATCTTTTTAAATTTTCTTTTTATTTACTTCATTAATTCTTTCTCAATTATATGTAACCAATTTTTTAAACAATCTTAAAAAAAATTTGAGGTTCAAATTCTCCCCTTCCTGCCTCTCCTTGTCCTTGAGAAGGCAAGCAATTTGATATTGATTCTTTTATCTCTCTCTCTCTCTCTCTCTCTCTCCCTACCTCCCTACCTATCTACTAGGTAATGATGAAGTAGATAGAATGCTGGGTCCAAAATCAGAAAGACTCATATTTCTGAGGTTAAATCTAGCCTCAGACACATACTAGCTGTGTGACCTAGGCAAGTCACTTAACCTGTTTGCCTCAGTTTCCTTATCTGTAAAATGAGCTAGAGAAGGAAATGGCAAATCACTTCAATAACTTTGCCAAGAAAGGATTGAACAGACAAAAAAGACCCCAAGAAAAATAGAGAAAGTAAAAATATATATATATATGCTTTAATCTATTTGGAGTTCAACAGTCTCTTTTTGGAGGTGGATAAGATTTTTTAAAAATCATATGTCCTTTGGAATTGCCTTGGATCATTGTCTTGATCAGAATAGCTAAGTCTTCCATGATTTATCATCCTTACAATATTGCTGTTGTTACTGTGTACATTGTCATCTTCATTCTGCTCAATTCTCTTTTTATGAGTGCATGTAAAATTTCCCAGGTTTTTCTAAAACCATTCTGGTAATCATTTCTCATGACACAATAAAGTTCCATCAAAATTATATACCACAACTTAGTACATCATTTCCCCAACTGATAGACATTCCATCAATGTCCAAATTCTTTGCCACCACAAAAAGACCAGTTATAATTTTTTTTTTTAAACCCTTACCTTCCATCTTGGAGTCAATTGACTCCAAGGCAGAGGAGTGGTAAGGGCTAGACAAGGGGGGGTGAAGTGACTTGTCCAGGGTCACACAGCTGGGAAGTGGCTGAAGCCAGATTTGAACCTAGGACCTCCTGTCTCTAGGCCTGGTTCTCAATCCACTGAGCTGCCCAGCTGCCCCCAAATATTTTTATAAAAATAGAATTTTCCCCCTTTTCTTGGATATACTTGGGTTACTGATGTAGTAGTAGTGGTATTGATGAGTCAAAGGGTTTGCACATTTTTATAGCTCTTTGGGCACAGTTCCAAATTGTTCTCCAGAATGGTCAGTTTAACATCAACAGTGAATTAGTGTCCAAATTTTTCCACATCTCTTTCAAAATTTGTCATTTTCCTTTTCTGTGGTGTTAGCCAATCTAATAGGTGTCAAGTGGTATCTCGGAAGTGGTTTGATTTGCATTTCTCTAATTGGTAGTGATTTAGAGCACTTATCTGTTTGACCATTTATCAATTGTGGAATTTTATAAGTTCAGCTCCGTGCCATACGAATTTGTGAATGAAGTCTTTATCTGAATCATTTGCTTTAAAAATTTCCCCTGGTTTCCTGTTTTCCTTCTAATTTTGGCTTTGTGAAAAAGCCTTTTAATTTCATGGAATCAGTTATTTTACTTTCCATGATCCTCTCTCTCTTGTTTTGTCATAAACTCGTCCCTGTACATATATTTAAAACATAGAAATTAGTTGCTTAGTTTTCTTTAAATCCACAACTACAATTTTTCTTCATCATTAAAACTGTTTCGCTTTGAGTCTTCTAAATGTGTTTCTTCAGAACCTTCTTTCCCTCTCAGGTTGACTTGGAAGCCTTTTAGATTTTTAGTTTGTCATCCCACATGACTGGCCTTGATATTGACTTCATTTCCCCTATTATCATAGTTGGAGATAATTTCAGGGGTAAATCTACTTGGTTTACAGAGGTTTTCTCCGTGAGCTGACTGATGCTTTGTAATGCTAATAAAATATATTTTTTAATTTAAATATTTAAAATATTTAATATTTAAAATTAAATTAAAAAATAAAAAATATGACTAATTCATATTTTAAACTTTGAATTATGAGTTTTTTTTTTATGGTTACAGGAACCTTGGATTCTCTCTACTTTGTTGATGAATTGCTCTCTCAAGTCTAGGGTGATCTGCCAGGCTTTCCTGTCCACAATCATAAAGTAGCTCAGTGGATTGAGAACCAGCCCTAGAGATGTTATGTCCTAGGTTCAAATCTGGCCTCAGACACTTCCCAGCTGTGTGACCCTGGGCAAGTCACTTGATCCCCATTGCCTAGCCCTTACCATTCTTCTGCCAGACAGAAGGTAAGGGTTTTAATAAAATAAATAAATAAATAAATAAATACATACATACATACATACATACATAAATGAAGTCTCGGATGGAGTGATCCCTTTCCCCCAAGCTTTCCATCATTTCAGCTTGAGTAACTGGTTCCTTCTTAGTAATGAGAATCTTATCCAGAATAGAATTTACTTTGTGTGTGCGTGCATGTAAGTGCAATCTGGGATATAAGTGTCAAAACAAAACAAAGATAGCTGATAGTTGTAAAATAATCACAGATTTGCCAAGTGCTTCCCTTGGGTTATGCTCACAGTAATATTATCATAGAATCACAGAATTCCAGAATTTTAATTTGAAGGTAACTCTAACATGAAGTAGGATATGAAAGTGCATAAAAGATGTTCCAAGTGCTCTGAGGGAGGAATTACTCTTTAGCAAGTGCAGTTCTGGGAAAGTTTAGAATAGAAAAGGTAGCATTTAAGCGAGCCTTGATGGATAGAAGAGACTTAAATCAATGGGGATCTAAGGGATAACAGGAGCACGAAGCCCAGAGGAAGGAAAGGGCTACTTGGGAATCGTCAATAATTCGAATTGGTTAGGGAAGAGAACTTCAAGAAAGGAAGTAATAGGGGAAAGACTGGAAGCAAAGATTGGATTTCGAATCTTAGTAGGCAATAAGTAACCATTGAGAGTTTTGAGCAGGGAAATGAAATGATTAGGAGAGAGAGAGAGGTCAGGGTTGAACATACAGATTTGGTGTTAATCTGCAAGAAAAAACAGTTGAATCCAAGGGAATGAATGAGTTTGCCAAGGGAGGTAAAAATATTAAAAAATATAAATCTAATAAATAAATAAAAATCTAATAAATAAATAATTTTAAAAAAGACCATTGGATCAAAGAGCATATTAGAAAGATGGCATGCTCCACAATTCTTTTTTATGGAGCCCCCCTGTCCTTAGTGCCCCCAGCCTTTCCAGCTTCTCCTTGGCTCTCACTGCACAATCTCTGAAAGCTTAGAGCCCTTTCTCTAGCTGCTGAATGGGCTGGACCAATCCACTTGCAATCTGACTACTTTGGCGGGCTAGTTTATATAGCATAGTCAACAACTTCCAGGGAATGTTGGCCTTGGCCTTTCTTTATCTTCCCAGGCAGCGTCCTGTAGCATCCACCAACCTCGTCCATCTTCCTGAGTGGGAGCCTGCTACCTGCTGGTCCCAAAGAAAGGACTCCCCATATCCTGATTTGCTCTCTGGCAACAGGTTGGCAGGCAAATAAGCTCCATCCAGTGATCTGACCCATATATATGGGGATCTTCCCTCAACTGAGTAAGGATGGGAGCCATGAAGCTCTGAGGCCATCTCGCCATCTTGTTCCAAATTGCCACGACTAGCAAATAGAGTCACGGCTCTCCAGCAAGAACTCTCTTGATTCAGGTTTGATATTAGGATGAACGGAGGCAATTGAGAGTCCATGAGCATTGACCAAAAGGAGGAGGTTTATTTTGCCCCAACATAAGAGGTCATAATGACATTTTGCTTCTCTAGATGTCTCCCGTTGGAAGCTGTATCCAGTCAGGAAGTGATCTGGTCATGGCACTGAGATGGCACAGGCACCTCCCCACTTGGAGAAGTCCCAAGGCCAGGATCTTTTATGCTCTCAGACCAGGAAGTGGCTTCATAGGAGCTGGAGTCTCTCAGATTACACAGAGGGGTGGGTGGGTGGGTGGAGGGAACAACCTGTGTCAGGGAAGTCATAGCAGGAAAATGCTGGTCCAATCCCAGCAACCCAATTGTGAGCTTGCCCCTTGTTCCAGTACACTGCTGCTGGATTCAAGCACTGTCAGCCAGCTGGAAAGACCTGTAGGCTGGGAGAAAACTCTGGACTTGCTGCCCTGGTCATTCTGCTGCAGGTTTCAGACAAGACTAGAGGCTGTGTCTGAGAGCAGCCCTGTTCCTAGGGTCCGAGCCCCTCAGCTGCTGCTGGCTGCTGAACCTGCTCTTTGCCTGCTGCTTAGCCCAGGGTCAGCAATAGCTCCTGGTCCTGGACTGCCCCCTGTTCTTTAGGTCCTTTCCTCAGTCCTCCTTGTATCTGTGAGCCAGCATTGTGGATGAGTGGCAGAGTTGAGAGCTGTTCCCTGCTCCAGCTTCCTGCACAGTCAAATCCTTGTTGCTGGGTCTGTGACCTCTCCTTGCTTTGTTTCACAGCCATCCTCAGTGTCTACAGACTATTTCCATCTCTATCTATGCTGATCAGGACTGGAGAAATGACTCACTGTCCTTTTGTCTTGGCTTTCCCTCATTAGGACTCAGTCTGGTGCATTTCCTAGATCATGGAAAGTAGTTGTCTGGCTACTTGAGCTATACTGTTTCCTCCTACTGCACCATCTTGACTGCATTCCTTCACTTCTACCATCAGCCTTCTTCAAACCTATGTAGTTGTGGCTGAAGAGAGTTGAAAAAAATCATAAAACTAAGTTAGCTCAGTCCACGCTAAGTTTTCTACATAATCACAGTTGAACCCTTGGCTATCCCACTCACTGCAAACTTTTTCATTCTTCCTCTAATGGCCATTACAACCTCTCTCTCCCCAGCAGAAGACATCAACCCATATTTCACTGGACAAGTTGAGGACATTCATAGGAGCTCCCTCTGTTCCCTTCCTCCTTTTCCTCGCCTCAAATCCTCAGGCATTTCCCCTCACTATCTCTTCCCTCATTTCTGTCTCTGATGAAAAGATGGCCCTTCTTCTTTCCAAGTCAAATTCAGCATGTGCCTTTGATCTCATTCTCTTCCTTCTCTTCCGTTTTCTCCTGCAGGTTGTCCCCCTAACATTGCTAATAGTTGCTAGTTTTCAGTCTCCATAGACTGCTCTTTCTCTCCTGCCTACAAACATGCCCATGTCTTCCTCATTCTTTTAAAACAACAACAACAACAACACCACATCCTCATTTTACCCAATCAGCTTTAACTAGCTTCCTAATTCTCTCCTTTTTTTCTGCTAAATTTGAGACAGTCAACCTCCTACAACAGGGAAACAGTAATGAGTCAATAAACATGTGTTAAGTGCTTCCTAAATTCTGGGCATTGGGTTACGCTCTGGGGGTGCAAATTACCCCCTTCCCCTCAAAAAAAGAATTCTAGCCCTCAAAACATTACAGCCTAATGGGGGAAGACAACATATGAAAGGAAGTTGCAGGGCATGATGGGGCCAAAAGAGGGCAGCCAGATGGGAAATAAAGATGGCCTGGGCACAATCCACAAACAGAAGTTCAGAGAGGAGCTCAGCTCTCCTCTCTAATCAAATGGGCACTAGTTACAGAGGGTCCTGAGGATGGTGATCTGAAAGATGGTGAGGTTCTTGAGAACATGGTACAAAAGCATGGAGTTAGGAGAAAAATTGCACAAGGTTTCTCCACAAATTCTCCCCTCTTTTGCTTCTAAACTCTGCAATTTGGCTTCCAATCTCAAGTGAAGCAGAAACTTTTCTTAAGTTACGAATAATTTCTTAAATGCCAAATTTAAAGGCTTTCCCCCCTCAATCCTTATCCATCTTGACTTCCTTATTGCCACTGTTGATTATATTCTCTTTCTGAAAATCCTCTCTCTAGGCTTTGAGATCCTAATCTTTCCCAGGTTTTCCTATAACTCCCACCACCCCTTCTCAGTGTCCTTTGCTTTTCTTTATCTGTATCACATCCACTAACCATGATTGTACTTCAAGGTTCTAGGACTCCTTTTCTCCTTTCTTCCTTACTTGGTGATCTCAGGAATTCCCATGGGTTCGATGATTGTGTCTATGCAGATGCTTCCCAGATATCTGATATCTAGCCCTAATTTCTCATCTGCACTAAAATTTCCAAATGTTTCTTTGACAAACTGAACTAGATGTCTACCATTGGTATGTCAAACACAGAATGCCCAAAGCAGAATTCATTATCTTTACCCCAAATCTTCTCTTCTTCCCAACTTCCTTATTGTCAAGGGTACCTCTGTCATTAAGACTTAGAATCATCACACTCTCGTCCTTATTTTCACTCATTCCACATATATAATCTGTTGTCCAATCTTTTTTTATCCTATCTTCCTATCTCATGCTTGCTTCCCCTTCCCACCATTCACACAGCCACAATCTCATTTGTTGTTCATTAGTTGTTTTCAGCTATGTCAGACTCTTTGGGATCCCATACTAGATACTAGAGTGGTTTGCCATTTCCTTTTCCAGTTTATTTTTCCAGATGAGGAAACTGAGGCAAACAGGATTAAATAATTTGTCCAGGATCATAGAGCTAGTGTCTGAGATTGGATTTGAACTCTGGTCTTCCTGATTCCAAGGCAAGTGCTCTATACATTGTGCCACCTAGCTGCCCAACCACCATATTGCAGGCTTTCGAGACCTCTTGTCTGCATTATGATAGTCTTCTAATTGCGTGCCTTGCCTCCAGCCTCTCCCCACTCAAATATACCATCCCTTCAACTACCAATGTGATTTCTAAAAGAAGTCCAGGCTTGACTATGTCATACCCCTCTTTAATTGCCTCCAATGGCCCTCTCTTACCTCCAGCACCAAATATAAATGGGCCATTTCCCACTTCACCTTCTCAGCTGGCCCTTCCTACGTTTCCAGTCTTGTTCTTCCTTTCCCGTACTGGAGATCCCCATCAGCCTTACTGTGTTTCACACAGTCTTCATCTCTTGACTGACCAACATGTCATTGTTACATTGTCATATTTTACACCAATTCCTCCGCTGCTCTGTTTGGATGCTGTCCTCACTGGAGTGGCCACTAGCACGGGCAGTGCCAAGGCAGGTCCAGTGTAGCCTTGGATCACTGTGATCTACAATGAAAGGGGCCTCTTCATGTTGTACTAACCAGCATACAGAAGTCTTTGGACAATTACTTTCCAGGGAGGCCCAAGGCAGGACATTGTTGGATCATGCCTTGCCTGTAGAGATACACTAGATGAAACATTTTGAACTCTGCTCAGGAAAAAACGTTGGCCATCCTTCAGCAGAACTCTCTGAAGGGGCCAAGAGTTTCCTTTCCTTCCTTTCCCCAAGCCTGGGGCGTTCTTAGGGTTGGCAAGCTGGGGGATAGCATGGAGCGGTGCCACAGGATGAGTTTAACCCTTGCCCTGGGATAGACTGAATAGAAGAGAATTAGGGGGGAAACTAAGACTCTGGTCACGAATGTCAGTTCTTGGTGGTCCAAGTACAAAAAGTCGGAGTTTGAGGAGTCAACATTTTCTTCCTCAGGCTTTTAAGGGGATGACCAGCACGATCAATGTAGAAGCAGAGAAACTGCCAATCAATGCTCTGTGCTGGCTGAAGGGTCTTTCCCTACTAGGACTAGATACATCATTTCTTCTACTAGTAAATGGTCAGCTGTGTCACGTTTTGTTCTAGTTTAAAATCTGAAGCACCTTCATCAGGCCCAACCTACAGAACAATACAGGCCTTTCCATAGATAAATGGTCAAGGGATGGGAACAAGTAGTTCTCAATATTTTTTAAATGCCTGAAATTGCTCATAGAAAATGCAAATAAAACAATTCTGAGATTCTGCCTCACATTCATCACTCATCATCAAAGATGAGGAAAGCAAAGATGACGATTTTTGGATAGGGATATTGGAGGATAGGAACAGCAGTAATGGGACTCTGAAAGGATGACAGCCATTTGGGAAGACGTTTCAGAACCATATTCCAAAAGCCACCCTAATAGGCTTATCTTTTGACATAGTAATACTACTACTACTACTACTAGACATAAAATCTGAAGAGGTCAAGGAAAGATGGAAAGGATGTCTACCCGCCAAAGTATGTACAGCATTAATTTTTATAGTATCAAAGAACTAAAACCAAAGTAGGTGCCCAAAATTGGGGTAAGGGTTGAACAAATTATCACAATGAACTATATTTGTGCCATAAGAAATGTTGAAAGAGATGGATCTAAAAGGGTTTGCATTGGGGACATCTGGGTAGCTCAGTGGATTGAGAGCCAGGCCTAAAGATGAGGGGGGGGGGAGGGTTCTAAGTTCAAATCTGGCCTCAGACACTTAACAGATGTGTGACACTGGACAAGTCACTTAACCCCCATTGCCTAACCCTTACCACTCTTCTGCCTTGGAACCAATACACATATTTATTCCAAGATGGAAGGTAAGGGTTAAAAATAAATAAATAAAAGGGCTTGCATGAATTGATAAGAAGAAGAATTACAACACTGCAAAAGAAAATAACTGTGAACAGCTTGAGAAATATGATCACTGAAATGACCAGTCCAGTGACTGATGCTTCCCTCCCCTTGGCTAAGAGTAGTACAGAATGAGACACGAGCCTTCAGAGATGGCAAATTTGTGGGTTAGTTTGCCTTACTGTACTCCTTTATTACAAGTGAAGGCTTATTTTTGATATATATTTGGACAGGCAGATTCATGGGGTGAGATGGGGAATTAATGACATTAATACAAAAAGGAAAAGAAAATGTCCATGAAACATTTAAAAATAGAGGAAAAAACAAAAGCCAGAAGGTAAGACAACCATATCAACGTTAGAAATACTGTGACATATTTAATATACATTTAAAGTTGTATGTAAGATTTACTATGTTAACTAATATTTTTCTTATTTGTAGATTTTGTCAAATTCATAATGAAAATGAAATTAAAAAATGAGAGAATTATTGAATCCTGTTAGTTTGACAGGTACAGTCACCTATTGGATGGGGGCTTAAACAGCTGATTTTGCACTGTTGTCATTTTGTGTCTATTTCACACCATAGTGTTAGCCTATTGGATAGGAAGCCACCTTAATGACCTTTCAGTTGAGAATGGGAGATTGTTAAAGTCTAGTAATGTGTGCCACCTGCTGGTCAAAAACTACACTACAGTCTTCCTCAGTTCAATATTGACTCTGATTTAAAGCAAGAAAGGATTTTGAAGGGCCTCTAGTCCAATTATCTTGCTTTTTAGACAGGCAACCTGAGACCTAGAGAGTTTTAAATACTTACTTGCTTAAGGTTAGAGTCGTGAGGAAGTGAGCGGAGTGGGATTCTAACTCAAATCTTGTTAGCCTCTATCCAGCACTCTTCCCCGTATCATCCTACCTCTCTCTCACGACAGCTTGCTCTTTTCTGGACTTAGCAGTGAGCAGAAGAACAAGCCAAGACTGGTTGCATTTATTACAAAGTGGAACGCTTTTTGTACCCCATGTAGCATCACCAAAAAACAGAGCCCACATTTAAATATAGAAGAAGTAGGGGGGAAAGTGTGTAGATTGACAATGAATTGCCTTCTTAAAGAGGTTAAAGTGTAGCTTCATGAATATTGTAGCTTCATTTTCACATGAAATATGATGAAGAAGATATGGCCAATTTTCCTTGCATGTCAACCTGCAAAATGGGTTAGTTAAGGCGTAAACATTGTTCCTCAGGTCAGTTAGGATGAGTAGTAGGTTGAGTCAAGTCTAAGACAAAAGTCCTCCCAGCAGATTTCCTTCTGGAGGCCAACTTCCTGGGAAGATTGCAGTTTCCTTCAAGTTACTCTTGCCACCATTACAGTGTAAAGGAATGAGTCAGGAAGAAATTGACATCCTACTCGAGGACATATGTGAGGTGGGATTGAGGGGTGGAAAGCATTCGATTCATTGGTGGCTAACCAACAACAGAAACAGCGGCAAGGAGAGAAGGTGGAGGAAGAAGAAGAAGATACTATAATGAATGGTGAGGAGTAGCAGAAGTGGGGAAGGAGACACTCTATTATCAGGGTAGGGAAAGAAAAGGAGCTACTTAGGTGGAGAAACTGTTTCTATTTGCAGCTGTCAGTCATAATAGGTAGCTTTTTGCACTCAGTAGGGAGAGCTAAGAATCCTGTCTCAGATAATTACTTTATGAAAATCACTTGAACTCTCTGAGCTTCCATTTTCTCTTTTGTTAAATGGAGAGACTACATCTACCTTCTGAGGATGGAATGAGATGATGGATCTAAAGTGCTCTATATGTGTAAGTTACTATTAGTAAAAAATTCTTGGAGGTGGTGACTTCTGGTTTATATTGTAGCACGGTATTCTTAGAGTATGAGTTGAGGTCCTTAGGAGAACATCATTTCGTTTTGCTTTGGAGGAGCCCAAACCCAAACTACCACTCCCAAAGTCCAATGACAAATTCTGGTAGATTTTGCATTTCACTTTCTAGCAGAACAGCAGGGCCTTTTCCAATGCTGAAATGCACTTCCTGGTTCCTTCCTTTTCTTAGTAAAACCGGAAAACAGAATTGTTCTCAGTTCCATAATTTGTAGGGCCCGTCTCTCCTTTTCATTTTGGGATTAATAATGCCACCAGTAAACAGAACTTGATCCATTCTTTGCACTAGCCTAACATATCCTTCATTGGTTGGTATTTTAATGATA
The DNA here is from genome assembly GCF_027887165.1 of Monodelphis domestica. Classification (NCBI taxonomy): domain Eukaryota; kingdom Metazoa; phylum Chordata; class Mammalia; order Didelphimorphia; family Didelphidae; genus Monodelphis; species Monodelphis domestica. The sequence continues at coordinate 285,551,868 of NC_077233.1, read as the reverse complement.
GGCGTATCTCAATATAGAATGTATCCATCTCGAAGCATTAAGCATCTTTATTGTGGCAATTCTAATGAAATCAAACAGAATTTGATTTAGTACATTAAGGTGAAGAGTCGGCTTGGTTAGGGCTGCAGACACAGACGTGAATGACGGTGGCTTTGAAGTATCTCTTGTTCTGAGCCTCCTTTCTTCATCTGTAAATATAATAGAAATGAAATAATTCGTAAAGCCATTGATACAGGCTTCCTCTAGACACCTCCGAAGCCCAGATTGGGTCCCAGTCCGAGAGTACATAAGAGGCTCATTTTCTTCCTTGCATTCCTGCAGTGCTAAGAGAAGGTGACTTTGAGCTGAAAGGAATCCTCCCTCTGGCCTCTCTCCTCATTCTTGATGAGCACAGATGAGCACCTCCCCGCTTATTCTTGATAAACATCTCTTTAATATCCCAGATATCTGATTATTCCCTAAACTGAATAGTTCACCCCCTTTTGACGTTGAGGCCTAGGACATGGCCACAGGACCCATCTTGGGTTCCAGAGACCCAGGAACATGCCATCATCTTCCTTACTCCAGTCACATAGACCCTGTTTTGAAAAGGGTAAATAAAGCCCAGAACACATCTCCTCTAGGAGGCAGCATTCTACCCACTTTACCTCCCTCAGTCATTCCATTTGACTTACATTCAAAGCAGTAAATGTCATTTCCTTTTAAGCTAGCTGTTGGCGTCTGTCATTCTTGACAAGGGCAGCCTGTCCAGATCCAGAGTTTTATCTTCAAGATCTCCCTCTATCAACGCTAGCTCCTTCTACTCCTGTTAGTGCTCTGACTACTACTAGCCAAAGTACTTCACAGGACTCGTGCTAGGAAAGCATAATATAAATTTGAGCTGGTTTGATCTTTTCTTTTTTTGGACTTGACAGATTTAAGAATTCTCAAATAGTAGTAAAGTCAATAAATACATTTCTCTGCCTCCAGCCCACCAAGGATGTAAATTTACATCTTTATTTTTTTAGGCATAATATTGTCATCTTGATAAAACACAGAACAGCCAAAGCAGTGACAAAAAGCACAGTTTAAATCAGGACAAGAGAGACACTCACATTGTCACCCCCCCCCCCCCCCCCCCCACCACCACACTGAGCCACCCAGCTCAGAGGCTCTGGGAACAATGTTTGAGGAGGGAGGGAAGGCCAGGAATGGGAATTTCCCTGCAACTAAAGAACTTGGGGTTCTCTTTATACATGAGAGAAGATAACCAAAGAGAAACAACTGACCAGTTACAAGGGGCTAAGGAAAGAGATGGTAGCCTGAGGCTAGGGTTGCTAGGAGAAGCCTAAATACATAAGAGAAACTAAGAAAACAAAAAAGGGCACTTAAGACTTGACTCCCTCTACCTCTTCTATTCAGGGTGCTCAAAGGGTGGCTTGATGACCTGTTGTTCAGTCTGGGTCATAGGTGAGTCTGGGAGTTTCTCGAAAGCATCTTCCCATGGGACAAGAGTAAATTTAAGGTTTCATAAGACATCGTCACTATATTATCCATCATTAATATTCTTATGAATAAGTTGTTAACTGGGTTTTGGGGAGCCTCACATTTGCCTCTGTCCCTTGAGCAATTGCCTTGGGGGAAGTCCCAGACTGACCTAGTCTCAGACTAAACAAAAAACCTTGAAGTACTTAGTGATCCTAGTTTAGGTGGGACTAACAGATATAATCAAATCTTAAGTACCCTTTTTGTCTCAGAAGTTCCTCCCATTGTATCAGACACCTGTCCCAGATAGCCCAGCCTCTAGTAGTTTAGGACACTCCCTAACTCCTACAGCCTCTTTCCCAAGGCTGCTTGTAACAAGCAAGTGTATGTTTTCTGTCCTTAATTCCCCAAAAGGTACATAAGACCCCTGTGTTCATTATTCTTTGGAGAATCATCTTTGGAGGCGGGTTCTCCCAGGGACACTGTCCCCAGAGCCCCCGAGCTTTGGCTCTGTGTGGCAGCCCATTATTAAGGACCTTGTCTCTTATCCTAAGTAGAGATTTGGTTTTTATGACTACTTTAGTGGTTCTGTGTTTTTCCGAGTTGACAGAAATGGAGGCACCAGCAAGATTCAAAGTTAGGGCTGCCCGAGCCCCCTAACAGACTCCAGATGGGTGGTGCCCATAGGAACCTCCTGAGTTCCAGTCCAGACTCAACTCAGCAGCCCGGCTGGGTAAGTGGAAACTCTCAAATCTCCCTGGGGCCCAAAGCGAATAAAAAAGCATTTATTAAGTATATGGTGTGTGCAAAGCACTTAGCTAAGGAATGGGAATAAATGCAAAAAAGCAGATCCTGCCTCTTCTCTCAGGGAATTCCCATTCTAATAGAGGAGACAACATAGAGGAAGTTTCAGTTACAAATTAGAAGCTTCTGTGACTCTTGGGTACAGTGGCAAAGCAACTGGCAATATACCATTTCCACTGATAAAATCAGTTTCTGATGTTGAACTATTTGATAGTACCTAAGACTCTGATGTAAGGACTTGCTTTCTGGACCCTCGGCATCTGGGAGATACATTATCTGCAGGATTCCAGGGTGTTTTTCCAAAGGTATTTCCCAGGGCTGAGTTGGAAGCACTTTTTTTTTAAAAGCACTCGCTATGGTCCATGGGGATTTGGATTCGTAGGACTCTTGGATATACCTCCCCATCAGCAGCAGTTGGTCAGTTTTTGCTAGTGGTAAAGGTGGGCCCTTTTCCCACAGGGATTACTTTCTTTGAAGGTGGCCATGGTCAGGCTGGAAACAGAGCTATGATCTGGATGCTACAACTTTCCCCAGTTCTTGGTTTCTGAATCCTGGGCTCTTTCTGTGAGGGTCTTATTTTCACATTAGTTTAGGTATGTCCCTGAGAAGTTCTTTAAAGTTAACATCACCCCTTTAAAAATTCTCTGAGGATATATTAAGGGTTTTTTTTCATCTCAAGAAACTGAAAATTAACATTTCTTTTAGTAAGCTACCAGCATAGCAAATAGTGTGATAGGTCTGGAGTCAGGAAGACTAGAGTTCAAATCCAGGCTCAGACCCTTACTGGCTGTGGAGTCTAAACAAATCACTTAATGTCTACTTGCTTCAGTTTATTCAATTGCCAAATGGGGATAATAGAATTTATCTTGAAGATAGTCATCAGGATCAAATGAGATATTTGTTAAAGCACTTAGCCTGGTGTGTGGCACATTGTAGGCACTATAAAAATGGTTATTCCTCACCCAATCTTCCACAATTTACTTTTTCTCTAAATTTAAATTACTTAACACAATTAAAAATAATAATGACATTCTTTTTTTGGGGTGGAGGCTGAATAGATGATTTTAATTGGTCTCTTATAGGAAAACCTAAAGAAACTTCTTCCATGTAAGAAATAGCAGTGTGACTTCTCAAACAAGAAAATGATCTATGAAGGAAGAAGGAATGGGGAGGGACAATAAGAAGAAGCAAAGGAACAGCATTTAAAGATAGCTAGGAATAGCAATGAGACCAGAAGCTCACTGTATGAATGAAATTAATATTCTCTTCCCACCTCTGAGGGGGATTTGACAGCCATTTTCTGCACATGTAACTGTATGGAAATATGGAAGTACAGGTGATCACCCCAAGGGGATCTTAAGTAGAATTCTTCTGTGAAGACTGTACACTCCCAGTACTCAGTTCATGTAGAATGGAGGAGAGGCAATTCTGCATGTTGGGAATAGGATAAAAGACTGCTAAAATGAACACTTTGCACTCAGTCTTATTTGTGGATTCCCATTCTTGCAATGAAATAAAGCTTTCATCTGCATCTGTGAATCTGTCTTTTTGTAATTATCTTTTGTCTCTAACACTCCACAACATAAATCTGCAACTACATTTTAGATACGATTTGATTTTCTGTATAAGTTTTAGAGTTTCACAGTTAGTATTAGAAGTAGAAATTGAAAAACTAGGTCATCCTGAGTCACTGATGCTTCTTCCCATGTGTGAAGATTGGATTTAGCTATCTCCTTATTGTAACAATGAAGGTACTTAGCTCTTCTTTTATTGGGAAGATTGAATTGTAATCCACAATCTATTTTTAGATGTTAATCCCCAAAAGGTGGTAACTCAGTATTTGAAATATATCTACCCATTTTAACTGTAAAAAGGTGTTAACTAACTACAAAAGGTGACCTAACCAAAAAAGGTATTAAGTAACCAAAAAAGGTATAATCTAACCAAAGAAGGTGTGAACTAAAGAGTGGGCAGTCCTGGAGAGGAGCATCTGCTGTGATTGATAGATGTGAAAGTTAGGGAGGTGACACAAGAGAAAAAGATCTTTAAAAAGAGGACCAGAAGCCAGAAGATATTTTCGATTTGAGTTAGATCGAACTCTCACTCGGAGGAGAGACTGGAAGACAAGATACTCAGACTTGGAGTGAAGACATTTGGCTGTGGAACTGGACCCCTGGAGGAGCTCGTGCAGGAGACCTCAAACTGCTTTCCTTTTATATGGTCACCATTGGTGAGTAAAAGACTGACTCAGTAACCCTGCCTTTCTTGGAGGTATAAACCTCCCATCCCCTAGAGACTTTTTCCCCTGATTAGGGCCCTAGAATCTCTACCTGGCTCAGAGGAAGCCGGAATTCTCATTCTTGTTCTCTCTCTCTCTCTCTCTCTCTCTCTCTCTCTCTCTCTCTCTCTCTCTCTCTCTCTCTCTCTCTCTCTCTCATATCTTCCCTGTATTGTAAATAAACCTCCATAAATTCCATTTACTTTAGTAATTCATTTGGGATTTAGAAATTAAATCCCTGGTGACCACAATATATTTCAGTCCAACCACAAATAAATTTAACACATGGTATAGGGCTATGTATATGTACCCATAGCACAAATACATAAACATTTGATATATTATATATACCCATATAAATTCTATTCTGTTTTTTAAAATGACAAGAGCAAAGTGAAGAAAATTCTCAAGATATCTATTGTATAACATACCATTGGAGTATAGATGAACAGGATGGCAATTTTTTGGAATGTGGATAATAATAGAGGACTAAACTGGATAATATAGGGATTCTATGTTGCATTACTATCCATGATTTTGAATTTGGTCCAAATTATAGGCTATTTGTTTTCAAGGACCAATTTAAAGGTACAGGGAGGCTCATTATCATCAGGTAAATTTTTTTTCATTGTAACAACTCATAAAACAAAGAAAAATACAGAAAGGTCCTCAGTCTAAAGCAGTCCCCTTCTGTTTCTGCAGAGATTGTTGGTAGGGTATTCAAAGGCAGTACACAACATACTAACAATTGGAGTTTTGGGGCTGTCTAGAAATATTAACTTATTTGCTGGTATTCTAAATGATGGTTATTGTCCAATAAACAACAAAAGGACATAATATATGAAGAATTCTTCTATCAAAGCTTCACAGAATTACAGGTAGAAGGCACCTTGGATGTCATCTGGTTTAATTAATCTTTCATATATGAGAACCCAGTCCCAAAACAATTTGCTCAAGGACACACAGATAGTAAATGGCAGTCAAAAATTAAACCCAGATCCAATAGTGACATTTTTCATATAAGTGAAACTGGAAGATATAAAGAAGTAGCAGATGGGAAAATTCCCAAGGTTTTCTTGGAAAAGGAAAGGAATTTTCCAAGTTGATTTTATCTTGTTTATTCAAAGTCGAATGCTATTTCACAAGATACTAATATTATAGTACTCATATTATAAGCATAAGCAAAAAGACCACCATAAGATAACTGAAGAAGCTAGATTGACAATTTGTGAAATTGGGGCAGGCACATTTAATTCTTTGTACGTGCTGGGAAAGATAACTTGCAATAAAAATTAAGTATATGTTAAGCATAAGGGATATAGAGATAAAAAAGCACCTAAAGACGCAACTAGAAAAAGAGGTATAGAGGTGATTGGTATAGGAACTGGGGACGGGATGGTATAAGCAGGCAAGTGGCATGGGGCAGGGGAAAGCAGGGGTGTTGTGGGCGAGCTTAATAGTATTTGATTCAGAAGGGTGCCCATTTAAAGAATTACCAGGCTCTGATGAATCTTTAAAAACAGAAATTTGTTGAGCGAACGGCCTGGAGGCAGGTGCAGTTGAAGTCGGCTTCCCTGAAGAGAAAAGGTCCAGGATTTTTATACCTTAAAGGATCATAGACTATGTGATCCGGAAAGGAAGGAGGAGAGAGGGACAAACAAGGAGGATAAAGTGATATTCTTGTGTGATGTACCTTGGTTTCTGGGGTAGAAGCACAAGTATATATTGTTTATAACATATTAAACTCTGATCATAAAGGTAGGTGAATTGTGTATCTCAGAGAATCAAGTGATATTTGAGTTGCAAACAAAAGGTATACATCTGTGCTAAAGTTCTCATCATAAAACTAGGGAAAATATATCTAAAATAGAAGGCAATGTATCTCTCAGAGAATTCTTTGTTTATGTAGTTCTCTTTGGTTATACCAGAGCCAGCCTTCTTCTACCACCAGCATTCCTAGAGTCCAGGATTGAGGAATTCCTCATGTACTCTTTTTGACCTGAGATTCCTCTAGAGCAGTGATGATGAACCTATGGCATGGGTGCCAAAGATGGCATGCAGAACACTCTCTATGGGCATGTGGCTGCCCTCCTCCCTGCCCAGAGTTCATTACTAGACAGGCAGAGTGACTTTGGACAGAGTTCCTCCCCTTCCCCTCCCACCAAACCTGATGACAATTTTTCACATCAGCCACCCCTCTGCCCAGCAAACCAATGGGAGCTCTTTTTTCCTCCTGTGAAAGGGAATTTTTTATTCCTTTTGTCTATTTTAAGTTAATCAATTAAGAACCTAAAGTATCCCTACTTAATACTTAGTAAGTCTCTAACAAAGAAAGTTCATGCCCTAACAGGCCATAAGCTCTGTCCCACCCCACCCCCAGTAGTGCTATGCAAATTGAAAGGCAGTGAATGATTTCTGAGATGTGATGAGGAGAGCTGATGGGTGGAGAAAATTGTATATAAGTAGGAGCCTGAGAGAGATTCTCTCTTGATTCATGAGCTCTTCATTGCTTGGTGGATTCTTTGGCTCTTCATTCATGGTGGCCTTTAGCCTGGGGAGCATGAGCTCTGGTGCTATTCTTGGCAGACTTGGCCTTGTGTGTGCTGAAGTTTCTTGGCAGTTTTTTCAGTCTTTGGCTTTTCAGATTTTGGCTTCTTGATCTGGACTTTGGATTCTGATGAAATAAGAATCTGGATTTGCATTCAAGGTCTCAAGGCACTAGGATTAGGACTCAGGGTATTTTTTAACTAGGTGATATTTTTCTATCTCCTTCCTATATTTCCCACTTTAATATCTACACCTTACTCTTGTGCAAGGAAATTTCTTTATCTTAACTCAATCAAGTAGAAAGTTCCTCCCATTTAACTCAGTCAGAAATTTGTGAATCCTTTGATAAGAGTTTATACTCTCAGAGGACAAAGGTGGATCCCAAAGACACTGCCCCCCTGGGCAGTGCTAGGGAAATTGAGAGACTTTGATTGGTTTCTGTGAAGAGGGGGAGAGACAGGAAATGATGCAGAAAAAGGGTTATAAAAAGAGACCAATAGGATCTGGGACACCATTCCCTTCCTTGGTTTTTGAAGAGTCTGATTCCTTGGCTTTCTTTGCTGCCTTGGCTTGTGGAAAGACTGGTTCTGGAGATTCCTTCCTCAGTTTGTGGAGAGACTCTTTCCCTGGATTCTGCATTGGTTTGCTGGAGACTACCAGACTTTTAAGTGGAGATTGGGACTTGAGGAAGCCCTCGCCAGGGCGCTGATCCGGACTTCACTGGAGAAGCACTTAGGGCTAGGCCACTTTTACTTTCTCTACCTCATTATAAATAAAAGCTGCTAACAGTCATTTTGACTTAAGGGATAATATTTTATAAATGGTGACCACTTTTATAACTCTTATGTTGAGTGAAAATGCAATTCTATTTCTCACACTGTAAAGCCATTAACAGCCTACTGACTCATAGTTTAATTTTTATAAATGGTGACCACAACAATTCTTTTTTTTGTCAAACCAAAAATTTTAAACTATTACATTTGGCCAACCAATTTCAATTATTATACTCCCCTGTGTGGCACTCAGTGGGGAGGAAAGGCATGGACACACAGTCTGGGGGATGTAGGGGGTGGGCCTGGTACTCTGCCTCTAAAAGGTTTACTATAACTGCTCTAGAGACTTGGGGTCCCCTAGGGGAACACTGCATCCCCGTTCCATCTATCCCCTCTCCAAGTTCTAAGGAAAAAGGGCAGTGACCTAGCTTCTGTATAAGGGTGTGTTGAGTTGTCTACCAGGGAGAGAGTGGTTGTGAGCACAGTGGTCTTTAAGGCATGGCTTTGATTTAAGATTGGTCCTAGAAGCAGCCAGAGATCTGAAACGCCTGCCTTGGTGACTATTTCTCCTTAATTGCCAGGTGGAGTGCAGGTGGGATGGTTCAATCTCTAAGGCAGGAGGCCTTGTAGGAGAGGTAAGAACGTAAGCAAAAGACTGAAGCAACTGATATAAACGGAATAAATTAGTACAATAAGCAATTGATAATATTGACTAACATCAGGCTTCTTTGCATTTGAATAACTTGTGTTCAGTGCCACAAACTCCATTTCAGAAATCATCTTCTGACAGTCAAGGACAGGTCTCCTTGGTAGATTTGCTTCCTTTGTTCCAAGTTTTTGTAGAGAGCCTTGAAATGTCCTGCTAAAATCTTTTGCAAAGCAGATCTCAATTCAGATTAGTACAGCTTTTATTAACACATAAATAACAACAATCTTGCAAACAGATTTCTCTACCCTAGGTTTTGTAAGAAATACAGAAAGTTCTCAGCCATAATTCTGACCCTAAAATCCAAATTTCAATTGTGGTAATTTAAAGCTGTTTTGGCAGATGTTCCTTCAGGTCCTTGACAACAGAAAATGGATCCCTGATGAATGCAACCCTATATATTTTAAGTAGGTTAGCTAGCAGTGGATACATTCTAATCTTTAACTATTGATTGACTTGATTGTTTGGGATATGGAATGTTCACATCTTCATTTTACAATTTGCATTATGCTCATATCTTCCACTGAGCACTTGCTCTGATTATAGAAATTTGTCATAACAGGCAAAAAGCAGGGAACTGATTAAACACACATCAGCACTGGTTATAGAGTGAATTGACTCTGTTTGACTTCAGGTGTGAATCAGAGTTATCAGGCATTCATGCAGTAACCAGAGGTAGAAATCATCAGAATCAGGTGGGCTTGCCAAATTAGATCGATTCTATCAACTCTTCAACTTTTATGAGGACCTGCACCTGTAACCATTCACATTCCTCTAAGTCAGTGGTTCTCAACCTCTCAATTTGTAGCAAAGAGAATACCTAATGCATATCAGGTATTTATATTCCAAATCATAACTGTAACAAAATTACAGTTTTGAAGTAGCCACCAAAATAATTTTTTGGTTTGGGGTCACTGCAACATGAGGAACTGTATTGCAGGGTCACAGCATTAGAAAGGTTGAGAACCATTGCTCTAAGTGCATTATGGCTTTTCTTGACGATCCAACAATACTTTAATTAATTGAGATCCCAAGAGCTTTGACGTCAAACAGCAAATCTTACCAATCACAGCTTAGAGCTGAAAAGTTTACATTCTCAGTAATCCAGTTTCATTGTCTTGAAAATCCATAACCCAAAGAAACTTTTTTTTTTGCAGGGTTGGTGATTCTGCTAACTAGACCAACAAGTTAAAGGAAAATCAACAAGGTTTTTTCTTTTCATTTTTCCAGCCAGGGACTATATCACTATTATAGATCTATCTATGAGTTCTCAAGGGGCTTAGGCTTGTCTCACCTCATCTGTTAAAAAGTTGTAGATAAAATAGATAGGTGATATGTTTACTTTATAGAAATATTCACATTAAAACTAGTATTTTTTTATTTCCAAAAAATACTTTCTCCCTTTTTCACTGTCAGGGAAGGGTTAATAATACTGCAGAGAGTTTATCTTACATTACCTTAAACCTTTCTCTGTAGGATTAGTAGTGGCTTTATCTCCCACCTGCTTGCCATACTGGGAGAAGGTTCTTAGTTGCTTTAAATTCAGGTTAATACCTTTAACTTATTAGCATCAAAACATTCACATATTTACCTTAATTATTACTCAATAACCCCAAAATTCAGATTTTGCACATTTCAAACATTATATCTTAGCACACTAATTTGTCTAATTCATGTCAGACATTAGTCTGTAGTACAAATTGGTAAACTGAGATAACTTCTTATGATTAAACAAAATTCATGATACATACCAGTTGCATTAGATGCATGTTTACATATAAACAATGAAATCGTTATTCTAAAAGTATATATTTTAACAGCAATCCATATAGCATTTAGCCTTATTCCATATAGCATTTTACAGCATAGATGTTCCATCTCAAATTTACACATTTGGAACTTTTTCCTTTCTAATGCTGATATTTTAATTTGAGTACTTTTCCTAGATTGTGAAAAGTCTTAGTGCTTGAGCATCTCTTTCTTCTATAAAGATAGTCCTAAATTTCTGATGTTATTGAATTATTGCAAGCACCCAGTAATATGAGTTTCTCTCATCTTTTTACTGGCCTGTTAGCTGCTTTGTTGACCTTAAAACAAACTTTAGTCTCTCTGGGCTGATATATGGGAGAAGCAAAAATAATCACATAACCATGGATTAGAGTTGGGAGCACTGGGCAAAATGGACCAGACAGAGAATGAAGAGTGCTTTGTGGGGCAGGAGTGTGAGATTCATTTTTATAGGTTTGAAGGTTTTTTTTTGGAAGAAACAGACTCTTATCTGTGTCATCTTATTCATTAACATATCCAAATCATTTCAGAGTTGTTAATAAAACTGTAACGTTAACCTATCTATATTATCTTAAAATTATCAGCACTTTTGATGTTCTACAGATGTTTGGAACCTGTCTGAGATTTACATGTAATCTGATAATATAGGATATGATTTCTAAATGATGCTATTTTGATCTTTGGGAGAGTTTGTATGTGACTTCCAGGTTCCCTTTTTCAATCTTATTTCCTTACCCTTTGCCCCTTTCTACTGGCTACTTATAAATTTCCTTTACTAAAGACAAGTGGAGAGTGTTTAAGGAGACCAGAACAAGATACAATTTTAACAAACCTATGTGCTGACATCTATTGCAAAGAATGAAGAGGTAAAGTTCACAAAAACTTCAAAAAGACTCTCCAAATGAAATCAACATATACTTTAATACTTGGGGACGGTGCAAAATGGGCAGGGAGGTACATGGTTAAAAAGAATTGAAAAACTAAACATTGTAAACCAAGTAACATCCTTACACTTATATAACATGGATACTTTCTTCAAGAAGAGAATCAGGCTCTGAACAAAGTAAAATACCAAATGATACTAAGAAATGTGAAACTATGTCTTAATAATTAGGAAATGTTCCATTACAGCTATGGGGGCCATTTCTGAATCATTTGCCTGTATAGTCAGACTATGTAGGTGTTATAGGAAAACTATGTTCTATTGAAATCTGCAACGCACAAAGCAGCAGGGTAGTTAATAAAAGGCCAGGATCAGTCATGAAGACCTAGGTTCAAGCCTTGCCTTTAACACATAATTACTGTATTGCTCATGGCCAAGTCATTTAAATTCTGTGTCCCAGGCAGTTACAAGTCTGTACTGGCAGGAGTTTTCTTATCTGGTATTTCCTACATCAATGAAATCATAGTTAAGGTCTACACAATAAAAGTACCAGGAGTTTTAAAGGCCAAAATGAAAGATCTTGTTCTCAAGAAGCTTACCTTTTACTGTCAGAATTTTAAGATGTATTTTACTGATGTGGAAACCAGGCTTTCTTAATATACCAAATTCATAAGGAAGCAAATGTAGAAGTTGACAGGCAACTTCTAATTGGAAGGATATTGAGATTCTTATAATCAACATTATCTTTTATTTCAGCCCTGTCTCTAGCCCTAGTTAGAAGAAATGAGGATCATAGAAATACCCACATTGATAAAATCATGGGTTTATTTGAATATTGTAAGATAAGATCAGAGATTTAAGGTTGGAATTAACTTTAAAGTCATCAAGTCTAATTCCCTAATTTTACAGATGAGTTATACAGTGATCTGCCCTGGGTACAATTTGAAGCTATCTTTCTGATGCCAAGCCCAGAAATGTTTTCACTCATAAACCAAACAATTATTAAACACATGCTACTTTACTAGGTACTGGGCAAAAAAAGACTGCTCTCAAGTATACATTATTCCAGCTGGGGGTTAGGAGGAGACTGGTAAATAACTAGTTCTGAAGAAGTTTCATAGGGCTGACGGAAATAACATGAAAGGGAAGACATTATTAGCAGCTTGGGGGACTAAGAAAAGTCTCTCTGAAGAAAGTGTTATTTGAGATGTCTTGAAGAGAACCAGGTAAAACAAAAAAACAAACAAAAAAAAAGAGAGAGAAAAGGGAGGCAAAGCATTCCAGGCACAAAGAACTGGCAATTCAAAGGCAGAGATAGGGTGTAATGTTAGAAGAACTGCAACCAGACCAATATTGGGAGACTGTAAAGTGAGGAGGGGACTGAGAGAAGACTGGGAAGATTTTAAGAGGCCAAGATTATACGATGTTTAAAATGTCAAAGAGAGGTTAAAACAGAGTCATTGAAGCTGATGGGGAGAATCTAGAAGTTGAGAGACCAGTTGAAAGGCTATTGGAGTAGTTTTAAGTCTGGAGCTATAAAGATGAAATCTCTTTTCCCAGAGTTTACATTTTACTACTTTAAGAGATGATGAGGATCTAAGCTGTGGGACTGGTGAGAAGGGGACACTTGAAGAGATATTCTGACAGCAGAAAAGACAAGATTTGGCAAAGGTCTGTTTAAGTAGAGTGAGTGAGAAATTCAGGATGAAGGTGATTGGCGGGGAAATAGTAATAGAAGTTCAAAAGGAGAAAGTACTTTCAAACAAGAAAAGTTGTTTTGGACCTGTTGAGTAGAAGATAATTTGAGATGTGACTAGGTGACATAGTAGGGCTATTAAAAAAAAAATTGTGACGTTCTTTCAAATTTTCTGGGTGTGGAGTTACTTCCTTACTCATCCAGCACGGGTGGACAGGTCCTCTGGATTTTGAGCCCAGTCTTTCTTTTTCCCTCCACTATACCACTGGGCTCCGCCTGAAGTTGGTTCATTGAATGAATAGGTTACTGACAACTCCTTCCGAGATGATGGCTACCTGTTTCTGCGGAGCGGAGTACTGGATTTGGAGGCAGTGCCAAAGAAATGGAATTCGATCTTGACTATAAGCCTGTGTGACCTTTGGGGCATTAACTTCTGGGAGCCTCAGTTTCCTCCTGTGTAGAATATGAAGATGGGAACAGCGGATGGCTAAGCTCACGTCAGCTCTACATCTAGAGATAACCTTTCAGGGTTTTCTTGTTTCCTCGTTTATAGAAGGAGAGCTTTGGGCATCACTCCCTTTCCAACTCCTGACTAGTGACTCAGTAACCAGATGATCAGGAATTTGCAAACTCTCCTCCGAAGGCTGTGCTAGGACAAAGGGGCCACCAGCCCTACTCAGATTAGTCGGGTTTGCACGCGTCCAGGCAGCAAATCGCTCTCCCGGAATCAAGGCGTCAGCATCGGGGGCGCGCCTCCCGCTCGAGTCCGAGAGAGGCTGAGAGCCGAGCGCGGGCCTACGAAGGGCTGCCCAAAGAACCCGCCTCCCTTCGCCTGACGTGACTGAGCCCGCGCGGCAGAGCGCTTTCCCTGGCCCTCTGGCGCCATCTGCAGGTCCCAGCTCCTCGTCACCGCAGGCCGACTGCCTGGAGCGCGTCATGGAGAGGAAAGTGGCGGTTGGTGGCTCAGAGGAGGCTGCGTCGGTGGGGTCTGGTGCCGGGGCGCCGGAGCCCCTTAGGCCGTGGGAGACGGTCAGGGAAAGCGAAAGCACCGTGGAGTCAGCTTCGACGACACTCTCCCTCCCAGACCCAGGGAATGGCGGCGACAGCGCAGATGGGCTCTGGGAGCTGCCGGTAGAGCACGCCCTGAGGAGGCCGGAGTGCAACCGCTGCAGGTGACCCGGGGTAGCAAGCTGTATGAGGCGGGGCCTGAACGGTCGCGAGGGGAGGGCTCTGGGAAGGAGGTGCGCGCGCTACTTACTCCCCCCTCCCCCCAGGGAAAAGCGTGTTGCGGGCTACTAGTGCGTGATGGCTCAGGCCCAACCCCCTCTTCCTGCCCCTCCCACCGCGCCTGGGGAAGCGCTTCTATCGGAAGGGGCGTTTAGTCTCCTTCCCTCCTTCGCTACCTCCGTACTATGCCTGGGCTGCTTCCTTTTAAGTCCTATCGGTTCAGACCAACTGACTCCCTAACCCCGCCATTGAAGCGATGGAAAGAGGAGCCCAGGGTATTTAAGGGAGTTAGTCACAAGGTCACTCAGGTAGGACGTGCCGGAGGCGGGGCTTGTGCCCAGGCCCCTCCCCTGGGCTCTGCTCGCGTTCTTGTGCTTCCTGGAGCATCTTGTGAGCTTCATACATTTATAACTGGAAGAGACATTTATTTTACGTGGGAGGGAACATGGGGCCAAGAAAATGCATTAGGTGCAAGTTTTCCTTCTCCATTTTTTTAGACTCAGCACATGTAGTGTCCCAAGGCTTAGTGCGGGTTTAAAAACCGTTTGGACCGTCTTGGATCAGGCAGTAATTCGCAGAATCGGTTCCGACTTTAATTTTTAGGGAGAATTGCAATCACTTAATTAAGGTCGCCACTTCTCAATTTTAAAGTATTTTGAAATAAGCACATTAAATTATATATAATGTGATTGTAACGCTAACGAATGTTATTGGATTCAAATTCTCTGGATATTTGTAATCCTTAAAATAGTATACATGGCATGTTCTATGTGCATATGTATTTATATTCATTTGTTTATACATCTCCATGTATACATGCATCAAGGTGTGTACAGATTTATGCATAATCTAAGCATACATATGTATGTATGCCAGAAGAGCAAGCTTGGTTGCAGTTTGATAGTTTTAAAAATAGCTTGCTTTGTCAATGAAACCAGTGAAAATTGCTCCTTCCACCCATGTGGTAAGGGAGTACAGAATGGCAGCTCCCACATTGGTCCCTCCATCTTAAGTGATCTGGACATGTACCAAATCCCTATTATAACTGCTAATTATTAGTTGAATTCAAGTAGACAAATCCCTTATCCTTTTTGAGTCACAGTTTCCTCATCTCTAAAATGGATGTATAATTACATTTGTAACACCTTTACAGACAGGGTGCAAGGAGAGTACTTTATTTTTATTTTTTAAAAATTTATTTAGTCAATTTAGAACATTATTCCTTGGTTAGAAGAATGACATTATTTCCCTTCCTTCCCTCCCCTCACCCTTCACGTAACCTACACGCAATTTCATTGGGTATTACACGTGTCCTTGATCAGAACCCATTTCCATGTTGTTGATGTTTGCACTAGGATGTTCATTTAGAGTCTACATCCCCAACCATATCCCTTCGACCCATGTAATCAAGCAGTTGTTTTTCTTCTGTGTTTCTACTCCCACAGTTTTTCCTCTGAATGTGGATAGTGTTGTTTCTCCTAGAGTCCTCCAAGTTGTTCAGGAACATTGCATTCCACTAATGGAGAAGTCCATTACATTTGATTGTACCACAGTGTATGCGTCTCTGTGTACAATGTTCTCCTGGTTCTGCCCCTTTTGCTCTGCATCACTTCCTGGAGGCTCTTCCAGTTCCCATGGAGTTCCTCCACTTTATTATTCCTTTGAGCACAATAGTATTCCCTCACCAACATATACCCCAATTTGTTCAGCCATTCCCCAATTGAAGGGCATCCCCTCATTTTCCATTTTTTTGCCACCACAAAGAGCACAGCTATGAATGTTCTTGTACAAGTCTTTTTCCTTATTATCTCTTTGGGGTACAAGTCCAGCAGTGCTATGGCTGGATCAAAGGGCAGACAGTCTTTTATCGCCTTTGGGCATAGTTCCAAATTGCCCTCCAGAATGGTTGGATCAGTTCACAACTCCACCAGCAATGAATTAATGTCCCTACTTTGTCACATCCCCTCCAACATTCATTACTTTCCTTTGCTGTCATGCTAGCCAATCTGCTAGGTGTGAGGTGATACCTCAGAGTTGTTTTGATTTGCATTTCTCTGATTATAAGAAATTTAGAACATGTTTTCATGTGCTTATTAATAGTTTTTAATTCTTTGAAAATTGCCTATTCATGTCCCTTGCCCATTTATCAACTGGAGAATGGCTTGATTTTTTTGTACAATTGATTTAGTTCTTTATAAATTTGAGTAATTAGACCTTTGTCAGAGGTTTTTGTAATGAAGATTGTTTCCCAATTTGTTGCTTCCCTTCTAATTTTGGTTGCATTCGTTTTGTTTGTACAAAAACTTTTTAATTTGATGTAATAAAAATTATTGATTTTACATTTTGTGATTTTTTTTCTAGCTCTTGCTTGGTTTTAAAGTCTTTTCTTTCCCAAAGATCTGACAGGTATACTATTCTGTGTTCACCTAATTTGCTTAAAGTTTCCTTCTTTATGTTCAGGTCATTCACCCATTCTGAGTTTATCTTGGTGTAGGGTGTGAGGTGTTGATCCAAACCTAATCTCTCCTATACTGCCTTCCAATTTTCCCAGCAGTTTTTATCTAGGAGAGTACTTTGAAAACTAAAGTGAACTATAATTATCACTATTATAAAAATGAAAATATAATGAAAAATAAATACTGGGAAGCACCTATATGAGCCATACTAGCATTTATGGTAGAAAGTTGTAAACAAAATCTCAGGGTCCAGGCTTGATCCAGCTCTGCCAAAAGACCTATGTGTCAGTTGGTGTATAAAGAAAGTCAGATTACACAGACTCCTCTGCTCCTTAAAACAGGAGTAGTGTTCTGAATATCTTTTCTTAAGTGCCAAGATACTTCAGAGGATTCTACTTGCAATATGATTGATACATTCTCATATACAACTATTTAATCAGTGAATATTTGGGATTTACTGATTATCTAATAGGATCATATGCAGAGAATATACAGTTATAGTGAGGCACAAGATAGTGAATTATAAACTGAAGTTGCTTAATTAGATTATCTTTTACATGATTATGCAGGGTGGCTTACTGGATGGTCTGCTTGGAAACCAGGATAGGGAATGAAATTCTCTGAAAGCTATATTTTTAGTTTAAAATATTAATTTATTAGTCTTCTGCCCAAGAAAATCCAACTATCCAGTGGACTTGTGTCTGAATCACAGTCTGAATGAGAAAATGAGAGAGAAAGAGAAACAGGGAGAGTGTGAATAGAGGCAAACACAGGGGAAAGGAAGAAAGAATGTGAGAGAGAAGAAAGACCAGAAGTGGGGGCAAAAGCAAAAAGTAGGGACTAGGTTAAAAAAAAAAAGACTGACTTCCTGTCTCATAAGCCAATATATATCCCTTCTGACATTTTTCAGGCCCTCCCAAGGTCATCTCCAATTGGAGATCACTCACAGAGGAAGTGGAATCAGAGCAGAGCCCCTTCTTTACAGGAAAGGGTGTGTTCCAGGGATGCCAGGAGGTTTACTATGGAACTGGACAGTTCAGATGCTCCAGCATGGTGCATTTTTGCCTAATCAAGCCCTTGTTTACAGATAAATAGGGATTGGGCCTCCACCCCTGCCTGCTTGTTTTCACATCTAGATAAAAAAAAAGGACCTGACCAAGTTTTGTAGTCTGGAGGAGAGATGGCTTTGTAGTTTTTAAAATCAAACTGTTATTGGGGGCCAAAGGGAGAACTATTTCTCAAGAAGCATCCCAATTCAATATTAATTTTCCACACCAGGAAGACCACCGTTCCAGCCTGGTCCCTGACCTGACTGTCCGTCTCTCAGTCTCCTCAAAGGAGCTCTATGAGTATAAATTTCAGTGAAACTGTTGAGCTGCTTTGGTAGACTGAGTTTACTCACTCAAAAGTATACTAATAAGGTGATAGATCGAATCCCTGTAGCTATGGGGGGGGGGGGGGAGGGGGGGGAGAGGGGAAGGGCGTGTAGTAGGGAGAGGAATGGATTTAGAGGCAGATGATTTGAGTTAATTTCTGCAAATTTTTAGCTAATATGACCCGGGAAAGTCATTTTAATTCTGTTTTCATCTGGAAAATGAGGAAGTTGAATTAGATAGTATTTACGGTTTCTTCCAGCTCTTTGAACATAATTTCTTATATACCTGGGTTAGTGTTAAAGGTATTTTGGGCAAGGCACAAAGAAGTATTGGACAGTTTTCTTTATTGACCCTAACAATAGGCTAGCTACGTGCAAGAGGGTCATGACTTGTCAACCTCAATAAAACAGCATTACTAAAGTAGTCATAATAAAGGGTCTTTCCTCTGGACTCCTCACGGCACTGGAACCTTGGGGCACCTAAGATAGGCAGAGGGGAGCAGGCTTTTATAGAATCTGGACAGTGCCTGTTAGGCTGTTAGGGAGCTTCTAGAGGAAGAGCCTGGGAAGGGCAGCCATCAGCTGAGGAGGTAGGGAAGAGGCCTAGTTCTCAGCTAAGGCCTAGCTCTGGAAACGAAGGTAGTCTGCAGCTAAATGCCACCCAACATCACTACAGAATAACCCGACCCATATCTGTGCTGCGGTCCTTCGGTTCCTGGTACTGGCCCTGCTCCTCCTCACTACTTTATATCAGAGTAGCTAATGCTGACGTCCTTACAACACCCATCCCGTGAGAGATCCGGGGCCCACTCTTCTGGCGGGGAGGCAAAGACTAGGACTTCTGGTTTATAGTCTGGTCCTACATGCCTTCGGGGTACAGTAACACTTTTTGTCCTTTGTCTCTTCCAAATAGCCCTCCGCTCCCCCCACCCAAGGACTGTCTGTGTTGAGCTTCTCATATCCCCACGTTCAAGGTGCTCAATTAATAACTTTAAGATCATTTAAGTTTGGGAAGCTCCTCTAGAAGCTACCAAAGGGTGTGTTTGGGGGGGTTCGGTAGGGGGCCACAGAGCTCTGAGCTGAGGGGCAGGACCAAGCAGGGAGAGCACATGGACTGCAGAGTTGACAGAGGCGTTAGTTAGCAGTTAAAAGTCAGAGTGAGAACTGACTTGAGGCATTCCCTGGAAGTCCTAAATTTATCCCTCGTGGATAAGGGGAAACGACTGTACAACACAATACTGCAGACTATAATAGTACGGCATAATAATAGATAATGTACCTTATTATGAATACTGGTGATATATTAGGATGTGCTTAATTCATAATTAAATTTTACTTACTTATGTATGAGAAAATCCTGTTGTCGCTGGGGCCATCAGTTATAGGCTTAATCGTCATGGCTTTAGCCATCCATACAATTCCTGCCACACAGGCTTGGCAAGTTTTGTCCTAAAAGGCAGGGAAGTTGCTCCTAAGACTTGATTGCTTCGAGGGACACACCTTAGGCTTCTTGGTTGCCTCTTGTGTAAAAAGGGCCATTGAAACTACTCTCTTCAGGTACCAGACATCTCATAGCTGCTTCAGCCCTTGTTCTCGTGATTGATTCAGCCTTTGACATTGTGGATGACTCTCCTCCTCGATATTCCTTTTCTCTGAGGTTTCGGACGCCACTCTCGTCTGGTTTTCCCCGCCTAATATGACCTTTCCCTCACCGTCTGCCTTTGCTGGATCCTCCAGATCACGCCTTCTAAATTGCGGGTGTCTCAGAGTCCTGTCCCGAGTCCTCTTCCTCCTCTCCTATTATTTCACTTGGTTATTTCATTAGGTCCCATGGATTTCATTAGCCTCTCTAGGCTCATGATTCTCACATCTATCTTTCTTGCCTCAATCCCTGTGCTGACTGTGACTGTCTCCAGCTGCCTTCCTCACATCACAAAATGGAGGTCCAGTAGACATCTTGAACTCAGTGTCTGAACTAGACCCCACTATCTTTGCCCCTAAATCCTCCCCTACCCCCATTCCCTGCTCCCCTCAGAGAGCAGCACTGTCCTCCCAGGCCCTTGGGCTCGCAACCTAGAAGTCATCCTGGCTTCTTCACGGCTCTCACTTCCTGTATCCACGCTGTTTCCAAGGCCTGTTGATTTCATTTTTGCAACACGTCTCCTCGAACGCTGCTACTGCTCTAGTGCAGACCCTCATCACCCCGTGCCTTGATGATTACAGTAGTCTGCTGGTGGGTAGGCCTGCCTTAAGACCCTCCCCACTCCAATTCATTCTCCTTTTAACCACTCACATGATTTTCCTAAAATGCAGATCCATTTGTGTCTCTCCCCACTCCACAAATTCCAGGGATTTCCCATTGCCTCCAGTAGCAAGTAAAAAAATTCCTTCTCTGTCATTCAAAGCCCATCATGACCTAGTCCTTCCTATCTTTCCAACTGTTTTACATCGCAGCACATATTCTTTGTTTTAAAAAAATGTATTTATTTAGAATATTTTTCCATGGTTACATGATTCATGTTCTTTCCCTCCCCTCTTCCCTTCCCCCTCCCAGAGCTGATGAGCAATTCCACTGGGTTATACATGTGTTATTGTTCAAAACCTATTTCTATAGTATTAATATTTGCAGTAGAGTGATCATTTAAAGCCCAAACCCCCAATCATATACTCTTTGAACCATGTGATTGATCATGTTTTTCTTCTGGGTTTCTACTCTCACAGTTCTTTCTCATAATTGCTCAAGATTGTCCTGGGTTATTGCATGCTACTAGTAAAGAAGTCTATTACATTTGATTTATAGCACCTATTCTTTGATCCAGTGACACTAGATCTGTTCCGTGAACAAGACACTCCATTTCTTAGCTCCGTTTTTTTCCGACTATTCCACTTGCTTGGAACTCTCTCCTCTCTGCTGTCCTCCCTGGTTTCCTTTAAATCCCAACTAAAATCTCTTCTATAGGAAATCTTCTCTAACCCCTTTTAATTCCATTGCCTTCCTCTATTAATTATTTCTTATTTATCTTGCATATTACTTTGCATATATTTCTTTGCATGTTGTTTCCCACCCCCCACCCCCATCCCCATTAAATCATAAGCTGTTGAGAGCAGGGACTGTCTTTTGCTTCTTTATCTCCAGGGCTTAGCAAACTTCTCAGCACATAGTAGATATAAGTGTTTACTGATTTATATGGTTTCAGACACTAGCTCTGTGACCCAAGGCGTCATCTTAATCTCAATTTCTTTTTCTGCAAATGATGATGCTAATAGAACTGATCTCCCAGGATAAAATAAGATATTTGTCAAGTATATACAAAGTGTAAAGATTTTGCAAGCCAAGTATTTTATAAATGCTTGATATTGTTGTTATTTTTCTTAGTGATCTTGCCCCTTTTGAGTCAAAGGCTGATATTTAGTTGCCCCTTCCTTCTACTCTCATTGGAGGAGGAGCTTTTCATAAGAGTATCATCAACTGGTCCAGATCATCTGTTAGAGTGCTGACGTGCTGGTCACTGAACAGTCTCTCTGCTGCATTTTTGTTGCTGTTCAGTCATTCAGTCATGCCTGACTCTTTGTGGTCCCTTAGACTATAGCGTACCCAGGCCAAACCTCCACTGTCCCCAAAAGTCTGTCCAAGTTCATGCTCATGATACTATCAGTCTCTCCTTTTCTCCTTTATTTTTTATTTTCCTTCTTTCCTCAGCTGTTTGTAAAGCCTTGTCAGATAGCCATTTTGGTTTCTTTCTTGTCTTTTTCTTTGGGGTGTTTTTTGTTGCTGTCTGTACAGTATTGTGAACCCCTGTCCGTGGTTCTTCAGGAACTCAATCTACCAGATCTAATCCTTTAAACCTATTCATTACTTCCACTTCATAGTCATGAGGAATGCTATTTTAGTCATATCTGTATGGTCTTATGGTTTTTCCCATTTTCTTCAATTTAAGTATGAAATTCTCAATAGCAAATAATATTTTTTTGTGTGTGTATAATGATCCCTAGGTCAATAGAGGTGATGGACTTCTGCCCTTTTGTTATTGGTGATCCAAATGCTACAGATGAAAAAAAGGAAGTTATAGTCTAACAAGAGACACAAGGATAAACACGCAGACACATATTATGAGTGTACATATATACATACATACATATATGTACACATACATATGTCTTCAAATATTTGAAGGGCTTTCAAGTAGAAAATAAGATAAAAAGGTAACCCGACAAGATGAACTTGTTCTGCTTCTCCCAGAAACCAGAAGTAGGGAACATGGGTAGGAATGACAAATTACAAAGAAAGAAATTTTAAATTTATTAAAAAGAAAAAAATTTAGGTTTGAGGTAAGAAAAAACTTTCTAATAATTAGCTCCATCAAAAAGGGAATGAAGTTTATTGAGGCAGTTAGTAGGCTCCTTCTGGGAAATCCTTCTTTTTAAAACCCGTACTTTCCGTCTTAGAATAAATACTGTGTATTGGTTCAAACACAGAAGACTGATAAGGGCTAGGCAATGGGGTTTAAGTGACTTGCCCAGGGTCACATAGCTAGGAAGTGTCTGAGGCCACATTTAAACCTGGGACTTCCTGTCTCTGAGCCTTTTAATGTTGTCTGTGACTAATAATAATAATAATAATAATATTTGTATAGCTCCCACTCTTTTGTGTCTTTATTTGATCAGAGAAGACTTCTTTAGTAAAGAATAGTTTTTTTCCCCATTTCAAAATTAGAGAATTCATAATTATGTACTGCATCTTATGTTCTTCATATACCTTCCCATCACTTCTAGTTCACATCAGATTGCTGACTTAAAATGAAAACACTTTAAATTATTTCACTTAATCTCATGGAATTTGTAAGGATCAAATGAGATATTATGATTCATTGTTATTCAATTTTGGTAAGTTAGGGGTTCAAATCCTTCTTTTAACAGTTAATAGCATTGTGTTTCTGTTGTTGAACTATCAAAAGAGTCATAAATAATATATAATAATAGCTCAGTCCATCTAATAATGTGGTCAAGATTGTTTATAAGAATGATAATAATAATAGCTAACATTTATAAAGTGCCTGCTATATGCTAGGCACTGTGCTAAATAGTTTACAAATATTATCTTGTTTGATCCTCACACTAACCTTGGCACGTAGGTACTATTATTATTCCCATTTTATCAGTGAGCCAAACAGATGAATAAGTTACTTGCTGAGGGTCATACAGCTAGTGAGTGCGTGATACCAGATTTGAACTTAGTTCTTTCTAACTCCAGGTCCGGTGCTCTAACCACTGAACAACAGGTCTAGCAAATTAAAAGTAGTTTGTTATAATAATTAAATAGTTACTGAATTTAAAACTTTTCTCTTATTAAGCAGTGATTGTTTCTTGTTTCCTCTTCTAGTAATCATGATTTTGGAGCCATTTTTAAATTTACTTAGCATTCAGTGGCACAGAGATTTTTTTTAAACAAGGACAATTAGATTCATGTACTTAGATTTCAGAGCATTACATAGGCTTTCTTACTTATATAATACTTAAACATTATAGCAAAAGCTCTGAACTACAGAAATGTTTTAATTTAGTTTGTTTTATAATTTAATTTTGTATAAATGGAAATGTTATCTCGAATCTTGGAAATTATATGCTACCTAAATATTATTTTTATTCTGTGCTGCGGGTTGCATGTAAATGCATTTTAAGATAATTATAGAATCCTGTTGAACTAAATGAAAGGGAACTAACCATAGTGAAGAAAAGAAAGAAACCAGAACCAGACGCAAAAATCTGAATGATTTCTTGGCAGGTCCTCTGAAAAGAAACCATTTTATGAATTATTAATACATTTTGAATGAGTTGCCCTCTGTCTTTTTTCATCTTAAATTTTGATCTTGTCTATTGCATTTTTACTTCAGTAAGAAGGACTCCCTTAGGAAAGAATAGTTTTTGTTTTTTTTTCCATGGCAAGATGAAAGGATTTGTAATTAGACACTGTGTCGTGTATATCTTGTATAGCTTTCTTCTAACTCCTATTTCAGTTACCTACATTTAGGTGATACTCAATAAGTATAGATTGAGTGCTTGCTTAGAGCAAACATTTTGTTTAAATAGATGATAATTAGAAACTTCCATGATTTAAAGTCTTACTGCTTTCTCTGTTTAGGCCATGCAATTTTGGACAATTGCTATTTTTTCTTGGTTAAGTAGATCTAAGATATGATCTAAGACCTAAGATATGATTGGTTGAAAATGCCCCTATTTTTTGACATGGTCCTCTGGTCTTGAAAGAATTAAGGCTTACACTCACTGAGGTAAAAGGTGAATAAAAAATATTATATATATATTCCAAATTCCTATGTAGACATTTATATAGTAAACAGCTGGGAAATATATATTCTTTGTTTTGGAAGGGTCATCAACTAAACTTAACTCTAGTTCTTAATCTTTTTTACTCATTTGATTTTGAGGACTGATTTTCTCCCATTTTTTTCCTTAGTAGAAAAGTCCAGTGTATTAAAATTGCCACTTTGGGAGGGAGGATAAAATTACTGTGATGTTCAGTCATTTTCAGTTGTGTCTGACTATGATCCCATCGAGGTTTTCCTGGCAAAGATACTGGAGTGATTTGCCATTTTTCCTTCAGCTCATTTATAGGTGAGGAAACTGAGGCAAATAAAGGTAAATGACTCGCCCAGGTTCACACAGCTAATGTGTGTTTGAGGCAAGATTTGATCTCAGGAAGTTGAATCTTTCTGACTCCACCTACCTGATAAAACTTAAGAGACTCTGTAATATTATGGAGAAAAAGAGGACTCTAAGAGTCAAGCAAGTTTTAAGACATAATATAAAAAGGTTTTTTATGTAATGCATCTTATTCATAGCACCTCCATTCTAACTCCCTTTCTACCCCATCGAAGCACTCTTGCTTTCTGTGTCTTATTTAGCCTTTGTTATTGCCTCCCTACTGCCTACTGAATATATCTCCACACTGGAAATTAATCCTTGTTCCCAGGACCCTGTTTTTAGTTGAGAATTTTTATTTTCACTTTTTCTTATGTGACTTAAACTATCTTGAGATGGGTTTATGTAAATCTCTTTATGGTGAATTTGCGGGACAAAAAGAAGGTTTGTAAGTGTATTCCGTTCCCTTACTTGTTTTTATCTTCCTTTTTAGAAGCCGTACTCTAAGGGCTGGGCAATGGGGGTTAAGTGACATGCCCAGGGCCACACAGCTAGGAAGTGGCAGAGGCCAGGCTTGAACCCAGGAGTTCCATTTCCTTACTTCTGGCTATGTTTGTAGAATGTAGTGATCTAGACTGTCAACTCTTTGAAGGCCAAACCCTTTTCCTCATTGTTGGTTTGTCTTCCTCATACCTTATACCGTGCCTGGTACATAGTAGGCACTTAATCAATGAATATTGACTGACTGACTCCACCTTAAATTCAGTTATAAGATGAATGAAGGTAGCGTCAGCATGGAATCTAGAACCCCAAACGTGTGGCCTAGTGGGATCTGCTGAACCCCAAGTTTTAGGACTAGCTGATAGGTTGGAGACCCCAAAGCTTGTCCTTGTTCCCTGCTCCCATGAGAATCTACCCTGAAGGGAATCCCCGGCGGGCAGTTTCAGACTGAGTGGGGGACCCTCAGGGGACTGACAGTCCTAGTTGGGTGGGACTAAGGGTGTGCGAGGGCCCTTTTGGTCTTAGGCAGTCTCCCCCATTGTATCAGACCCTTTCCCAAGAAGATCCACACCAGGGCAGGAACCGTCCTTTACTATCCATTGGAAGCAGCCCCTTCTCTTAGACCCCAGCCTCTAGATTCTTTCCCAGCTTGATTGTGTCCTGGGGTGTACTTGAACATTTCCTTTGTAGCTCTAGTGATGCCAGTCATCTTTCCCTGCCCCTGGGTCCCCCCACATGGTCTAGAGGCTCCCCAAATCCTTTTGCTCCCTGGAGCCCATCTAGTGTGCTGGCCGTCCCAGGGGTCAGTGACCGGAGCGGCCAGAGTTCACTCCTCGGACTCTGTGCAGTCGCGTGTGGCGCAGCTCTGTGCCGGGGCCTCCTCGCGCCGAACCCCTTTTGCCCTTGATTAAAGAGTGATTTTGACTCTTTAATAGTTCTGTGTTTTTTCCCCAGTGGACAGTAGTAATGAACGGGTTTTCTTGAACATAATGGTTGGTACCTTTGGCCATTGTGTCACATATTGATGTTGTAGCGTGATTTTATCTCTCCATTTCTCAGAGATTAAATTTATTACTTCTAAGATTGAGACTTTCTTTGTGATTATGCAAAGCATTTGGGAAAATAATTTTATTTTTTGTTTTCATTTTATGTTTTAAATATTCTCAAACTAAAAGGCTTGGCTTTTTTATGTTATATAAGACAGTTAAAAAGCAACAATAGAGGGCGCTGTGGTATTTAGCTTTTCATATTTGGTTTCATTCTAGCCAAAAAATTATTGACATTTTTATGTATCATGTAATGTGGCTATTCAAACACCCCAGTAAAAAAATATGAAACTATTTCATTGTTCACTGCTTTTCCAAGATCTTAGGACCTAAAAAATTCTGTTGTGTACTAGGAAAGTTAAGATGGCTTATCTCTCTCAAACTCCCAATCATTTAGTGGAAAAATAAAATTATTTTTCATAATAGAAATACTTTAACATAAACAAACAATTCACTGATTTCTCAAGACAGTGTGAGCTTATTCATATTAAAAAAATTTCTGTGGGAAAAAATTTTCTAGGTATAAATACTTACCATTTTAGTGAATATTTTTTGCTCCCTAAAGTGTTAAAACATCTTGTTTAATTAAAAATACTATTTTATTAAGTTCTTGGTATCACCAACCTCATTTCATACATAATTTTGATTGCCTACATCCTGTCAACTATAGGTTGCTAAGACTGACATTATAAATTTGTGTCTTTCAGAAAATATTTGTATTTATTCTTATATCCTTAATGAGAAGTGAAAGAAGAAAAAAAAATTGCTTTCCAAGGAAATTTTGAGGTTTCATCTTTACTTTCAGAGTATAATTAAAATTGAATGTAAGATAGATTTAAAAAAAAAAACAAAAAACAAAAAACCCTTACCTTCCATCTTGGAATTAATACTGTGTATTAGTTCCAAGGCAGAAAGAAGAGTGGTAAGAGGCAGTGGGGTTTAAGTGACTTGCCCAGGGCCACACAGCTGGTTAGTGTGTAGGGTAGAATTTTGAAAAATCATCAATGAATAGGAATAAAGCATTTAACAGTCTGTAAGCACACATGTATTTAAGAGTAGCCCATTTCAGTATCACCTCACACCTAGCAGATTGGCTAACATGACAGTTATGGAAAGTAATGAATGCTGGAGGGGATGTGGCAAAGTCGGGACATTAATTTGTTGCTGGTAGAGTTGTGAACTGATCCAACCATTCTGGAGGGCAATTTGGAACTATGCCCAAAGGGCGATAAAAGACTGTCTGCCCTTTGATCCAGCCATAGCACTGCTGGGTTTGTGCCCCAAAGAGATAATGGACAAAAAGACTTGTACAAAAATATTCATAGCTGCGCTCTTTGTGGTGGCCAAAAATTGGAAAATGAGGGGATGCCCTTCAATTGTGGAATGGCTGAACAAATTGTGGTACATGTTGGTGATGGAATCCTATTGTGCTCAGAGGAATAATAAAGTGGAGGATTTCCATGTGAACTGGAACAACCTCCAGGAAGTGATGCAGAGCAAGAGAAGCAGAACCAGGAGAACATTGTACACAGAGACAAACACACTGTGGTATAATCGAACGTAATGGACTTCTCCATTAGTGGCGGTGTAATGTCCCTGAACAATCTGCAGGGATCCAGGAGAAAAAAACACTATCCATAAGCAGAGGACAAACTGAGGGAGTAGAAACACCGAGGAAAAGCAACTGCCTGACTACAATGGCTGAGGGGACATGACAGAGGAAAGACTCTGAGCGAACACTGATGCAAATCCTAACAACATGGCAATGGGTTCGAGTCAAGAGCACATGTGATACCAGTGGAATCACGCGTCGGCCACGGGGGGTGGGAGGGAGGAAAAGAAAATGATCTTTGTCTTTAATGAAAAATGCATGGAAATGATCAAATAAAATACTATAAAATAAAAAAAAAGAATAGAGGGGACTTTCCTAAAAATAATAAACAGTATATATCTAAAAAAAAAAAAGAATAGCCCATTTCTATGGTTATGCTATAATAAACTAGTAGAAAAATTTGCAGTCATATAATTTCTAAGTATTCCTAATACTTTCCAACAATTTATTAGTCCTACCTGAAAAACCTCTTTGGCCTTTACCATTTCCATGAGTGAGGAAAGATAAAACTTAGTGACATTCTCGAGTGACCCTTGCAGTACTTCTCAACTCACAGACCTGCTTTCAATAGACTAATTCCATCTTCTAGTGATTAAATAGTATTCTGACTAGCCTAATGATATTCTAGAAAGTTTTTATCTAAAAGTAATTTTAATGATTTCACCCATCAAAATATAGAGCTTAAATTATATATAATCATGCAATATAATGATATATAAATACATTTTATATATAAATTTGTTTATTATTGAATTTTTGTTCATTTTATATATATAATCAGGAAGTTGCTAACTTGGAAGTGACAGGCCTCTTTGAACTTGTGATCGAGGAGACGACAGCTGGCATTGGCCGGCATATGCCATGTATTAAAAAAAAGATTGATGCCTTAAAAAGCCCAGCCATTTCTGGAACTAACCCTTCTTCTCCTCCCCCCAAATTGAACATTTCCTTGTAACCAAGGAAGAATCAAGCAAGGCCGTTCCAGGGCGGAGGCCACATCTGACAGTGTCACAACACCCCGAACGTCTTCTCGCGCTCTATCACCGGACCCCGGACTTGCCAGTGACTCGGAGTCTCGCTGACTTCGGGCGGCTTCTTGTACTTGGCGGTGGGCCTGCCTCTGCTTTCCTTCGGCTGTAATTATGCTCCTTCGCCTTATGTCATATCAGCCTGCCCGCGTTCTCATCTTTGCCCTCCCGTGGTACCGACATGCTCTGTTCCGTGGATATTCCGCATGTTGTTCAGCCTGCAGAGAAGGAGAGGGTAGAAGCTCCCGCCAGTTCTTTGGGGGAACCTAGGCCAGGAGCCTCGGGACGTCTTCACGGATTAAATCCTGAAGACACACAAACAATTCCGCGAGGACATATTGAGAGACTGAGTGGGAGTGCTTGTGGATCAGTAGCAGGTGGTTGGAGACGCCAGCCACCTAGGAGGGCCCAAAGCGAAGAGCCCAGCTAAGTGTCTGCTGGGGCTCAGAAGCCGCTCTAAGCTGGACAGTGCTGTGGACAGAGTGCGCTCTTGAGCCAGGAAGACTTGGCTCTAAGTCGGGCCTCTCAGCTTTTTAGTCGGTTGGCTCTGTCACGCCCCCTCGTCTCTAAAGTGGGCCAACAACAGTGCGGGCACTCTGCAGGTGCTCTGACGACCAGATGCGATCATGCTTTGCACGCGCTAAGTTATGTACAAAGTAGGTTTCTCAGCTTGTGTGGATCCAGACCCAGGACCGAACCAGGATCAGTGTGGCACTGCTGGCTCTGGTGCTAGTTAGTGTGGATTTCCCTCTGTCTGCCTTCCTGCCCGCAGAGACAGCCTTGACCCCAGGGGCCGCCATCCCCAGGCCAGTGCAGGCACCTGTCGGCCTTGGGGCGGTCAGGAACACGCTGGGGAGGGGAGCCTCCCCATGAAGCCGCCCTCCGACTTCCCCAGAGATCCCAGTGGGTGGAGCAGTCAAAGGGAACCCGGCCTGAGTCTGAGGGAAGGAGCGCCCAAGGGAGAAGGAAGACCCCAAGACCGAGAAAGGGCCGACGTTGGGGTAACAGCAGCAGAGGGGGAGGGACAGGACGATCCACAGGTCTGGCAAATTCACACTACGAGGTCACCAGATGCCAGGTGGGCTCCTGAGGCCAAAAGTCTAGCCAGCGCCGGATCAGGAGTCCTTATGGCCTGTTTGATACAGATGTTCATTGATTGGTATTGGCAAGAGGGTAGCCTCTGGGATGGGTTAAGAATTGGACTGTGTTGATGTTTTAATTTAGCTCAAGTAAAAGATTATAGTAATTTGATATTTGATCCAGGGGGCAGCTGGGTGGTTCAGTGGATGGAGAGTCAGGCCTAGAGACAGGGGTCCTGGGTTCAAATCTGGCCTCAGACACTTCCCAGCTGGGTGACCCTGGGCAAGTCACTTGACCCCCATGGCCTAGCCCTTACCACTCTTCTGCCTTGGAAACAACACACAGTATTGACTCCAAGAAGGAAGGAGAGGGTTTAAAAAAAAAAGAAAAAATATCAGTCAGCTTTTTGAGCACTCCTAAATAGTATCAAGATTAATATATGCCTGAATTCCTACACCTAATGTAAGTGAAATAAAGATGTTCTAGCTGCCTACAGTGTCTGCCTCAGTTTCCCCAATTGTAAAATGTAGATAATAGCACCTACTTCAGATTGTCCTGAGTATCAAATGAAATAAGTGCTTCATATACCCAGATACACAGAAGGAGCTTAATAAATGTTTATGAACTGATTGAACACAATGGTCTTGAGTATTTCCACATCCCTGTGGCTTTTAACCTTATCTGCTCCATTAAAGCTCTTGAAAATTCTACCTCGTACATAAAAAAGAGGAAAAGAGATCATGATTTGTTAAGTATCTAGTACCAGGTTCTATGCTAAGCACTTTGCAAACATTGTCTCATTTGATTTTTATAATGATCCTGTGAAATAGGCGCTCGTATTATTTCCGTTTTACAGTTAAGGAAACAAACAGAAGTTAAGTGACTTGCCCAGGGTCACCTAGCTAATAACTATCCGAGGTCAGATTTGAACCTTCCTGCTCTGATCTGCCAAGGCCCTGGGTGCAATGCAACCTAGAAATCTGCCCTTTAAATTCCTAGTTGCTTGCCCCTCCCAGACTTCCTTTTTTTTTTTGTAATGTGCATAAACCTTACCTGTGACTACAATGAACAAGTTAAAAAAACCAATCTATAGTGCTGAAAAGAGGAGAGTCAAAGAAGGAATAGACCACTGCTTGGGAGAGGGATAGGAATGATAAAAGATTCTTATCTTGCTTCTGTCTCTCAGGGAGTGTGATTGTTGGACTAAAAAAGGACAGAATCAAAATGGCTAGTCGGGAATTGACATACATGAGAAGTCCTAAAATAGTAAGAGACTATGTAGCTCTCCTTGAGGGGCCACTGACCCAGATGGACTGCGGCCCTGGTCAGCTGCTGAAAGAAAGGATGGCCGCCACTTCTGGGTTCCTGTCAGTCGTGGAAAGACTTGGAGAATAGGTGTGGCATTACGGGTTTGACTTAAAAAGCCGGGAAATAACCTCTGCAGGTTATAGGCCGGTGTGCCGACATTACAGTCCCTGCGCATTTTTATCTGATTCCAGTCGTGCTACGTCTTCAGAATCCTGATCACAAGACGGGGTTGTTGTGAGGATCTAATAGATAATAAGCGTGCAGCACTTAGCACAGAGTCTGGCATGTAGAAAGAGCTATAGTATCGGTTAGCTGTTTTATCATTGATTATTACTTGTCATCTGCTCTCAGCCTTTCTGAACACCAGGACAATTGCAGATATGCTTTGGGAGAGGAAATTTCCTTAGCCCAAGTTCCCAATACCAATGAAATGCTAGATCAGAACGGGTTCCCGGTAGTTAGAATGAACATGCAATTCGTTCTTCTGATGATGCTTTTATTTACTTTGCATGATTTCACAGAGGTCTTTCCAGATTTCTTTACATTTTTATACTTGTCAATCTTAACTGGCTTCTGAGGAGTCTTAGATCTTATTTATTGGCAATTGCTAGCTTTGCTAATAAATTGTGTCCAAACTCTGTGCCTCAGTTTCTCTTAATCATGGATTTTTATTGTGACAATACATTGATGTACCATTGTTTATTTTATCCATTATTGTTGAACCTTTAGGCAGTTTCCAGTTTTTTACATGCTAGCTTTTTTGTTGTTGTTGTTTTTGATAATACTTTTGTGATATATTTAGAATAATTAAATTCTTGAGTTCAAGAAAAGAAGGTGGGAAGGTAGGATACAAGCAAGTAGGTCACATAGAAATGATTAATGTCTGAGGTTGGATTTGGACTGAAGTTTTCTTGACCTTAGGCCTACCACTCTAACAATTGATTATATCACCAAGTTGTCTATTGTACACTGCTAAATTTTTCTCCAAAGACATTTTCACAGATTTGTAATTCCACCAACAATGAATGGATTTACCCATTTTTCTAAAACCTCGGTAGCATTATCCTATAGATTTTTACATAAACAATCTGTAATGTTTATGCTAAATATTTTTTCTTACTCTGTTATTGAAAATTATTCCAGCTATACTATTCCTCATTTTTAATAATATTTAATAATGAAGGTATATGTCAAAATTCATTTAATTATACCTAATTTTCATAATTTTAAGTGCATACTCACATCAAGTACACATTAGACAGAATTTTTGCTACTAGATAGTATTATAAAATAGTCATTAAATCATAGTTACTCAGAATGAAAATAATTCCCAAATTCACTAATGTATTGTTGCTCTGTTTTTTAAAATTATATTTTAAAGTTATGATAGAAGAATAAATGATCAAGAATATAAAAAGTATTAATGAAAAAACCCATAAAAGAAGTCTAGCAATACCATATTTTAAATTGTATTATAAAGCAGTAATGATCAAAACCATCTGATACTGGCTAAGAAATAGAAAGATAGATCTGAGGAATAGAACAAATATACAACACATGGCAGTAAAAGATTATAGTAATTTGATATTTGACAAAACCATAGATCCAGGGGGTAGCTGGGTGGCTCAGTGGATTGAGAGCTAGGTCCAGAGACGGGAAAGTCCTGGCTTCAAATCTGGCCTCAGACACTTCCTAGCTGTATGACCCTGGGCAAGTCACTTGACCCCCATTGCCTAGCCCTTACCACTCTTCTGCCTTGGAACTAATACATAATATTGATTCTAAGGTGGAAGTTAAGGGTTTAAAAATAAATAAACAAAAAATGAAATAAAATATATAGTGAACTCTGTCAAATATATAAAAACAAGAGCCATGACCCAAATGATAAATGAGCAAAAGATATGAACGGATAATTGTCAGATTAAGATATCCATGCCATACATGGGTATTTGGGAAAATGTGCAAGATCACTACTGATTAGAGAAATGCAAACCAAAACAACTCTAAGATATCACCTGTTGAAAAGGGTATAAGTCCTTATTGGTTATTGGTATTGGTATTACCAGTAGTTGTCACTTATGTGTTCAGGCTCTTGAGTTTGACCATTGAAAAAATGGCTGCTCAAGTAGTTGAAGAAAACTACTGGTCCTGGTCAGGCCAGTTATATAAAATCTATTATAACTATTAAAATTTATATAAAAGGGAAAGTAAAATAAATATTGATAAGAAATATTCCTATAAACTAATAAATTCTATATAAATTTCCAACTCAATCTTTCCCACGAGGGAAGCCTTCTTGATCACCAAATGGCAATCCTCCATAAGCTATACTGTCTAACTAAAATATAAATTCTAACTTACTAAACTCATTTCCAAAAATTTATGAACTTAATGTTTATAGAGATCTGCCAAACTTCCTTTCTCTTCAGCCAAAGATCAAACTGTGAGTCTGAGTAACAAGCTGTTTTCTCAGTAGCTGCCTTTTGGCGCCACCAGAGGAGTTCTAAAGAACTGCTTAGTAACTTTCTTGCTCTCTGATGTGACAACTTTCCAACTTCTTCAAATCAAGATATTTCAAATCATCTACACACTCTCCAAGACTGATCAGAGGAAAGCCAGGAACAACCAACTTCTGGGTCTCTGACCTAACTGACATGCTCAAGGCACACTGCAAAATTCTCTTCCTCTGACCTCATCAGGGTTCAATGGTAATTCTTAAAGCAGCCCTAGGAAGTCTCAATCACTTTTATAAACCTTACATCTGACTACACTCTATTCTTAAGCTAATTATACCTACTTTACAATTATCATTACATACCTCACATCCATCAAACTGGCTAAAATGACAAAAGGGCAGAGTGACAAATGTTGGAGGGATGTGGAAGAACGGGGACACTAATATACTGTTGGTAGAGCTGTGAACTGATCCAACCATTTTGGAGAACGATTTGGAATTATACCCTGAAGGTTATAAAACTGTGTATGCTCTTAGACCCAGCAGTACTATTGCTGGATCTGTTTCCCAAGGAGTTCAGGGAAAGAAGATAAGAACCTATATATTCTAAAATATTTGTAGCAGCTCTCTTTGTGGTGGCAAAGAATTGAAAAGTGAGGGGATGCCCATCAGTTGGGGAATGGCTGAACAAATTGTAGTTTGTAATTATGATGGAATACTACTGTGACATAAGAAATGATGAACAAACTGATTTAAAAAAAATTTGGAAAGAAATACATGAGATAATGAACAGTGAAATGAGTAGAACCAGACGAACACTCACAGAACTAATGCTGGAAGAATAACTGTGAATGTTACCCTCAGAAAGTGAACAGAAAGGTGTGAAACATGAAAGATTTAATTTATATGAACATGTTGGTCTCCCTGATGATATCTTTTGAGATACAGGGAGGGAGGGGAGAGGCTAGGGCACTTGTATATGGTATTTATCATGTAGATATGAAGAAAAGTAAGTTAAACATATAGGGGATTTGTGATTTCATCTGTGTACCATTTTTTCTTTGCATATGGAAATGGCTTGTATTGTTTGGTTTTGTTAGTATTTGGAATAATAAAAAAATTAGGAAAAAAGGCTTTTGTTATTAATAAGAAATTTGTGCTGTTTTGTGAGCTTTCTCCCTCCTTTAACTCTCCATAGTGCTTTTTTCTTCAGATTTACAGTAAATACTAGGATTAAGTATTTTTTTTGAGGCAATCATGGTGCACTCTTACATCAAGTGTCTATGATTTCATCAGTGTGAGTATTCCATCTGTTCATACTTATTATGAAAATCCCTCTCTGCTTTTTAGTAGGTGATTTAATGAATTGATGTTTGAAAAAAATATTACTCATTGGCCAGCTCTGATAATGAACCTCTCTGAACTTTCCTAGGCTGATACTTGGATGACTGATGTAGTTTATTGGTTTTTATTTAAAATCTTGCTAGTTTGAAAGGACATGCCAGAATTTATCCTCCACCAACTGTGAATTTTAAAACTATTCCACCCTACTCAGACCATACTTTAGAAGATCTGATTTAGCTATTTCCTGATTAGTAACCAATGGAGATACTTGGTC
Source organism: Monodelphis domestica (assembly GCF_027887165.1). Classification (NCBI taxonomy): domain Eukaryota; kingdom Metazoa; phylum Chordata; class Mammalia; order Didelphimorphia; family Didelphidae; genus Monodelphis; species Monodelphis domestica. The sequence goes on along the minus strand of NC_077233.1, from coordinate 285,516,566 downwards.
TAACAGAATCAAGTCTTGGGAACTCTACATTTCTCCACCCTACTTAGTTTAACAAGGTCAGGAATGTCTGCACCATACTCAGGGATTAAGTATCTGAGAAAATGGCCTTCAACAGACATGCAGAAACAGCAGACAGTCCCCTGGGCTGTCCTAAGTCAAGCTAAGATAACATTGGTACAGATGAGACGCAGGAAAGTGACATAAAACTTTCTGTATAGGGCATGTCAGCATGTCACTTCCTCTCTTTGGCCTCTTTTCCTGGAGAGGCGTCTCTGGCTGGCAGTGTGCTAAGTGTTCTGACATCTTGGCGTGGTGGCAGCTATTTGTCTGGGTTTTGGTGGTGAGTTTTCCCTTGAGCTAATTCAGGTTCAGGCATCTTGGCTGAGTCCTCTTGGAGTTCAGGCTGATTCCTTCCTCTTTTTCTCTCCAAAACCTTACCTCTTGGAGCCTCTAATCTTCCTGCCTGGCACAAGCCATGCAGAAGAAATCCTACACTCTTTTCCTTCTCCCTTCTTCTTAAATTTCTTTCCACTATATTAATTAAATCACCATAAATTTCCAGACTGACTTGGGTAAATTTTTTTTTTGTTATTTGGGATATCCATGGTGGCCAATAATTAATATAATTTAGGTCACAACGCTAAAATTATCCTTTACACAGCATAAGCCTTTTGTGGAGGGAGTGTGATGGTTGTTCAATAAAATTGACTTGTGTGACAATTGTAACTCCATCTTCAATACATTTTAATGTCATTGACATTGTTACCGCAATACAATGCAGATCCCAACCTCTCTGTTTCTTAGATAATAATCTTCTAGAGTTGTTGCTGAAAAATTCAACTTGAAGAGGATGCTTTATGTGCTGGGCTTCAAAAATAGATAAGTGAGTCCATCCCCAGACCCAAAGATGTTCTATGTTGGTAGAACGTGTATTCTACTCACATGGCTTTTGTGAAACCGAAGTGATTTTTTCACCAGGATGAGTTCTTACAGTAGACCTTTAGAAGAGAATGTATGCATACAAACGTAATTACATACATATAGAACATATTCTTTGATTGAAATTTTATAGGTAATAGAGAGCCTGATATGTCTCATAACTCTGAATATGTCACACAAGAGTAAAATGCATTATTTATATAACATTTTAAGATATCGCTCATATGTTCTTCCAGATAGTGGCCTTAAAAGAGTCCAGTATTTTTTATAAAAGCCATGTTATTTATAAAGACCATAGAAACTACAAAAGTCTCTTATGAAAAAAAAAAATATAGATACCAAATATATAGTAGTAGTAGTAGTCGTGGTCTCTCGGTGACCGAGGATGACGATCGTCTTTGTGCGCCTTCATCTATGATAGATGAGTGCACCAAGACACTTGGGCGTGAAGGAGATTGAAGTGGAAGAGTCGATGCACAGAGACAGTCCCCCTCTCTGGGCGCTTAGCCTGGGTCCAGTGGCACGTCGTTACACCTGGAGACTTCCTCGGCTGCATTGGGTGGCCGGGTTGTCCTTTGTGAATTATTCCTCCAAAACATCCTTCATATCTGCTTCCTTCTCTCCATTCAAACAAACATCACCACCGAGACCTAGGGCACGCATGCCGACGGAGGTCCTCTCTGTGAGCCCCTCCCTCCCTCCCACCAGTTTGTTGCTAGAAAGCTGAGGGACTCCGGCAGAACTGTGCCCCTCCCCTCTCCACTGTGCCGAACATCTTTTCACATTCCCACCCTCTGTCCAGTAGCCAATGGGAATGCCCAGGGGGGGAGGGGAGTGGCTCACAGGCAGAAGAGCTGGAGGGGATCAGTGTTCAGGCCACTCCCCTTCCCCTCTCTACATTCACTCAGGACATTCCTCACTTCACCCACCCTCTGTCCAGCAGCCCACTGGGAGTGCTTTCTTCCTCCCCTGTATGGAGGAAGAGTGGGGTGGAAGTGTACCCAGCATGTGGGGGTGGAAGGGCGTGGCACAGGGTTGGGGGGAGGGGTCAGCACAGCACTTGGTCTGAGGGTTGGGATAGGGCTGGGGCCCAGCAGTCCCTCTCTAAAAGGTTAGCCATCACTGACTAAGGCTGTTATAATTGGTAATTAATTGGCCTTCCTGTTCTTTCCTTTCCTCTCTCTAATACATCCTACAGAACTGATGAATTAACTACTAAAGCACAAATGTCACCATATCATAGCTAGGTAGTACAGGTGAACACTGGACTTGGAGTCAGGAAGACCTGAGTTCAAATCCTATCTTAGACTCTTAATAGTTGTATGCCCTAGGTAAGTCACTTAATCTTTGCTTGCCTCAGTTTCCTTATCTGTGAAAGAGAATTATGAGATAATATTGTAAATCATTTTGCCAACCCCAAGTATATATATATATATATATATATATATATATATATATATATATAGTATTAAATATCATACCAAATGTAAGCGACAGGGACTTGGCCAGCCAGTGTCCTGCTGATTATAATATGTTATATTATTATATTAACATTAATATTTATATATCATTTTATTATTATATTTATATTATATTATAACTCTATGTAGTTATATTAATATTAATAATATAATATTAAAATTATAATATAATGCCTCCACAAGGAGGCAGTGAGAAGAATGAGAAGGATCAGGAGGACCGGGTTTGTGGATTTGCAAGCAAGGCACTTTATTAGAAGTAGTCAGCATTTTTATAGGGGTAGAGAATTAGACTAGGGTTGCTACCCAAACTTTCCCATACACATGGTAACGGGCAATAATTATATGGTACCAGGTCAGGGATTGGAGAATGAGGGGGTGTCCATAGGTTACATGATACATACATAAGAGTTTCCCTGGGATACATGATGCATACACAAAAGTTTGCCTGGGATATAGATGCCTTCAGGGGTTTCTAAGGATCTGGAATACAAACGTGTCCTAAATAGAGGAGAGAAGGATGGGGGAATGTGGCAGGGGATCTTCTGCTCTCTGGGCCCAAGGGTCTTTGGATCTTTGCTTGGGGGTCTCATCAACCAAATATACAAAAATATATTTTGTGATTTGCAAAGTGGATATTAATTTGGGAAACAAATTGTGGTGTATAATTGTAATAGAATGTCATTGTTCAGTAATAAATGATGAACAGAAAGAATTCAGAAAAATATAGTAACATAGATAAAATAAATATAGTAACAGATAAAAAATAAAAATATAGATATATAAGCTGAAATACATTGAAATAAGCAAGGCATTAAATATAATACATATAACAGGATAGATGAAAAAATTACTAAAACAAAGTTAAACTCTTGAGTAACTGAGAAATTATATATGTACAAGTGAACATATCTCCTTGTTTTTGGCAGAGATCTATGAAGGTTGACTTGTGATTGTTAGACAGATTGGTTTTGATGAACTGTGTTCCTTTTTTACAAGTTCCAGGTGGTGATTGGGTACCTGTGACGTATAGTCAGAAATGATTGATACAGAAACAGAAAACATCAATAAAATATTTTTCAACCAAAAAGTAAAATGGAAGATCTAAATTTTTTCAAAATGAAAATTCCAATTTGCTTTATGAAATCTTTACAAAGGAATATAACTCAGTATTCCCTGAATTAAATAATAGCCCTATATTTGCCAATTAGGATTCTGTAACTATTTGATTTCATTAAAATAACATTACATTTTCTTAATTTTTGACAGACTTTCTTTTTTTTCCTCATAATTCTGCAGCCGTCCCCAGAAGGTCTGTTTATGTCCATTTCTGCCAGCACATCGTCTAAATATTTCTACAAACCTCTATATAATCCAGCATCCAGCAGAGGTAAGTAAGGAAGTAATGGAAAAAAAATAATTATATTTTTAAAAAGGTAGGGAAAACAGTATTGTACAGGTGGATATTAGTTTATTAGCACTTTTGACACTAAGATGATGTTTTCTTTTTGGGGAAAATTGTTTTTCTATTTATAGTGTTTGGTTTTTTCTCATTTGTTAGCATTTTAAAGATGATATGTAGTGTAGTAATGATGCTCTTGGGTTAAGAACCATTTGATAACCTAAAGTTGTGGTCATCGGAACTTCAGTTGATTTTTGAATACATGTCACTGGTGAGAATTTTGAGCTTTTTTATAAATGAAGAGAAATATTGTTTTGATAGCTTAAAAACCTAATCTGTATCTGAATCTTAAACTGACGAATTGATTCTACCTGTTCCAAGTAGATAAGTACGTTTTTCCTCTTTAAAAAGGAAATAAAATTTTTCATTAGGTTTTTTAAATGATGGTTAAGTTTCTTCTTTCACATCTTCCACATCATTCCTCTCCAGTCACTCACCTGGAGATACTTTATTAAGAACAATGAGACCATTCAACATATCCTCTCTTTCCTCTTTTTCTTCAGCTCGAAGCTGCTGAACATCATTTTCACTCTCTTCTTTTCCCTTACTATGAGGTAGTCCTTCCCCTTGAGACAAACACAAAGGCACTGACCTTGGCTAGGGGATCTTATCCCCTACTGTCCCCTTCTGCAGATTTCTCCCTCAATGATTTCTACTCTCTCAAATCTACAGTAATTCCTTCACTAATGACTTCTAGACCTGGGCGTCTACATCAAATACCGGCTGGATGGCTCACTACTCGACCTTCGCCGCCTGACTGCAAAAACAAAGACAACAGAGAGACTCATCCTGGAAGCTCTCTTTGCAGATGACTGTGCTCTCATGGCCCACCAAGAACATCATCTCCAGACCATTGTGGACAGGTTCTCCACCGCAACAAAACTGTTTGGCCTGACTATCAGCCTCAGCAGAACAGAGGGGCTGTTCCAACCTGCACCAGGGAGGCCAACGAACCAGCCGTGCATTACAATCGACGGCACGCAGCTTTCTAACATCAACACCTTCAAGTACCTGGGCAGCACCATCGCCAACGACGGGTCCCTAGACCATGAGATCAATGCCAGGATCCAAAAGGCCAGCCAGGCACTGGGGCGGCTGCGCTCCAAAGTCCTCCAACACAGAGGTGTAAGCACTGCGACGAAGCTCAAAGTGTACAACGCAGGGTCCTCAGCTCGCTCCTGTACGGTGTGAGACATGGACACTGTGCCGGAAGCACATGAAACAGCCGGAGCAATTCCACCAACGCTCTCTCCGGTCAATCATGATCCGATGGCAGGACCGAATCACCCACCAGGAAGTCCTCGACAGAGCCAACTCCACCAGCATTGAAGTCCTGGTCCTCAAAGCCCAGCTACGATGGTCTGGACACGTCATCCGCATGTACCCACAGCGAATACCAAGACAGGTATTCTACGGTGAGCTGTCAGCTGGACTCAGGAAACAAGGCCGACCAAAGAGAAGATTCAAGGATCAGCTAAAGTCCAACTTGAAGTGGGCTGGCATGACACCAAAGCCACTAGAACTCGCTGCCTATGACAGAAGCAGCTGGCGAGCCCCCATTCACCAGGCCGCCGCCACCTTCGAAGATGAGCGACGTCGACGTCTTGCCGCTGCGCGTGAACGCCGACACCAGGCCACAACCGCACCTCCCGTAACAATGGGCGTCCCAGGCCCCGTGTGCCACAAACTGAGCCTCAGCCTTTGGACTCCAAAGCCACAGGAGGGTACATCAATAGATGATAATGCACAAAGACAATAGTCATTCAGATGTGCCCAATCCTCTCTAAACCTTACTAACACTTTTATTATTGTCCCCTAAAGCTATTCCTTTATATCTCTCCCTTATACAACCAAATTTTAATGAAGAGCTCTCTACATGAGATACTTCCACTTTCCTTTTCACTCACTCACTCCTCAGCCCTTTACAAGCCCACCTCAGCTTTCCCGGTAGCAGGAATGCACCACTCTGCTCAGCCAGATTGGTTTTCTTTTCTCTTTCTCATTACAACCCTCCGACCTGTTAGCACGTGGAAAAGAGAAAATTCTCTGTTTAGCTTTTAAAGTCTATTGTAGCCTGGAGCCAACTGCTCTTTCTGTCTTCGTTATATATATTATTCTCTTTCCTACACTGATGTCTGGCCTTAAAGCACTCTGTCTCTTTGTGTCGGGCATCTCTCTACCTGCAGTTTGCCTCATTCTCGTATCATAGATTCTGTTCTTCTTTCAAGATGCAGCTCAAATGCCACCTTCTGCATAAAGCCTTCCTTGGTTCACTCCGTTGCTAGTGAACTCTTTTAGTTACCATTTATTTATTCTCTTTATGGTTATTTGATACAATTATATATGTACTTGTTTTCCCCCCATATAGAATGTAAAATCCATAAGAGAAGAGATTGTTTCATTCTGGTTTTTTTTTTTGGTTACCTCAGATATTAAGCACCGTGCCTGGCTCATTGTAGGCATATATTAAATGCTTTTGATTGATTTTTTAATATGATAGCTTTTTAGGAAAAAAGTTATAAATATGTTAATAATTTAGAAAAGTATGCTTATCCATGTAAAATTGATTTGGCCTTTTAATTAAAGGAAAACAAAGTATTGCGGACAGTACCTCTGCTTGCTGCCTGCCTTCCTCAGGACAAGGTTAAGGTCAAGATTGGTCGACGCTTCAATGAGGAAAGGTAAATCCATCTTAAATTCAATTTCTATTTTATTGTTATATTTTTAGATATTTAAAAATTTGGGCCTGAATTTGTCCTCCAACTACTTCTCAGGGTGAGTGATCTGGTGTCTTATAAAGGTATATGATAGCCTATTTTAATTATATAATGAGATGTTTGTATTGGACTTAAAGATAGGCAAAACAAGTTATACAAGTTGATATTTTTAACTAGCCAAAAATTTTAGTAGCAGCAGTTCCTAAAATTAGTACTTTATACAATTGGTATAACTTTGTCCTTCATAACTCTGTATTGACTCAGTTAATCTACAGATGTTGATTTATACTTAAAAAGAATCAGTAGATGTCTTTTAACTCGGCTGATATTCTACCAGCCTTCCCAGAAATAATGCTGGTCTACACGTATAGGGGAGAGATATTATATTAGACAAAGTGATGGACTTGGAGTCAGGACTCGGGTTCACACGGGCAAGTCACTTAATCTCTTTGATCTCTCCACAACTTTTTGTGATTATCCAGAATTGATCAGTTCTGACCTTAATTGGAGCAGCGCATTCCTAATGCGCAATTAGCACACCAGTGAACTGTGAGCAATCCATTTGCTGACCAAGCCAGCATATCGCCTGTAGAAGTCCCCTCAATAACCGAAAGAGCTCAAAGGTTACTTAGGCAGATCTACAAATGTAGTTTTGAGAGCTCTTTATTCAGACTCTCTCTTGAACATTCCAAGACATTTCTAATTAGTAAAGAGCTAATGAGGAGGTGGTCTCTCAAACTCTCTAAACCACTCCCCGACGGCCAGAGGTGACGGGGGTCACGTAGGTAGGAAGAGAATCCTTGTCTCCCTTGCTCACTAATTTCTTGGAATTCCTCAGAACAAAGGAGATACAACATTGAACAGAGAGTCCTTGATCCAGGACCGGATACTGGAAATAACCCAGAACATTACAGAAAATTCCCACAACACCAACATCTGCTGCTTCCTCTTGTTGAGGAGGTCTTCCTGTATTCTTGAAGGCAGTTTTGGTGAGGAGTCAGCATTGGCAGGCTCTGACAAGCTAGAAAGGCTTTGAGCCGAATCCCAGGGATAATCGGGATCTGTTACACAACCATGAAGTGGCCTCTCAGCAAATGTTGGCCACGATGGGAGGAATTATGTGGCCGTAGCAACCTATGAAAAAAGGAAAAATGCAAAATGGTTCTCGGCGCTTGGTGGGCCCCTTCTGCTTCTGCAGTGCTGCCGGCGTATTCATAGACATAGGGGACAGAATGCACTCAGAATCATGGTAGACTGCCTGGAAATGCGCATAATATGTACCCTGTGTGAAATCTTTGCATCGTTATTGGAAGAACTGAATGACATCCATATTAATAAATAGATGTCAATATCTACATGTGACAGGTTAAACAAGGTAGCATTCTTTGTTAAGAAGACATACTTGGGGGCAGCTGGGTAGCTCAGTGGATGGACAGCCAGGCCTAGAGACGGGAGGTCCTGGGTTCAAGTCTGGCCCCAGACACTTCCCAGCTGTGTGATCCTGGACAAGTCACTTGACCCCCATGGCCTAGCCCTGACCACTCTTCTGCCTTGGAGCCAATACACAGTATTGACTCCAAGACGGAAGGTGAGGGTTGTAAACCTCAAAATTCCTTAGACTTATAAATGTTGGAAATTTCACCATTGGGATATTTCATACTTGGAAAATTTCTTACTGATAGTCTATTGGAATGGGAACCCCATTGGCATGGGAGGTTCCTTCTCTTCCCTTCTTAAGATTACTTTAGGACAGAAACCTTTTGCTGAACAATGGAAAGGACTTTGACCTATGCTTAAGCATAGAACAGGAAGTTCTTTGAGTCATGATTGATTTTAGAATTGATACAATGGAGATACTTGGAATCAATCTCCACCCTATTCAGTCCTAACAGGATTGAGTAAGGGCTGCAGCCTAGATCAAAATTTAATTATTCCAATCTCTACCCTACTCAGGTTAACAGGATTTAGAAAGGGCTGTAGCAAAGGAGCAAAGATTTAATCATTTGAAAATATGACCTTCAACAGACATGTGCAAAGCCTCTGGGTGGTCCTGGGTTAAGCTAGAGCCTCCATTGGCACAGGGAAATTGATGGACAGTGATTGGTAGATGTGAGAACTGAGGGGAGGCAACTTGGATGGGTTCCTTAAAGATCAGGGGGGTCTGAAGACTCGAGGTGGGTTGGAGGAGTTGGTCGGAGTGGTGGCAGTGTACTCTGAGAAGCTTGCTCTGAAGGAAGCTGAAGGTGGGGGCCCCTGAGACTGTTTCTCCATTTTGGTCACGTGAGTAATAGGGACTGATCTCCTTTCTTTGCCCCAGCTATCTAAGGGCTTGGGCCTTTTGGCCCAGCCTAAACAGAAGGGGTATTTAAGCCCTATTCCCTTCTCTCCCTTTTTCTCTCTCTCTATCTCTAATTCCTTTCTTCCTCCTATTGTAATAAAACTCCATAAAAGGTTGACTGCTGACTTGAGTTTTTCATTTAGGAATTACATAGCTGAATTCCTTGGCGACCTTAAATTAATATAGATCAGTCTTTTAAAGTGATTCCCTTGTAACAGGGTTAAAAAAAAAAAAGAAAGAAGAAGAAGACATACTCACGTGAGAAAACACTACAGGGGAGAAACTTGTTGCATTATTTGAGTAATGTTGATTAGAGGCCAAAATAGAAGCAACATTATCACTAGTATATACTACAGGCCATCTGAACAGAAACAAAAAATAGATGAAGAGTGTGGTAAATAGATTGCAAACCTAGCTCAGAAGCATGACATTTCAGTGATGGGAGATGTATATGATCCAGACTTCTTCCAGGACTTGCTATGATCTAAAAGCAGAGCAGCTACTAATTTCCTTTTTTAAAAGTGTTTTATTGATTATTTTGTTTGTTGAAAAATCTCTGAGATTTCACCTTCTATCCTTGTCTCTTTCCTGTCCCAAGGAGCCATTCATTAGAACAAAGACTTCTTTAAAAAAGTAAAAAAGGAAAGAGGAAGAAGAGGGGAAAAAATGAGTAAAACAAATCAATGTGTCAGTAAGATTTGGGATTATATGTAGTATTCTATACTTGTGGATCAAACCTCTTCAAAGCACGAGAAAGAAAATGCCTTTTCATATCTATTCTTTGGGGCAATTGTAATTCAGTTCCATTTGTTTTGTGGTTTCTGTTCTTTCCATTTATACTCTTTTCCTGGCTCTGTTTAACTTGCTTTTTATCAGTTCACATAAGTTTTTACCATTTTTCTCCATAATCTTCTTTGTTATTTCTTACAGTAGAGTAAGCCTTTTCCCAACTGATGTGTATCAACTTTGTTTCCAGTTCTTTGCTACTATAAAAAACACTGTTATAAATATGTGTTGGCATTTATGGACCATTTCTTTTTATCAAAACCTTTATTTTTGAAATTTGATAACAAGATTCTCCTCTCCCCCCAATTCATTTGCTTCCTTCTTCATGTGTTAATTTTATTTGTAAAGTAGCAATTTTATATAGTCTAAATTGTCTATTTTATCTTTTGCAATTCTCTCTATTCCTTTCTTGGTTAGGAATGTATCCCCTACCCGTTGATTTGCTTCCCCCCTCCTCATTTTTTAATATACCAGGATAGTTAATATTTGGGCCTCGTATTCAGTTTATTGTGGAATATGGTGTAAGTCTTTGATCTAAACCAAATTCTTCCCAAACTGCTTTTCAGGAGCTTTTTTTAAAATAAAAAAAAAGAGTTCTTTCCTAATTTCTGTGATTTTTAATTATCCTCTTTCTAGTCCATTCCATTTATCTTATCTTCTTAATCACAACCAAATGGTTTTCATCACTCTTACTTTATAAATATAGTGTAAAGTCTACAAATACTTTTAACTTTTATATTTCATTTCTACCTTTTATAATTGTTTCTCATAATATGCTATATTTTTTGTTCCTCCAAAAGAATTTTATTATTATTTTATAGTGTTCTGTAAAGTGTCCTTTGATGGTTTGATTGGTATACCATAAAAATGGTAAATTAACTTAGGCATTACTGAAATTTTATTATTCTGAATATTCCTCCATTTATTAAAGTTCTTTATTTCTTTAAGAAGAACTTTGTAATTGAAACTATTCAAATACTGGGAGTATTTTGGTAGATTCAGAAATACTTCATGCATTTTTGAATAGAAGATGCCATTATATTATTTTCTCATAGATATTATATAGAAAAATTGTTGATTTTTGTGTATTTATTTTGGGCCTTGCAAGTTTTCTGAAGTTAGTTTTCTTAGTTTAATTTGCTGATATTCTATCATGATTCTATTCTAAATTCATCTAGACCAGGAGGTTCACCTCCCTCCTCACTTTGGTGTCTCCATTTAAAAAAAAAATTGAATTTATCTATTTTGTATGTTAAAATATGCCTTCTTAATTCCCTCTTCTCTCCCTCCATTAGAGAAGGTGGAAACATATGGCAAAAAGATATATATGTAAAACTATGTCTTATTTCTATTTATCAGTTCTTTATCTAGAGGTGGACATACAGAAGTTATTCTTCAAACAATATTTCTGATGCTGTATATAATGTTCTTTTGGTTCTGCTCATTTCACTCTTCATAATTTCATATAGGTCTTTCCATGTTTCTCCAAAATTGACCTGCTGGTCATTTTTTACAGCACAATAATTTTCATCACAATCATATGCCACAACTTGTTTAGCCATTCTCCAGTTGATGAGCATTCCTTCAGTTTTTAGTTCTTTGCCAACAGAGAAAGCTGCTACATATATCTATAAATATTATAGATACATATTAGAACATAGGGTTTCTTTCCCTTTTCCCTGAACACTTTAGGAAACAAATTAGTGGTGTTGCTGAGACAAAAGGTGTATACAATTTTGTAACTCTTATGGATTTTATGAACATGTTTTTTAAAAATATTTTGACAACTATTTCAACATAAAACTTTCCTTTGTAGTCTTATGTATTTTAATTTAGCATTTAATGACATTTTCCTAAAAATGGGGCAGTAGGTTTCATCTTATTGCCGAAGGAATCTGTAATAGGAAAGAGATTAGAAACTCTATTTTATGCCAAGTTATGCTTCCTTTTCTGAAGATTTAAGATCTCTCATTTTGTCATCATTGTCTTTCATACAATTATGAATTGTTTCAGTGTTTTACTTACTTCTTTCATCTAGTGAGTAGGATTCCATTTTGATTGCGTCTTCCATTGGCTTAGTATATTTTCTTACACTCCTTCAAGTGATTACTAATTTTTGTCATAATTGAGTCCTTAAACGGTGATGATCAAAAGTTCTGAGAGACTAGATTCTGGGTAAGAAAATCAATTTGTTGATCAGATTGCAATCACCAATAAATTAATTAGTCAACGATCTCTCTGTGTGATCCTTCAATCACAATGAAACACAGCAGCTTGAGTCATTAAATATAATTTTGGAAGCCTTCCCCTATATATCTCTAATGATGAATATGTAATGAGGAGAAGGAATAATTTTTTTACATTCCCTCCCTTACTCCTTCCTGATGATGGAGAATCACATTCTTGGTCCTCAGATTCCAATGCCTAGATGAAGAAATCAGATTATGCCTGGTTACGAGCAATTGGCCATTCATCCCAGTGCAAGACTACTGCTAGCAGTCCACAGATACACTTGACCTAAACTAGATTTTGTTTATCAGGCAAGATGGAGCCCACAGTCTTCAATTTCAGTCAACCCAACTCTGAAGATTCTCTAGGGTAGGGATGTGAAAAGCATTTCTTAGCTCTATTAGGAGCAAAGCAACGAGGAAAGAGGCTTGAAGGACAGACCCAACTCTCAATCTAAAACTTAGGAATAATATATTAGAACTAAATCTTGTCAAAAGGTTAAGTATTGTTTTGCCTTTTAAATTGTATTTGCTATACCTCTGTGTCCTAATATGGGCTCAGTTTTTGTAAAAGCTCCCTGTGATTCTGAGACACGTGTTATCCTTAATGATCTTATTTAGAAGATATCATGTTTTTTAGCCGTAATTCCTATAGCAATGTGTTCAATTCTATATTCTATATTTCTCTGTTAGATTTGACCAACTTTGAATGATGGATATTAGTTCCTATTGTGTGAGATGAGATTCAGTGTAGAATTCTCAGAGTAGTAATTGGCTTGTAACTCCAATTCTCAAGACCCCTTAGTGTTACTGCTCTGTAGACTCAAACTGCCTGCCCCCCCAACACCCCACAACACTTCTAGTTTTCCTGACCTATTTTAAAAAACCTTGAGAAGAGTCTATCTGTACCCTGGAGCAGGGAAAGTCCAGTGAGTTTCAAAAGTATCATTATGAATATAATCATTATCATCTTGGCAATCCCATGATAGTCACAGGTTTTTCTGGATCATGGGGGTCTTTAAGGGTACATAATGTTGAAAATTATGTGCTCAAGACTGTAAACATCACAACCCCCCCTAACCCCCCATGAGATTGGACAGAGGGGAGGAGAAGAATCTTGCATCAGGACTATTATAAAAGTCTGTATCCTTAGAGTGATTTTGGGGTGCATGAGGCCCCCCCAATTTCACTCCACACACTATTATTGTGCCCCATCTACATCTTACATTTCAATTAATTTTTCCTTTTATAAATTTAAATACTATCACATTTGGAACATATGAATGTAATATCGATATTGACTTGTTATCTTTGGTTCCTTTTTAGAAAACTTCAATTTTCTTGTTTTTCTCTCTATTGTGAATTTCTCTTTTTTTTTTGTCTGATAGTATGATTGTAATCACTACTTTGAAAATTTTTTTAAATTTAATTCTTTTATTTTCACACATCACAACATATTTTCAAGTGTCCCATTGCTTTCTCTCCCAGAGAGCCATTCTATATAAGAAGTAATACTTTAAGAAAAAGAAAAAGAAAAATAGGAAGAGTAAAAAAAAATCAGTAAAATTAGTCCTTAGACTTGTTTAATGTCATACATTCTCCTTGGTCCCCAAACTCTCCTCTCTTTTTATTTACCTTCCCATTATGCAGCTTAGTCCTACAAAAATACATTGATTTACCCACAAGGAGAGTTGCAAGGTTTAAATCATGATGTTTGAGGTTGTTTCCTACATTATCATTTCTCTAAATTCTTTATCTCTTTATAAAGAAATCTCATAATGGTGCCTTTGATATTGTTGTTATTGATCCAAAATCCGGAGATATTTTCTCTTTTTATTTTTTCTTTTAGTAGTTTGCAAAGATAGGAGTAATTTCTTTTATTACTTGTGATTTCCTTGTATAGTTGTGGATTATTTTTACTTTTTTTTTCCTATTGTTTGTAAGTTTAATAATTTGCTCATGATTTTTTTCAAGAATACTTATTTTTCTTGTTTTTCAGTAATGATTACATTCAGTTTTATAGAGTATATCCTTTTGGATTGCATCTTGGGCTTCTTTTGATTTTCAGAGCATTTTATTTCATGCCTTTCTATGATTTCTGGTGTTGCAGAATAGTCTTTCAATCCTTTTCTTTAAATGTATTAACCTTACTCCTGGTTGCCTGCAAAATTTTTTTTTGTCATTAAAATTATTAAATCTCATCTGTCTTGGAGTTTGAAGTATAGGAGGACCCTGCCCCCCCACCCCCAAGACAATCAGTAGATTCTTTTGATATTTATTTTTTGTGTTGGGAAATTCTGGGAAATTTTTGTGGATTATTTCTTGTTGTGGTGGTTGTTGAGACATTTTCATTCATGTCCAACTCTTCACAACCCCATTTGGGGTTTTCTTGGCAAAGATACTGGAGTGGTTTACCATTTTCTTCTCTAGCTTATTTTACTGATGAGGAAAATGAAGCAAACTGGTTTAAGTGACTTGCCCAGGGTCACACACCTAGTAAGTCTCTAAGGCCAAACTTGAACTTGGAAAGATGAATCTTTATGACTTCAGTTCTAACACTGTATTCATTGTGCCACCTAGCTGCCCCATTGTTTCTTATATTATAGTATTAAAGTTTTTTTTTTAATTTTTAATGTTCTTTTAGGAGGTCTATGATCCTTAAGTTGCTCTGTTTATTTTTTTCTTTGAGATGACTGTGTTTAGCTTGTAAAGAGATCATGTGTTTTTATAATATTATTTATGTTAATTTCTCTTCTTCTAGATGGTCCTTCACTTATTTATATTCCGTTTCTGTTGTTCTCTCCTTTGCTTCTTTGTAGAGACTTGACATGGTGGATTCATGTTTGTCTATTCTGCTAATTATTATTTTGTAGAGAGATCAAACATTTTGCTATTTGCTTCTGTCTACATTATTCTTTCATGGTTATTTTTTCTCTCAAACCATTCTGGAATATCTTGCTTCAGTTTCATATTCATTTGGGAGTCCATAAGATTCTGTGTTTTATCAGGTGTTGATTTAATATTCCTTTTCTTGCATTATTTATTGAGACATTTGCAATTTTTAGAAGTTTTGTTTCTTATCTTCCCTTCTAGTTTACTGTCTTTCCTATTGGATTTATCTGCCTGTGATCTACATTTCAAATAAATTTTTAGTGTTTTTCTTTGTATTCCCTGTTTTAACTTTTTAATTCCTTTCTCATTTATTATGCATTTACTCATAGGGCTGGACCTCAAAATTGTTGTAGACTTCTCTCACATTGGTGAATTTATTTTTCACTATTTCTGGTATTAAGCAGTTTCTTAGGGGACAGGACTGATCCCACTTCAATGCTGATTCTTTTTCCTTTAAGTCTGAAGTAGTCCCACACTCAGTCCCTCTTTCTCAGTGCCCTCTATAAGTTATTCTTGATTTTAAGTCTTTTTCTTTTACCTTTTGGAATATTATATTATAAGATTTTATTTTTCTTTATCAGAGTTGCATCATAGTCTTATAAGATCTTGAATATAATTCCTTGGTAACTTACGGGTACTTATTTACTTGGTACTTAATTTCTTTCTGGCTGCTTACGGTATTTTTTCCTCTGAGCTGGACAATGCTAGAATTTGGGAGTTTGCTTTTTTTTTTTTTATGGTGTAATCATTTGATTCATTCTGTTACTATTTTGTACTTTGATTCTAATAGTTCTGGCAGTTTTTTTTTTTTAAACCCGTACCTTCCGTCTTGGAGTCAATACTGTGTATTGGCTCCAAGGCAGAAGAGGGGTAAGGGATAGGCAATGAGGGTCAAATGACTTGCCCAGGGTCACACAGCTGGGAAGTATCTGAGGCCAGATTTGAACCTAGGACCTCCCATCTCTAGGCCTGGCTCTCAATCCACTGAGCTACCCAGCTGCCCCCTGGCAGTTTTTATTAATGAACTTTTGAAATAGAG
Organism: Monodelphis domestica; assembly: GCF_027887165.1. NCBI lineage: Eukaryota > Metazoa > Chordata > Mammalia > Didelphimorphia > Didelphidae > Monodelphis > Monodelphis domestica. Next base: position 285,500,687 of record NC_077233.1, on the reverse strand, counting down.
TATTCATGGGTTTGTTTTGGTTTTTGAGGGTTTTTTGGTCATTGTTTTTAGAGTCTGATTATTATTAGATTATCTTTTTTTCTACCTATTTTTTCCAATTTTCTATTTTTTCTATTCCTTTTCAGTTATTTTTGATTCTGTGTATTTTCTTTTATAAACTTTTGATTTCGTTCTACTACTTCTTGTTCTAATTGAGCCATTCTGTTTTTCAAAGAGTTCATTACTTGAGGATTTTTTTTGCAGTCTTTTCTAAATTATTATTTTTCTTACAAATTTTTCCTCCAGAACATTTATTTCAATTCCGATTTCCTTACTTAACTTTTGCTTCATTTCTTATAGCTATTCTTCTGTAAGACTTTTTAAAAAAATAGAAAATAATACTTTTTAAATTCATGACTCTCTTTTGCTTGTGGAGTTACTTTTAAAAAATAACTGATTGTATTTCAGGTTTTTCTTAATCCAAATGATTTCTTAATTTTGTTTCATTTTTCCTTTCTTTCTTACCATTGAACAGATAAAGAAATCAGGTCTTAGAAGGGTTACATGAGTTTGTATGGTCACATAGCTAGTAATGGTCAGAAGCAAGTTTCAAGCCCAGCTCTTTCTCACACTAACTTTGGCACTTTTTTCTTTAAGCTGTGCTACTTCAAGCTACATGAAATACTACAATGTGAAATTAGACTGGAAAGGTAGATTGAAACCAAATTGCTTTGGGTCTCCTCTTGTTAAAAACATCAGGGACTCCCTATTGCTTAGCATTTTAAATTTAGACTTCTTTGTTTGGTATTTAAAGCCATCCATAGTTTTTTTTTTTAAACCCTTACCTTCCGTCTTGGAGTCAATACTGTGTATTGGCTCCAAGGCAGAAGAGTGGTAAGGGCTAGGCAATGGGGGTCAAGTGACTTGCCCAGGGTCACACGGCTAGGAAGTGGCTGAGGCCAGATTTGAACCTAGGACCTCCTGTTTCTAGGCCTGGCTCTCAATCCACTGAGCTACCTAGCTGCCCCCCATCCATAGTTTTTTACAAATTTATACCTTTTTGTCTTTTCTAATAAGATTTCCCTCTATGCACTTTAGGTTCTAGTTGAACTAAATAACTTTGGTTCCCATATACCTACTTTGGTGTTCTGACTTGCTCACACTGTTCTCTATGCTTTGAGTGTCTTCTATCTGCTTTTTTTACCTCTTGAATTCCCATTCATTGTTTTAAGGCCCGATGTCAAATACTGCCTCCTCCTTGAAGTCTTCTCTGAGCCCCCTATAGTAATTATGACCTTCCATAAATCTTACATAGCACTTAGTTTCACATTTCTCTTATGTTTCGTTACTTGTAGGATGTTTCTGAATTTATTCTGGGGATGACCTAATTCCCAAGAGAGTAGTCAGTCTTTTCTTATCTTTCTAGCTTGTTTTGTACTCATCCTGGAGATGGTGTTTTATGAATTATGTACTATGAAATTTCAATCTTATGCTGTCATCCACCATATTTTGAAATCATTTTTTCTAGATCCTCAATTCCTATTCCCAATTCCTAGTTAGCTAATATGTACTTAGGAATCTCAAACCTATATTTTATATTAGCCTGAGAAAGACATAATCAAAAAATGTCTCTTTGAAAGAAATCTTATGATTCATTCTAGATTAAAATGTATGGGAATTTTATATATATACATACACAATATTATAGACTTCTGTCAATTCTAATAGTGGAGAATGAACTGATTAATTTACGTATGTACTTACTTTAAAACACTTTACTTATATTCATTTTTTCAGCACCTTAGGAAAAACTGGTAAAAAAACATCTTGACCTGATACTTGACATCATAGCTGGTTTAGTAGTTCCAGGGCCATGAATTGTTGACTTCTCAGATGGTAGTCTTTTATTGTGCCCATTTTTGCATGAAATGATCCCTTGTTATCTCTGATTTTCTTTTCTTTTCTTTTTTCTTAAACCCTTACCTTTTGTCTTAGAATCAATATTGTGTACTGGTTCCAAGACAGAAGAGCAGTAAGGGCTAGGCAATAGGGGGTTAAGTGACTTGCCCAGGGTCACACAACTAGGAAGTGTCTGCAGCCAAATTTGAACCCAGGACCTTCCTGTCTCTGGGCCTGGCTCTCATTCCACTTAAGTCACTGAACTGTCCCCATATCTGATTTTCTTGAAGAGATCTCTTGTCTTTTCCATTCTATTATTTTCTTCTATTTCTTTGCATTGTTCATTTAAGAAAATCTTCTTTTCTCTCCTTGCTATTCTTTGGGTATATATTTCCCTTTCTCCTTTCCCTTTTGCTTTCCTGCTTTCCTTCTTTCCTTCGCTATTTGCAAAGCTTCATCAGATAGCCATTTTGCATTCTTGATTTTCTTTTTCTATGGGATGTTTTTTGTTGCTGCCTCCTGTACAGTCTTGTGAAACTGTTCATAGTTCTTCAGGCACTCTATCTTCTAGATCTAATCCCTTAAATCTATTTGTCACTTCCAATTGTTTAGATCATACATATATGATCTGATGATTTTTTCCTCCTTTCTTTAAGTCTGAATTTTGCAATAAGAAGCTCATGTTCTGAGCCCTAGTCAGCTCCAGGTCTTGTTTTTGACTCCAAATTTCTCCAGAGATGCCACTTTGTCCTCAGAGGTCTGTATAATCAAAGTTATGGTTTTTTCAGTAGCTGTGGTCAATTGGATTATAAGGAAAGCTGAGCACTGCAGAATAGATGCTTTTGAATTGTGGTGCTGGAGAAGACTTTTGAGAGTTCCTTGGACAGAAAGGAAATCAAATCAGTCAATACTTAAAGAAATTTATTCAGTGTTACTGAAAGGTCAAATAGTGAAGCTGAAACTTAAATACTTTGGCCACATAATGAGAAGACAGAAATCATTGGAAAAGACCCTGATTTTGAAAAAGATTGAAGGTAAAGGAATAGGGGACAGTAGAATATGAGATGAATAGTCAGTATCATGGAAATAACAAACATAATCTTGGACAGCCTGAGAGATAATGGAAGATTGAAGGTTTGGTCCATGAGGTCATGAAGAATTGGACACAACTAAACAACAACATGCCAATCTATTCCAGAATGGAGCTAGAAGGAGACTGAGATTCTTGTCTATCTATAACCCCGGTGGCTCAACCTATATTGGGCTCTTCTCTCATTAAAATGCGGTTGTCTGTGGGATAGAGTGGAATCAGTAGTGTCATATGCTTGATTGTAGCTTTAGTATAGTCTTTTCATAGCTGGAGTAAGGGTTTCTTATTGTGAAGAGTAATCATTCTTGATTTGAGTTATAACCAAAGTATTAATAGCTTCTGGGAGAGAGGTGCCACCAAAAAGGAGATAATGGTAGAGATGAGAAATATCATAGAGCCATGTTGGCAAACTTATGGCTGTTCTCCTCTTCTATGTGTGCCTGATGACATTTCTTACATTAACTGCTCCTCTGCCCAGCAGCCAATGGGAGCATTTCCTCCCTCCCCTGTCTGGGGTAAGGCAGGGTGCTCACATGTGGCGTGAGGGTTGCAGTTTGGGCATTCAGTCTCTAAAAGGTTTGCCATCACTGCCATAGCATGACTAACGGATAGATATTGATTGGGGAATACACAGTATTGAGGTTTTTGACTTGCAATTGCTTTTTTCCCCCATTTTTAATAAATAGATCCATGAATGGGGAGATAGGGAAATTTAACACAGTACAAACTGTTTCTTCAAGTCACTAAAGAACTTTTCTCTCTCTCTCTCTCTCTCTTTTTTTTTTCATTCTAGAGATCCTGAACTTTCAGCTATTTGCCGAAATCCTAGCACTTTAATTTTATATCCTGGTGCTGAAGCAATTAATTTGGAAGAATTGGTATCAAATTCTCCTAATAATCTTTCCACTATTATCATCATTGATGGGACATGGAGCCAGGCTAAAGATATTTTCTACAAGAATTCCCTGTTCCGACTTCCTAGACAGGTAAATGAGTGCTTCCCTAGAATTATATTTGCATATGTATATGTGTTATATATTTGTATATGTATATGGATGAGTTTGTATATATATGTATATATATGAGTTTGTATATATAATGTATATATACTAAATATATATTCATGTATATATTTATCTCTGGTTTTGTGTGAATATCTATTTATCTATCTATCTATCTATCTATGAACCATATATTGTGTGACATATCTTTCAATGAAGAGACTAGTATTTTAATATGAAGTTATGGTATTTTTATTCTATTTCAAATGGACTAACTTATTATAACTTAAATGAAATCTATATAAAATTCACCCCATATCCTTTTGGTATACCATTCAAACAAACAGAAATACAAGATGGACTTTTGTAAGTATTGCTAACAACATTTTCAATGAATGATTTTTTATTACTTTAAATTTATAGATATATGGTAACATTATTTTCTGCTAAATACTTTTTATCAGTTATTCTTAATATAAGGTATGGGGACTAATTTTTCCCTCTAATCATGAGTTACTTCAATTATTGATAATTAGAGAGTGGTACTTATACAAGGCATGCCTCGGAGATATTTTGGGTTCAGTTCCAGACCACTACCATGAAGCTAGTTACATGAATTTTTTTGTTTCCAAGCATATGTTTACCCTATACTATATTCTATTAACTGTGCAATAGTATTTTGACTAAAAACAATGTATAGACCTTAATTAAAAATACTCTATTGTTAAAAAAATGCCAACCATTATCTGAGTCTTTAGTGAATCATACTATTTTTTGCTGGTGACAGATCTTGCTTCAGGGTTGATGGCTACTGCCTGATCAGAATATTGTTGCTGAATGTTGGGTAGCTTTGACTCTTCCTGTCATATCAACACTTAGAGGCCATTCTAGGATTATTAATTGGGATGGCACTGAATAATTTGGGTAGGATTGTCATTTTTATGACATTAGCTCATCCTACCCAGGAGCAGTTAATATTTTTCCAATTGTTTAGATCTGTTTTTAATTGTATGAAAAGTGTTTTGTAGTTGTGTTCATATAATTCTTGTGTTTGCCTTGTCAGATAGGTTCCTAAATATCTTATATTGTCTAGAGTGATTTTAAATGGAGTCTCTCTTTCTAACTCCTGCTGCTGAGTTGTATTGGAAATATATAGAAATGTGATGATTTATGTGGATTAATCTTGTACCCTGCAACTTTGCTGAAGTTGTTCATTGTCCACTAGTCTTTTAATTGGTTTTCTGGGGCACTTTAAGTATACCATCATATCATCTGCAAAGAGTGATAATTTAGTTTCCTTGTTGCCTATTTTAAACCCTTCAATTTCTTTTTTCTTCTCTAATTCCTATTGCAAGCATTTCTAGAACAATATTTCTGAACAATATTAAATAATAGAGGTGATAATGGGCATCCTTGCTTCACTCCTGATCTTATTGGGAAGGCTTCTACTTGTTCCCATTGCATATGATACTTGCTGATGGTTTTAAATAAATACAGTTTATTGTTTTGAGGAATGGCCCTTCTATTCCTATACTTTCTAGTGTTTTCAATAGGAATGAATATTGTATTTTGTCAAAGGCTTTTTCTGCATCTATTGAGATAATCATATTGTTTCTGTTGGTTTGGTCATAGCTTATCCCTAAGGTCAACAAAACTCCATTTCAGACCTCACATGTTCTGTGTATTTATTTGAGTTCCAAAGAACATCATTCCTCTGATAGTTAGGGATAGGTCTCTAGCATACTTGCTTCTTTGGTTCCATATTGCTTGCAGAGATTCTTCAAATGTTCTTGTTAAAATCTTTTACAAAATATATCTTAATACAGATTAGTATAGCTTTCTTGAACACGTAAATGACAGTATTCTTGTAGATAGATTTCTCCACCCCTTGTTCAGTGATTACACAAATGAATTAACTTATAAGAGATAATTGTACTCCAATTGAAGCAAAAACTTGGGGTGGGGTACAGATACTTAGGAACATATTTGATTGCTATGCACATTAAAATTTCAGGGGCTTCAATTACCAATTCACTTGGTTGTTTGGGATATGGAATGACATAAGACAGAAAACTGTAATTTGCTTTATGTTCATATCTTCCTTTGACCACTTGCTTTGATTAAAGAAATTTGCTATGAAAGGAAACATCAGGGAAAGGATTATAACACAGTTTGAATTCAGGTAAGAGTCAGTTATGCAGTAATAATTGGACTTCACAGCTGAACTCAGGAATAATCAGGTGGGATTCACATTAGTTGGAAGGGATCCCAACTCAGCTATGCTGAAATTGTCCCCTCAATTTTTCCATATAGGTACCTCCATCTATGATAATTCAGGATCACACTAGATCTTTTGTGTTTTTCTCTTGAATGGTGGATTACCAATATACTGATCATTTATGCATCAGACAACTATACCTCAGTTCAAAACTCAAAATGATATTAGTTGCTGTCTCAAAAGCTTTTACCTCAAATGGCAAATCTAACCAATTGCAGTTTGGAACTGAAAATTTCCCAGGATTCACACACACAATGAAGAGATTTGATTTCAAAACTTTTACTTGATTCTCTTCTCCTTAAGTTATAACTCATCCTGGTATAAAGACCAATTATTAGAAATATTACTGTATTATAAACAGACTTGTGCATTCTCAGTAATCTAATTTGATTGTTTAGAAATTCCATAATTCAGACCAGCTTTTTCTTTTGCAGAGCTAGTGACTGCTCACATACACCAAAAGTTACAACTAAAGGAAAATGTGCAAGGTTTTTTTTTTCTCCCAGATAATGATTACCAATTTTCCTTCCCAATATTTTTCTAGTCCTTTCTGAGTCAACACTCAATAGTGGACCTAACTGTTAGGTTCTCCCCTCTCTCCCCAATACCACTACATTGCTTAAACTATCTGAGAATTCATTCCAATTCATACACCTTCTTCCCTTTTCACTGAGACAGGAAAAGGGTTAATAATTTTTCAGGGAGTTAAATTTCCACTAACATTACCTTGATTAATGATAGCTTCAACTCCCACTTTTTTCTGTACTGAGAGATGAAGAAAATGTTTAGTTGGCTTCTCTTAGTTTTAGCTTCAAAACATTCACACTTTTTACCTTCAAATGCTTTGCTTAATGTTATTATAACTTTTTAAAACTCTTTATGTTCCTACTTGCTTCATAATCCCAATAAACTTCACTCTGATAGATATTGTCTGAAGTTTACAGTTTCAAAAGTTTTTCCTTTTTAATGCTAGTATCTTAGATATGTAAAAGGAGCTTATGAGTACTTTTCCTTGACTGTAAAAAATCTTAGTTCTTAATTGCTTCTCACTCACTTGTTGATTTCTTGCTGATTTCAGAACAAACTTTTCACTCTCTGCTGATCATAGCTTGGTGCTAGATTTATGGCTTTAAGCAGCAGGTTGATTATTTCTCAAATTGCCAACCTCAGAATGTCAAAATTTGCAAACAGAATCTGGCTAGATAACAATAATACACACAGCATATGCTGAATTCTGATGTCATATTTAGAAACTAAGTTCGGCACAATTAAGAATTAAGATGTCATGTCCAAAACAGCATATATATATATATATATATATATATATATATATATATATATATATACACTTTCTAATTTTGAGATAGACACAATTTAGAAAATTCAATTGAGAAATTAAACATGTGAGCCCAAATCTGCAGTATAGAGGCAAAGTCTGCTCTGCTGATGACCCTTTGTCCCCGCTATTTGATGCTGAGAAGGTTTTGTGAGACCAGAGAATTAGGGAAGGAAAAAGTAAGTAGCCCCCACATCAACAAGGAAATTTATGCTCTTACCTGCCACCTTAGGTTTGGCCTTTGCTATGGAAAAAATGGGGGCCTGGTCAGGCTCTGGACACTATCACTATGAGTCATAGGACTTGAGTGCTGGGAGCTGAGATACTGGACAGTTCTTAGGGCATTCACTGTTCTAATGCCCCTTCTCCCCACAGGAGGGACAAGGGCCTGGTGGCAAACCCTATTTGTCACAGTTCTCAGGGCACCTATGAGACCAATGGCTCTATTTCCCACAATGAAAGCAGGTTGCTGGCCTCAACTCCAGGAGCAGAAACTCTGGGGCAATCCCATTTTGTATGGCTTCTTAAAAGGAGGGTCTCTGTTGGACATGGCAGCTGCAATAAAGAGTGCATGTTCCTTGCAAAGGGCACAAACCTTACGGTCCTTTTCCTCAGCCGGTTCAGGGTTCTGTTGTTAAATACCTTAAAGGGAGCATCAAGTAGTTTGGAAGTGGGAGTTTGGGAGCCAAATTCTAATTTCCATAGCTTCCTTCTAATATTAGGAGTTGATTGACTGATGAAATGCATATTTTTTTGAAATTTTTATTTAATTAATTTAGAACATTTTTCCATGGTTACAAGATTTATGCTCTTTGCTAACCCTACCTCAACCCTTCCTCCCATAGCCAATGTGCAGTTCCTCTGGTTTTATATGTGTCATTTATCATGATCCATTTCCATACCATTGATATTTGCACTAGGGTGATCATTTAGAGTCTACTTTCCTAGTCATATCCCCATTGACCCTTGTGATCGAGCAGTTATTTTTCTTCTTGTGCTTCTATTCCCACAGTTCTTCCTCTGAATGTAGACAGCATTCTTTCTCATAAGTCCCTCAGAATTGTCCTTGATCATTGCATTGCTGCTAGTAGAGAAGTCCATTATATTATATTGATTTTACATTTTGTGATTTTTTTCTAGCTCTTGCTTGGTTTTGAAGTCTTTCCTTTCCCAAAGATCTGACATGTATTCTATTCTGTGTTCACCTAATTTACTCATAGTTTCCTTCTTTATATTCAGGTCATTCACCCATTCTGAGTTTATCTTGGTGTAGGGTGTGAGATGTTGATCCAAACCTAATCTCTCCCATACTGTCTTCCAATTTTGGTCATCAAAACAATTTAGTACTGGCTAAGAGACAGAAAGGAGTATCAGTGGAATAGACTTGGGGTAAATGATCTTAGCAAGACAGTCTATAATAAGCCCAAAGATCCCAACTTTTGGGACCAAAACCCACTATTTGATAAAAACTCAAGGCAATTTTCTTGAATAATTTCATGTAATATGATATCTAGACTTTTTCTTTAATTTTAATCATGATTTTCAGATAGTCCAACGATTCTTAAATTGTCTCCCCTAGATCTCTTCTCCAGGTCAGTTGTTTTCTCAATGAGGTGTCTCATATTATCTTCAATTTTTTCATTCTTTTTATTTCATTTTAAAATGTTTTGGTGTTCTTGTGAGGTCATTAGTTTCTAATTGCCCAGTTCTAATTTTTAAAGACTGAATTTCTTCCATGACCTTTTTATTCTACTTTTCCTTTTGGTCCATTCTTCCTTTCAAGTCATTCTTCTCTTCTGATTTTTTTGTGTCATTTTCCAGCAATTCTGGCGTTCAATGCCTGTGTCTCTATTTCCAGATGACCTATTTTGCTTTTCAGGCTACAATTTTCCTTTGCCATTTTTATTCAGTTTGCTTATTTGATTTTTAAATTCTTTTTTGATCTTCTCCATAGTCTGCATCCAATTCCCTGTTGGTTTGTTTTTTTTGAGCCTTTGCTTGATGTTTCCCAGATCTCATCCTCATTCATTTGTTCTGTTCTTTGGTCCTTATCCCCATAGAAGCTTTCAATTGTAGTTTTTTTCCCTTTTGTTTACTCATTTTATTGCCTTTTTCCTTTGCTCTATGGACTATATATAGACTTGCCCCTCTATTGATTTACTGAACCAGAGTGTTTGAGCTGTTATTTCCCGAGGCCAAATCTTCCTTTTACTTGATCCTCTGCTGATATATTGGATTTAGCCAGTTGAGCTAACCTGCTGAGCTGGCCTGCCCTGGGGCAAATTTTTCACCATAGCCAGTGGACTGAGGATGTCCAGCCAGGTGGTCCCCCTCTAGTTCCTCCCTGTTAGTCCTCATGAGAGCCCTGAACCACATGTGGTAGGTCAGGGACGAACCCTTGAGACCATAATCTCTGCCTGGGTCTCATCCAAACAGCCTGGTCTTTTTGCAGGTCTTGGCATGGTGGGTGGGGGAGGGTGGCCCGCCTAAAGTATGCCACCACCCCCATGTTCCTCCCTGCCAGCTGTTATCAGAGCCCTGGGCCACATGAGGTGGGTCAGAGATTAACCCTTGCAGCTATAGTCTCTGCCTGGGGCTCACACAATCAGTCTAGTCTCAGCGCTGGGTTAGGGAGGGTATCTCTCCCTTTTCCCGTAAAAATAGACACATTGTGCCTACTTTCCAAGTTATTTTCAGAAAGAGAGTCTCATGATTTCTTGTTGGCTTTGGATTTCTGTTTAATTTGAAGCACAATATAAATATTGGTTTGGAAAGATTGTTGGAGAGGTTTGGACTTCAGGTGCTCCTAAGCCTCCATTTTGGCTCTGCCTTCGCAAGATCCAAAAAGACCCTCTTATTTGCAAAGCAGTGCGATACATACTGAAGATATATACTGTGATACATAAAAGGAACTTACAGTATTGACTATTTAGTACAATTTAGTAAATACAAAGTGATTTGAGAAGGGAGAGACTATACCTGGATGTGGGGTTGGGTTACAGATATCAGACTTTTCAGAAGAAATGCTGTCTAGTTTTAGTCTTGAGGGAAAGCGAGAGGTTTTAAATATGGTGAAAAGGAAAGAGTGAAGGGTTAGGGTTAGGGAGAAAGCCAATGAATTTGGTTACTGGTATGTTTAGTTTTGTGTGCCACAAGTACATTCAACTAGAGATGTCGAGCAGGCAATTGGAGTCCTGGAATTAAAATTAGGGAAACTATTTATCAAAATGACAAGACAAAAAGAGCCTAGGAACTGATTCAGCCAGTAAACATTTGACCCCTTGTTAAGGTGAGAGATTTGGCAGCCCTGAGGACAACGTTGGTTTAGATAATAAATTTATTTGTAAAATCTTAAAATGGAGGAAGCTAGAAGTGTAGGAACAGTTTTACTCATAAAACCATAGGAAGCTAAAGGAGAAAATGAATTTGAAGAAAGTTTGATAACAGATATAACAAAGCAAAGTCATCTGTTGAGCATTTAAAGATCAAAATGAAAGGAGAACAAGAGACAAAAAATTGAAGTTCTGTAAAGATTTTTTCGATAACAAATCTATTTCACCATCACCACTAAGGTCAGTGGAGCCACGCTGGAATTATAATATTATAGTGCCATATTTTATATGACCTAAGGCTATGTAAAAAACTTAGAGGAAAGACCTTATTGGGATGGTGATCTTAGTCCCTAGCATTGGACCACCTGATTTAAGGCTGGGTACCCTGGGCAAGGGCTATTCAGCTCTCAAAATGAAACTTATGAAACTTGTAAAACAACCTTTCTTCATCTGCCTATGACCAAACACTATGATCAGCACACACATAGCATATTCTGAGACACACTCTGAAAAAAGGCCCTAAGTAAAAAATGAAATTTCAAAAGCTCCATTTCCAATCAAATAGAATTGGAATTTAGCTTTTCTAGCCTTACAAAATCCAAACAAATCATTCATTCATTTACCTTGCCTTCATTTGTTTAATTTAAATAAAAAAGGAGTAAATGCAGCCCCGAGTAGTGAGAATAGGCCCCAGTAAAATCACAGCCATAACCTAGAAGTAGTCAGACACGTAGCTCCTTGCCTCCCCACCCCACCCCCTATGAGAACCTAATCCAGTTTCCTCCCCAAGATAATGATTCTTAAGTTGTCTCTCCTGGAATGATTTTCTAAATCTTCTGTTTTGTGAATGAGATGCTTCATATTTTCCTCAATTTTTTCATTCTTTTGATTTTGTTTTATAGTGTCCTGCTGCCTTGTGAAGTCACTTGATTCTAGTTGTATTCTGGTTCTTAAAGTCTGGATTTCATCCTTGGCTTTTTGGTCATCCTTCTCCTTCTGGTCTGATTTTTTTTGGAGGTCACCTTTCATCCTTTTTACTTCATCTTTCATCTCCTTTGCCTCATCTTTCATCTTCTTTGCCTCATCTTTCATCTCCTTTGCCTCATTTTCAAGCTGGTTGATTTTGGCTTTCAAGACACTATTTTATTGTTTTAGTTCAAGTGCCTCTGTTTTCAGATGACTTATCTTAGTTTTTAAGTTCATTTCCCAATTGTCTTCAGCCTCTCTTAATTGTGTTTTTTTTTCTTCTCAAGACTTCTCTTTTTTATTGTTTGAATTAATTTATTTAGTCAATTTAGATCATTATTCCTTGGTTACAATAATTACATTATTACCCTCCCTCCCCTCTATCCACCCTTCCCACAGCTGATGTACAATTTCATTGGGTATTACTTGTCTCTTTGATCAGAACCTATTTCCATATTGATGTTTGCACTAGAATGTTCATTTAGAGTCTCCATCCCCAATCATATCCCCTTGACCCATGTATTCAAGCAGTTGTTTTTCTTGTGTTTCTACTCCCACAGTTTTCTCGTAGATTCCTTCAGGTTGTTCAGGATCACTGTATTGCCACTAATGGAGAAGTCCATTACATTCGATTGTGCCACAATGTATCAGTCTCTGTGTATAATGTTCTCCTGGTTCTGTTCCTCTCATTCTGTATCACTTCCTGGAGGTTGTTCCAGTCTCCATGGAATTTCTCCACTTTATTATTCCTTTGAGCACTATAGTATTCCATCACCAATAGATACCACAATTTGTTCATCCATTCCCCAATGGAAGGGCATCCCCTCATTTTCCAATTTTTTGCTACCACAAAGAGAGCAGCTATGAATATTCTTGTACATGTCTTTTTCCTTATTTTCTCTTTGGGGTACAAACCCAGCAGTGCTATGACTGAATCAAAGGGCAGACAGTCTTTTAGCACCCTTTGGGCATAATTTCAAATTGCCCTCCAGAATGTTGGATCAAATCACAATTCCACCAGCAATGCATTAATGTCCCAACTTTGCCACATCCCCTCCAGCATTCATTACTTTCCTTTGCTGTCATGTTAGCCAGTCTTCTCTCTTAACTGTGTTTTGAATTGTATTTTGAGTTCTTCCAAAGCCTGTATCCAATTCGCTGGGTTTTCTGTTTTATTGCTTGGTGTTCCCTCCTCTGTTTCATTTGCTCTTTATTCATTGCCTGTAGAGAAGCTGTCAATTGTAATTTCTTTTTTCTTTTTCTGTTGTTTGCTCATATTTACCCCTTCTTTACTCCCTGAAGTTGTCTGTGCTCTTGCTCCCCCCCCCCCATTTTTTTATTTTGGGCTTTTCTGTCAGTCTTCCCTCTTGGAGTTTTGTCAGCAAATCTCTCAGTGCAGTCTGTAGGGGAGGGGTATTGGAGCTTTTGCTTCCCTGCCTTCTGGAGGCTTTGATTGGAATAAAGTCCAGCAGTCTGTGGGGGAGAGGCTGGGATTCCCTGACCTCTGAAGACTTTTGATGGTATTAAGTCCAGCTGGGATGGACTGGATGTGCCCTGAGGCCAAAACCCACTGGAAGGGGGGAGCAATATGGAGTGTCTCTGCTGTTGCAACTATGCTGCCTGTTCTGTGCTCCTTCTCTAATTCCTTCCCCACCGCCTGTGTTCAATGCTCTGAGCCTGGAACAGCTTTGCTCACAAGGTGCTCCCTCCAGACCAGCGCCTTTGCCCACCCAGAAGTTCCAGCTACTGCTGGAGGCTTATCGCTCTAGGTGGGGGAGGAGTCCCGGGACCTTCCTTCTTCCTTCCCCTTAAACCCGAGTGTTCTCAAATTCCCACTTTTGGGTGGTGTACCTTTTAAGTTGAGTCCAGCAGGAGTCTCTGTCTTGTTATTAGGTTTGATTTTCAGTTGCCTAAGAGCATTTAGTTTATAATCAGTAAGGAAGGGTTTTCAGAGGTCTGAACTTTCGCTGTCTCTGTGCCCCCATCTTGACTCCACTTCTCCTCCCCAAGATAATACCAGATGTCCTGCCAGGAAATTACTGGTGGGAGAATTCCATGAAAAACCCAAGTAGAGAGTGACACATTGACAGATTTATCTATGCCTTATAGAAAACTCCTGTTGAGAACCACTGAGATAATTTACAACCATTGTCCTTATCTTGTAAATCATTACTAACCATTGTCTCTGTAAGAAGCTTATCTAATCCCATCATTTTCCCTATAAAGTGTGTATTCCAACTCATTAAACTTTGTCACTGCTCAGTAAGGGGTCTTCTCTGTGTCTCTTCTATCAGTCTTGACCCTCCTGTAATCCCAGAAACCATTTTTCTTACCCTGATGTGGCAACCCATGAGCTGTCTGCTGAGCTAGCAATTGGCATATGAGAAAATGTAAATAATGCTAAAGAAAAGAAAGATGAAAGAGTTGATGGACTAGAGCAAGTGTGTATACAGAGAGAAGTTCATACTGGAGGTATCTTTTATTTTTGAAGGGGTTCAGGGACCAGATCTCAAAATGTCTGAAAGAGAGAAGCATAACAAAGATGTGGAAGAAATATTGGATCTTATTGTTATAAAAAAAATGCAGTTGAAAAATAATAATTGCTGACTTATGCATGTACTTTATTATTTCTACAAAATTTTCAAAAGATAAATTTATTCATTAAAGATATCCTAAATGAAGTTATGAGAAAAGGTTTTAATAACTCTCATGCTATAGCATGGCACAACTTTAGAGCCATACAGTTGATTGAAGTGTGTAGAGATTATAAGATTCAACTGAACTTGTTTATTGAGGATAAAAAAAATCCATTTGATTTCATAGAATAAAGTATAATCTCTATAGTTGTATTCCAACCAGAGTATAGATAATCTGGATTCAACAATACTTGAGGAGGAAATTCTTACTGGTTCAAAAAAAAAACAAGAAAAAAGAAAAAGATAATAGAGGTAGTGAACAATGTAAAGCTTCCTCTCTGGAAAAAAAAAGAGGAGACTATGGAAGAGAATGAAAACCAGAAATCCCAGGATTTCCAACCCATCAGATTTTTAGGATCTAGTTCATGTGATGTGTAATGCCAAATCTTTGCAGGTTACAGTGGATCTCCTAATGTAGAGCAATTACAATGAGGAGGAACAAGCATTAGGAAGATCAGAGTCATAGTGCAGTCACTATGTTAATATTAATATAATATTATTATTATATATAAATTATATAATATATTAATATAATGTATAATATAAAATAATAAATTATAGTATAATATCAATACATTAACATTAACATAATATTAAAATAAATATTATGTTAATATTCATCAAGAATCTGCACTGTCTCTAATAAAGTGATTGATTTAATTTCATTCTCTGTTCTGGAAGGTCAATGCTGAGACCTTCTCAGTACCAACATCTGTTTGATTTTTTCCAGCTCAGCAGCCAGAACTTCCCCTTCCTTTGGAGCTCTATAGGGTACAAGTAGAGGTGGGGTGGAATACACAATGTTTGCCCATTTTAGAGACCTCTTCTGGGAGACTGCTACCGTCTTCCACAGGGGATAGGTCAGTGATGGTGAACCTATGGCATGGGTCCCAAAGATGGCACTCAGAATGTTCTCTGTGGGCATGTAGCCCCCCTCTCCCTCCCTTAGAATTGATTACTAGAAAGATAGAGGGACTTGGGAGGAATTGCTCCCCTCTCCCTCTCCACTGTCCTAAAGACATTTGTTCACATCACCTGCCCCTCTGCCTAGCAGCCCAGTGGGAGTGCATAGGGGATAAGGTGGGTAGCTCACAGGCAACAGAGCTTGAGAGGAGTGGATCATTTGAACCCTTACCCCTCTCCACAACACCTGAGGACATTCCTCACTTCCCTGGCCCTTCACCCAGCAGCCGATTGGGAGCACTTTCTCCCTCTCCTATGTAGGGTAAGGGGGGCATGCCCAGCACTTGGTGGGGGGCAGGGGCATGGCACCCAGTCTAGGAGGGAGTGAGGTGGGGGCAGAGCCTGGCATTATATCTCTTAAAAGGTTTACCATCACTGGAATAGGTAGTTATAGACACTTTATCTTTCTCCACTTTTATTAAAAAGCAGTGTGCCACCCACTCATTTCACCCCCCTTTTCTCTAGCTTTCCTCGAATACTATACTGGCAGCAATGGGAAGGCTTTTTTTTTTATCAGTTCCAAGTTATTATATTATAATATTATTATATTAAGCAAAAGAATACAATAGGCTGGCTTTTACTGCTGCCCATTCTGGGGTCTGTGTCTTTGGAGACCGTGACACTGACTCCTTTTCTGGTACCCATTCATCTCTACCATTTCCTTTGTTAGAGCAGCATTGTGTTGCCCTATTTTCTTTCTTTTTTAAATAAACATTATTTTATTTGGTCATTTCCAAACATTATTCATTGGAAACAAAAATCATTTTCTTTTCCTCCCCCACCCCCCACCTCTCCCATAGCCGATGCGCAATTCCACTGGGTATCACATGTGTTCTTGACTCGAATCCATTTCTGTGTTGTTGGCATTTGCATTAGAGTGTTCATTCAGAGTCTCTCCTCAGTCATATCCCCTCCACCCCTAAAGTCAAGCAGTTGCTTTTCATCGGTGTTTTTACTCCCACAGTTTGTCCTCTGCTTGTGGATAGTGTTTTTCTTCTAGATGCCAGCAGATTGTTCAGGGACATTACACCGCCACTAATGGAGAAGTCCATTACGTTCGATTATACCACAGTGTATCAGTCTCTGTGTACAATGTTCTCCTGGTTCTGCTCCTCTCGCTCTGCATCACTTCCTGGAGGTCGTTCCAGTTCACATGGAATCCCTCCAGTTCATTATTCCTTTGAGTACAACAATATGCCACCATCATCATCGTATACCACAGTGTGTTCAGCCATTCCCCAATTAAAGGGCAGCCCCTCATTTTCCAATTTTTGGCCACCACAAAGAGCGCAGCTATGAATGTTCTTCTACAAGTCTTTTTCCTTATGATCTCTTTGGTGTTGCCCTATTTTCTATGGTTTCAATGTTGTCCTCCTTTGCCAGTGCCCATGTACTATTCCAGGCCCTGCCTGGACATATTGACAAGGCTAGGAATCACCACTTGGGCAATACCAAAGGATTTTAGCTAGCCAGTTTCTGGTCAGAAATCAGGCTAATACATGAGCTTCAGCTATCATGTATGAGCAATTCTTGTTTCTGCTGATATGGGGGAGGACACCAAAGGGTGGTTATAGGACCCAGCTCCTAATCTTCACTGGATAGGGTTGGCAAAGAGTCAGAAAGAGAAAGACAGAAAGAGGCAATGTGGGGTGTGTGTGTGTGTGTGTGTGTGTGTGTGTGTGTGTGTGTGTGTGTGAGAGAGAGAGAGAGAGAGAGAGAGAGAGAGAGAGAGAAGAGAGAGAGAGAGAGAGAGAGAATGAACAGGTCCCATGTTTTTTAGTAAGAGTGGAAACTATCTCTGTTTCAAAATAAACACTACACTTAACCATTCCTCCCTACCTGAAGAACTCCTTTCCCCTCATCCTCAAAGTTAACTGGGAACTGGAAGGGGATTAGATTTAGCACATATCCTCATTTCTGTAAAGTGCTCTAAACTTCCGAGTACCTTCAATATTGTCTTTTCCTAGTGTCTTGTACTAAAAAAAATCCATGTGGCAGAATAAAGTTCTTTTCAATCCTTAAAGCAATAATAATAATATTATTAATAATAAAAATAACTTTTTTCACAAAACAAATAAAGCAAATATTAAAAGGGAAATAACTGGGAAAAATAAGTTTTATAGCAAATATATTATTTTCCTAGTTTTCCTTACTTCATGCAACATCAATTCACACAAATCTGCTTTCGCTTAATCCTATTTGTTATTTTTATGGCATAATAACATTCCATTACATCCAGATAACACAATTTGTTTAGCCATTCAGTAGACACCTATGCTGCTTTTAGTTATTCGCTCCCATAAAGAGTATTGAAAAAACATTTTGGTATAGATGGAGCCTTTCTTTTTTTCTTTGATCAGAACAGGGGAAGAAGGACCTTCAGGTAAGAGGTTAGTGTTGTATTAGTTTCAAATGGAGACTGTTTCAACTCTTCTTCCAAAACAACATGGCATGTTCTTTCTCTCTCTCTCTTCTTCAGAGTTCATCAGTTCTCTCTCTGGAGGTGGATAGCATTTTTCATCAGGGGTCCACTGAAACTGTCTTGGATCCTATTCTTGATCAGAGTAGCTAAGTAAGCATTCACAGTTGATTGTCCTTATAATATTGCTGTTACTGTATTCAATGTTCTCCTGGTTCTGCTCGCTTCACTATGCTTCTGTTAATATATCTCCCCAGAATTTTCTGCTCATGATTTCTTGTAGCACAATAGTATTTCTATCACAATCATATATCATAACTTGTTCAGCCATTCCCCAAATGATGGGCATCCTCTAAATTTCCAATTCTTTACCATCGTAAAAAGAGCTGCTATAAATATTTTCCCTCTTTTTCTTTGATCTCTTTGTTATATAGACCTAATAGTGGTATTGTTATATCAGAAAGTATGCACAATTTTTTAGCCCTTTAGGCATTGTTCCAAATTTTTCTTTAGAATGACTGGACCAGTTTACACTCCACTGACAGTGCATTAGTGTCCCAATTTTTCCTTGGCCCCTCCAGCATTTGTCATTTTCTTTTTCTTTCACTTTAGTCAATCTGATAGGTGTTAGATGGTACTTCAGAGTTTTTTAAAATATGCATTTCTCTAGTATTAGTGATTTAGAGTATTTTCCATTTCATTGTTGATAGCTTTGTTTTTTTCTTCTGAAAACTACTTGTTCATATCCTTTGGCCACTTATCAATTGGGAAATGGTTCTTATTTTTTTTATAAATTTGGCTCCATTTTCTATATGTTTGTGAAATGAGGCCTTCATCAGAGAAACTTCTTATAATTTTTTCCACCAGTTTTCCTATTTTTCTTCTAATTTTGGTTGCATTGTTTTTGTTTGTGAAAAAACTTTTAAATTTCATTTATTACGTTTTCATTATTCAATTATTCATTTTACTTCCTATGATCCTCTTTATTTCTTTTTTGCTTGTAAACTCTTCCCTTATCCAAAGATCTGACAATTAAAATTTTCTGTTTCCCTAATTTATTAATGATCTCACTCTTTATAGCTAAATCATCTTCCCATTTTGAACTTCTCTTGTATTGTCCTATGCCTAGTTTTTGCCAAACTTCTTTCTAGTTTTCCCGGTAGTTTTTGTCAGGTGGTAAGTTCTTGAACCAAAAGCTTGAATCTTTGGGTTTGTCAATAGTAGATTAGATTACTATGGTAATTTACTACTATATATCATGTACCTAATCTATTCCACTGATCTACTGCTCTATTTCTTAGCCAGTACCAGATTATTTTGATGACTACAATTGTGTAATATAGTTTAAAATATGGTACTATTAGACTGATTTCCTTTATTTTTTTAATTGATTCTCTTGCTATCTTATCCTTTTATTCTTCCACATGAACTTTGTTATTATTTTTTTCTAGCTCTATGAAATAATTTTTTTGGTAATTTGATTAGTATGGAATGAAATAAGTAAATTAGTTTTATTATATTGGTTTGGTCTACTCATGAGCATTTAATATTTCTTCAGTTGTTTAGATCTGTCTTTGTTTGAAAACTGTTTCATAATTAAGTTCATATGATTCCTGGATTTTTCTTGGCAGATAGAGTCCCAAGAGTTTTATGCAGTTATTTTAAATAGCCTTTCTCTTTCTTACTATTAGGTTGTGTGGGTAAATATATAAAATGATAATGATTTATGTAGGTTTATTTTACTTTGTTATAACTTTGTTAAAGCTGTAAATTCTTTCAACTAATTTTTATTTGATTCTCTAGGTTTCTTCAATTATACCATCATATTATCTTCAAAAAATTACTGTCTTGTTCCTCGTTGCCTATTTTTATTCTTTTGTAAAGTTCTTTTCTAATTATATTGCTCTAGCATTTCTAATGCTAATTGAATAATATAACTTCCTTGAAATCCTTTAGTAATAAACATTCTTGTTTCACCCCATGTCTCATTGTGAAGTCTTCTAATTCCTCTCTATTACAGATAATACTTGCTCTTGGTTTTAGATAGATACTAATTATAGTTTATTATTTCAAGGAAAGGTTCCACTGATTCTCTGCTTTTTAGTGTTGTTGTTATGAGAAGAATGGGTATTGTGCTTTGTCAGAAGTTTTTTATTTAGCAATAAGACATAAAAAAGAAATTTAAACAAGAAAAAGTAAAATGATATTTTTTCAAAGGTATGGTGTACCTAGAGAATTTGAGAAAATCAACTAAAAATAATTGAAACAATAGCTTCAGCAAAGTTTTGTTTTAAAAAATAAATCTACACAAATCACCAGATTTTCTTCATAATACCAGTTAAACCCATCAGGGAGAGATAAAAAGAGAAATTTCATTTAAAATAAATATGGAAAATTTATATTTTACTTGGGAGTCTACCTAACATGAAACACTTAGGAACTACACATCTCTAAACACTTTTTATATAAAAACATTTAAATAATTAGATAATATAACATCATCTAATTTAATATACTTATCTAGTGCCATAATAATCAAAAGATGACTTTATAGAACTGGAAAAAAATAATGATACTGATCTACAGGAATAAAAAGTCCAGAATCTCAAGAGAAATTATTTTAAAAAATGAGAAAGATATGGACCTGGCAATATCAGATCTCAAACTATACTATAAAATTTTATTATACTATAAAATTGTTCTTAAAATAATTTGGTACTGGTTAAGAAATAAGTCACTCTGTGGAACAGATTAAACATACCGTATTAACCCGAATATAGTGGGATCCCAAGTATTTTGAAGGGTAATTCAGAAAAAGGAACACCCATTTTATTTTCTCCTTTTAAATTACAGCTTTCTCTTAACTCATGAATAATGTGGGCACTTTATACACAAAGTTTTTTCAAGGTCCTGAAAACAAGTTAAAGAAGTTTTAATGCCACTATTTTTATTAAATATGGATTACTTTTATAGATACTTGTGAGAAATCATCTTCCAATATTTAATCGTTTTCCTTCCTCTTCTATTTCTTCATCTCCAGAAGTAGAAACATCATTCAAGTCATCCCCACAGCCTCTTCTTCCCACAAAACACCATCTTCACTACCATCCATACTGTTTGACATACAACATTTTTAAAATCCAAGCACAATGGAGTGGGTGGAGATTTTGTCCTAAGAAATTTTGATCCAGTTCTGTAGTTCTGTGACTGATGATTTCTTTATTTTTCCTGATGGAGTAAATTCAGTTTCTGGCCAACACCCACACATTATATTCTTTCCTCAAATGATCTTTGAATGGCTTATTAATTATAATGACTACATCTAACACTTGTAATTGTGACGTCATTCCTTCAGGAATAACAATGAAGTTCGTGCACATTTCAGCAGTACTCTTCTTCACATTTTTAGTCAGGTGACCCTTGAACATGGAATGCAAGCATTCCTCTCTGACAGTAATGCCCCAGACCACATTCAACCAATCGAACCCAAATTCTTCATTCATCCATCCCTTTTCCTGCACACAAAAGATCACTCCTGATGCTAACTTTCCTTTAGTTAATATTTTACACCTTAAAATTACACAAGTCAGTTTTCACCAGTCAGCCGTGACTACAAGCATCGCGACCATTCTAGTTTTCTCATTTCCAGTAGTTTTAATCAACACTGATTTGGCACCTTTTGTATTAACAGTGACAGTTGATGGAATATCAAAACAAACAGGCGTTTAGTCAGCATTTCCCGTCTGTCCCAGGAGATAGTGTGCTGAGGTGCACAATACACAGCTTATGGTTTCAAAGCTGGAAGTGCTTGAATATAGTGCAAATGTAGAGTACATATTAGGGAAAAAAGGTCACACTCTATTTGGGCTAATACAGTATGACATGCAGAAGCAAACAAATCTTGTAGCCTGGAGTTCCAAATGGAATCTGAATTACATGTAAAAGGTCACATCATATACAAATTAGAACAATGAAGAAATTTGCTTTTCAGATCTATGGATTGGGTTAATGTTTATAACTAAATAAGGGATAGAGAAGATCACAGAAGATGAACAATTGTGGATACATAATATTAAACATTTTTTGCAAAAGGAAATTCAATAATCAAGATTAGAAGGGAAACTGTTAACTTGGAAAAAAATTGCAGCAAGTTTCTCTGATAATGTGTCTCATTTCCAGCATATATAAGGACCTGATTCAAATTTATGAGAACCATTCTTTTAAAATGCTCTAATGATATACTCACAGTATGTAAAGAAAATGCTTCAACTAACTGAGTTAGAAAGACACAAATTAAAGCTTTTTGTACTGCATGCCCACCAGATTGGCAAAGGTGACAAATGATAAATGTTGCAGAAACTGCAGGAAAAAAGTTGCATTGATATACTGTGTAGAATTTTAAAACCGTCAAACCATTCTGGAAAGCAATATGGAAGTGAATGTAAAAATGTAGTAAAACATGTATACATACCCTTTGACTTACTGATATCCCTACTAGGTATGTACCCTGAAGAGATCAAAGAAAGAGGGAAAAGTTTTAAAATATTTAAATAGTAAAAATATTTATTGAAGTTCTTTTTTGAAGTGGCAAAGAACTGAAAGCAAAGGGGTGCCTATCAGTTAAGGAACAGCAGATCAAATTAAGGCATTTACATTTAATGGAATACTGTGGTACCATAAGAAATGAAAAGAAAGTTTCAGAAAAAATTTAGAAAGACTTGTATAACTTGTGCATTGTTAATAGAACTATTTATACTTAACACCAATATTGTAAGTGAATAATACCGAAAGGCTTAAAAACTCTGATCAATATTTGTAGTCACACATGATTCCAAGACACTAATGTTGAAGAACTCTATGTACCTCACAACAGAGCAATGATAGCAGAATAAGAAACTCAACACTAATCTATTGACATTAAGTCTTCTAGCAGTTGTCTGTCGTTAGGATTATAGCTTTTGTTGAATGGGAATGTTTAGCTTGGAGAAAATAAATTTATGATTTATCCAACACTTTGCATGCACCACATATCATCCTCACCACTCTCACATCCTGTCTCTTCTCTTTACAGATACCAATGTTTGATGCCTTCAAATAATATTATTATTTTCAGGTTTTGAAATTTTTGGATCCAATGCTACACTTTAAAAAAAGATATTTTGGTATATTTTTATTCAAGTTTGATGTTTTTTATTTTTTATTGTTTAAAAAGTTGATGTTACTGAGACTTATATTTTTCTAAATGTGACCCTCTCTTATTTAGAATTTTTGATACTTGAGGTTTAGCAGTTTTATAAATATTTAGTTTTGCAATTCAGGTGAAATATTTCTTGCTGGTGTCTTCTATATTACTTGTATATCTACTTAGGATCACAGAATCATAGATTTAGAAGATATTCTGTTTCAGTCATGGAACATGTGACTCATTTGTAGAGAAGGAACCTATCATTCCCATCACCACCAATATAAACTGCCTTTGTTGATCAAAACAAATTAGCTTACCTAAACACCCAAGGGAGAGAGAGGAGACAGTATGTGCAAGGCAGATCAAGTCATCTTGACTACCCTCAGATCTTGGTACAGATGGCCTAGGACCCATAAATAGTAGCTCTCCACCAAGACTACCAGCTTTCAGCCTAACCATGGTAGCCATAGTTCAGGAAACTTCTTTTTCAGTAAAAGCCACACCCACAAAAGACACAGAAAAGAAATTTCTTTAACACCAAAATTCTAGCCACTCTCAAATGGTTCTGAAGAAGCCAATATAATTTAATTGTAGAAATTATTTTTTTTATGACATTAAATCAATTCGGGGAATAGCTAACAAATTGTGATCTATGATTGTAATACTATTGTATCATAAAAATAACAAGATGACCTCAAAAAGACCTGGAAAAATTTATATACAGTGATACAAAGTGAAGCGAGCAGAATCAAGAGAATGCTATACACAGTAACAACAATAATGGTATAATGATCAACTGTGAATGACTTAACTGTTTTCAGCAAGGCAAGAATCCAGGACAACTCTGAAGGATTCTTGATGAAAAAGGCTAACCACTACCATAGAAGGAACAGGTGGAGTTCAAATGCAGATTGAGACATATTCTTTACTTTATTTCGTCCATGAATTTTTCTCTAGGGTAAGCAATATGCATCTTATTTCACAACATGACAAACAGGGAAATATGTATTAAATGATAATATATGTAAAACCTGCCTTATTGATGGGAGGGTGAGGATGGGAAGGTGGAAAAGAAAGAAGGAGGCAAAGATTTTTGGACATAGCTAATGTGAGAATTTGTTTCTCTTGTTATATATAAAAAGAAATATCTATGCTTTCAAAAGATGATATCAAAAAACATGCATGATGGTCTGCTTTACTGTTATACCTTAAGGAGCAATGGGCCTTTCTGGGACTTGCAGCTAAAATCTCTTACAATCTTTCTCTTTTTAGAGTGTGAGCTTCTTGAGAGCAGGGACTGTCTTGCTCTTCTGGTTTTTATTAATTTTTTATTTCTTAATCGTAAACTGCCTTAGAATCAATACTATGTATTGGTTCCAGTGCAGAAGAGTGATAAGGACTAGGCAATGGGGATTAAGTGACTTGCCCAGGGTCACAAAGATGGGAAGGGGCTGAGGTCAGATTTGAACCTAGGACCTCCAGTCTCTAGGCCTAGCTCTCAATCCACTGAGCTACCCAGCTGCCCCCCCCTTCTGTTTTTATACTCAGTACTTAGCATAGTGCTTTGCATATTATAAGAACTTAAATTCTTTTTTATTTATCTGTTTGTTCATTATATGCATATAATTTTCCCCACTAGAGTGTTTTCCCCTTTCTAAATCCTTATTTATAGATTGACTACCTTTCTTCCTGAATATAATAAAACTAGGAAGTATTTACATATGACATCTCATTTAATTGTCATAATAACACAGTGAGACAGACATTATTATTACCCTCAT
Source organism: Monodelphis domestica (assembly GCF_027887165.1). Taxonomy (NCBI): domain Eukaryota; kingdom Metazoa; phylum Chordata; class Mammalia; order Didelphimorphia; family Didelphidae; genus Monodelphis; species Monodelphis domestica. The sequence goes on along the minus strand of NC_077233.1, from coordinate 285,475,762 downwards.
TTGAAAGAGAAAATTGAGACAAAGCAGGTTTAAGTGAGACAGGATTTGAACTCAGGTCTTCCTGATTCTAAGGCCATTTTGAACTCAGGTTTTCCTGATTCTAAGGTAACTACTATACTGGTAACAGCGAACACTTTAGGAACCACGTGCTGTGCTATGTCCCCACACCAAGTGCCAGGTACACATCCTGCCTTCACCTAACCCCACAAAGGAGAGGGAAAAAGCTCTCCCACTGGGCAGAGGGGCAGGCAATGTGAAAAAATGTTGTCAGGCATGGTGGAGAAGGGGAAGGGAGCAGCTCCACCTGAGGCCCTCAGTCTTTCTAGTAATGAACTCAGTGTGTGTGTGTGTGTGTGTGTGTGCGCGCACGCATGCACTTTGCGTATATTCCTTAGATTTGCCATCACTGCACTACTATATCATCTAGAGAGATTTTATGGCACTGCTTTTTCTCTGTTTTCCTCCTACTTTCACTCTGCAGGGTCCTTTGTTGGATCATCATCCCCTAATAATCCCTCACTTTACAAATCCAATTAGTTGCTCTATCTTCTCATTTCGATTTTTGCAACATTTCTAGTATCTTGCCACTTCTCTCTACTTTCAGTTCTCGCCCTTTTCCTCCACACTCACCACTTTAGTCCTGGTTCTTATCTCTTTTTGTTTTTCTCCAACCTTTCATCCTTACCCTATGAGTGTCTACACCTGCTTCATGTGTGTTTCTTGTAGACAATATATAGTAGGATTTTGGTTTCTAATCCACTCTGCTATTTGCTTTCGTTTTATGGAAGAGTTCATCCCATTCACATTCAAAGTTATGATTGCCACTTGTGTATTCCCCAGCATTTTGATATCCTCTCCTAATTCTGTCCTTTCTTCTTTTGCTATATCCTTTTAAATCAGTGGTTTGCTTTTGACCAGTCCCCTTAATCCCCACCCTTAATAAACTTCCCTTTCTGCCCCCTCCCTTTTTGTTTCCTTCTTATTTTTTTAGGGTCTGTTAAGTTCCCTTCCCCTTCTCTTTCCCTTCCTTTTTGTACTCCCCACCCCACCTTTCCCCCTTGTTTTTTCTCTTCTCACTTTCCCTGTAGGGTAAGATAGAATTCGATACCCTAGTGCATCTAGATGCTCTTCCCTCTCAGAATTGATTCCACTGAGAGTAAGGTTTAAGTATTACCTATTAGCACTCTTTTCCTCTCCTTCTTATAATAGTGTTCTTCACCTCCACCTCCCATGCACCTCTTTGTGTGATATAGATTATCCTATTTATCTTATTCCTTCAAGTTTCTCTTGGTGCCATCTTCTATTCCACCCTCCCTTTTTCTTTTTTTGCATATTATCTTAGACTACTTATTACTATCTCTACTTATGAATGATTCTTCTAATTACTATAATAGTGAATATAATTTTTGAGAATAACATTTTTCCATATATTAACATAAACAATTTGATCTTATTGAAGCCCTTAAGGAAGAAAATTTAAATAAAATTTTTTTTTCCCATTCCTCTTTCTTATTTACCTTTTCATGTTTCTCTTGATTTTTCTGTTTGGATATCAAACTTTCCACTTAGTTCTGGTCTTTTCTTTACAAATACTTAGAAATCTATTTTGTTGAATGCCCATACTTTCCCCTAGAAGTATATAGTCAGTTTTGATGAGTATGTGATCCTTGGTTGAAGACTCAATTCTCTTGCCTTTCTGACTATCATATTCCAACCTTTGTGATGCTTTAGTGTGGAAGCTTCCAGATCTTGTGTAATCCTGATTGGTGTTCCTTGATATCTGAATTTTCTCCTTTTGGCTTTATCTGAATTGTCTCTTTTTGACTTCTTGTAAATTTTTCTCCTTAGCTTGGAAGCTCTTGAATTGGGTAATTACATTCCTGGGGGTTGTCTTTTTGAGGATTTAGTGTAGAGGGTGTTCTATGAACTCTTTCAATCTCTATTTTGCCCCCTTGTTCAAGAACATCAGGGTAGTTTTCTTGGATAATTTCTTTTCTTTTTTTTTTTTTAAACCCTTACCTTTTGTCTTGGAGTCAATACTATGTATTGGCTCCAAGGCAGAAGAGTGGTAAGGGCTAGGCAATGGGGGTCAAGTGACTTGCCCAGGGTCACATAGCTGGGAAGTGGCTGAGGCCAGATTTGAACCTACGGCCTCCCATCTCTAGGTCTGGCTCTTAATCCACTGAGCTACCCAGCTGCCCCCCTGGATAATTTCTTGTAGCATAATGTCAGGATTTTTGTTTATTTCTGGGTTTTCAGGTAGACCAATGATTCTCAAATTGTCTCGTGATGAGTTTTCCCTATTCCTCATCTTGTCAGTGAGATATTTTATGTTTCTTCTATTTTTTCAGTCTGTTGACTTTGCTTTATTAATTCTTGCTGTTTTCGGGGTTATTGACTTCCAATTGCCTAATTCTTGTCTTTAAAGACTGATTTTCCACTATAATCCTTTGATTTTCCTTTTCAGTTTGGTCTATCCTGCTTTTCATGGCTTCCAGCTGTTTCATTTTGGTCTCCAATTAGGAGTTCCTTTTGGAGAGCCGTCCAGCAGTCTCTCTGAGGGTCCGGAGTCCACTCTGTCCAGGTGTGATGATTTTGGTTGAATAATGGAGTGAGAATCACTACGTGTTCGGTCCCACATGTCTACGTATCACATAGTGTTCTGCCATGGCATGGAGGTTGGTTTATTATATAGGCTTAGTGAGTACATACTTTTTTGGCATACAATCAATTTTTTACATACTTGATCTTCTACATTTAATTGGATATGTCACACATTAACAAATCACATAATCAACATTCTTGTGATGTTGCTACAACAAAGGATTCTGTGATCATTTACTATGTTGCTGTAACAGAGAAATTTGTGATTGATATAAATGACATAGATAGGGTAATCTGGAGGTTAGTTCCTCTTGACCTGCTAAGAGAATCAGTGTGCTTTTGATCAGCTATCACAATCAATCACAATTACTTAGCAGATGAATAACAAACCATTTCATACCTAAATACAGGGTTAAAAGGTAACTTAAAGCAGACCAGATTTGGGGTTTTCCTCAATTTACAAGTTCTATTTTTCTTGTATTATTTTAAAGTACCTGGCAATGTTGCCTGGTTTCTGTCCACCAATAAATTGGAGTGTGTTTACTGTGAGGAAAGATTTATTAAGTGTTCATGAATTTGGCCAGTGTTGAGTGTGGGGCCTTGAAGCATGTCTCTGCTTGAGAGAGAAAGGAGGGGTAATGGGTAGTGATCTTTAGGTTTTAACTCTGTGAGTGTAATCTTTTAGGGTAATAATCTAGGGGGATTAAAGTGGGATATATGTGTGTTAACCCTATTTGTATTTGCTCTCATATTATTTCTCTTGTATTGGGGAGAGAACGATAATCACAACAGATCCATTAGTAAGGGAAGTTGAAGAGAGAGAGAAGTCACAGAGGGGGATCAGTGGCGGGCCTCATTTTCAGGGGACTGCCTTGTAGCCTCCATCTCCTACACTTTGTCAGCTAGTGGGGATTTGTCAGCTTCTAGCAGTTCCTTTCTTTTAAACTGTTATTTTCTTTTTTTTAACTATTTCCTACTTTCCTTACCAAAATTCCTTCATCTTTTTCATAAGCTCCAATTTAAATTCTTCAAGAGCTTGTGGCCAATTTCCATTTTTGGGAAGATTTGGATGCATTTATTTGTATGTTCTCTTATGCTATTTTCTCTGTAGTCTGGATTTTTCTTCCATAAAAATTAGCCAGGACCAATGCCTTCTTCTTGTTTTTCTTGGTGTTGGGAAATTGTTTTTCCTGGGCATTGTTTGCCATCATTATGCCAGTTTTTCTTTCCCTTTCCAGTCAGAAGTCTGAGTGAGGGGGGTAGGCTCTCTGTGTATGGAGCTAAGGAGTGGAGGCCACCTCTGCTGTTTGCTGCCCTTCTCTGCCCTGTCTCTGCGCATGCCGAATTTTTGAGCTCTTCAGCCTGCTGCGATCTTAGGTCTAGCTGCTCTCAGGGGTAGGTCTTTGGTAGTCTTAGTCAGCTGCCAAGGACCTAGAGGTACCACTCGCTCTAGGGGTGCCCCTTGCTTGCTCACTGATTCTAGCACACTGGCTCTGACTCTAGGGCACTGGCTCCATGTGTGTGGGGTGGGGGACGGTTGATCAGCTCATGTTTTGGTGGAAGCTATTTCACTCCCTAATAGTGTGGAATTGCCAAAATCCCACATACCTTCAATGCTGCATTCTACTGCGGAGTCCCTTTGTTCATATGAATTTGGTTTTTTGGCCTTTTGAGGTAGTCTATATCTGTAGGTGATGAGGAGAGAAAAGTCTACCTCTCTTTTTGTTTTGATTACTGTAGCAGCCTCCTAAATGATTAGCATTGCTTCACCTCCTCCCACTCCATTTCATCCTACATGCTTTTGGCTAACTAATTTTTCTTTGGCACAGTTCTGAATATTTAATTCCCCATCTCAATCAATTCCAGTGACTTCCTTTTGCCTTTGGATAAGATGTATGTTTAGCATAGTGCTCGGCATAGAGTAGGCATTTAATAAAGCCTTGTTGATTGATTAGTTCACATTTTAGGGATATTATTAACTTGTCCCTAGTCTTCTCTCTGGTACCAGTTTATTTTACTTTTTTTTTTAAATTTCTCTGGCTGTGTCTGATGGTGATAATTTTTATCAAAAAAATTAAATGGTAATTTCCATTCAAAATATTATTTATTTACATTCTTGCCTATGTTTTAAATATTATTTGTCTTATAAAGTGTTTTCCATTTTAAATAAACCTTAAATCTCTGATTTCCTTGGTCTTAAGAATGTATATTTGCATAAGGTATTTTACTTGCTTATTAAATAGTAATAATTTGTTTCATTGATAGTCTTGAGTTTCAAGAATTTCTGTAAACAAGAATGTAAGTAAAAAAACAGCAAAATAATTGTATCTGCACATAAGACAAAGTAAGGTGACTTTTCTAGTGAGCAATATGATTATGCTGATTCTATGTAGACTTCTTATTGTGCTAACACTAAATTAGAAAAACACATTATTCAGAGAGGTTTTGCATAGCCATGTTTGAAGGAAGACCATAAGTGATTGTGAATGCACGACAGCCTTTTATACTACAGCTGTCATAGTTGGCAAAGGTGATACTAGAGAAATACTGCATTAAGTTAGCCCCATGGATGCAATTAGTTCATAAAAAAGCACAGCAAGCATGCTCAGCACTGTTAGGCAGCTGGTACGTTTGTATGAAGCAATCAAAGAGCACAGTGGGCAAAACTGCCGCTGTTTATGAACTGATGTGTGTGACATGGTGGGAACAGATGGCTAAGAAACACTTGACCTTCTAATACATCGCTTTGCTAATATTTTTTTTTGAAAGTTACAGAAGAGTTTTTAAAAAAATAGATTTGGAACCTAACTGGAATATAAATGGGAAAAAATGGCCCAAATAGAGAGAAATAAAATAACCCATTTGAAGTAATTGCCACTGCAAGTAGAAATTTTTATTGTTGACTAAAATGTTATTAAATATACAGTAAATGTTTATTTCTTGCTATTTCACATTTTAACTACATTTCTCTTTTTTACCCATTTGGTCTAGTTTATTAATAGAGATCGGATTTTCCTTCCTATTGATTTGTATTCATTTAATTGTATTAATTTGGTGAACAAAGTTGATAGCAAATTGATAGAAACCAGCACATTTTCAGTCAAAATTTTACCTTATTAAAACAGTTTTTATCTATTCTGTCTATTCCCATTAGGTAGATATATTTTAATTTTATCAGTAGCCCTTTGAAAACGTGACAAATAAAACTAAATAATGTTTCTCAGAAGTGATATATCCAGTATTACCGTTATGGGTAGATGTCAATAGTTACCGCTGACAGAGAGCTTCAGTTGATGACAGTTGATCTCACTAGCAGGAGACAAATGACTAAACCCTATTTATTGAACTAGTTCATCAAGCAGGGACAGGAAAAGGAAAATAGAAAGGCAGGATGTATTGATTATTGATCTTTTACCCTAACTCCAATATATGAATCGAAAACCCGGATCCCAAATCTGTCTCTAAAGACTTCTTCCCTGATAAATTAGGGTTAACTTAACTAGTCTATCTGTCTAAATATAAAAATCGATCTTACTAAAGCTATTCTGTATTATATTTACACTTAAACTCCTTTCTTTAATGCTTCTGAGATTCAATATAACGCTATCTGTCTCTTCTCCAGACTAAGAGGACACTGTGACAGGTTCACAGGTGCTGCTGAGTCTCTTGCTCTCTACTGCCACCTCTGGTGATTCAGGGGACAGCCTGAGCTTCTCTCACTCTCAGTTGAAAATCACTCTCTAATTCTTATCCATTGTCAAGATGGTTTTCCAGGCTAACTCTCCAAAATCTTCCACGATTTACAGAGCCAAAATCTAGAGTGACCAATAATACAACTGCCTCTTATTAGGGGGATACATTTAGGGTTGAGTACTGAATATATTAGTGGTCGCCAGGGATTTAAATTCACTCCTAATGAAATACTCAAGTCAGTATGGGATTTTATGGTGGTTTATTTACAATAGAAGGAAGAAATTAAGAAGAAGAAGAGGGAGAGGGTAGAAGCTCTGCCCTGCCTGGCCTAAGCCAGGAGTTCAGAGGCCTTAGCCAAAGGGCCTTCTCAGAAGATTCAATCTAGCTCAGCTTCCATTCATGAGGCCTCCTCCAAGATGAGGGGCTTCCTCAGAGGATAGTGCCTGTAGGTCAAGGAAAAGGGAAGTCAGCCTTTTCACTCACCAAGGTCCTTCAGGGAAGCTGCCTCACCTACACCACACTATAGAGCTCCTCCCAGTAGACTCCAATGCCAAGTTCACCAAAGCCAGAGCACGCCAAACAAAAGTTCCCACTGCAGCCAAGCGACTCTCAGAGGAAGTTACGCAAAATATATAGCCAGTTCTTTACATCTCACATGTACCAATGGTGGCTTAAACATGGCTTAGGGCAGCCCAGGGGATCAGTCAGTTGTTTCTGATTTGTCACTTGCTAGCACATGCTGGTCATAGGCCATCCTCCCCTACAGTTAATCCTTAAATGGGGGTATATACATTCCTGGTTGCTAGAATTCTAAAGACTAAGCAGGGTGGAGTAAATCTACAATTCACACTCTCCTAGGGGGAACTGGGAATTCTCTACCCTTGACCCTCTGAAAATTCTCTTGCTTGTTAAAGGAGCTGAGGTAAAAAAAAAACAAAAACTTTCTTAGCCTAAAATCCTTTTCTACCTAGGACTTATTCTTTAATGAAGCTAATTAGCTGATTAATATTTTAATTATATAACCTTCATATGGACCATATGTTCATTTATTCAACTCAAGTTTCTAGTACTTTTTTGACTGATATAATGATAAATTCAGAATTGACTAAAATGCTCAGATATTTTTCATAGGAGCTCCTTTCAAGCCAGTTTTCCCTTATCATATGTTTGAATTTTCTAATAAAGTATCACAGATTTATTTTTATCTTTCTTATCTGTTTCACCAATTGTCATAATCTGTAGAAAGTATTTTAATTTAATTTCAGCAAACATATAGTATGTACAAGTGTAACAGGTACCATAGGAGAATAAAAGTATGAATAATACTTGATACTGATTTTTAGCTTATGGTTTATTAGTAAAAATATGAGCAGCAGATGGTGCAATGCACAGAGCTTTGGGCCTGGCATCAAGAAGGTTTAATTTCAGATCCAGTCTCAGATACTTGGCAGCCAAGTCATTTAACCTCTGCCTCAGTTGTTGAATTTTTTTCATATTATTGAAGGGTTTATTATGTTGATTGTTAAATTTATGGTTGGACTAAATATATTTAATTGGTCACCAAGGATTTAATTACTAAATCCCCAAAATGAATTATTAAAGTCAGAATGGAATTTATGGTAGTTTATTTTACAATAGAGGGAAAATATTAAGGAGGGAGGAGAGAGAGAGAGAGAGAGAGAGAGAGAGAGAGAGAGAGAGAGAGAGAGAGAGAGAGAGAGAGAAACAGAGAGAGAAACAGAGAGAGAGTTGTTTTGTCATTTCTATTTTGAATCCAGACAATAACAATATTTATGGAAAAATCTCATATTAAGTTATGTTATGTTTTAGTATGTTATTTGGGAACAAGTAGCCTTTGTTTTATAGTAGTTTATAGAAGTATACTCATTTGGGATACTTATGTTTCTGAGGGAATTAGTTAAAGATTTGTTTTATAATTTCTTTTTGCATGTTTTTCTAAACATAATCCTCTGGAACAACTCCTAATTCTTTTCAGCGGAAGTACTTAATGTGTTTAATGAGTAATAAAAACCAATGAAAACAAAGGTAATTCTAGATTTCAAAGTATGTCAGTTCACAGATATTTCTTTGACATGAAATGTTTTCATTTCCTTTTTTTTATTTTTCAATTTTAAATATTTATATATAATTAGAATTAAATGGTCCTGGCAATAATAATTAAATTTTTGTTCCTTGACCTTATTCTCCAGGATTATTTTATCCACTAAATTTTCATAGAAGTTTTCTTCTTAATTATTAAAAGAATGCTGCTTCATGAAATATTGATGTATTAGATATTCCTTTCTAAAATGTAAGTTGAACAAGAGGTAATATTAGGAACATTATATTTAAATTTTTTTTCCCTTTTTCCCCCCAAATGTTATCCAGACAAGGATTTTTCTACATTAAAAAGTATAATAGAGAAACTAGTGCAGGTAGGGTTTTTGGAGAATCTGAATGTCTGTTTTGAGGAGAATGTGATGTCATTCAAGGAAAGTGTCTTGAAGATAATATTGTTGCAACAGCATAGACATTCTTTAATTGGTGCTAGTGTTCTAATTATTTTTTTTTTTAAAGGAAGCTGTTTGACTTACTGAGGCATTTAAAAAAGCCTGTCTGCTTCAGCTACTGTTTCTTTGCCTTATGATCTTCTGTAGGATGTTGGTGACAGCTTGTGGAGTTTGGCGATTGCAGTGGAGTCTTCAATCTTGGAAATTTTGAAAGATTGTGATAGTAAATTGTAGGAATCCAGGTTAAGTGATACAACTGGCCCAGCCTTGATGTCTGGGTGAATAAGGAGTGATTTGGGGGGAAACCTTTGTGTCCCACCCAGTGGAAGCCGAGACTCATCTATTAGAGATGCTGTGTTAGGATGCAAACATTTTGGGACCAATACTATGTAGTTATTGAGCTAAGTTAGGCTGATGTGTCCTTCTCGCACCACCGTCACCTCTCCCATCACTCTTGTCTCCCAGACCAAGGAATTATAAGGGAGATTATGTCCAGACCTAGAAACATAGGATGAAACTTTTATGTTTTAATTATTTCTTCTTCTATGTTTAATTGCTTCTTTGACTTGCATGTCTAAGCTATTCTACTGATCTAACTAAACAAATCCTTGTTTTTATCTTACAATTGATACATACTATGGAAATAGGTTTTGAACAATGATACATGTACAACCCAGTGGAATTGCTTATAAGTTCTGGGAAGAGGGGAGGGAAGAGGGGTGGGAAAAAAATCATGAATCATGTAACCATGGAAAAATATTCAAAGTTAACAAAAAAAAAAAAAGAATTGATACAAAGTAAGGACTAAGCAATTGGGGTTAATTGACTTGCTGGGGGTCACACAGCTCAGATGTATCTGAGGTCATATTTGAACCCAGGATGTACGTGGTTTTCTATTTATTGAGCCACCTAGCTGCTCCTCTTTTCTTTTCTTTAACTATTATTAGATAGTTTGAATGATTACAGCTTTATCTAGCATAGTTTGAGATCTGATACTGCTAGGGCCCCTTCTTATTTTATCTCATTCCTTAAGGGCAAAATCTTCATCCTTCCTGTAAATTATCAACAAAACCAGAAGAAAGAGACAGAAAAAATAATGCCAGAAATCTGTGAGATCATCTACAAAGACACATAGAGGAATTGTATGACTACATCCATTGATGACTATTTAATTTTGAATTCCTTCTTCAAAAGTCCTTTATTGATTATTATTTTTGCTGTTTGTAAAGGATAGATTTACTATTTCTTTTTTAAAATTATTTAATTAATTTAGAATATTTTTCTATGGTTAGATGATTCATATTCTTTTCCTACCCTGCTCCCTCCCCACTCCCATAGCCAATGAGCAATTCAACTGAATTTTACAAGTATCACTGATCAAGACCTATTTCCATATTATTAATATTTGCAATAGAGTGATCATTTAGAGTCCAAGTCCCCAGGCATATTCCCATTGAACCATGTGATCAAAAACCTTTTTTCTTCTGTACTTCTACTCCTACAGTTCTTTCTCTGGATGTGGATAGTGTTCTTTCTCTTAAGTTCTTCAGAATTGTCCTATATCATTCCATTGCTGCTAGTAGGGAAGTCCATTATGTTTGATTGTGCCACAGTGTATCAGTCTCTGTGTACAATGTTCTCCTGGTTCTGCTCCTTTTACTCTGCATCAGTTCCTGGAGGTCGTTCCAGTTCACATGGAATTCCTCCAGTTCATTATTCCTTTTAGCAGATTTAATATTTCTAATCAAGTCTTCGTTTTTGTGATTTGTGTTGAACCATATGGCTAATTTTTGTGAAAGTGTCAAGCCAGTCTATAAAATATGTGCATATATGTGTATTCATAGAAATATATGAGAAATTAATAGAAAAAATATCTTTATATACATATATATTCCTTTTAATTACAAAATTCTCTTCAAGTTTTATCTACTTTCTCATACATTTTAAAAATTATATTTGTTCAGATTGAAAGAAGGCCCATTGAAGTATCTAGCTATTATAGTTTGGCTTTCTGTTTCTCCCTAAAATTAGATCAAGCTTTCCTTTCCTCCCCTCTTTTTTCTTTATCAATTACATGTAATAACATATTTCCACATAAGTTTGCCTAAGGTATATGATCAAACTTATCTCCCTTCCTCCCTTTCCTCCCCACTCCCAGTGCGGGTAGGTTAAATTTTTAATCAAGTATTTAAATGTTATTCTATTCAGTGCATATAAGTAATAAGTAGCATTTATAAATGCTGGGGGCTTGGATCAACTGAGCTTGTGGCTCCAGGGGTCCTTGGTAGGTGGAATGGCTAGGTGTAAATGAGTGATGGAAGATAGCTGTGTGTGTGTGTATCGGCTTGGGGCCAGGCTCTGCATGGAATGGCTGCTTCGCCATGCCCAGGTTTAGCTTTTATTTTTATACACATTTTCTTGGCACACAGCTACATTATTCAAATAGAGATAATTGGATAAATGATACATTAACTTTTAACAAATATTTTATTACCATTCTGAAATCATTCTATACAATTGTATTGTTACTATTGATTCTGACAGGATGCACAAAGGTTCTACAAAAGATAAGTGATTTCATCAGAGGTGACTAATTTTCTCATTAACCTGTGAGGTGCTTGAGCTTGCAGACAATCAAAGAAAATCATGTTACTTTTAATAAAAATAGATAATCAGAAGTTCTAGAGACAATCAAGAACACAGTGGCCAAGTTAAGGGATCAAAGGGATAATAGAGGCATACCTAGTATTAGTATTAAACCGATCATTTTTCAGAGTATCATTGGGGAGTTTTGGTTGGTAAATCAAATCACTGAGGCATGATGTACTAAGGCATATTGTGCCAGCCTTTCTCTATGGTGATTGATGTGCTGTCTTTAGGAGAATTTGTTCTGAGCCTGTGAGTGGGTAATTTCCAAGCACAGCTTTGTTGGGAAGTTACAGAAGTTAACCCATGATAGTCTTTTGGGTTTGTTCTTTTAGTGGTAATCTGGGGGAATAATGTGCAAGCATTTTGCTCTTAAGTTATTCCTTCTGAGACTAGGGGGAGAACAATAATCATATCAATTCCATTAGTAACAGGTATTGATGAGAGAAGTCACATAGAGGGGGATGAGTGGGTGATTCCATACTGCCAAGGAGCCACCTTGTGACCTCCTGGCTTCCACAAGTGATCCGTGTCAAGACTTCGTGGCCTGATGGCTTCCAGCATATAAAGTGCTGATACTGTGTCATTATTGATAGTGCTTTTAGTATACTGTACTTTCCCTGATTATGTCTTTGAACTATGCCTGTCTACTATCACCTTGTCTGAAATCACAATTTCTGTGTTTGCATTTTGCTTTTTAAAATATATTTGTTTTACTTTTTCAAAAATTCACTTTAATTTAAAAACATATATTAAAACAACTCTTTAGTCAAAATCTCCTAATTTATTATTATAATTAGAAAAGGTTCTTGCTTTAATCATTTCTTAACAGATATTCACTCTAATTCATTAATATGGGGGGAAACATTTTGTAGCCCATAAAATTTATTACAGTTTCAAAATATTTTTTGTTGTTATCCCAAGATCCTTATGGTCTAGTAAATGCTCACTTTTATCCACTTAAAATTGAATTGATATATTTTGTTTTTCCCTCATCTTTTTTTTTCTTTCTGAATACATTCATCCTTTGTTCCTGGCATAGGGAGCCGTCCTTTAACACAAACAATATTTAAAAAGATTCAATGGGGCAGCTAGGTAGTTCAGTGTATTAACACAATAACATCACAAAACTGTAGTCAACATTGAATACTGACAGCAACACAGGTGTGTGGAAGACTGAAGGTATTGCTTTGCTTGTAGATGACAAATGGACTTGTGTAACAGAGAGGTTTATATAAAGAAGAATTTGGTAAGTGTTCAGCATTGGAAACTTAAAATGATTAGTAACATATACAACTCACTTATAATTTTCAATACTACATAACTCAGTAATTAAATTTCATGGTAATTAACTAAATAGGGGTTAATCAACTTATAATAGAAGTATTGCAAGAGGTATGAAGATTATAGGGTAAAATTTTCTCTCAAAAGAACATTTCTTTTATTCCTATGAGGTAACAGCAAAGGGAGTCTATATAGTCTATATATATTAAAGGAAACCTTCAAGGTTTCTATACCCACTTCAAGGGGGATTTTATATAGGCGATTTAAAAGGGATTTGTACATAGCATGTAAATAGCATGTAGATTTGTACATATGTATAATAGGTTTCTTACAAGAGTTTTAGGTTTCTGTTTTTGTTTTTTAGCATTGAAGGTTAATTTTGAATTTTACCTGTAGATAGTTCTTGTTTTCCTGTTTTAGCATCGTGTATAGCATAGTTAAAATGTTTGGTTTGAATTTTTTTCCATAGTAGTGGATTGTTCAATAAAGAGTTTGCAACTTTCCTAAAGTATACTTAAGTATGGGTGGAGTAGAGTTCTCACATTCCTGATCAAGTACCTTCATTGTTTAAAATGGGGAATGGTCTTAACCAAATCTTCTGAAGTCGGGTCTGAGAATTTTTAAGATTCACAAGATGCAGTTTGAATTATTTTACATAGGGTTTTGTATTAGATAAGACTTTTGCTTTCTGTAGTAGCATAGGCTACAGTTTGTTATTATGTTACTGCAAATGTTTGCATTTTTGAATTTCTGTAATTGTAATGTTTGCACTTACAAGTTTGCAAGTATTTTCCTTGATTTCTTTTATCTGTTTCTTGAAATTCTCTTTAGCATAGTTTAGTTTAGAATAGGCCTAGAATAGAGACCTGGGGTCAGGAGGACTTGAGTTCAAATTTAGTCTCAGACCAAATCTTTAATCAGGAAAGAGACAGGTCCCGAATACTTGGCCACCACAGAGCCAAAACTCCGGGGCTGTGGGGACAGTGTCTCTGAGAGAATCGTCAGTGCCAAATGATTCTCTAAAGAACAATAGAACGTGGACACTTAAACACCTTTTGAGGAATTCAGTATAGCAAACATGCAGTGAAAGTTTACAAGCAGGCTTGGGAAAGAGGCTATAGCTAGAAGCCGAGGTATTGGGAGGGACCTAATTTACAAGGGTTACCAAAGGGATGGTTCCCGCACTGGTGTGGGTCTTCTTTGGAATGGATCTCTGATACAGTGGTGGAAACTTCTAAGACAAAAGGGGTGATTGACAATTTGAGAATTTCTATTACTCCTATTCAGAACACTCAGTGGACAAAGTCAATTTGGGACTTCCCTTAAAGGCAAGTTCCCAAGAGAAATGGGCAAACTTGGGACATCCAGAATTCACTTTGACAGGAACTTTATTTTTATTTTTTTAAAACCTTACCTTTCATCTTGGAGTCAATACTGTGTATTGGCTCCAAGGCAGAAGAGTGGTAAAGGCTAGGCAATGGGGGTCAAGTGACTTGCCCAGGGTCACACAGCTGGGAAGTGTCTGAGGTCAGATTTGAACCCAGGACCTCCCATCTCTAGGTCTGGCTCTCAATCCACTGTGCTACCCAGCTGCCCCCAGTAACTAGCTTTCTTTGTTGTTTAATTCATCCAATTTTTATCTCATTAGGTTTCTTGATGTTTTAGGCTGGTGCCAGTTAAATTTGTTTTATTTCTAGTATGAAATTTCTATTTTGGAGAGTTTTGAGATGTAAGGATCAGAGAAAGTGTCTAGTTCTCCATTTTGTTGGTCACATTGTTATGGGCATCGATGTATACCCCTGGGGTTTCCCTCTTTCTTCTGGGCGCCAAAATGTTATGGGCGGAAAGGATACCTTTGGGGTTCAGGAAGGAGCCCTCTTGCAAGAATGCAAGACTCCAAAACTTGGCTTTAAAACAAAAAGAGAAATTTATTAATTTAGAAAGTAATGTTGAGAATGGCCAGGAGGATAGCAAGGTGGGACAGCAAGATGGGGAGCAGTTCCTGGGAGGACAGCATGAATGGAAAGGCTGTCCCCCAGATGACATCCATTCCGGGGTTTATATACTCTTTAGATGCTATGTCCTGGTGTGGATGTGGCCCAGAGTATTATTAGTCCCTCAGGCATTTGGTGGGGTGAGGTGGTCATCTGACTGGGGTCTGCCTGGAGGCATAAAGATTCATCTCTTTGTCCATCTTAAATCTAGAGGACAACCAAGGAGGATAAACATCTCAGGACCCTGGGGGGTGAGGTGGGGGGGGTCATTGGGGGTTTCTAGGTTAAGAGTCACAAGGATGCAAAGGCAAGGGAGTTTCCCTGATAATAGTTTGCCTGGGTTTCTGGGGGCACAGTGCCAACATGACATAAATTATTTTATAATTGTATCCCTATCTTTTGTCTGTCCCTGCTCCGAGCTGTTAACATCTGTAGCGGTCATCTTATTTTGCAGTTCTTGTCACACCATTGCTCTGCTCAAAAACCTTCTTTGGTTTTCATCTATCCATTTAGCCAGCTATGTGCAAGGTAATACTATGCTATAGACTGGGGGCCTAAAAGTGTAGCACTACAGTTAATAATAATATATGAAATTTGCTGCATTGAAGTTTAGAAAGTCCTTTATGTACATTAAGTTATTTGGCTTTCAAATGAACCTATGAAGTAGCTACTACAAGTACTTTTATCCCTATTTTGCCAAAGAGGAAATTAAGGCTTAGATTAAATGAATTGCCCCTGGCATTTCTATTAAGTGCCAGAAATGGGATTTAAACCTGTCTCTTTTCATATGTAAAATATAGATTTTTCTTTCAAGGAATTTATAATCTAGTATGAAAAAACCAAACATGCACACTAGGAAGTATGGCTTAAGAGACAAATACTGAGATGGTTACAAAGGAAAAGTCTAGAACTATGACATCTTTGGAAAGAAATCACTCTCATTTGTCAAAGCAGACTTGATTCTGCATCCCTCTGGACAACTTAATTAGTGTCTCACTGTATGCTGTCTCGAATGGTGATCTAGCATAAACTCAAATCTGTCTAGTAGGCCTTAGATCAACCCACTGAGGGAGGCCGGAAAATGGCCAAACTTGAGAAAACAGGAAGGCCTAACAAGCTGACCTGCCAGAACCGTAAATATGCCAAATCCTAGCAGGAAGGCCTAATGAGCTGGTCAGCCTTGAGAAACTTGTCAGAACCATAAATATGCCAAACCGCCAGCTGCAGTAGGTACCAGATAAAGGCCAGGAGGACCCCAATAAATATGTCAAACAACAGGCCAGGAAGACCCCAACAATATAGAATTGTCAAAGCTCCAAGAATAGGAGGAAGCCGATAAGAGCCATACATGCAGGCAAAATTCCAAGGATGGTGCCTACAGAAAAGTATAAAAAGCCCAGCCTGTCAGAAGCAACTCGGAACTCTGATGATAGAGGTTCCCACTGATGCGCGGATCAGTTCAAGAAATGGCCTTTCTCTGCCTGCTTGCATTGTTCGTGGACTTCCATGGTGGTGGGTGAAATCCCGGACCTTAACACCACCAGGCCGTGCTTCATATCCCAGTTAGTTTTCAACCCTAGTACCTCACTCTCCACTCTGCTATGGCCCTTCTTCTCTCAAGGCAAGATATCATCTCTAGAGTGACCAGAAATAAGTACCGCTGGTCCTTGGAAGGGTTATTAATACTTTTGGCTAAAGGAACTCCTGAAAGAGTGAATGAGTGAGCATGAATCCACTAGCCATCCTGCCGACTTCTCTGTGGCCCTCTGCGTACTCTCCCATACTGCCTCATTCTGGATTCAGTGATGGAACTGGGACTGGTTCCTGGAAAGGCTGTGGCAGGGGACTGAAAGGATTTGCCATCCCGCAGATTCTGTCTTCTCTGGCTACCGTTCTCTGTGAAGATGTTGCTTTTTCATTTAGAATCTAAGCTCCTTGAGGGCAGGCCCTATCATTTGTGTGCTTTTAGGCCCTTCAGCGAACACAGCGCCTCACTTGGTAAGAACTTAATAATTGCTCCTTCCTTCCTTCTTTCTATCCTTGGTCCAACAAATAAAAACCATTATCCTTGAGCTTAAGGCATTCTCCAATCTACTTCAGCTTCCCCTTTTCAGTCTTATCTCCTAAAACTTTGGGTCATAATTCCTTTGTTTCTGCCAAATAAGCTAGTTGCTATAATACCTCCAACATCTCCAGAATTTTGTCTGCCTTTTAAAACCCAAGACTGGTGCTGCTCTCTCCTAACTTTTGTGACTCCTTTCTAGCCCCCCCCCCCCCCCATTGGGGGAACTTTGTCTCATGACACCCATCCAAACTTTGTACATTGTAATTTGTATTAAAGTTATGTGCATCCTGATCTTGCTTCTTCCAAACACGTTGACTTTGAGGTCAAAGACAATGGCTTATCTGTCTTTCGGTCCCCAGTGTTCAATACAATGTCTTGTCTAAGAAATCTTTATAGGGAGCAGGTAGGTGGCTTGGATGGGCTTAGATCCAGGCCTAGCTGCAGGAGTTCTAGGGTTCGAACTGGAGAAGTCTCCAAATTCTTGTTGCCTATCCCTTATCGTTCTGCCTTAGTTCTAGGCAGAAGGTCAGGGTTTAAAAAGAAAAAAAAAGAAATCATTATAGCCTTAATAATTAGTTATTGAATTAAAACAAAATCTTGATGGATCTCTATATTTGAGATAGATGGCTGAAATTGAATACAGAGGTGAATGATACACATTTCATAACAGTATTTCAATTACGTGTATTTAGAAGCATTCAACGTCATCCGTGTATTGGAAATATACTAAATGAACACAAAGTATTTTTGATATTATCATATAACTAAAGTTGTGAAAATTCTCATGTTATATGAATGACTGGGCCGCCAGGACAAACCTATCTTAGTGGAATGGTGAATAACACACCAAAATGGCTATTTTAAAAGTATGTGATTTTAAACTTCCTTTGTTTTTTTGCTTGCAGGTACAATTAAAAACCAGTGTTTCTAGTCAATATGTGATTCGGACACAACCAACCAATAGGTGCCTCTCTACACTAGAATGCGCAGCTGTTGCACTTGCCATCTTGGAGAAAAATGATCACATTCAAGAGGTAACTTTGAAGAAAATTATTCTTTGATTAAAGAACGCACATTTGAGTAGGAAAATAATTTTTTTTGGTGAAAATGTAGAAATAACACCCATCACACTTATGAGTAATAGATGAGATAATAACATATTTTTATTGTTCTCTGTATCTCATAAAACCATTCACTCTTAACAACTTGTGAGATAGAAATATAAATAGGATTATTTCATTTAAATTGAGTCTCTAAGAGGTTACTTGCCTAGTCTCATAGCTAATAAGCGGCAATGCTTAGGACTGGAATGCTTATCTTTGGACTCAGAGTCTAGGCCTCTTTCTACTGCATGCTTTTTGATATAGAGTAGAAATATAGATATCCCTATCTTCTGTAAACTTTCCTTGATTTTGTAATTACTTTATACTAAGCTATTCAAACAGTTCTTACAGCACACTAAAATATCTCAAATAGCAAAATGCTATGAGCCTTTTG
This sequence comes from Monodelphis domestica, assembly GCF_027887165.1. Taxonomy (NCBI): domain Eukaryota; kingdom Metazoa; phylum Chordata; class Mammalia; order Didelphimorphia; family Didelphidae; genus Monodelphis; species Monodelphis domestica. The sequence continues at coordinate 285,457,469 of NC_077233.1, read as the reverse complement.
TGAAGTTTTTGCTTGTGCGTGTTGGCATTTTTCAAGTTTGCTCAAGTCTATTTTCTGTCAGTCTCTTTTAAGAATTATGACATCTTCCAATAAAAGTATATTTCATTTTTATTTTTTATTTGAGTATTTTATAGGTAAGAGTATAGAAAAGAAAGACTGATAAGGCTTTAGAGTTAGTGGTAACCTAGAGAAATGCTTTGAAAATGCCAAGATTAAAACATGTAATCATCCTTTAATTTTCATACATCCAGAAATTTTGATGACCATCTAGATAGTATTTATCAGCACTGAATGATGTTCCACTAAGTTTATTGAGATCTAAATATAATGCATACTTTTTATTTTTTTATTTTCAAATTTAATTTTTAAAAAGCTATTTTATGTTAGCACAATATTTTTTGATTCCTGAAAATTATTGTAAACATATTTCAAGAAGATAAAGGAAGTGTAAGCATACTTAAAAGGTATAAAAGAGAGAAAATGGAATCTTTAAAAGTCTATTATGAAATATGGCTATTTTTCTTTACTGCTACACTGAATAAAGATTTTAATACATCATTTTTACTATATTTTTTACAATTAGATGCATCTTGTTTTAACTTGTATTTTAATGGATCATATTAGCTGTGTACATTATACTATTTGAGGAATATGTGTCTGATAATATAATAAGAATTTTAACATCATTTGTCAAATATAGGGGGCAGCTGGGTGACTCAGTGGATGGAGAGCCAGGCCTAGATACAGGAGGTCCTGGGTTCAAATCTGGCCTCAGACACTTCCCAGCTGTGTGACCCTGGGCAAGTCACTTAATCCCCATTGCCTAGCCCTGACCACTCTTCTGCCTTGGAGCCAATACACAGTATTGAATCCAAGATGGAAGGTAAGGGTTTAAAAAAAATTATCAAGTATAAATTGAGAAGGAATTCATTCAAAACACATTCTACAATTATGAATTCAGATTACCTTTATTTCGTTTCTGAGTTTTGTCAGTACATTTTCATTTTTGTTCTCTCTTTGGGACTCATCAATACTGTGCTGCTGGAAATAATTACTTGATTTTTAAAAACTATCATTGAATTTTGCTCACTTTCCAATACTCAGAGATCCCCTGATTAAAAAAAAAAGGAGACAATCAAAATATTCACTTTGAAAAGACTATCAGGCTTGGTTCTGTCATCTGTACAATATGAGATGACAGAAGCTGAGGGACTTAGCCATACAAATTGCCAGTGAAGAAGGTAAATCGTATCGGCTGACATCGTCAGGAGCTGAATTCAGTTGTTATGCCAATTGCAGTGGCTCTTCATGACCTTGCCGATGTAGTGGATGAAGGGCAACACGGTGGCACAGGGGATAGAGTGCCAGACCTGGCCTCAATGACCTGAATTCATATCCAGCTTCAGATACTTACGGCTGTGACTCTACTGAAGTCACTTCACCTCTGTCTGCCTCATTTTCTTTAACTGTAAAATGGGTATAATAATAGCATCCACCTCACAGGGTTGTTTTGGGGATCAAAAGAAGTAATATCTGTAAAAATGTTTAGCAGAGTACCTAGGACGTACTAGGTGCTTATTAACCCTTCTCCTCAAGGATTGTGTATTCTGATTAAAGTCTCTTTCTGTTTTTCACACCCAAGACACCTGGCCATTTGGCAGCAAGGCACAACGCACAAGACTTCCCATGGGAATATTGATTACCAATTAAAGAGATCACAAATGCTGAAACAGACCTGAACTTCCTCAATAGCAGTTTCCTGTAGCTCTACTGCAGAAAGGCCCTACCTCTTGAGCACTCCCTAGCTCTTTCCCTTTCTCCCTTTTTCCTTCGCCTTTATGTTTCCTCTCCTGTCACGCAGGGGGGCAAACTTAACACTACTGGTCTGATTGAGCATTCTCCAACAGCAACAGAGAAGCCCTGCTCCCTCAGTTTGAAGTGAGGGCTGCAAGCAGAGCTAGTTTGAGTGTGATGCTGCTCTCACTTTCAGCCCAAATACGCTGCCTGCCTTTGAGAAAAACCAAAACCAAAACAGAACAAAAACAATCATCACAAAACAGCCAAAACACAGACAGCTTCATATAACATCAGTTTTATGTTTCTAGTTTATGTTTCTTGGATTATCATATCTGTAGAAGTAGAATATTGAAACCCTTTTGTGCAGACATTTAAATATTTTCCCAACTTTGAAGAATCTGATGAGTGACATGTAGTATCACCACAATCTACTCTGAATGAGCAGAGTGACAGTTTCTAGTTGAGGTTTTCCACATCTATATGAATCACTCTTGTCATTCTTCAAAGTAATCTTGTTTTGCTCTTTCAGAAATAATTATAACTTTAAGTGCATCCTAAATGAATATCTCAGAAAATGTTTTTCAATTTGTATAGTCTGTTTAGATGGAGGTTGTTGTTTTTTTTGATATCTGAAAAGTTCCAAATTCATTGTTGATGGCACATTAAGTAAAATTGGAGATATTATGCACTCCTGTCTTCCAAAAAGTTGCTAAAAAGCATGACTGTATACATACTTTAAAATTTTTAATGCATATTTCTGGATAATCCAACTTGCAAAGTGGCTGCCAAATCAGCTGACAATTTTACTTTTTTTTTCAGATTTATTGGAACTTTTCTTAAATTTGCTCTTTTTCCTATATCTCATTAAAATTTTCAGTTTTCTGGTTTTAGATTAGTGATTTATCATTTATAAAGCTCTGCTTAAGTAGAAATAATCTTTTAATGAAATATGACATATTCTAATAGCCATATAGAATTTCCTATTTAGAATGGCCAGTTTTGCTGTATAAATGGGAGTAATTTTTTATCTAATTTAATTGACTCATACCTATTCTACAAATTTGCATTATTAAAAATTTTATTGATTATATTGTTTAAATTGTTAAAATGTCCTTTGGAAGGAAGGAAAGAAGAAAGGAGGCATTTATTAAGCTCTTACTATGCACCAGGCACTGTGCTAAATCTTTTTTTTTTTTAATTTTATTTTTTGGTTACAATACTCACTTTATTTCCCTCCCTCCCCTCCACCTACCCTTCCCACAGCCAACACACAATTTCATTGGGTATCACTTGTGTCCTTGATCAGAACCTATTTCCATGTTGTTGATGTTTGCACTAGGATGTTCATTTACAGTCTTACATCCCCAATCATATCCTCTTGACCCATGTAATCAAGCAGTTGTTTTTCTTCTGTGTTTCTACTCCCACAGTTTTTCCTCTGAATGTGGATATTATTTTTTCTCATTGATCCCTCCAAGTTGTTCAGGATCACTGCATTGCCACTAATGGAGAAGTTCATTATATTCAATTGTACCACAGTGTATCAGTCTCTGTGTACAATGTTCTCCTGGTTCTGCTCCTCTCGCTCTGCATCACTTCCTGGAAGTTGTTCCTGTCTCCATGGAATTCCTCCACTTTATTAGTCCTTTGAGCACAATAGTATTCCATCACCAACATATACCACAATTTGTTCAGCCATTCCCCAACTGAAGGGCATCCCCTCATTTTCCAATCTTTTGCCACCACAAAGAGCGCAGCTATGAATATTCTTGTACAAGTCTTTTTCTTTATTTTCTCTTTGGGGTACAAACCCAGCAGTGCTATGACTGGTTCAAGGGCAGACAGTCTTTTTACCACCCTTTGGGAGTAGTTCCAAATTGCCCTCCAGAATGGTTGGATCAATTCACAATTCCACCAGCAATGCATTAATGTCCTGACTTTGCCACATCCCTTCCAGCATTCATTACTTTCCTTTGCTATCATGTTAGCCAACCTGCTAGGTGTGAGGTTGTTTTGATGTGCATTTCTCTGATTATAAGAGATTTAGAGCACTTTTTCATGTGCTTATTAATAGTTTTGATTTAACTGAAATTTGCCTATTCATGTCCCTTACCCATTTATCAATTGGAGAATGGCTTGATTTTTTGTACAATTGGTTTAGGTCTTTATAAATTTGAGTAATTAGACCTTTGTCAGAGGTTTTTGTAATGAAGATTGTTTCCCAGTTTGTTGCTTCCCTTCTAATTTTGGGTGCATTAGTTTTATTTGTACAAAAACTTTTTAATTTGATGTAATCAAAATTATTGATTTTACATTTTGTGATTTTTTTTCTAGATCTTGCTTGGTTTTAAAGTCTTTCCTTTCCCAAAGATCTGACAAGTATACTATTCTGTGTTTGCCTAATTTTCTTATAGTTTTCTTCTTTATATTCAGGTCATTCACCCATTTGGAGTTTATCTTGGTGTAGGGTGTGAGATGTTGATCCAAACCTAATCTCTCCCATACAGTCTTCCAATTTTCCCAGCAGTTTTTATCAAATAGTGGGTGTGGGTCCCAAAACTGGGATCTTTGGGCTTATCATAGACTGTCTTGCTGAGGTCACTTACCCCAAGTCTATTTCACTGATCCTCCTTTCTGTCTCTTAGCCAGTATGAAATTGTTTCAATGACCACTGCTTTATAGTATAGTTTGAGATCTGGGACTACAAGTCCTCCTTCCTTTGCATTTTTTTTCCCATGATTTCCCTGGATATCCTTGATCTTTTGGTCCTCCAAATGAACTTTGTTATGGTTTTTTTCTAAATCAGTAAAAAAGTTTTTTGGTAGTTCAATGGGTATTGTAAAAGTTAATATAATTTCTAGTAAAAAAAGAGTTATATTTTATGAGGTTTATTAACGATTATTAGAAATCAAGGATACAAAATAATAAGCCACGTGCCTAGGGCACAATTAGCCAATTCACAGCCTACTTACAACATGTGGCAGTCTCCGAGTAGAGGACGAGAGCTCTTGAGAGGCAGAGAGCCCTTTAAATAATAAATTGTGATCTCGTCCAGGGGGAGACTCAGGTGAGATTATAGGGAATTCTGGGAAGTACCAAGGACTTCTGGGGATTGAAGTCTGAGGTTCAAATCTCCATTTTTACCGTATGGCACTAAATAAGTAAGTTAATTTGGGCAGGATTGTCATTTTTATTATGTTAGCTTGTCCTACCCATGAGCAATCAATATTTTTCCAATTGTTTAGATCTAGTTTTAATTGTGTGGAGAGTGTTTTGTTGTTGTATACATATAGTTCCTGTGTTTGTCTCGGCAGATAGATTCCTAAATATTTTATATTGTATAGGATGATTTTAAATGAAATTTCTCTTTCTAATTCTTGCTGCTGAAATGTGTTGGAGATATATAGAAATGCTGATGACTTATATGGGTTTATTTTGTATCCTGTGACTTTGCTAAAGTTGTTGATTATTTCTACTAGCTTTTTGGTTGATTCCCTGGGGTTCTTTAAGTAGACCATCATATCATCTGCAAACAGTGATAGCTTGGTCTCTTCATTGCCAATTTTAATACCTTAAATTTCTTTTTCTTCTCTAATTGCTACAGCTAGTATTTCTAGTACAATGTTAAATTATAGAGGTGATAATGGGCATCCTTGTTTCACTCCTCATCTTATTGGGGAGGCTTCTAGTTTATCCCCATTGCAGATGATGTTTGCTGATGGTTTTAGATATATATACTGTTCATTATTTTTAGGAAAGGCCCTTCTATTCCTATACTTTCAAGTGTTTTCAATAGGAATGGGTGTTGTATTTTGTCAAAGGCTTTTTCTGCATGTATTGAGATAATCATGTGATTTTTGTTGGTTTGCTTGTTGATGTGGTCAAATATGTGGATGGTTTTCCTAATATTGAACCAGCCCTGCATCCCTGGTATAAATCCTACCTGGTCATAGTGAATCACTTGCTTGTGATCACTTGCTGGAGTCTTTTCGCTAGTATCCTATTTAAGATTTTTGCATCTATGAATATTAATGAATATTAGGGCGATTGGTCTATAGTTTTCTTTCTCTGTTTTTGACCTGCCTGGTTTTGGGATCAGTACCATATTTGTGTTGTAAAATGAATTTGGTAGAACTCCTTTTTTACTTATTCTGTCAAATAGTTTGTATAATATTGGGATTAGTTGTTCTTTGAATATTTGATAGAATTCATTTGTGAATCCATCTGGACTTGGGGATTTTTTCTTAGGGAGTTCTTTGATGGTTTGTTCAATTTCTTTTTTTGTTATGGGGTTGTTTAGGTTATCTATTTCTTCCTCTGTTAGTCTAGGCAATTTATATTTTTGTAAGTATTCATCCATTTCACCTAGATTGCCAAATTTGTTGTCATATAATTGGGCATAATAATTTTTAATGATTGCCTTAATTTCCTCTTCATTAGAGATGAGGTCTCCTTTTTCATTTTGGATACTGTCAATTTGGTTTTCTTCTTTCCTTTTTTAAATTAGATTGACCAGTACTTTGTCTATTTTATTTGTTTTTTTCAAAGTACCAGCTTCTGGTCTTATTTATTAAATCAATAGTTCTTTGACTTTCAATTTTATTCACTGTGCTAAATATTGAGAATACAAGCACAAGCAAAAAAGAAAGAAGCTGCCTTTGAGGAGCTACATGCTGAAAAGCAGAGGGAATTGGTTTGAGGTGGGGATTGGAATGAAAGTATATGGTTTTGACATCTGAAAAGTCAGGAACAAAGCCTGGAGAATAATAAAGGCCAGCGTCTTTACACAAAATGGAGGCTTCAAGAGGAATTCTCCATTTGGAGACAGGGACCAGCCTGATGTAGAGGTATTCCTGTGTGAGAAGACCACAGGGATAGTTGTATATTTCTGGAAGAGGAGAACCCAGAAACTGAGGGAAATTCTAGAATGAGACAGCAACAGGGGCTTAGTTCTGAAGTCCAGAAAATCAGAAGAAGAGTTTGGAAGGTTCAGACAGGAGTGATTATTGTGAAATCCTTAACTGAAAAACAAAGAAGGCAAACTCTTTACCAAAACTATATGATAAATATTTCAAAATTGATTCAGTAAAAGATTAAATGGATCTAAAGAAACATCATTTTGATTTTTAAAAATCTTATTTAGCTTATTGTTATCATTAGCTCTTGGAAGTATAGATCATAATGTGTTTTCTGCCAGGCTGTGGTGGAGAGAAATGCCTGGTTTAGCCAAAATTACATGCAGATGCAGCTAGAAAATGGACCAACCTGAGGCAGCTAGGTAGCTCAGTGGATGGAGAGCCAGGCCTAGAGATGGGAGGTCCTGGGTTCAAATCTGACCTCAGACACTTCCCAGCTATGTGACCCTGGGCAAGTCACTTGACCCCCATGGCCTAGCCCTTACCACTCTTCTGCCTTGGAGCCAATATACAGTATTGACTCCAAGACGGAAGGTGAGGGTTTAAAAAAAAAAAAAGAAAAATGCACCAACCTAAAGCTACACTATGCTGCAGACTGCGTATGTTTACAGCAAAATAGTTTCCAGTCGTTGCACTTACAACAAGATTTTGTATGAAAAGTCCTTCTAATGGGCATGTAAAATGGACACATATGCCCCAGAGACCCTTGGCTAAGTAAATTTAGGGATTTCTTCCTTACCCCAAACTTAGCCATTTCACCTTTTTAGTTTTGTGAAAGGCATTTCCTCCTCCATAATTCATTATCTATTCAATATCTAGTGTGAGGCACCGTGCTAGGCCCTAGTGAGATGAGTATAAAAACAGAACAGTTTCTGCCTTCTCCGAAGGGCCAGGAGGGCATGTTATGTGTGTCTTTCATGCCTACCTACATGCATATAAATAAAAGAGGTATATATAACACAAGTCATTTCAAGAGGGAGAGAGAGAACAAACCTGGCGGCTTGAGCGGTACTTAAGTTGTGCTTTGTGAAACCGAGAGATTCCAGCTGAGGTGAGGAGAGAGTGCAAAGACATGGGAGTAGCGCATTGAATATTGTCAATAGGGACTCTCTAGCTGGCTGGTATGACAGAACGAATGGGGTAACAGGAAGTCATAGCCAGATGTTGGAGGGTTCACGTATCCGAGGGAGGACTCTGTGATTGATCCCAGTGGAAGGCAGTGATGACTGTGGGGTGCATAGTCAGTTGGGTGTTTCTGGAGTACCGATTTGACTACTGTGTGGGAAACAGATTGGAAAGACAGGCAGATCAGTTAGATGGCTATGACAAAGGTAATAGGGAGCGTTTGTTGATGACAATGCTTGATACACACCAGGGACTTCATAAATGGTGCTGATTCAAGGATAGACATGGTGTAAGTAGAAAGAAGGGTGCAGGGGAAAACGTTAGGGTAACAGAATAGACGAAACTCGCCCATTGACTGGATAAGAAGGCAAGGCAAGAGTTAAAGGTGACTTTGGGTTTCTAACCAGGATGACTAGTGTCTTCATGGAACCTAGAAACCCCAAACTTGTAGCCTAGAAAGATCTGACGAACCCCACGTTTTAGGACTAGCTTGTACGTTGGAGACCCCAAAGCTTGTACCTGTTCCCGTGAGAATCCACCCCGAAGGGGATCTCCGGCTAATGGACCCCAAGGTAAAGACAATCCACTTGAGGTAGAGGCTAAGCCCAAGCCCAGTGACGCCGTAGTGCAATCTCCCAAGATGAAGGCAAGCTGAAGGTCAATCCTTGGAAGTAGGGTATGATATACTGGAAGAGGCTTCTGGAGACAAGAAGGTATAGAAATCCCCCAAATGGTTTTGTTCCTCTGAGCTGCCCTCTCAAACAGTGATACTCCCAAGGATACTGTCCCCTGTGAAAGATTTTGGCCCTGGGCTCTGGCGGTGGGGAAACATCGGGCGTATCCCTTTCCTGATTGAAGACTTTGGTTCTTCTAACTACTTTAGTGTTTTTTCCAAGTGTTGCCTGGGAAAAATCGGAACTATTAAATAGTCAGAAAAACCTCTCTTTAATTAAGGGAAGGGTTTCAGTGCTAAATTAGGCCTTCCCACAGAGCTGGGGGCTGCACACTCAGAGTTCTGAGGATTGAAACTCTGGTCCCTGACCCCTGGGAGAGCCAGCTGAGCTAGACTGACAACTCCAAAGAGCCATTAAAGTGGGGAAGTTTAAATACCTTTCTTGGGGAACCTGGGATTGAGGATGAGAGGGATAGTTAATTGGCTTTACAATGGTAAAAGTGGAAAACTAGGAGTCCCATATAGGCATAACAGTGAGGGCCTGATGCTTTACAATGGACACAAGATCCAACCAAGGGCTGGGCCACCTTGGTAAAGGACTTTGACCTAAAGGGAGAAACCAGAGGGGCAAAAGAGAGACTTGGCATCTGATGGGATTGGCCCTCCCCACTTTAACTACTTCAAGATCTATTGGACTTTTCCTCAGGGAGAAACTCTCATGTGACAAGGTCACACTTGAGGCTTTCAGCTTCAAGCTAACTAAACTGGGGATCATCAGATCTCAGCAGGCTCCGAGTTTGGGGCTTCCAGATGCCAAGGTGACAGCCAGTTAGCACTACGGCTATACCATGCATACATGGAGAGGGTGGCACCTGTTCTGAGAGCGAAAAGAAGTTGGGGAGGCGAGGAGAGGGCATTTCAGACATGGGAGCTCGCGGTGTCCAGGCACAGACATGGCAGAAGAGGGCCACGGGTGAAGAAACATCAAGACCAGTTTGACCGGCCTCCAGTGTTCAAGAAGTGGAGCACAAGACCACGAGAAAGCTGCAATGGGGCTTGTTACCGCCTGGACTTCTGCTTGCTGCTGGAGTAATAGGGTACCCCTCGAATTTATTAGGTGTGGCAGTGACATTGTGAGGCCTATCTTGAGGGAAAATCATCACTTCAGCTGCTGTGTGGAGGACAGATTAGCGTGGAGACCAGACTTAGTCAAGAAGGGGCCGCTGAGAGGTCTAAGCCTCGAGGCTCGGTGCTGGGTTCAGATGGGACTCAGATACATGTGACCACGAGCAAATCACTGGACCTGAACTGCCTCGTCCTTATTACTCCTCTGCCTTGGAACCAATACTTAGTATCGATTTTAAGACAGAAGGTAAGTTTAAAAGCAAAAGATTTAGGCAAGAAAACCAAATAGGAGACCATTGTGGCCATCTAGGTAAGGAGTAATTAGAGCCTGAACTAGAAGACTGTCTGTGGGAGTGGACAGAAGGGAGATATATATGGGAGAAGGAATTGCCAAAAAGGACCAGAACTAGGAGAGAGGAGTGAAAACCCAGAAAGAACATTTGGGAAGCCACTTTCTCAGTGCTCACAAGATTCAGGTCTATGTATTGGAACTTTCCCCTGAGGAGTCCCTTTTCCCAGCCTTCTCTTCCTCTCCCTGCTCATCTTCTCCTTCTCCCTTTCGCCTCTTCTCTTTTTCTCTTCCTACATCTTCCTCTCTTACCTATTTTTTTCTCAGCTATGGGTTAAATAGAAGAATTGACATCTCCCTCTCTTGAGTTTTCTTCATTGATGTTTCATCTGATGTTGCCTTCATAAATTTATTGGTTTGGGTATGGGAGAATTGGGCCCCTCCACCATCTTTCACATAGCCGTCTTTACCAGAAATCTAACCTGAACTCTGCTGTTAACAGTCTCTGTGGAGGTTGTTTCAGGCCGGAGGTCAGGGGTGCCATTTCATAGGAGTCAGGGATTGAAAGAAGGCTTACTTCACCCCCCCCCCTCGGGGCAGGGGAAGGATTCAGGAAGTGAAAAGTAAGACCTCACAGCAACACTCTCTCTGTCTCTGTTTCTGTCTGTCTGTCTCGATATGTATATATGTATGCATATATGCACACACGTCATATGTATATAAAACTCCTAATTTTTAAAAATGGCCTTTAAAATTCAGGTTGCCCGTCCATTTTGAAGGTAATTTGATATGATAGATTAGATTTTGTTCTAGACCCAATTTCTGCCAGACTACTTTCCAATTTTCTCAGCCTTTCTCTTCAGTAGAGAATTTGTTTTCAGGTTTATCAGTTGGGTTTAATAATAATGGTGATGATGAGATGATGATGATGACAATGGATAGCTAACATGTATCTAGTGCTTACTGTATGCAGGTCCTGTGCTTTTAATTACTGTCTCATTTAATCCTCATAACAACTGCTCTTCCTTGTTTGATGTCCCATTGATCTACTTTTAAAATGTATAACTAGTGACAAATTACTTTGATAATTACTATTTTGTAGTATAATTTAAGACCTTCGAGTCCTAATCCCCTTCTTTCTTTATTTCCCTTACAATTTGGGGTCTTTGGTAGTTTAAATAGTATAATACTATATGTGCATATTAATTTTTGAAGAATGATGGCTTTGATTTGCAGCACTTCTCTCTTGGCTACTCCCCCCACTTCACCTTGCAGAAATATAGCTTGGGTCGGTCCTGAGACGTTTGGGGCTACCTTGTAGTCTAGGATATATACTCTTCCTTTCCTGGTTATTCCCCTAAATTGAACTTGTCCTGCCGAGTGACTCTAGGAGTAGCTTTGTGGGATTCCCCTTCCAAAACTACGATTCATAAAGTCTCACCAATGAAAGAATGTTAACAGTCATTCCAGAAGACATCATGGCATCCTCACCAGACCTAGGGCACACTCCCACATTATAGACTATGTCCATGGGTAGAGTGAGCCCAAAGGCCAAGGAGTCACCTCAGACTGTAGGGCCTCAGATTCACCGCTGGGCGAGTCACCCAGGACAGGACTCCTCGCCAGCACATGTGCTCCTGGACAGGGTCAATCCACTCAGCCCCTGGGCTGGACCTGAGATCGAGACCTCCACTCTGCATCACCTCCAGCTGCGGTTGTGCTGGTCTAAAACTGGCAGATCTCGTTCCCTCGACCCTCAACTCCGGGGCAGGAGTTTGTATATAGGGCGCGGTTTGCCATTCCTGTCTTCAGGCTCTCCTTACTGCAGGCTGGGTCCAGGCACACTAAATGATAAGGAACATCCACCATTCAGTATCAACTGACTTTGGAGTTCCGGGTTCTCCAGTTTGATTTTAAGGTTCTCAAGTGCAATCAACAAACTAAATGGACAAGCATCGATTAATTATCTGCTCTGGAGCCAGGCACTGTCTGAAGGCCTAGGAAGGCAAAGAAAGGCCACCCCCCCCCCCCCCCCCACTCCAAACAGTCCTTGCCTCCAAGAAGCTCATCATCTAACGGGGGAGACTCCATGCCAATATGTTGGAGGCCACCCTAAAAGGAAGGTTCTAGCACTGGGAAAGACTTCTTATAGAAAGCAGGATATTGGTTGTTTTTCAGTTTTGTCTGACTCTACTTGACCCTGCGGACCCCGCTGTCCATGAGGCTTTCTTGGCGTAGATCCTGGAATGGCTTGCCATTTCCTTTTCTAGTGGATCAAGGCAAACAGAGGTTGTCACATTCCCAGGATCGCATAGCTAATCAATAAACGTCTGAGGCTGGATTTGGATTTAGGGCTTCCTGACTCCAGGACCGGTGCTTTATAATACACCGAGCCATCTGCTTGCTTCTAAAGTCTTGAGATAATATTCTGAATCCATTCAGTATTTGGCTTCAATTGCTCCACTCCCTTTAATATTTGATTGTCGAGACAAGTGGATTAGGAATGACTTGAGAACATTTGTTCCCTTCTTGTCTAGAATACCAGGTGAAAGTAAATTTAAAGTCTAGTACCTTTAGGAGACTCCTATGTTCTTCTTGTGACATAATCTCAGACTCTTCCTTAGTGATACATAGGGAACAAATGTTCCTATAAATTATTAAAGCAAATAAAAAATATATTGTCAGATTTAGTACTAGAATTATGAGAAAAATTAATAACAATATAAAAGGGTAAGAATGACTTTTTAAAATCTACATATTTAATGAATTTTAAATTTTTTTCCCTCTCCACCAGACATTGCTTCGTCCTCTTCAAGCTTTGTGTTCTTTCCAGCTTCAGCATGGTGCTCAGATTCGGCTCAGCAAGGAACACCTCTTGAAAAATGGTCTCTATCCTAAGCCCATGCCAAAGAATAAACGCAAACTAAGGAAAATGGAGCTCCTAATGAATAGTGTTAAAATTTAGGGAAATTAGCCTTGTTGTTTTCAGTATACCTATTCAATTGCAATTACAATACCAAACTCATTTTTAAGTCTACTGAGAGCGCCGTGAGTTACTGACTGACTCAACAAAAGAACCAAGAGAAATAAAAACAAAGTCTTGCCCAGAGTAGGGAAATGAAACAAAGAGTTCTTTTTTTTAAAAGGAAAATTATAACAAAATTAAAAGATATGAATTTATTCTTCAAAAATATCTAGTAATTTTGCAACTCTTGTAATGAAATTATAACAGAATAAGGAAAACTCATTTTCCTGCTAAACTTGAACACCATAGTGGTCTTTAAGTACTTTCTTAATGAAAAAAATATAATTTCGTATTTTAGGGGTTGCATATAATTTTGAAAACTAATGTATATTTTAGTTGTAGTCATTGCCATTGAGAGAGTTTCTGTTTTTCATAGTTCTTGTATGGATTTGTTGATTGACAATAAGCCTTGTTTTGTTGAAATTTTCATAAGTAACAAAAGTAGAATAAAAACAAAGTACTGCCTGTGCTATTTTTATGAAATAACATGACTATCACTAGGATGAATGAAAAACAGCTTATTGCTACTCCAGATTTCCAGTGTCTTTCAAAGAATTATCTTTTGTAAAGAGAGGGAAATTGCTATGCCTAACTAGGACAATATTGTTTAGATAATATATGATATTTGGTGAAGATTCTGCAATAGAGCAGGCCTGCATCAATTTTCTGGTTTTCCACAGGAACTTTATAGGTTGGTCAGTAGCTAAAACAAACAAACAAAATCAAGTAACTTACAGCATACTAAAACCTGGGCATTTTTATTTTAGTAAAAATTATAACAGAATAAGGAAAACTCATTTCCCTGCTAAACTTGAACACAATAGTGGTCTTTAAGTACTTTCTTAATGAAAAAAATTATAATTTCGTATTTTAGGGGTTGCATATAATTTTGAAAACTAATGTATATTTTTAGTTGTAGTCATTGCCATTGAGAGAGTTTCTGTTTTTCATGGTTCTTGTACAGATTTGTTGATTGACAATAAGCCTTGTTTTGTTGAAATTTTCATAAGTAACAAAAGTAGAATAAAAACAAAGTACTGCCTGTGCTATTTTTATGGAATAACATGACTATCACTAGGATCATTGAAATACAAGGGTATCAGAATTTTAAAAATCTAAGAGAAAACTCTCAATGTAAAAAGAAGTAAATTCTACCACTTTGGGAAACATTTATGAAGTTTTACCATGTTGGAACTACATGTTTTGTGAATTAAAGATATCCCTTATGTTAAAATAAGCCATTAGAAGAAATGTTTATGTGCATCTTTATATTTAACTTAAATCATAAAGTGGAGGTATGTGAATTTTGACAATAAAATAACATTGCGTTTCCTTATTTTTGCAAGTTACAAATAAGCTTGATGGTCAGTGCTTGAGTCCATAAAATTGCTTTGCTATTTGTAGATTTTCCAATAGCCCTTCCTTTAAATGGCCATTTAAATTAATAGAACTCTAGGATGATATTCTTTATTATAAAAGCATACAAAATGTAAAGTATATGAAATATATTTTATTGACATTCATGTATTTGAAGGGTTTGTTTTGGCATATCTATTACTTTATTTTTAATTACCTTTTCTGTATCACATCATTGTCATCATTTGTTATTGAATATTTATAGTCATATTTTGATATGCCATCATAGAAAAAAATGGAATAGATTTATGCTTTCTGAAGATTACTGTATTATTTTACTTGGTTTCTGATAACATACTAAAGGGTTACAAATCTTTACATTATTAAAAAAAAATGCTAGAGAAGATGGACTTATCCACTATAGAACTTTCTGGGAATTGTTAAATGAATTAAAATGTTTAAGTAATTTATACTCTCATGTTCATTTCTATAGGTTTTTAGCATAAGATGAAGTAAAGACATTTTAAAAATCCATAATAAATTGAAATGCCACTTAGGAAAAAATACTAGAATGCCAGAGTTTATGATATTGTGTGTACTCCATCATATAGGACAGTATAGCTACTTGTTTGGCTGGCTATAGAAGTATTTTTAAAAATATAAATAGTCACTGAGATCCCTTTCAATTTTGAAATTCCGAGTTAGTGAAATATATTTAAACATGAAAGACATTATATTTCCAGAGTTTAGTTTTCTTAATCATTGTTAAAAACTTTAAATGATCAGGAACCTTAAAGATTTCAGCATGATCTCACATTTTTACCTAGTGTAATGTCTTCCTCTGAGGTTCATTCATCTTATATAAATTTATCACCCATTCTAGATCCTACCAATCCCCAAAGAATCCCCGTTTCCCCCCCCTCAAATGTGACTCAGTTCTTTCCTTCACACTAAAGGATTTCAGCGAAAATATTTTTATTTCTTCAAATACCCAAACTTTTCAGATCCGCAAACTGTTAACTACCATTACCTGGACAGTCAAACCTTTGATCTTGCCTTCCAACCAGTTATCTTCTACTTCTGTGTTGAAGGAATTCAACATTACTTTCTTATCATAAACTGCCATTCTCCCTATACTTTACTACTCCTAAATCCATCGTGCACAATGTCCCACTCCCCCTCAGTATTTTCTCAGGCCATCATTCTTGTTGTCAGCCCATTACCCTCCCATCCAGCCTTTTCAACTGAATTCTTTCCTTCCTGCTTCATGGAAACAGAGGCTTTTTGCTGTGAGCTGTTCTCTTTATCCCACAATTCCTCTGACCTAATTTTCCGCTGTCTCTTTCACTCTAGTCAGAAAAAGAGGTGGCCTATTTTGCCCCAAACAACCCTTTTCTGGTATCATTTATATGATCCCTTCTAGTCTCCAGCATATTTCTCCCAATACCATCCCTTCTCCATATCCTTCAGTCTGTTCCTGTTTACGACCCAGTTGCTTACCAACATGGCCAAATTTTACTATACCTAAAACATCCTCCCTGGCTCTGCTCTCTCTATTAACTGTTCAGTACGTTTGTCCTGTCCTCAGCTGGCCTCCTTGGGGGGAACCAAACTCCTCCCGGGGGTCTCCGTGTTGCTTCCTCTCCTCCTCCTGCACCCGTGGCCTGCTTCTCGCGCCACCACTCAACCGCAGCTGCTCTCTCCGGAATGAGCCATCCCGTGGCCTGTGTCAGCCTTGACTCTCGGCTCCCTCCTGCATCCTCTGCCCTCTCCGAGTGTCTGACGGGCAGGCGTTCTGCCTCTTCCTGGCGCTGCTCTCGCCCGAGTGCCTGGGCAGCAGCTGGGTGATGCGGTCGGTGAAGGCCGGCCCTGGAGTCAGCCCAATCCCAGAGCCCGTCTGCCCCGACCTGGGCAGGGCGCTTGGCCTCCGAGCCCTCCGCTGGAAGATGGGGATGGCACGTGGTCGCTCTGAGGGTCCCAAGTTAGCGTCCATCAAGAGCCGAGAACAGCACCTGGCAGGTGGCGAGTCCTATAGCCATGGTTGTGCCGACTGGACGAGTGGGCCGAGGCTCCCGCTTCCCGCGGGCTCCCGCTTCCCGTGGCTTCCGGCACTCTCCGTCTGGCGGCGTCTCCCTCCGGAGCTCCTCTCCACACCACCAACGCCCCGCCGGACACTTTGAGCGGCGTCCCTTCCTGCACTTACCTAGCAAAGGCAGAACAGAACCCGCCCTCTCTTCGGGCCTTGCCACTTTCCAGGCCCAGTCCGTGGCCTCGTCCCAGATGCCAGCCATTTCCCAGCCACCCGCCCGGCCATGTGCCTCGGTGCGCCCATGACCCCTGGGTCAAAGGTAGACGCCTCTGTTTGGCGCCTACGTCGGTCACGGCCCCCCCTCCCTCTGCCCTCCACAGGGCCTAGGCCAAACACCCCCCCCCCCCCCCCCCCCCCCCGACTCAGCCAGGGCCACCCGGCTGGGAAGTGCCTGACACTGGCTTGAAAGCCAGGACTTCCGGTTCCGATTTGGCGCTTTATCCACAGCGCTACTAACTCCCCTGAACGTATCTTTTCTACGCTCCGCGTGTGAAGTCCTTGAGAACACGGACCATTTTCACTCTCCTCTGGTGCCACTAAGCGCAAATCAGTGCGGTTAGGAAAGCTTTCACGTTTTGTAGGGGACAAACGCCATCCAGGCCGCTTCGAGACCATGCTCCACGCCCAGATGAGGGACGCCCCAGGCTCTCTCCATTTGGAGCGCGCTCTGCAGTCCTTTGTGCGGCCTTCCTCACAAGGCACCAGCACCGGCCTTCCGGAGTCGGGAGGAGCGCAGCGCCCCCGCCCGGCGAGCCCTTAAAGGCCTGGCCTGTTCCCCGACACGGTGCTTAACCATCTAGTGATGGCTGGCTGGCTCCAGATAGCTTCTTTCTAGAGCGGCGTCGCCAGACTAGAAGAAGGCCCTTTTTTCCTGGTGCTTTAAATCCAACTGAAGGAAGATTTTAGCCCCAGCCTCCTAACAGTTCATTAATCAACCATTCGGGATGCCTGCGGTGTGCCGAGCCTTATCCTAAGGCCTTGATAAGATTAATGTCGTATTGGCGGGATGAAGGGGTGACCGGCAAATCCAGCCATTCTCTCTTGTTTCCTGAAGTCCAGATAGCAGGGCAGTGTTAGGAAAGAAGCAGTCACTATTGTGTTAAGAATACAAATAGAAGCAAAAAGAAAGAGTGGGGAGCGCACCATTGAACGGAAGAAGACAACGCATGGAAGTTAACTGGAAGAGGCTGAGGGAATCCTGAAGGTAGGCGAACGCTTTTCCAGTATACTCTCCCCCCCCCCCCCCCCCCCCCCCCCCCGGGAAGTTGTGACAAAACTATCTAAATCTCACAGAGTCAGAACTCTGGCAAAATACCTGTGTAAAATTTCTTCTCTAGGGATGCTCCACTCCATTGCGCCCTCCATCTCCTAACCCATACTAGCAAATACCTTGGGTTAAAATTGTTTATAAAGGCAACGAACCTTACAACAAAGAGAGGTAAACAAAATTCTAAGATGAGACTCTCCCAGGTGAGTCTAGATCCTAGAGGGAGAAAATGGTAGAAGGCTGCCTTGGAGTCTGTAATTTTGCAGGGTTTCAGCAGTACAATCATTTCTACATTCCTTCTGTTCAAATCTGTTGACACAGCTTTTGCCAAAGTATGATTGAACTTTTTTCAAAAAGAGCAAAGACCCTTCTTTGCCCTAGAATTATCAGAAATCTTCTCAACTTTGTTTCTTTAGGGATGTGCCTCTGATGACTACCATTACCCAGGCAAGAGACAAGAGTACTTGGTTATTTTGGGAAGCTAGTTCCCATTATGCTTATCCTTTCATTTTGATACCTCTTCTTGGTATAGGGCAAAGTTTCTTCTGCAGAGACCTTATTCTAATCTTTATTTTTAAAAAAAACTTTTTCTCTATAGGTTGTCTAGAGCCAGGCAATGGCCATTTGCCTTCTAATCACCAAACAGGACTTAAAACAAGAAACAAAACTATACGAGCTTTTCCAGTTGGTCTGTGCAAATGATTGGGCAGGGAAAAGGCATAGAGACAATCTATGCCCTAGTGCAGTGATGGTGAGCCTTTTAGAGATGGAGTGTTATGCCTCTCTCCCAACATGGGAGAGAGAAAGCCCTTCCATTGGCTGCTGGGCAGATGGGCAGGGGAAGTGAGGAATGTCAGGTGCAAGGAGAGGGGGAGGGGACCAGCTCTACCCCAAGTCCCTTTGGCTTTCTAGTAACAAACTCTGGTGGGCAACTGCAGGTGTGCCCTCAGAGAGGGCTCTGCATGCCCCTTTTTGCATGTATGCCATAGGTTCGCCATCATAGTCCTGGTGAGTAAGTCCTACATCTCTGCTAGAGGCTCAGCTGCTTGCCTAGACTTCTCATAAACAAGAGAATTACTTAAAAGTGTACATCCTTTGTAAGGAGGAAATTAGCGTGTTTACATTCTTTACAAGGTATGGCATCCACTTACATCATAAGTAGACTTACCTTTACATAGTTAAAATACAGTCTAATTTGCTACCCTTTCACAGAATGTGTTCAGGCTCCTTTGTGCAGGTTTGAAGTATATACTTTCCTATAGACACCTGACCGGGAGAAACAAAACTTCCTACACAGAATTGCTATAAGGTTACAACCAAATAAGAAAGTATTTGCACTCATTTCCTAAACTAGAAAGCTTCAGCCCGTCCTCTGGAGTGTCAGGTTCTTGGTTAAGGGAGGTCATTCTTGTGACCCTGATCTGCATTACTGTCCTAAACAATACAGAGCTCCATCTAATTGCCGCAGCTCATTGCAAATTCCAAAGACGTCCCCATTGATGGCTAATATGATTCTATTCTGAGCCTATATATCCTTGCAATAAAACTTGCATAAAACTATGGCCATGAACATTTTGTGAACCCCCACCTAGGCTTGAACCAGAATATTCTAAGAACCATCTTAGAATAGCAAAGACTTTGGACCAGCTGCAGAATGAATTCTTAATGGGATGTTGTGAAAGGTTAAATAGGAAAGAGTGAGGGAAAATCCAGTTTCAGATTTGAAGGGTGCCTGAGTGTTTTTTAGCTCTGCTAAACTTGCTGTGATAGAGGCAAGACCCTACACAAGGGAAGACAAATGTGAGCAGGAAATGGGGACATAATATGACTAGTGTTGGGCAGCAGATTGTGCTGAATTTAGGACAGCTTCAAGAAGGAGTAGACAGAATAGTATCAGAGGAGAGAGAAAATGAAAAGATCAAATTTCTCATTCTCGTTCCATACGTGCCTTCATTATTTAGATATGCTTACTTTATGAAATCAGTTATTGGCTTCTTTTTTTTCTCTTTTGTAATAACAAATTAATCTGTTCAGATTTATAGCTATGATTTTTAGGGCTCTATTTTGCTCCATTTATTTTCTTTGAATTTTTAAAAAAACCTTCCCTTCTGTATTAGAATTGACACTAAGCATTAATTCCAAGGCAGAAAAGGGCGTTAAATGACTTGCTCAGGGTCATACAGCTAGGAAGTGGCTGAGGCTACTTTGGAATCTAGGACTTCCTGTCTCCAGGCCTAGCTTTCTATCTCCTGAGCCACCTAACTGCCTTTTGTATTTTGTTTAAAAAAAAAAATCTCTTCTAGAATTACCTTTCCCTAAGATTAATTTAGCTTTTACTATGTTGATAATAATTTATTTTCCCATTGTCAGAATTTTAAAATTTACTTATTGTCATTATTCTTTTATTTATCTATTCTTTCCTTTTTGTTCCTTCTCTTTATTCACCCAATAAAGCAAGTGGTTTAAAATCTTTCCTCCCTTACAAACTCTTATTTTCTGTAGCTGTTATTGCACCTTCTTCTGTTTTGGTTATTTTATCTTTGTTCAGTTAATTATTTCTCTACTTTTCTAGCATATTCTGAATTGGGCATGTTCCTTCTTTATGCATGCATTCTTTATTTTCTTTGTTTTCTTCATGGAGTTAAAGCTTCTGAAAAATATAATATGTTCACTTTTCTATAAAATTTCTATTATTGCCTTCATGGATTTTGCTCCAGCTTCCTCACCCACTCCCCACCCCCAAGACTGTTCCTTAATCTTACTCTTAGGAATATTGATTTTTTGGGGGGGAGAACAATATGAAACATAAACAAAGCTTCACTGTAGTTGTTTCAAAATTTTTTGGCATGGGCCCCACCCCAATTCTATATGGAATCTGTTATAAGGAAAGAGGATTTGAGCAGGATCTACAAAGGTCGGAGAGGCAGGGAAAAGTTCTAGAATTCTGCAGAAGTGACTGGGCCGTTTTCTAACAGACAGTCAAGGAGAGAGTCGTCATTTGGCTCCTAGGGTGGACCCAGGAACTTCTGTGGGTGTCCTGCTACATACCAACTTGTTCCTGTGTTATCCTGCTAGCTGAGAGACACACCAACATCATCTGTCAGTGAGAACTTTTCCCTAAGCCTTGGTCCTGTTCAGCTTCCACCCTAATTTCCTCTATTCCTATCCAAGTGAATTTGGGTTAGTGGAGTATGTTTATATATTAGGGATTGGGACTTCAGGTAGAGAGGTAAATGATAGAATAGTTAAAATCTTTCTCAGAAGATTTCCCAGGAGGGAACTACTATAGATTGGTTGGGAGGGTTAGATAAATACTATAGATTAGATTTATCCTCATTCCCTTCCATACTTTCCTTTGCCTAAATAAACCATCCCTGTGTTTCTAAACTGCTTATTTGTTATCTTGTCGCCTATACACCGTTGGCCTTCCCCAAACCCTGTGTCTTCTGATACTGGCTCCCCACTGTCATCTAGTGAGCCTACAAACATCCCGATACCACCCTGGTTTATTCTTGTCACTTATTTCAAGTCCAACCCCAAGGCCAAATACATAGTCCCATCTCTGGATTTGTTTTTCCCTCACTGTTGTGGAAAAGTGGGTTCCCACCTAAAGAATAACCAGGCCAGGACAAACTTTCAGAAAATAGAGATTTATTGGGCGGGAAAGCCAAATGGCCAGGAGGCAAGATAGAGGTCGCTTCTCTCTGGGATAGGAGAGTTGAGTTTTTATATGCTTTTACAGGCAAAAATGACTACATGATATGTGACAGACAAGGACAGAAAACTGAGAAGGGGGCCGGTGCCTGAGATTGGGAATATTGTCTGTCAGTGAGATATGCACATCTCAAAAGTATGGAACTTGCAGGCTCCTCATCTACCTACCAGTATTTATCAGGCACATTGTGCTTCAGCTACATGGCATTCCCAGGGTCAGAAGCTGAGGAGTTCTTTGTGTCCCCTAGGATTTCCAGGTCTCCTCTATCCCCCTCCACCACTACTCTGGCCACTGATAGAAACATTCGTATCTCTACAACAATATCTCAGAAAAGGGACCTTTCGATGGATGAACTTTCCCCAGATTAAACTGACCATAAAACTCCTTATATCCCACCACAGGTTCATATCTGCTTCTTCACTTCCTTCCATAACTCCTTCTCTCACCCTTGCCATTAGACAATAAAAATGACCATTCCATTTAGTATTCAGTTATGAACAGGGTACATCTCCCAGTGTCTTCTATTTTCTCCTTGCCTTCTGTCCATTAATAAAACATTTAAGACAAATTATTTATGTGACTTATTTATTTTCTTCTTAATCCTTATACTTTGTGATTTTTCTCATGTCTTTTCTCAGCAACAGGTCCTTGCTATTTCCCACTGCCTTAGTGAAAAGCCTGGTTACACTTGTAAAACAGTATAGATGCTTCTTTTTTGAGGCAGAGATGCCTGAAAGAAATCTTTTTTCATTGTTGTTAAATTTCTTTTTTTCACAAATAATTTTAATATATTATTTTGGGTTGTAGTTTGAGTTCTATTGCCTTTTGGAATAGGTTATTTCTCTTCTCTAATTTCTTATAACTTCAGAATGATTCCTTATTATTCAAATTTCTTTTTCTTCATATTTAAAAGTTTCTCCCCTGGCCACTTTCGAAATTAACTATTTGCCATTGAAATTGGTAAAGTAATCTGGAGTTTGAGGTGAGGGATTTTGTTCTGGCAGCAATTTGTGGATTTTCACAATTAGGACTTTGAGATCTATATTCAAAAGTTCTGGATGGTTTTCTTATATTATTCCTTGTGTCATAGTATATTATTTTTTTCCAAATTCATTATGCTTTTCTGGGAGACCTCTGATTTTTAAAAAAAGTTTTATTTAATTAATTTAGAATATTTTTCCATGGTTACATGATTCATGTTTTTTCCCTCCTCTCCTCCCATCCCTTCCCATAGCTAATGAGCAATTCCACTGGGTTTTACATGTGTCATTGATCAAGACCAATTTCCATATTATTAATATTTGCACTGGGGTGATCATTTACAATCTACACCCCCAATCATATCCCCATCAAACCATGTGATCAAGCAGTTGTTTCTCTTTTGTGTTTTTATCCCCACAGTTCTTTCACTAGATGTGGATAGCATTCTTCCTTATAAGTTCCTCAGAATTGTCCTGGATCATTGCATTGCTATTAGTAGAGAAGTCTATTATATTCAATTGTGCCACAGTGTATCCATCTCTGTGTACAATGTTCTCCTGGTTCTGCTCCTTTCAATCGCTGCTGGTGAACCTCCATGTCTGAGAGGTGTGTCTGCAACCGCGCTCCTAGTTACAGAGGCTGCTGATTTAATGTTGGGATGGATGTCCACTTACTATTATGTGCCCACATGAAGTAGAAACTTTGCTTTTAAGACTCCATGCAGGCATTCTCAGAACAAAGACTGACTAGATATGAAATCACTTTGCTAGAAATGAAAATATTACATTGAAATGCTGCATGACACTTAATCCAACTATACTGTTATCTGATCCACCACCATATAGAGAACCTCCAAATGATTGTGAAAGAATAGTAAATATTGCAGAAAAGCCCTGTGACAATTTATCAGATATACCTTTAGAAAATGAAGAAATAGTATTATTTACTCATGGGTCCCCATGTATGAGAGATGGCATAAGGTATACAGGTGCAGCTGTAGTTACTGAATTTCAAACGATATGGTCAGTCTCACTACCAAATAATCTAAGTTCACAAGCTGCTGAACTAATAAACTAAACCATTCCTGTAATAAAATTATTTTATTCATTATCATGTATTCATGAGAAATGCCATGCTATTTCCAGATTGGGACACAAGGAATAAATCTTCCATTTCCAACATAGCAATTAAGCACCTATTTTGAACCAGGCACTATTCTAAATGCTTTAAAATATCATCTCATTAGAACTCAACAACCCTGGGAAGTTAGCATTATTATTATTATCTATCATATTTTAATAAATTAGAATGGTTAAACAGTATAACCCCACATGGTTGGACTTTGACTATCTTCTCAATGAGTTTTTAACAAAAAGGGAAAAGGAGAAGGTGATTAATGTAGCTAATCAAGATTGGGCAGGATGGCTGCAGAAGGATTCAGAATGACACATAAATGACTCTTTACATTTTGAAAGATTGTGCCAGGCCAGGGATGCTGTATTAAAAGCAATGAGGCAATGCTATGACAGGCTGGGGACCTGGAATAAGTTAGAAAAGCTGAGGCAAGATGTAGGTGAAAATCCCTCAAAATTCATGGATAGGTTAATGGAGTTTGGAGAACACTTTAGACATTACAAAAGAAAGTGACGTGTGCCATCTTGGGAAGCAGTTCATGAAGAACTCATGCACTGTAGTTAAAAGTTATTTAAAGACAAATTGCTCTGACTGGTCTAGTATGGATATTGATAAATTCAGAAGGACTGCAATGTACATTTAATATGTAGATAAAGAGAAACGAGATGATGAAAACACCGAATTAGTGGCAGAGTTAAAAAGGGAGCTAAAAGAATTGAAAAGCAAACTTGATAAGGATGAAAAAGGGGATAAAGCTGTTAAATTAGCTGCTATCAGAGATCAAAGGGAATTTAGTAATCACAGACAATATAATAACCAACCAACAACTTGCTATATGTGTAGTAGAAAGGGATATCTAATTTGTCAATGTAGATCCTGGAACAAAAATCTTTAGGAATTTCAGGACTATTGGGGCCAACTTTAGGGGAAATAATAATTTTTGGAACAGTGACTTTAAGAACTATAACAACTGAGGCAGGTTTAAAAATAATTATTATGACAACTATGAGAAATACAACAATAACAAGTATAACAACAGAGGCAGGTTCAGAAATAATTATGACAACTATGAGAGAGAGAAACAATACCCACTATCAAGCACATGAATTATTAAATTATAATAGAAGTGGTGCATGTCCAAAACATACCCAAAGTCAAAATGCTTACAATTACTATTGAAAAAAACTTGCAACAAAACATCTTATCTCCCCCTGAAGTTACCTTTTAGGAAGATATAAAATCTCCCTAGAGGTAGATATAAATCTCCTATATTAATAATACTCAATTTAAACCAAAAATCACAACAAAACACTCACCTATTCCCTGTCTAATACAAACCTTTAAGTACAAAATAAAATCTTTCACAAAAATAAAATCTTTCTTTTAAATGCAAAGTTCCGTGTCCTTGGAAAAAATTGTAATAATAGCAGGCAGTCTTTTAAAACTCTTTGGGAATAGTTCCAAATTGCCTTCCAGAATGGTTGGATCAATTCACAACTCCACCAGCAATGCATTAATGTCCCAACTTTGCCACATACCCTCCAACATTTATTACTTTCCTTTCCTGTCATATTCGCCAATTTGCAAATTGTTTTGATTTGCATTTCTCTATAAGGGATTTAGAACACTTTTTCACGTGCTTATTGATAGTTCTGATTTGTTAACATATGAACTGAGGGATATAAATTTTTCCCTGAGTACTCCTTTGGCTTCATCCTATAGATTTTGATAGGAAGCCTCCTCATTGTCATTGTCTTCAATGAAATTATTGTTTCTGTGATTTGTTCTTTAACCAACCAATTTTGGAGAATCATTATTTAACTTCCAATTAAGTTTTGATTGACCTTTCCACATACCCTTACTAATTATTATTATTATTTTTTTATTATTATTCTTTTTCTCAGTTGATGCCCAATAGATTTTGCTCCAGTCTACCAAATCTACCAAATGGTAGGATTTTGGTTTCTAATCCACTTTGCTATTTGCTTCCATTTTATGAATGTAATGGTTAGAAATGTGAGGGTTTATTATAAAAAGTTGGACTGGATTATTTAAGAATAGAGTCGCCAGGAATTTAATTCCAGAGATTTATTTTAACTATTTATAAAATATAGAAAGAGTGAAAATAAGAAAATCATAGAGAGAATAGGGTAAGATATCTAGGCTACACACTAAGTATTTTTCTCCGACCCTTGGCTCAACCCAGTGAGGGCTAATTAGTCCTTAGCAAGAGGGGCCTCAGCCCTGAGCCAAGGACCTGGGGAGATCTCAAGCCAGAGCTCCTCCAAAGTCAAGTCGAAGACCCCAGAGAAGAGAGCCTCACAGGAAGAGCTTAGCATTTTTAAAGATCATTTCTTTTCTTCACTTCCTGTGACTTCCCTCCACTTTATATGTACCAATTACAGTTAAAACTTTGCTTAGGACTGCCCAGAGGGCAGTCAGTCGATCCTGATTTGTCATTTACTATCACACACGTGGATCACAGGATTCCCCCACTCAATTGTGAGTGGGGTGTATACACTTTTAGTGATTAAATCTAAAAATGGGACCCACGATGGCTTCAGGTTTTTTCCACAGTCAATTACTGGCTTATCAGCAGTTTTTCTTCCCAACAGACAGGACACATGATAAGGACTCAGGAACACGGTTAAATGACAAATCGAAAGACAGAGTTGATAGGATCTCAATACCAGGGTACTAGGACAATAGGACAAGTAGTTTTGGCTCCATAGGGAAAAGGTCGTCCAATTCCCACTTGGCTCACACAGAAGCTAGCCACAGGAAGTTACTGGTTCAATCTCCCAGGGACAGGAACCAGAAGCCTCCAACTGTCCCAGTGTGTCTCTCTGATATCTTCTCCACACGCTAGAATAAGGTCCTTGTAGTTCTGTGACATGCAGCAAGTTCCTCTTTGCAAACTCCTGTCTACTCTCTGTTTGCAAACCCATTTAATTCTTTTCCTTCCTACAGTAAGTGGTCGTTGGTTGAGGACCCAATTCTCTTGCCTTTTGGAATATTACATTCCAAGTCTGGTGGTCCTTTAGTGTGGAGGATGCCAGATCCTGTGTAATCCTGATTGGTGCTCCTTGATATCTGAATTGTCTCTTTCTGGCTTCTTGCAATATTTTCTCCTTAGCTTGGAAGCTCTTGAATTTGGCAGTTACATTCCAAGGGGTTGTCTTTTGAGGATTTAATGTAGAGGGTGATCTATGGACTCTTTCAATGACTATTTTGCCCTCTTGTTCAAGAACATCAGGGCAGTTTTCTTGGATAATTTCTTGAAGTATGATGTCAGTTTCTATTTATGTCTAGGTTTTTAGGTAGACCTATGATTCTCAAATTGTCTCTCCTGGACCTATTTTCCAAATCTGTCACTTTCTCAATGAGATATTTCTTGTTTCCTTCTATTTTGTCATTCTTTTGACTTTGTTTTATTAATTCTTGCTGTCTTGTGAGATCATTAGCTTCTACTTGCCCAATTCTAGTCTTTAAAGTCTGGTTTTCGGCTATGATCTTTTGATTTTCTTTTTTGGTTTGGTCTAGCCTGCTTTTCATGGCTTCCAGCAGATCAGTTCTGGTCTCCAATTTGCTTATCATTTCATTTGCTTTCTGGACTTCTTTTTCCAAGTGGGAGATTCTGTCTTTTAAACTGTTATTTTCTTTTTGAACTATTTCCCACTTTTCTTGCCAAGTTTTCACTATCTTTCTTGGTTCTCAAACTCCAATTTGAGTTCCTGGAGAGCTTGAAATCAATTTCAATTTTTTTTTGTAAAGTTTGAATATGTTTGCTTGTTTGTCACCTTCTGCTATCTCCTCTGTAGTCTACTATTTTTCTCCATAGAAATTATACAGGGTGAGTTTTTTCTTTTTTCTGGTAGTTGTAGACTATAGTTCTTGGGTATTGGTGGCCATTGCTATGTTAGTTCTCTGTTAATCTGTTTTTTACTTCACTAGAGAGATTCTCCATTATAGGTTCAACCCTTCTAGCTTACTTAGTGTTCTTTAATGTTTTCAGTGATTAGTTTTCTTCATTGGAAAAACTTTAATTTCACACCTAAATTAACTACTGATTTTTTCCTATATGGATTTTATTTCCATTTTGATATATTCTGAAAAATTCTGAGGTTTTCACTAAAATTCTTGTGAGAGTCTCTGCCCTGAGTAATCAGTCAGTGACATATGGATCCCATATGAAATAACAGTCCTGTTTCTCTTAGTCCCTCTGGAGTTTCAATTCATCAGTTTTCCTTTTTGATTTCTTCCTTTCCTTCACATGTCAGTGTAGAGATTGATGTTTCTAGAGGAAGGGGGAGAGTACAAAAGGGCATTTGGTTACAGTCCCTCCAACAGCAGTTCCTATCCTAGGACTAGGCTCTGGCCAAGGCTAGGTACTGCTGTCCTGAATTCAGAACCCTTGGAATTTGAGTGTTTTAAACCTCTTAATTCTCTCAATATTAATTCTTATAATTTTTATCCTTCTGTTTTTTTTTTCTTATCTCACAGATTTAGCTCTAATTACTATATATCTGGTAAATAATTCCTTTCTTTGGAGATGTTTACAGATTATTAAAAAACCCTCATAATGTTGAGATTTTTATTGAAACACTTTAGTTCTTGTAAATAATTTTATTTTTAATTTCTATGAAACAAAATTCAGGGTGTAAATTCACACACATTACTTAAATGTACATAAAATTTGTACATATTTTTATGTACATATTTAATTCCATATTTCTCTCATTGCTATAATCCTTATTCCCAGTTAAAGAAAAGCAAAAGCAAGGTTTGTTGATTCATCAAATTGGAATATTTAATTAGGCTAGAGTGAGTCTCAGGGATTTAAATTCTACTAATGACTACTTAGTCTCTGCTGTTTTAAGTTATGTATGAATAACAAATTGCATTGTGCAAATTCTATACCATTAACTAGTTAATAACAGTATAACAGATACCATCAGCAATTAAGAATTGTCTATTAAAGAAGGGAAATTCATTTGCTAAAATGTGGAAAAGTACAGATTAACATAAATAAGTTTATCTTCAATGTCAATTCCATTTGAAATGAGAATAATCCCGTTAAATGGTTGGGGATGAAGGGAGAGGAGGAAGTACTTTTTCATTTGATTAAATTTTAGGTAAAATTATAGCATGACTTTTGCTTTTTCATTTGGTTGTAATGAAATCATTCAGCAAAGGAGAATTACTAGTCATTTTAAATTAGAATATATTATAAATGTCTTTCATAATTGAAGAGAGTAGTAGTTAATAGTATAAAATTAAACATTTGTAATATTTAATACTGATTTCCCATCATAAATTATTCTACTTATCAATGAAATTTTAAGGTTCCATTTGAAAAGAGATAATATTACAAAATGCTGATGATGGTAAAATGTAGACAATTGTTTTAATTTTCAATGAGAAGCTACTTGTAAGAAAACAATTGTTTTAGAGCCAGAGGACCCAGTTTTCAATTCTAGCACTGCCACTATATAACTTTGGGTAAGCCACTTTCCTTCTCTGACTTTCAGTTTTCTTATCTATAAGATGAGAGAGTCTTACTACATTCAGGGAGTTAGAGAAGCCCTCATGTCATATACAGCACAATAAATATATGAAGAAGACCCCAGATAGGACAATGATAAAGACAAAAAGAAACAGAGTTAAGCTCCTCTAAGTCTATTCCAGAAGTCAGTAGGGAGATGGGTGATATCAGAGTATATAGCTCAAACCCTGATTAAATTGAACTAATGTATGCAAATGCTGGGAAAAAGTGCCAAGAAAAACACAAGGGACCAACAATCATAAAGAAGAAATTCTATGACCTAATACTATTCTTCCCGAGAGGTAAGCCCACACAAAGAGAATTATTCCACAATGAGTACACATATAGTCACAAAAGAAAAATGACATGGCAATAGCAGTTAAAAGAATGGTTTTAAGAAGTGAAGCAAGGGATTTAAAACATGGAATTAGAATTGAAATAGGAGCTCTGAAAGAGTAATGTAGCAGGAGAATAAATGACTTAGAACAGATCATGGAAACTTTAATTAAGTAATAGATTCCCTAAAAAACCAGAATGGAGCAATCAGAATTCAATGACTTTATGAGATAACAAGAAATATTAGGACAAAAGAAAAGAATTTTAAAAATAGGATAAAATGTAAGGTATCTACAATTAACAATTGACTTGGAAGACAGGTCAAGAAGAGACAATCCAAGAAGCCTCAGATTCTCTGAAAAACTATGACCAAACAAAAATACAACCAGATTAGCCAGTTTCAAGAAATCATACATGAAAATTGTCCAGATCCCTTAGAACTGAAGGTTAAAATTCACATAGAAAGAATC
This sequence comes from Monodelphis domestica, assembly GCF_027887165.1. NCBI lineage: Eukaryota > Metazoa > Chordata > Mammalia > Didelphimorphia > Didelphidae > Monodelphis > Monodelphis domestica. The sequence goes on along the minus strand of NC_077233.1, from coordinate 285,427,626 downwards.
CATTAATCACTTCCAGAAAAACCTCAAACTCTTCTTAATTCTAGTCCCTTCTTTTAGTTATTATTTATCTTGAATATAGCTTCTTTATACATATTTATTTGCTTGTTTTGTCCTCTAGTAGATTGGGAGCTTTTTGAGGGTAGAGACTATCTTTTTCCTTCTTTTTGTGTGTAATATGGTGACTGGCACATTGGAAGTGCTTAATAAATATTTATTAACTGAACCCTTAGTGAAGAAGAGACACTTTGCCCTATTAAACCAGGACTGAGGATACATAAAAAAAGCATTAAGTAACAAAATCATCTTATTTTTCCTTGTTGGAGGTTGAGGGATGTATGAAGGGAACCCCCTTCCCAGGATTACGTCCTGGGGTCCTGACTGTGTCCTGGTGTATGTCATGTGAGTGCGCTCCAGCATGGGTCACGGGACATGGACTTTGGCTCAGGACCCAGATAGGATGAGGTTAGGATCCAGGGGTAAAGGAGAAGATATAAAAGAGGGTATTCCAGGAAGTTCAGATTCCCTTGGGTACAGTGGCAAAAGGAAGATGGAGGAGAGAGCCACGTGAAGAAGCACCCACGTGGCTAGTTAGAAATAGGTTCTCTCTCTAATTGTCTGCTTCTTTTACTCAAATAAATATTAATAAACTCTATGGAAATTAAGGACTGAAATTTAATTTAATCTTAACAGGTATGTGTGTGTTGATGTGAGAGAGTGAATATTAATATTAATCTATATTCCCTACTGAGGGCAGTAAGTATAGAGGCAATATGTCTCTTTGAATTGAGGTGATTTATGGGACAACTTCGATTATGGAGGAAAGATTAACTTAACTCAGAGACAAAGAAACATGGCTTAGGTAAATTTGCAACATATTGAGTATGATACAGAATCGAATCAATTATAGATAGTATCAGTTTGATTTTCTCAGCAGTTAACTGCCCTCTAGAGACCAGATTTACCAGCACATGTGAGAACTGAGGTGAGACTTGCCCAATTTGTACAATCACTACACTTGAAACATAAAGATTCACACAGAATTGAAATAAGGGACCAAGGCAAAATCTATTATGGTTCAAGTGAGTTTTTAAAAAGTAGGTTAATAATCAAGGCAACAGTAAAATTGATATGTTTTAAACAAATAGGGAAAGGACATTCTTCTTAAAGGCATCAGAGATAATAAATGAGCTCAGTACTGTATATGTTATGAACCAAATGGTAGCACAGGTTAAGTACTTATGTAAGAATTAATCAAATTAAGGAATTTTTATGCCTTAAATTTTTATGGTTTTGGTACTTTCAAACCTAGACAAAATCACAACAAATAAAGGTGATATAAATGAAGGTATCAGAAATTATCTCATCATGTATCTTCCAATAATATTGACAATTTAGATTAAATAGATGAATATTTAAAAATTACAAAAGATATACATTAATGGCACAATAGAGAATGTAAATAACCAAATTTCTTTATTATTTAATTAAAAAAAAAAACCTCCTTCCTTTCCATCTTAGAATCAGTACTGTGTATTGGTTCTAAGGCAAAAGAGTGGTAAGGGCTAGGCAATGGGGGTTAAGTGGCTTGCCCAGAGTCACACAAGCTAGGAAGTGTCTGAGGTCACATTTGAACCCAGGACCTCCCCTCTCTAGGACTGGCTTTCAATCCACTGAGCCACCTATCTTCCCCCTAACCAAATCTCTTTTAAAAAAATGACAGAATCATAAATGAAAACTGAGTCTTTTTTTAAATAAAGGATCCGATTGATTTAAAAATTATTTTTATCAAACATTCAAAAGAATGACATTATTTGCAAAAAGAGAAAGAAGGAATCCCTCCTAGATTCCTTCTATGAGACAAATATAGTCCTAAAGTCTAAACCAGAGAGATATATGAAGGAAAGAATGAATATTATAAAGCAATATTTCCAGTGAATATTAGTATAAAATAATATATAAAATATTAGTCAAAAAGCTATAAATAAACATCTTTTAAAATTTTTTGGAAAATCTTTTGACAAAGTAAAAGTGGTTTTTAAAAATCTGAGAAGAAGAATAGATGCGCTTTCTCTTAATATGCTAAATATTATCTGTCTAAAAGAGCCAACATTGTACGTAATAGATAAATGCTAGAGACCTATCCAGTAAAATAAAGGGCAAAACAAGTTATTTCCATTATCATCACTATTATTTTATATAGAGGCAGAAATGCCAGGTACATGTATAACAACAAGACTAGAAAATCAAATTCTGGCAGAAATCATAGGTAAAATTCAAAACTTTTGCCTTATGCCAATTACATTACGATTTATTTAGAAAATCCTAGAAATTCAAATAAAATCAATCGGAACAATTATATTGCTTCTACAAAATAGCAGCATATGAATTAAAACCACAAAATAGCAGGATATGAATTAAGTCCACATAAGTATATGATCAACAAAACCTACAATGTGTAATTAGAAAATCTTGAACCCTTAGACTCCATCTCCCAGAATTCTTTTCTTGTCCCAAGAATCCTTTTCCCTTCATTATGTTAACAGTGTTATTTTAGTGTTTTTAAGCTGTGTGTAACTCCTAACTCTCTCTTTTTCCCACCTGTGCAGTTGGGTGGGTTCTTCTCTTTTTCTCTAGCCTTTTCTTTTTCCTTTTTGCCTCAAGTTATTATTAATAAATCTTATTAAATGTAATAGTAGTATTTTGGATATTAATTTTTAATCTACATATTTGGCATATCATGAAAGGATACAAATTTTCAGAGTTTTCTCTACTCAGCCCTGTGTTTTTCCTTCCCTGGGTGGCTGCAGCCACCCCAGCTATGCCCATCCCCATTGTCTCAAGCAGTTGCTACTGTGAGCAGCCCACCTACCTCACCTACCCCATCATGGCCTCCACAGCAGCTGTCCCTGCTGGTGGGGTGGGGCAGTGCTTGCCTCTTCTGCTGTGCCCAAGCTATTTTGGTTTGCCCTGTAGCTCCCCTTGCTCTGCTGCCACTCTCACACACAGCCCACCCACCCCCAGGTGGCCTCCCTGTTTCTTCCCATACTGGTTCTGCCTCAGTGCCTCCTGGTGAGTTTTAAACTCCTTCCTCAGCCCCAGCACAGCATGGGGGAGAAGTCCCTTTCTCTTACCGGGCAGTTGGTCACCTCCTAACCCCAGGCTGCTTCCGGGAACTCCCTCCCTGCCTTGCCTCAACCTGTCTTTCTCCCACCTCTCCCTCTGGAGTGATTTTGCTTTTGGGACAAACATAAACCCCAAACTCTCCCAGTTTTGTGGTCATATCCTCCATTTTGGTTTATGCTAGACAGGACCACCCTAATCATGCCCTTTACTCCCACCCCCACCCTAACCATGTCCCTTACCCCTCCCTATTGTAGTGCTGCCTCTTGACCACTAGAAGTCAGTATTGAGTACTCAACTTTTTCTTTCTCTGCTGCATTGCTGTGACTGTTTTCTTATGCCAGAGGGCAGCAATAATAAAAATAAATTAAAAAAATTGCAAAACCCTTTTTGCAAATAAAATCCAATAAAATCACATAACACCATAAAATAAAATAAGATAGAATACTCCTACCCCTTATCCAACCCCCACTCCTAATAATAAAAAAATTTTTTTTAATTTTAAAAAAACATCAAAAATTATTTCCTTTTCCCCTTTCATTTACCCTTCTGATTACAATGTTTTGCAGCATGAATGCTACTCTGCAAGAAAGCCTTCTGGCTTCCGCCCAATTAGGAACCTTTAAAGTTTCAGATTGCCTCCTTCTCCTGTCCCTTCTCCCACCCCATGACCAGTGCCAGCCTGGAGGAAATCTCATCCTCCTACTACACCTGTTCCTACCCATGATGCCTTGATATCTCCACAATCAACTATGAAACCACGACCATTGACTGATTCCTATGAATTTCTTTTCCTCTTAAGGGAAGTGGCTGCAATAGGACTCAATGGGGATGTGGTAAACCTAACACACCATACACCTTTCACACCCCAAGATACAAAGGAATTGAAATGTAGTGCCCCTAATTATGAAGAAGAACCAATTGTCATAAAAAAGATGACTGACATATTTTTTCAATATATTCATTTTATAAAGTTGAAAATCTGATCCAGACTTTTCTAACAGAATGTGAGAAAAATAAGATCATTTCTCATGTTAATAAAGTCTGAGAGCACAATGCAGCACACTGGCCATCTCAGGATCCTGAATGGGATTATAACAATCCCCAGGATTATTTGCAATTATATTGTTCTAGGGAGGCCATTCTAAAAGCAATGTGAGAATGCTCCAAAAGGCTGAATGCATGGACCAAATTTGAAAGCCTTAAACAATCCGATGATGAGACACCCTCCAAATTCATGGATAGGCTCATTGAGTTTGGGGGTAGATATCTGAACGTTTCTATCTTTCTAGAGAAAGATATATTAGACAAATAAGGCAACACTTTGTCAACAAAAGTTGCAAAGTGGTCCAGGATTACTTCAAATGCATCCTGAGATGGATCTTGATGAATTGAGGGGAACTTCTATTTCTGTTTTTTTTTAAACCCTTACCTTCTGTCTTGGAGTAAATACTGTGTATTGGCTTCAAGGCAGAAGAGTGGTAAGGGTTAGGCAATGGGGGTCAAGTGACTTGCCCAGAGTCACACAGCTAGGAAGTGTCTGAGACCAGATTTGAACCAGGACCTCCCATCTCTAGGACTGGATCTCAATCCACTGAGCTACCCAGCTGCCCTCTGTTTTTAAAGGGTATAAAGAAAAACAGGAAGAGACTAATAATTTACTGGACACAATTCAGAAGAAAATAGACTTTTTAAGTGATAGAATTGATAAACAAGAAAAAGGGTATGCCCCTCTCCAATAATCTAACTATTGGTCCCTTACCTACCACTTCTGTGGAAAGAAGGGCCACATAATGATGAACTCTAGGATTTTGTTCCTAGAAATAATATCCATTGGAAAAATAATAATTATGGAAATAATTATAGAAATAATAATTGGAATAATGATTTTAGGAATCACAACTTTATGACTGATAACAGTTCTAGGAATATAAATCAGGCAATTGATAATTCAAACCAAATGACTCGCAACAGTATATCTTAAGTGGAGCTTGTCCCCGAACTACTCAGGGTGCTAATGCCCTCAGAGGGGAACTCAAGGAACTACCCAAAGATTATAAAAGTGTCTGGGTTGGGGTGGTGGCTGGGGCACAGGAATCAGAGGATTCAACCTTTGATTTTCCAGACCCTGATGTCTTACTGCCCATTGTCCCTATCCACTGACCCCCCTCCCCATACTGATGAGCCGCACATAATATTAAAACTTGGTAAGGCCTATTATGATTGTCTTTTAGACACTGGAGCCTCCAGGTCTATAGTGAATAGTACACCTAATTCAGATTGCAATTCTATCAGGTCAATAAATGTAGTGGAGGGCATTGGGGGGAACCCCTAAAGGTTCCAAAGCTTTCCCCTAGAATGGTGTCTATAGACCCCTGGAAGTAGAACATTCCTTCCTCTTGATGCCTGGATCCCCTATAAATTTGCTGAGGAGAGATCTTTTATGCAAGCTTAGAGCCACAATAACTTGTTCTCCAGATGGCTCCATGTTACTGGAATTACCTGAGGAATCCTTTTCCCCCTATACTTCTTTCAGACAATTATGAGATGAAGGAGTCTCCCACTTTTGAAATCCCAACTGATATACCTGAGCCTCTCTGGGCCACATCATCTTCTGATGTTGGGCTACTTAAATTGGCTGTCCCTGTCCAAATTAAATCAAAATCTAGCCCACCTCCTTCCATTCTTCAGTACCCTCTTTTGAAGGAGGCAATTGAGGGCATTACCCCAGTAATAAATTCACTAATTGACCAAGGAATCATAATTCCCTGTAAATATGAATATAATATGCCCATACTTCCTGTTAAAAAGTCAAAATTGGGGACTGATGGTAAGCATCTCTGTTGATTCAGCCATGATTTGGGAGCTATGAACAATCACATTATAAAGAGACACTCCATAGTTTCCAATATAAACATTATTATTTCCTCTATTCCTAGCACAGCTATATACTTTATAGTAGTAAACTTGTGCTCAGCTTTCTTTTCTATAGATGAGGATTCCAGGCATATCTTTGCTTTCACCTGGAAAGGTTCTTAGTGAATTTGGCCCCTGTTTGCCTCAAAGGTTCATGGATAGCCCTACTTTGTTTACACAATTCTTAACTGCTGATAAAGATGCCATTAAATTTAAATACAGCTGTTTAATTCAATATATGATTTGCTCTTGGCTTCACCAAATGCTGAAGCATGCCACAAGGATAGCAAGCATCTCCTTTTGGATCTACATAAGAGAGGTCATAATTTCTCCAAAGACAAAGTTCAGTGGTATCTCCCCAAAGAACAATATTTAGGCTTCATGTTAACTGGTGGGTCCATTTTATTTCTCCTAAGTGTATCGAAAATATTCAAAAATTAAGGGCTCCACCACTAAAAAGCAATTGCGGGCAATTCTTAGAACAATGGGATTTTGTCAGCAATGGATCCCTTGCTATGGGGAAATCACTAAACCCCTTGTACCACTCAAAAAAATTCAGTCCCTGAACCACTTAAATTGGAAATGGAATACCCAACAGCTCTTTCAAATTTAAAACAGGTTACTCTGTCTGCCCCTGCTCTAGGCATCCCACATTATGATAAACCATTTAACTTATATACCCACGAACAGAAAGAGGTAGCTTCGGGTGTTCTAATTCAACTTTTGGGACCTGTTCAATGCCTGGTAGCCTATTATTTGGCCCCACTGGATCCAGTAGCTTCAAGAGCTTCACCATGCCTTAGAGGAGTAGCTGTCACAGCTTTATTAGTAACCAAATCTGCTGATCTAGTATTGGGATGCCTTCTGACCATAATGTGCCCACATGAGGTTGAGGCATTGTTATTAAGACACAGGACACAGGCATGATCAAAGGATTATGAGATATGAGATAACCCTATTGAATAATGAACATATCATGTTAAAACTCTATGGAGTTCTTAATCTTGCAACCTTGCTCCCCGATGTGCCAACTTCCAGAGAACCTTTACATGATTGGTCATCTTTAGTGTCCATTGCTGATAAACCTCGTAATGATTTACTGGACACCCCTTTGGATAATTTGAATTTAATATTATTTAGAGATACAAGAAGGGGTTGAGGCCTAATTTTTTTCTGCTGACAATTATTTTGAAATACTAGGCATCAACAGTTGGATAAGACTGATATTTGCATCCAAGAGTAGCCTTCTGCCTTCCTTCTAACTGTCTTGAGCTTACACCCCAAATCAGCCCTCCACCTTCTTATTGACTGTCTTGAGCTTAGACCCCAAAGCTACCCTCCACCTCCTTTTGGTCAAAGTTTGCACCCAAGAGCAGCCCTCCACCTCCCTTTGGCTGTTGTTGTCATACACAGAGTAGGGTGTGATGGGCTTAGTGGAAACTCTTGGGTTATAGGCTTAAGATCAAAATGCCTGTAAACAAGATTTGATACCACCCTAAACTGGTATTATTTGACTATTAAGTCAAGACTAATGATTATGTTATTAAAATAATTATCAAGGCTAACACTATTATAATCATAAAAGGGGATTGGGGGTTTCACACTCACAATAGTCCCACCTACTGTGTTAAGATCACACTATTTAATAGAGCAGTTAGGAAAAATGTGAAAATAATTTTGCCAAAATCAAGCTTAGGCCAATGCTTCACACAATAATCTACAATAAATGTCAAATGGCTATATGATTTAGAAAAAACAAATTAGAGGAAGAAGGAAGGAGAAACTTTTGACTGCTATGGATAGGGAAATAATGCCTAACAACAAGGAATTGAAAGGATGTGAAGATTAAATTTAACTCTTCTCTGATTGTGAAAATGAAATTAATTAACTCTCCCCTGATTTAAATTAACTCCCCTGCCCATTTTTAGTTTTAGTCACCAAAAGTGTAAACATGTTACTTAAAAGTTGAGTGGGGAAATCTGCCCATTTTTAGATTTAATCACCAAAGGTGTAAATACCCCATTAACACTTGAGTGCGACCCACATGTGAAATAGTGGATGATGAATCAGAATTAAACTAATTTTCCCATGGCAGTCTTAAAGCAAAGCTTCAACTGTAATTGGTAGATAAAATTAGGGGAAGGCTCAGGAAGTGACACAAAAGAAAATGTCTTTAAAAGGGAGTTACAACTTACTGAGTGGAGTTCTACTTGGGTTTTTTACTTGGAGTTCTGAGTTCAAGTTGAGACAGGAGAAGAATCTGCTGACTGGACCTGAGACCCTTTTCCTAGTGAGGCTGTTCTTAGATCTCTTCCCTTGGGACTGACACGTGGTGAGTGAAAAGCTGACTCTTAACTGCTGGATTTTTCTGAAGAGACTAGCCTCAGGAGAGACCTATCCTTTTGAGAGAGGCTCCCTGTATCTCCAGGTTCTCGGCTCTAAGGGCCGAGGCCAGCTAAGGACTAACTCTCCCTGCCCAGGTTGAGCCAGGGACTGGGAGTAAATTACTTAGTGCTTAGGCTAGATATCTTTCCCTATCTTCTCTCTGATTTTCTTACTTCACTCTTTCTATATTTTGTAAATAAATTGTAAATAAATCTCTTTGAAATTAATATGAATTCCTGGTGACCCTATTCTTAAATAATCCAGTCCAACCTTTTTTTATAAATTAACCCCTTTTTACTCTCACAGAATCTAAGAAGATAAAAAGGTCATTTTTGACTATTTAAAATTAAAAAGCTTTAGCACAAATAAAAACAACACAGATAAAATTAGGATGGAAAGAGTTAACTATGAACAAATGTTTCTGATAAATGACATCCAAGATATATAGTGAACTAATTCAAATATATAGGAAATATTGTCACTGATTAATGATATCCTATATATATACACATATATAATGAACAAATTCAAATAAAGAGGAGACATTCTCCAATACATAAATGGTCAAAGGATATGAATGGTTAGTTTTTAAGTAAAGAGAACTTTACTATACCCAACCACATAAAATTCTAAATCACTAATAATGAAACAAATTTAAATTAAAACAACTCATTATAATGGGATATTGTTGTGTGACATTACAAAAGGGACAGACTCAAAGTTAGAGTCCAAGGATCTTGGGAAGACTTGTAATAACTGATGCAAAATTAAGCGAGTAGAATCAGAACCTTACATTATGATTGCAACATTAGTAAGAAAAAATAACTTTGAAAGACTGAAGAATTCTGTGCAATGCCAATGATCTATCATTATGCTAGAAGACTGGGGATGTTAGTTATGTGGTCAACAGTCAATGAGCAGTTGTTAGGCATTTAATTTGTTACAGAAACCAAGTTAAGCATGGGAATACAATTATAATCAAAAAGAAAAATAACACCTGCCCTCAGGAGCTTAAATTCTAATGGGAGAAGACAACACATTAAAGGGTGTTGAAAAAGGTGGATGAAAGTACCTAACAGGATTGCAGCTTGGTGCAAGATTAAGAGATGGATGGCTTCAGTTCCCTTCTCAAATGGACGTTCTGGGAAGTCATCCAATAAAAGGAGAAGGCAACTGAGGGGAAGATACTTTGAGATGTGAATTCCAGGACCCAAGTTATCTTCTACAGTGAAGAGATTTTTGGGGGGCATGCATGGCGGAGAAGTCTGGATATATCCATATGAGAAATTATGTAGCATGTTTCCCACGCTGGACAAAAAGGAAATGGACTAGAGGTACAGAAGATGAAAAGACTGGCAAAAGGACAAGTCTGTTAATTTGTTTTGCTTGACTATACTTATTCTTTAAGAAGTGAGGACATTACAGAGGTTGGAGGAGAGGATAATGGAAGAGAGAGGAAGATTAATCATAGTTATACAAAATCAAAAAGAAAAAGAAGTGTCTGGGGGGGGGGAAGGCCCCTATCCCCTTATACTTGAATGGATTTTAGTGACAGTGACAAGTTTAAGACAATCAGTATTGTGATTCTAAAGTGTTTAGTATAAATTCCATTATAATCTTAATACAATCAGTAGAATTCATGATTTTTACAAGGATTTCTAACTAAAGCATAAAAACGGTTTCTAAAGGGATGTCTAACCCCTCCCTAAGTGTGTACTTCCCTGTATCACAAGATGCTGACTGTCTGAATCTCATGTCCCAATATGGCGCAAACATCCCGCACCCTTCCCTGTTTGAAAATAGCCATCCTTCCCCCCAGATCAGATGAGAGAGAGGCAATGGTCATCTGACTTGACCTTTAGACTAATACGGGCTTTCCAAAATGAACTCACCAATCAGCTTTGTAATTGGGTAACTTTTTCTAAAATAAGGTCTATATGATGTTATGTCTTGTGATATGTCATTTTGTTATATAAACCAGGTCTCAGGCTCTGGGCGTTGTCTCTTGCCGGAGTCCAACAATGTAATAAATGCAAGAGAATACTTTTATTGGAGGACTTGGCCCTCTTCCAATAAAATCTAACTTTCTACCTTGACTTGGAGAAATTTGACTTTTTGACTCTGTTTACCTAAATTGTCTATATGGAATCTGTGGGTTTCTATTTCACAACAGAAGAAACGTTTTAATGGGGAGAGCGTTTGAAGTAGAATGTGGGACTTACATGCTAAATAGGATTCATCTCTCCATTGTATGGCACACATGCATTTATTTCTAGTTTATCTTCACAGAAACACAGATGCCATGTCTTTAAAAGGAAGAGAAACTTCTATATTGCCACTAGTTTAGAACAGTAGCATCCCTGAAAATATATCCAGAAAATTCCTATGTTTCTAGGTTATTTGGGAAATAGACCATTTAAATATTCTGAATAATTGTATCAACGTAGGACCCATATGTATATGGAGGAACCTAAGAAGGAGGAAGAACAAATTAGGACCATTGAGGAAAAGCAGCCATAAAGACACGCTTTTGAGACTGCCTGAGATTTCTTTGGCAAGGCTAAAATCTCAAAATAGCAGCTTGAAAAGTATTGTCTAGCTACAACCAAAATGCAATCAGAGCTTGAAAAGCTTCCTCATAATATCCTTGAGCTGTTCATTATTTTGATGATTGAAGAAGCTTCTGTAAGGTTATGACCAAATGACCCAGACTCTCTGCACCCAATCCCTGTAAATCTTCAAGTTATTGTCAATATTCCTCAATTGCTTGGGTTTGTAGAAATGCTTTGGTTAAAGTCTTTTCACAAGCAATTTTCTGTGAGAAAGTTACACCCCTAAGAATGATGTAATGCTTAAACTGCTATATTCTATAAAAGTGTTGCTCTTTGTTATTATGAATGGATAATACTCAGCTACAATCACTGAGCTGTGTATTTTGGCAGTTTGGGGTCCTTCCAGATACACAGGCATTTGCTCTTTCTATTCCTATGATTTTCTCTCTTTCTTTTTCACTTTCCCATGCTTGCAAGGAGCTGGCATCCTTAGTAAGCTTACTCTCTCTCTCTCTCTCTCTCTCTGGCTGTGACAGTGGGTTTATTACCCCTGATTATTTGGCCCTCATACACTCAATCAATCAGTACCTGCCATATGCATATTTAGGTAATATTCTTATTTTTTAATAATCATATTATTTAGGTAATATTCCTGTTTTTAAAACAATCTTATTGGTATTTCTCAATACCAATTTTTGAAGAATTAAAATAATTTGAAATGTGCTTAATACAAAAATTCGATTGAACATAATTGAATTTCTTTTCTTTTGATTCATAAGGCACTTCAGAAACCCAGGATGCACAGGGTAATTGTTCATTACCACCTGTGCAGGATAAACTGATTCTTTAAGATCTCTAGTTGCCTTGATTTTAGATTGAGGGTACTACAGGTGTCAATAAGTTTTGTTCCTGAACAAACTTTAATTACCAAGCAATCTAATTTTTTTAAAGACATAATCCTGTCATCAATAATTTTTATGACTATAGATCAAACTAATCCTAAACATTTCTGCTTAGAAAAGAGTCCAAAGAAAGGCAGAGTTACTCCCATGCTTCTAAAATCCCTATAAAAGTCATTTTGAAGTTACAGTTTATGATATTCTTAAGCAACAGACAAATTTTTACAGTCAAGATTGGACAAAGATTCAGAGCTAAAATAATAGACTCAAAGAACGATAGTTAAAGAAAGATGGATAAAGCTGTTCCTTCATAGTAATCTAAAGGCTTCAGACTACAATACTGAGAAAGACATTTCTAAGATATTTCTAAAAAGAGAATTCAGGGAAGAGCACTTGGTATGCTTCCACATATCGAGTCATTTAGAAAATCTAAAGTCTATAACAGATTGCCACTGGGAAATCCATAGAAATTCTGGGAGAAGAATAAATCATTAATTCAATCAATGTTTGCTGAGTGTCTACTGTGTGCTAAGGGCTATGGACCTTTGAAAAAAAAGATGAAAAAAACCTGTTTAAGCAAAACAAATCAATACATTGACTATGTCTGAGAATGAATGGCTTCAGACCTCTAATCTATCACCCTAATCGTTCTGAGCACCAGCTGTTAGCTGCCCTAAGGTTTGTCTGTGGCACTGGGGGGCACGCCAGCATTTTTGCTCAAAAGTTTCTCAGTGCTACAAAATGAACAGAAGATACTCTGCTTTTCTATGTCATCTTCAGTTTCAGATAATATGCTTCTCCTATATCATATTCAGCTCTCTTTGAAAGGTAAAATCAGTTTACAAAGGAGTCCAAATTTCATGCCAGGAAAACACTGTAATGAACATTTCAAGCAAGTGTTTGGAGAACAAGCTCCAGTGAAGCTACGACTTTTGGAAGCCATTTGCTAGTTATTACAAAAATGGTACCAAGTTAATTTATTGCATTAATAAAGCTCTTTGAACTACAGAATTTTATAATAAAGTTAAAAAAGAGCTTCTGTTCAAACAGGAGACTTTAGACGTGTAAATAAATAACTACACCATGGTTTTGGGCTTATAAAAATGATGAACTATTTCTATAATTCTGTTCAAGTACTGAAGACTAGTCTGGCTCCCACTGCCAGGGAGATTATATTCCACTGTAATTCACTGGAAGAGTTCATTGAGAGGATTCGGATGGGGCGAGGGCCAGGTTCTCTGCATATGGCTTCCATCCCTACTGAGGATATTCCTCTAAGGGGAGGGAGTGGTCTCCTATTCTCCAGTACCACTAGTTAGTTACTCATGGTCAAATGAGCTTTTATGAAGAAGCACACACACACACAAGCTTGCGTTCTTGACATGGGGAAGGCACAGTCCTCTCCCCAGACCACATTAAGTGTTTGGGGAGGGGAAGAATTCCATGAGAGCATAATTCCAAATCCAAGTTCAAACCCACCTTCAGCTCAAGTGGCAGAGATCCTGATTTCTCAAAGCAGTCCTGTCAGACTGGCTGGTGGCACCATCCTACCTGCCATCTTGGCTTTAGAGTTGCCATGGTTTGAACCCAAAATGCCACGGGAATCTCCTCTAGCACCTGAAACTGATGGGAGCAAACAACAGAGAAAAAGAAAGAAACACTCCCAAGCCCATTCCTTGAATCTAATATAAACGAGAGAGAGAGACAGAGAGATAGAGAGAGAGACAGAGACAGAGAGAGAGAGAGAGAGAGAGAGAGAGAGAGAGAGAGAGAGAGAGAGAGAGAGAGAGAGAGAGAGAGAGAGAGAGAGAAAGACAGAGAGAGACAGAGACAGAGAGAGATAGAGGAGGAGAGAGAGACAGAGGGAGGGAGTGAGAGGGAGAAACAAGAAGGAGGGAGAGACAGAGAGAGAGGGAGAGAGAGAGAGACAGAGGGAGGGAGTGAGAGAGAGAAAAGGAGAGAGAGAAGCAGAGGGAGGGAGAGAGAGTGAGAGAGAGAAAAAAGAGAGAGAGAAGGAGAGAGAGACAGACGGAGGGAGAGAGAGAGGAGAGAGAGACAGAGGGAGGGAGAGAGTGAGAAGGAGAGAGAGAAGCAGAGGGAGGGAGAGAGAGGGAGAGAGAGAAAAAAAGAGAGAAGGAGAGAGAGCCAGAGGGAGGGAGGGAGAGAGAGAGAGGAGGAGAGAGAGACAGCGAGAGATAGAGGAGGAGAGAGACAGAGGGAGGGAATGAGAGAGAGAGGAGAGAGAGAGAAGCAGAGGGAGGGAGAGAGAGTGAGAGCGAAAAAGAGAGAGAGAAGGAGAGAGAGACAGAGGGAGGGAGGGAGAGAGGAGAGAGACAGCAAGAAAGAGAGAAGGGCAGAGAGAGAGAGAGAGAGAGAGAGAGAGAGAGAGAGAGAGAGAGCGCAGGAGGAATAGCCTTCCCTTCTCACTGGTTCAGTTTATGGATCTATGCTGTGGGTAATCTGGAATCTTTACTCAAGATGTGGCAGAAAAGAGAATTGAAGAAATAGACGATAGTGGGGAAGAAAATCCAGGCCATCCAGTTAGTCCTCTCTGTGGCTAAAGAGGGCTTCTATGAAAGTAGGATGCTAATCCTATATTCCCAGATCTTATTAGATTATTTTACTTTTAATTACAGTGACAGGCGTCAGGAGGTTTGAGTGGTGCCTTTTTAACCACTTTTTAGAATGCAGGATACTATGAAAATTTCATACATATTTGTCCAGATTAAAGTGCTTTCTTCAATCCTTGCGGTTTTGCAATTAATTCTGTAATTTATCTTTTTAGAAACCATGTCACTCTCTCTGTATGGGGGAAAAATCCAATTTTTCAACTTGAGCTCAGGTTATTGCTCTCACCATGTGGCTGATTCCCATCAACAATGAATAAAAGCTTCGTGATAATTTTTTTTAATGAGGAAAATGAATTTTCTTAAACTCCTCCATTTGATGATCCCTGGGCTTTAATTCAGAAAAAAGCCATTGGTTGTGCCAGGGCTTTCCTGCAGACAGCTTGCTCCAGTTAACTTACTGATTGTGACAGGGACATGCCTGGTGAATAATTCAAGCAATTCAGTGGTAGGGAGCTGACTGACCAGCGACGCCAATGAGGAAATCTTGTTGAAACCAAACCAGCCTATGTAAAATGCATGCTCTTCCTAATGCTCATGTTTAACATTTAATAAGGTTGGTTCTGGAAGGGAGTCTTTTGAGAGGCAGCTTCCTGGCTGGCATTTCTATATTCCGCAATTAGAGCTGTCAAAATAGTCACTTTTAAAATAGAACCAGGAGGCTTCGGAGAGCCTGACGGCTGATGTTGTACCCGAGTGACTTGACATTAATGTCGGGCTGGCCTGAAAAAGGGAACCTGGGGAAAAGCTGGTTTAGTGAGTTCTACAAGAACATCCAGAGGAAGCAGCTCTCCTATGCAAATCCTTTCATGATGAAAATATTGCTGAACAAGGCAGGAATCAGGGCAAAAATATTCTAAGAATGCACAGTTCTAAAAATCTGAAATAAAGCCGGCAAGGTGTGGGAAAATATGACGAAATTCCCAGGTATTATTAGAGGCAGAATGATATCACGAGGCAGCTGGTGACACCGTGGACGAGTAAGGAAGACATGGTTCAGTTTTGGCATCAAATACTTACTGGTTGTGTGACTGTGGTCAGATCCAATCCAATAAACTTTTAAGTGTTTTCTAGGTGCCAGGCACCGTGCTGGGGATACAGCTACTAAAAAGACAGCCCTCGTCCTCCAGGAGTTTACAATTTAATGCAGTCACTTAGCCTCTGCCTCAGTGTCCTCATTTGTAAAATGAGGATCATAACAGCACCTGCCCCTCAGTGGTGATAATCAAGAGAGAGTATTCGTCATGTGCTGTGCAGACCGTAAAAGCACTATAAAAATGCTGGCAGCAGCATCACCATCTATAGCTTGCCTCAGAGGCAAGAAGACCTGGATATGGATTCCTTCTCCAAGACATACTGAACGATGTTACCTTTCGGCTGTAGAGGAGTCTTCATTGGTAGAATTGGACTTTCCTCACGGGGAGTTACTTATATGAATAAAATAATAGGAATAAAACAATAACGACTTTTTGAACTTCACCAAGCAAGACAAGGATGATTTTTAAAATAATGATAATAACGACTTATCAATAGAAAACAGAATAACTGCTGAAAGTTTCAAGACGAGTGCCCATATTTAGAGACGCTGTACTTCCACACGGCTCCCCTTGGCATAAAGGCTTCCATTGAAGTCCTGCCTTTGGCAGATACCAGCTATGTGGCCCTGGACCACTCAGAGCCTGAGGCGATTCTCTTATAAGTCACAAAGGACTGGCAACTGAGTGCTTCATACTAACAAAATTATTGCTATATACCAAAAGTTTGCTCAGACGCTACAGAAGTGATCTTAAGGCCTTATCCTAACTTTCATTTTAAGAGAATTGCCCAACTGAAGCACTGTGCTAATACTCATGAATATTTAAGACTTAGTCAGGCGCATCATCTCATCAAAATCCAAGTTTAAAATGAAAGATACTGGCTGCTACTATGAGCTTTTTTTTTATTAGCAAGCAAAATTTCATTATATATATTTTGCATTTTGCTAAGTCAAATATGTACTATTCTAAATCACAAGGCACAATTGATCCAGTAGCCTTAAATTTTTATTTTGACTTATTGCAATTATTTGAAAATTTTAGTATTTCATCAAGGCCATCTTTTCCCCTAGAGGGAATTAGCCAGTTGTGATTATATGCCAGTCTTCTAGGTGACAGATTTCAAAATCTTATTGAAATTCAGTCACATTCTCTGGCAGGCAGCATCTTAAACACAGAATGGCATCTCCCTTTCTTTTCACTAGGAAATAAATGACAAAATCCATATTATAATATGAGGCATGATGGTATCTTAGAGGTTCTATCTGACTTGCTTTTGTCAATAGGACAATAGGGATAATATACACCTAATTCTATTTCACATGATTTTTAGTTATTTTCTTAAGTCTCTATAATTTGAGAACTTTTCATTGCATGCAACTTAGATATTATAAATATTTGGCATAGCAGTCCTGATTATTATGCTACTCTTCAGTTTTTCTGGATCAATATTATATTACTGAATGAAGAAACAGCATTCCTACATTATGCATTGATTTATTAAAATTTTTCAGTTATCAAATATTTATTCTTTCTCCCTTCTACCTCTACAACCCCTTTCTCCCCTCAGCCCCATTACACACACACAATAAGAAAAAAGAAAATCTGTTATGAATATTATGCAATGTGGTACCTTTGGAGGGAATTAGCCGACTTGTATTTTAAAATGTTTTTTTTTTAATGTAAAGCTTCACTATTTGCCCTGCCCCCCCCCCCCCCCCCTTTGGGGTTTTAACCTTATATTCCTTTCTCTGGCTGTGAAGCGACAATGGAGCTACTTGGATGGTTTTGGCCGGAGGGATGAAGAGACTTCACCCAGCCTGAGGAAAAACATTAGAAAGCGGTACCCTACAGGGAGATGGGGATGGTGAGCCAGAGAGTATGTCATAATTGGGTCAGCTTGCTTTTAAAAGGAAGCGATGAGAGACGCGAGGAAAAGCGCCTTAGTTCCTTCTTAGTGAAAAGTTGGCTCAGATGCTGTCAATCATTTAGACCCTGCCCAGCTTCCGTGAATCCTGTGATTTGAATAGTTTTAAATGTGGATTCATGTCCTGATGTGGAATTCCATTTGAATGCCTCGTTTTTTTTAAGTGTTGCTTTACAGCATCAGTGGAAGTTGTTACACCGGAAGCCGGTAAATTTGGAAAGAAGCAAATCACGTTATAGAATTAGAAAAAAGATGAAAAACAAAAAACCTATTTGTCTTCCTCAATGAATAGCAGCTTTTAGAGTGGAAGCAACAAGAAAGAAACAGGAAAGCAAATAAGTGGTGGAAATGACAAAACCCTTTTAGCTCTGTGTTCTGAAGCTAGTCCAAGTTACATACAGCAATAGAGACCTTGTGATGTTCTGAGCGTGAAACAATATTTCTTACACACAATCACAACAAATTCTTCTCACTCTGTCCTAGTGAATTAAAAAACAACAACCCTTTACTCTTCATGTTAGAATTGACATTGTCCACATGGATTTTTGGATGACTCAGTTTACCCTTTTGAGAAACCCCAGTGCCAAGAACCCCTATTTTGGTTTGAACGTTCAGCACCTTTTTGTTTTGGAGGCTTCTCTATTGGATGAAAGTTTTCCTCTCTTGAAGCCCAGTTTATCAGTTTGATGTTTGCCTTTAATTTGTTTCAGCTGACCATTTGTTTCAGCCTGCAAGGAGGGTTACACACCTGTTTGTGGTTGGCAGTCTTTGTAGGCGTCCCAAAAGGTATATAAACTGACTCTCAGGGCTCGTGTCTCTCCGGCGTTGCTGCTGAGCGTTGGGTCTTCTCCCAGGGGAGGCAGCAGCTCGTGTGGTGCCTTCTCCCAGGGATGTGGTTTTGGAGGGGATTTGATGGGTCCCCTCTGCGTGGGGACTAAATGCTTAAGCCTCATTTACGGGTTACTGAGTGGGTTTTCTGACCTCTGGGTAGTTCTAGTTCTGTTTTCTATTCTAGATTCTAGCTATTTTCTAGTTAACAACGCTCTATTGTTTCTACGGCCAAAGAGTGGTAGTGAGAGACTAGAGTAACTGAGACTTGCCGTGGGACACCCAGCTGGGAAGTGGTGGAGACCCAGGACCTCTGGCTCCAGGCTTGGCTCTCCATCTGCCTTCCACCCTTTTGACTCTTTCCCTTAGTAATTCTTTCTCTGGATTCTGAGGCAACGGAACGGGTCTCTTTGAGGAATAAGCTCAAATCCAGAGTCTTTCTAGCTCAGACCTCCCACCCCAGCATGTGTGTAAAATAGGGCGAGTCTGACTTCACGGGCTTGCGTTCTTGTCTCTTCATTCTATAAACACGGACTTATTGAATTGAACAAGCTTCACTTTTGCTACATATGAGATTTACTAACAGCATCAAACAAAATAGAAAAACGTTTAAACAAGGTAATTGCTGTGAGGGGAATCATAATCAGAAAAACTTGTGAAAGGAGAAAAAGCTGCTGCCTGGATGTGCTCATTTCCCACAAATGCTGTTTGAGAGTGGGCTTTAAGTCCACTTGGGCCACAGTCTATTCCTTTATCTACATACTCATTTGAGTATACATACTCATCTCCTTGTTCTTAGCTCAGCTACTCGTGCTGCTTCTCATACTCTACACTTCTGTTTTTGGTGCTCAAAACCTGTGAGAATATTCTTCACTCCATGACTCTATTTCCAGTAGACAACTTAACCCTCCTTAGAAAACCTTTGAACAATGTCGTCCACAGCCTGGGTGATTCCAAGGGAATCTTCAGAGTCTCTTGGAGATGTGCTATTTAAGCTACATGTTATAAAGAATAACAGACTCGGAATCATCTCAAGGTCTTTCAATTAATCAGTCAATAAACATCTGTTGAGCGCTTACTATGTGCCAGGCACTGTGCTAAATGTTGGATATAAAGAGGGAAAATACAGTCCGTGTCTTCAAGGAGTTTACAGTTGTATGGGGGAGATAATATTTAAATAGATACAAAGCAAGCTATATTCAGGATAAATAGGAAATAATTAACAAAGGGAAAGCCCAAGAACTAAGAGGGGTTGGGGAAGGCTTTCAGCAAAAAATACAACTTTATTTGTCTTTTTCAAAAGTCACATTCTGACATTTTATTCACAAGGCACAAAATGTTTTAGAAATTTGAAATTTATAAACAAGACTTTTGATATTAGCAGTTCGCAGAGAAAGAGGGTAATTATTTAACTGATTAAGTTGGTGAGAGTATTAAGCTGTGGTTTTCCAAGCATCACCTTGATGGCATTAGCAAACAAAGGGTCTTTAGGATCTAATTAATATTGATACTTTGTCTAAGATGTCCTTTGTAGTACAAGTTCCTTGAAAATGGGGAGCATGACTAACTTAATCTAAAAGATACAATTTTAGCTGGGACTTAAGAAGCCAGGGAGATCAGTAGGCTCAGTGGAAGAAGAGAATTCCAGGTATGGAAATGCTTAGGCATTGCCAGAAATACGAATTTGCTAGAATGACAGACAAAGGTGAAAGGGCCTCTGTCACTAAGGAGCTTCCTTTCTGTCTTGGGGAGACAAGACGTACATTTTTTAGGTATATTTAAAAGTAGTTGGAACAAAAAAATGTTCCTTCGCCTCTTCTGCTAGGGGACTTCTTTACATTCCTGGTGTCGATGCGTGCTAATTCACAGATAGGTTTTAAATCTGTCAGTCACCCTTGATCTGGTTTAGCTTTCCTGTCAAGACTACTTGCTGAGGTGCAGCTTCTGCTCATGCTCCAGCTTCTTGGCGTCACAGGGGAGAGCTGGGGGGCAGATGTGAAAAGCGCTCAGCAAGCCCTCATCCCAGAAGTCTTGTTTTTTCCTGAACACACCATCGGCCCCATATGGGAAGATGACAGAAGCAGGTACTATGGAGTACTTAAAGCTCAGCCAGTCATCAGAGAAGACAAGGTCAGCCACTGCATTTCAATTCATCATCAGTTATTTTGACTTTAGTCTTGCTACTGGACTTCCATGACTGGAAGAGTGACTTTGTGTAACTTTGTTTCTATTAAATTCAACTTAAGTGTTTGTCAAGACATCTCCCAGGATGCCATTTGGGTCCTCTTTGAGTATGAAGGGTTAACAAATTAAAAATAGGTACTTGGTAATTTTAGAAAGGCAGGAACCAGTAGCAATGGAGCTCAGGAAAGGCTAAATGGGGGCACTTTGAGCTAAGCTCTGAAGGGCAGCAGTGATTCTAAGAGGTAGGGGTTGAGAAAATAGTGCATTCCAAGCAGGGAGAACAACTAAGACAGAGATGGGAGACGGAATGTTGTGTATGAGGAACAGTTAAAAAGCTGAATTACAACAATCAAAGGGATTAATATTTAATGAGACTGAAAGATTGAAAACAAGATATGAAGAACTTTAAAGACCAAAAAGGAGTTTCTATTTTATCCTAGAGATAGTGATTGTGGTTTATTAAGAGTGACAGGATCAAATCCATGCTTTAGAAAAAATCATTTTGGCAGCCATGAAGAGGAGAATAGTGAGATACAGGGAGGGAGACTGAGTAGAGGGCTCTTAAGATAGTGTACTTGTGTAAGGATGATATTAGAAAATAAGTATCATTAGTTTAGAGATAAGAAGTAAAGTGGCTGCTGGAGAAAGAACTGGAGTTTGAAGCAGAGCTGAGAGCACATTAATTTCAGGTGTGACAGCTACAACCCTTTTTCTGTGTCAATTACTCTCTCTGGCAGTTGGCAGAGACACACTCTCAGACTCTCTCTCAGGGCTGGAGGAGGGAACATCTTTGCCTCTCTCTGAGGGAAAGACCTGAAGGAGCTCAGTGTTTTCCTTTTCCAACTTGGGGAAACACTATTGAATGTCTATTGTGGTTTTTATAGATTGTTTAACTCTGAGGTCAAAGAAAAACCTGGTCTTTGGTTGGGACTCTTGAGTCTAAGACTCAAAGTCCTAACTTGATTCTTGTTGACTCAACCAGCTAGCCTCTGCTATTTTGTAATTTGAAGGCAAAGTTGAGATTTATAAGGATGTTAGCAGTAGTTTTTATTAGTATAAATTTGGGTTAGTCTGATCAAGTAGGAGTAGTGTAGTCTGTGAAACACAGGAGAAGCGGTTCCTTGTGGAATCTGGGAGTTTATTTGGGTGGATTTAGAATCTCTTGGAATTAGAAATCCTTTATTCTTATATCTTTCAATAAATATTTTATGTTTATGAGTCTCTTTGGCATCCTTGAGCCTGGCCCTGAAGGGAAGTTCACATTTGAGCTTCACTTCATCACTGAGAATGCTTTTGATTACCTCTATCAAATCTGAACAATTTGAACCTGATTGGCAAGTTAAACAGTTTTGAACCTACATTGGAAAAGATTTTCCGTCTAAATATTTTATCTTATAACTCGCTAATTTATTTTTACACTTGGGAGGGGATACAGGAATTTTCATGTGATAAGAAAGGAGGATAGATTTGAGAGATACTATAAAGGTAGAAATGATCTGATTTGACAACTGGCCAGTTTTATAGAGTGAGGAGGAAGGAATTGAGATGACTTGGGAGACTGGAAGGATGGTGTGATGCTCTTGAAAGAAATAGGGAAGTTTGGAAGAGTACTTGGAAAGCAGATAAAGTAAAGGTAGTCTAATAAACATCAGGCTGCCAGAAAACCTTCTCTTTCTCTCCCTCCATTCGCCAATGAGAAATTAAAACTGCCTAGACCTATTTGGAACCAAGCAACAAAGTGAAAAGAGAATATGCTAAACAAATTCAAAAGAAATCCTAAAATGAAAATTTAAACTATCATAACCTAAAACCTAGTTAAAGGGAAAAGATACAAGCAGACAGGAAGATTGTTTAAGTACTTGGGAGCCACACTCAGAATCACACAAAACTGGTCAATTACCATATAAATGACAGTGGAGCTTGGAATGCCATATTCTAAGAGGAAAAAATATAGGTTTGCAACCAAGAATAACTTACTGGCAAAACTCAGCATAATCACTTTGTCTACAAGGGAAAGTATAGACTTGTAATAGAGGACTTCAAAAATTCTTGATAAAAACACCAGAACAGAATGGAATCTTTGAAATGGAATAAGGCAGGAGAAATTTCAAAAAAATTATGCTCCAGTTGGGACAACTGGAAGTGGCTAAACAAGAATAAAATGTTTCCTTCACCAGTTAATTTTCCAGATGAGAACTGAGGCAAATAGGACTAAAATGTCTTACCCATGATTAAAGTTAATACATGTCTGAGGCCAAATTTGAACTCAGGAAGATCAGTTTTCCTGACTTCAAGTCGGGCACGTTATCCACTGCCCCACCTACCTGCTTTAGCTGCCAAGAGTCATTGAGGGAATTTAATAAGAAACTGAAGGTCTGGGGTGGTTTTATTCTGTTTTGAAGGATAACATTTTAAGAACCCCTGGTAGAGATAGCAGAGAGGATAGATTTAGATGGGGATGAGAGAACAAGGGACCCAAATCAAGAAAAGAACACCCAGCCTCAGAATTACAAAGTTTCTGAAGGAAGCCATGGGGAAGTAGACTCTTCTAGAGTTTTACAGAAGAAATGGAAGTGTTAGTTTGATTATCGGGACCTGAGAGAGGGAAACTGTATGTGTGTATGGAGGTGGTTTACATGACCAGGGATCTGCCTGATGCCCAAAGCAAAGGCTGCTGGAGACCTGGGGGTTGGGTGATTCTAGAGATCCTTCTCACCTTCCAGTCCCCAATCAGGTCAAATCCATGCCATGGCTCTCTGATGTTCACTACATAATCTCTTCCATGGGAGGGGGTCTAAGAAGGGTCTCTGACTCTGAAACAGAAATATGGTGGCTCCCTCTCTGTTCATTGTCCCTTGAATGTAATTCGATACAAATTGTTATGGTGCCTATGACATAGGGTGAACAAGGAATTTCACTGATTTGAACTGATGGATTTAAAATGAAACAACTTCGAGGCAGCCAATCTTAGTTTTGTAGTAGAGAATATCATTGAGTAGCAATAATAATAAAAAATAATAGTATTAATAGCTAACATTTATATGATTCCATGTGCCATGTGGGCAGCTAGGGGGATAGAGCATCAGACCTGGACTTAGGAAGATTTGAGTTTGAATCTGGCCTCAAACACTAGCTGTGTAACTCTGGGCAAGTTATTTCACCCCCGAGAAGGTTTTGAGAGTGGAGTCACAAGTAAACACTAAAGCTGGAGGAGCAGCCTTGAAAAGGGTTCAGTAAGCCATTATACCAGAGGCACTAGGTCTCTCTAAGTCACCCACATCTCTTTGAATGAGGAGTGGTACAGAAGAAGCTGATTGGAAAGAGATGCTTCCAGCTGCAGATGGTACTTCATGTCCCCGTTTTTGGTATTTCAGCCTTGATTGCAGCCTTTACAAACTGCACAGAAGTACCCAGCTCCTTTTTTCCTCTCTAATCTCAAGCAAACCATCAAGTTATACTGCATCTTGGAATCATCAATCAGCTTTCATGAGAAATTAGAGAAATTATTTGAGCTCTTATTATGCAAATGTTATTTATGAAATCATATCAAGTGATTATATTTCTGTAAACCACTCAGATTTATAATGTGAAGATGTGAAAATATTCTGATTATCTTATTTTGTTAGTTACAAAACAATCCATCAGAATACCATAATGGTAATGTAAACAGCATGGCATACCACGTTATGATGCTACATACATATAAGGGACATCACTGTGTTAAACCCCACCACAAATAATGCCCCCTCAGAAGAACTTCTTTAGATGCCCAAGAACTTCGTTTCTTCTTGAAATAGTTGCTAAATTAAATAGTGCTAGATGGGAAAATGTAAAAAGATTATCGGAGCATGAAAAATCCAAGAAGATGAAAGTATGTAGTAAGTTAGACAATGCTACCAAGACCATAAAACTGTGGGAGGTAGGATAGAACCAGAGGATGCTATAGCTGAAAAAGACCTTAGAAACCATCTAGCCCCATGTTCTAACTTATTGCTGAGGAAACTTGGGCTTAGGGTGGGGGAAGTGATTTTCCTTAGTATTAGGGGTATCTCTGCAACTTTTTCCATCCTTGTGTAAGAGAAGGAATGTAAATCTTCCCACTCTCAGTTCAATTACTTTAACCAGTGTAAAGTGCTGATGAAATTGTAATGTGCAAATAAGATGCTTTATACCCTTCTACCTTTATTAGGTGCAAATGCCTTTTATATTGAGGTAAAGAATCAATCAAGGGTTTCAGATTATCACACCAACATTTAAAGTAGTAAGCAAGGCATGAGCAAACCTTCAATCAGTGTGAGAATTTTAGGCTTTGGATATTGGATAATAATCATTTAAACATCATTATTTAAGGTTTATAAAGTCCTTTCACATTGTTTCATTTGATATTTATAACAATCCTCTAATATCAATACTATCATCTCCATTTTACACATGAGGAAACTGAGATGGAGAGACTAAGTGAATCGCACAGGGCATGATCCTTGCCTCAGAAAAATTTGAACTCTATTTTCCTGACTCAAAGTCCAGCTCTGTCCATTGGGCTCCCAGTTACCTAATGCAAGATAGCTGACACCAACATAGGAAACATTTCCTTATTGTTTGAGGGGCTCGAATATGCTTCTGACCCTAAATATGAAAGTGATCCTAATCCAAATTTGGGTGTTAATCCATTGGGATTATTCATTTAGGGATTGAGGAGGCAGCTCAAAGGGCAAGAAGGGCAAAGTAGAGATGAGAGTGGCCCAGAGAATGATCACATTATTACTCAATCCCACTGGCATCTAGATTGCACTAGGAGGAGTCCATACAATTAGCCTTCAGAGAGATGTAGACTGTGGACAGATGTGGACACCAAAAGAGAATCAATCCCATGAAAGGAGAGTGTAACCCCTTATGGCGGAGAGAATTGTTCCCACTGACTCAATATAGAAAGGACTTCTACAAACAGGAGTTGAGTTGCCTCTTTGCCTTACAAATATCTTTAATGTATAACTCATTACTATTTCACTCTAAGTTTGAACCCCCTCTTCCATGGGCTTGGGTGTTAGATAGTGAACCTCATTGATTAAAACAAAAACAATTTACCTTCTGTCTTAGAAGCAATACCATATATTGGTGCCAATGCAGAAGAGCAGTAAAGGCTAGACCTTGGGGGTCAAGTGATTTGTCCAGGGTCACCTAGCTAGGAAGTGTCTGAGGCTAGATTTGAACCCAGGACCACCTGGCTCTCAATCCACTGAGCCACCCAGCTGCCCCCAGTTAAACACTCTCTTGACCCAAATTCCATCTGATCCACATTCAGTGTTTTCTCACGTATGGGTCTGTGATGCTTTTGTACTCATGGATTGAGGATTTCAGCAAACTTGAAGTTGTAAAAATGGAGATTTGAACCCCGGACTTCAATTCCCAGGAGTCCTTGGTAGCTCCCAGAGTTCCCCATAATCTCAAGTGAGGTCATCACCTGAGCCGTGAGGAGAGAGGGGTTATTAAAACAGACTCTGCCTTCTTCTCACTCTTTTTTCCTACTTCTGCTTCGGAGCACATGGGGCTCTCCACCAAGCAGGCAAGATGTGAAGGGTCATGAATTAGGCTCTCTGGACCTAGCACGTGCCTTTCTTGTATTTTCCTAAATTCCTTATCTTAAATCTCAAATATAATACTTCTAGAGAGAAACTAATTTCTACCTGCCTCAGTTTCCCCTAAATTTTAATTATAAGTTGAATTTTAACTGTTACAAGGTAAAATTTGCATAATAGAACAAATGTTAAAAGATATCTGGATTCAAATCCCACCTTTAGTACTAGCTTCATAACCAATAAATAAACTTCTAAAAATCCTTACTTTCTGTCTTAGAATTAATACTCTAAATATAGGTTCCAAGGCAGAAGAGTGGTAAGGGCTTGGAAATGGGGGTTAAGTGACTTGCCCAGGGTCACTTAGCTAGGAAGTATCTGAGGTCAGATTTTGAACCTAGGTCCTCCCGTCTCTAGTCCTGTCTTTCAATCTACTCTGCAGCCCAGCTGCCTCCAATTTTGTAGCCTTATCTTAAAAAGTAAACCCTTAGAGGAAGCTAGGTGGCACAGTGAATGGAGTATCAGGCCTGGAGTCAAAAGAACTTGGGCTCAAATCTGATCTAACATACTTCCTAGCACCACTTGTTTCAGCCTTACCCTTTTATCTTAGAATTGTTAAGACAGAAAATAAGGGTTAAAAAACAAAGCAAACTCATTCTTTTTTTGGTTTCCTCTTGTATTACTTTTGTTTCTAGCCTCCTGTATATATTTTCCTTTGTCACTCAATCTGCTACATTCATATGAGGAATATCAATATGGAAGTCCGTCATTCAATGCTGCCAATAATGCCCAAAGTATTCATTTGAATCTATATTTCTGTGCCATTGATTCTTATTTAAAGGATAGGGTTTCCCCACATTTCAAATTGTTGGTGTAGGACTGTGGTCTTGTCATTATTAATTGCAGACTTTATTGATTATACTCTAAATATGCTTTGTGACAAATTGCTTCACCATGTTAGTACAGCTAATGCTTAAATGTCTAAT
This sequence comes from Monodelphis domestica, assembly GCF_027887165.1. Lineage (NCBI taxonomy): Eukaryota > Metazoa > Chordata > Mammalia > Didelphimorphia > Didelphidae > Monodelphis > Monodelphis domestica. The sequence goes on along the minus strand of NC_077233.1, from coordinate 285,400,595 downwards.
GAATATTTAATGCTCACAGCAGCTTTATTTGGTGCTTAAAACTGCCATTATAGATCAGCCTTTTGAAAATATGGCAGCAGCATGTGAAATATTATGTGAAAGGCCGTAAGATTTTTAAGGGATTCCTGATATTGGCATGAAGCTATGAACGTTAGCAAAGGATTGAAGGAAATTGTAAAAGAGACCAAACATTGCAAAATAGTTTATGTAGAAAAGGACAAAAAGAGTCCACTAAGGAAGTGTTGTGTGAATTACCAGATTCATTTGATATTTCAAAAATTCTTTATAAAAACCCAATAGTGGATAATAGTTGGGAATTGACTTAAAAACCTCCATCTACAGAAGGAGGATTTCTTCTGGAAACTTATAGCCTAAATAAGCTAAGGAGATGTTTTACTAAGGAGGTTTAGAAGCAAACTTAGAAACTTATAGAGGAAACCAAGGCAATATTCTTTCTGTCAGAAATAGATGCCTCAGTTGTATGCGATGCTGAATTCATTCTCTGTGAGATAAAGGTCAAGTGCTATACTCCAGTCAGACATAGGATGATCACCTGAACACAAGTCAGGATAGGCTTGCTACCTTGAGTTGTAGAGAGATGCCTTGCCTATACGTAGGACCAAGACACAATATCTCATAGCAGACAAGCATTAACAGGCCCAAGATAAGAAATTTTCCAGGAGAGAAGTCTTTTCCCCCCCAGGAAGATTCAGTAGAGATTTGAGCTGAATGCACAGTAGGGTGATGAAGCAGTTAGGACAGGTTACTCTTGATTGCCCATCCAAGAAAACTCTCCAGCTATTCTAGGAACGTTGTCTATGGATGGACCATGGACACTCAACCAGGTTATGCTGTTGATAGAGTAGGATGGAAGCAGGAATTCTTTACCTCCTACAACACGTTCATTAAACTGGTGATAGGGAGACCCAAAGACACATTTTTCTTGAGAGACAGGAATAAGGGAATGAAGACCATAATGTTGACTCTTACCATATAATTATTAGAAGCTGATATCTATAGGAAGAACATTGGGAAATATCTATGAGACCAGGAATGAATGGGTCACCAAAAAACAAATAGTTCTTTCCCATTTGCTTATGGATTTATGCAAACTGGACACATAAAGATGATGGTGAATATCGAAGACAGTTGAGCAAAGCATAATAGCCATTGAAGTGCTGTGACTTGGATAAAGTGATATTTGGGATATATCAAAGTAAGTTGGAAGTTTCCTAAAAGAGTTGGTGTCAAGGTGGCCACAATGAATAACCAATCGATCATCTAACTTATCAAAACCAACTCCTCAACTCATATCTGAAATTAAATTATCTTTTCAGGGATTTATCACAAAATTTCAGGGATTTTTGTCAATTCATTAAGAACTGTTTGAATTGCTAAAATACTGAATGACTCCTTTCATGTTCATGTGATTAAAAAAGATGACAAGAAGGATTAAGTGCAGGAAAAGCTGAATTGTCATAAAAGCCACAAAACCTTTTCAAGATCTTTTAAAGTTTTGATTAATTGCCTCATGCATGCATTAAACTGACACAGGTAGAGCAATGAAAGCCTTTAATCCTGCGTGCAAGTTCTAGACAAGAGAGCCTGTGAATAGTCTTGTACTGTGTTTTTGAATTATGGTTACAAGAAGTAAATTTGATTTGCCATCAAAGAACTTACTGATAGGATGGAGTTTTTGGTTTTGAAGTGGGCCACGACTAAATCTACACGTGGAACTAAATTAAAGTATGGATCGATAACAACCCATTAACATTTTGTCCAGTACCAACTCCGAGGCTTCTTGGCAGAGATAGGTAGCAGCACTCATCAGTTATAAATTCAGTATTCACTATTGGCCAAGGAAGAAAACTAGGAAAGTTCATTTTCTGTCCTAATGACCATATGATGCTGAAACTTTGAGACTAAAAGAATGGACAAAAGCTATGTTTTTCATAAAAACAAGGAAAAGTTTTATTAACATACTTGGTGATTTAGGCTAGAAAGAATTTTATGTATAAATTTATATTCAAGCCATTTCTAGTCGCAGATGTCCAAATAGGCATTCGGACCATCTAACATCTGAGTCTTTGTCCTAAGAAGATTTCAGGTAACACCTTTAAGAGTCTTAAATAGTGAAGATCGGAAATATTTTGATAGGATTTGGGGTTAACATTTCAGAATAGTCACCACTCAGTTCAAACTCTTCCAGGACCATTTTTGCTCAAGAGTTCTTGTGGACAGACACCATCTTTAGGTGGGTTTGGACACCAATTACTCCAGGTGGGGAGGCAGATATATTTTCTATATAAAAATGAAGTTTGGTTATTCTATTTAAAAGAGACTCTAGTCTTCCTTCCCTCTTTCCTGAGGGGAAAGTGTGACAATGGCTTATTATTGGACAAATGGTATTTTTTAAATGTTTCTATGGAAACTAAAAAGGAGATTTAAAAATATGCTTCCATAGTATTAAAAAAAATACCTCATCTATCTTATCAATAGTATGTATTGGTTTTAAGGCAGAAAAGGGGTAAGGGTTGGCAAGTGTGTTTGAGTGACTTGCCCAGGGTCACTCAGCTAGGAAGTGTCTGAGGCCATATTTGAGTCCAGGACCTCCTCTCCATCCATGGAGCCACCTACTGCCCCCTTCCATAGTATGTTGACCAAAGTTAGAGGAGCGGGTGGTGAGACTTTTGGTATTGATTGGCAAGTGCTCAGGCTCCACATTCTTGGATAAGTTCCTTAGTACGTGATCTCTTGGGTTGTATTTGTGGCTTGGCCTCTTGACCCTATCTAGGAAAAGCGGCCCGAGCTAGGAATAAGAAAACTAAACACTGCTTCTGAACCCATAGAAGTCATTGAAAGCAATGAATGTTTCTCATTTATTTTAATTTACCCCTGATCGTGCTAGTTTCACTCCCAAGTCTGCAGGGAGGATGGGGCGGAGGTCTCTCAGACTCAGAAATTGTTCGTGTTGGTATTAGACTTCCAATGAATCCACTCCTATTTCTCTTCAATGGGGTTTTACATGAATATCCTTGATCAACTGAATTTTAGTCCCTGTAGCAAGTAGGAATTGACTTAAGAAAAAGTCAATAAAGATTTCCATTTTTGACAGGTCAGGGATGCATAATAAAAATCAAACTTGTCATAAGACGGTCAGAACAATTTACTAAAAGAGGCGACAGAATACGACAGAATAAATTCCTACTTGGAATGTATGTGAAAAGTATAGACTGACCTTTCATAGGTGAAGGTGAAAAAAATTCTCAGTTCTGTTTGGCAACCAGAGAGAGGTTAGAAAATAAATTGGAAGAGCAAAATTCACATTCTCAACTCCGGGGAGTTAAGTGAGTGCCAGTGCCTAATCCCACAGAGGGGAGACTTTTCCTTTCAGAGAGGAAGAAGAGCATAGTGGGAAAACGGAATGGAGGGGATTCTGGTGTCTTTAAGGCCACTCACTCGATGGTCCCATAACTGACATCATTCTTTGTGGGCAGCTCTAGGCATTTTCTCTTATGTAGTAGACTATCAGCTCAGCAGTACAAACACTTTTACCTGCATTTAAACGGAACAAATCAAATGATGGTTCCCCAAATGTCCCCTTAGAGTCACTTTCACCGTGCACAGTCTAGAGTGGGATGTAGTTATTGCTGCATCAATATTAATAATAGACTTTGGGGCATTTTTATACCAGTAACGTAATGTGAAAGACACTGAAAACATTTCTCTTTGGAATGCGCTGCGCTTGGTCTTCACACGTGGTTCGTGAAATGCTTTCATGAAATCTGAAGACTCAGGAAGTTGTCACGGGAAGTCCATGAACCTGCTAAATGTCTCAACATCAAAAGTTAATGTGACTTTATTAGTGGAAATGAGATTGGCTGCGCCCTAAGGATCGTGGGATTGTTCCATCTCACTTGCAGCTGGAACCCTTCGTGTGTGACCTCTTCATTAGAGTTTCTTTAGAGTAGGGATTGTCCTATCTTTCTGTTTCCACCCCTTTCACTCTGTACAGCACTTTGCCTATTCTTCCTTAGCAAATGCTTCATTCATTCCTTCCTTCCTTCACTTGTGCCAGTGTCCTTTTTCATAACAAAACTGTAGGGGCACAAATCGACAACCATAGAAGAACGGGAGGTCTTTGTAAAACTTCCCACAGGAGAGGAGAGCTCCCCGACACCAGGAAAGGCACTTGTCAAGCTTGGTAGTCTCTGAGGTGGTGGCTACAACATGGCTTTATCTCATTTTCCTGGGCAGGAAGACGTTGTTCTTCTGTTTTGACGCTCTTTTCTAGAAAAGACCTTTTTAAGTGGCTCCAAGGTCCTGCTATCTAACAACAGTGTTGGTTGTCTGGAGTAGCAGCACATTTCTGGCATTTCCTCTTCGCTGGCTTAGAGAAGAGATTCTAGGCCGAAGGAAGATTTTTGTCCCTAAAATCTTACAGCTCTTGGAGGAAAAAATCCTATGCAGAGCTGTTAAATTCAGCCTGCTGTCATTCAGTTATCTGCACATTCTATAAGACCTGAAATTCATGAATTGTACCTTTTTGATGATGCTGGTGCTTCAGTCCACAAAACACATGAGCAATTAAAGATGCGAACGTTTTCCAGGTTATTCAAAGGAATGTTTCAAGTTACCAATATGGCAATGGTTGCAAAATAATCATGTGGTCTAAATCTTAATATGCATCCCGTGCCTTTATCTGGTACGGTTGAAACATGGGCGCCATCTTGTTCTTCCCTTGATAGGGAAAGGAGCGACCCTCAGAAAATGTAACTAACATAAAATCAAAGACTCACATGGCAAATATTAGAGAAACAGGATCAAATGGTTCTTAAAAATGGAAATAAGCCAAGTTCAAAGTCCTTTTCATTGGCTTCCTAAAATTAGGTAATTTTATTTTCCTAACATCTTATGGGCTGGGCACTATCAGATGGGTACTGTATAGACACACACATACCGATATGTATTTAAAGATATACATATATGGGCAAAGTTTGCTATTGTAGATGCTAGCAACGTTTACCATGTTAAAAAGGGCTTTCACACCACTAAAGAGATTCCTGTCATGTTCTTCTCATGTTGAGATAGAAGCTGTTCATATTTGGTGACCCAGTTATCTGGTCATTGGAGCTTAATCTATGGCCCACCCTACAGTTCAATCCCTGGAGCACAACTCCAATCAAGGCCATAAGTGCACATGTTTGTGTAAAAAAAAAAATCACAACATATTTTTTCCTCAAACCACATTTTTAGTTTATATTTTTTATAGAAAATTTGTCAAACAAATGATGGTGAGAAGATTGAGGTTAACGTGGTTCCTAATTCTAGTGATGCTACCTTGTATATCTATTATTTTGAAAAGCAATAAATGGCGAAGAATGGACTCAGTTTTACAAAGGACCCAGTTAATCATGGCACTGGTACTGTAAAAATAGACTTGAATCCAGGACTTCAATCCCCAGAAGTCCTTGCTTCACTTCCCCAGAATGCTTTGTAATCTCATTGAATTCTCACCTGGGCAGAGAGCAAAATCATTATTTAAAGGGTCTCCACCCACGGCGGGGTCTCTTCTCTTCCTGGCTCCGCAGGCACAGATGCATCTCATGATGTGAGTGAAATTTGGGTGGGCCTCATGGCCCACCTAGCATGTGCTTCTCTTGTATTTTCTTTATATTTTAATCTTTAATAAACCTCTAAAAGTATAATACACCTTGCAGAGAGAAACCAATTTCTACCTGCATCAGCTTCCCCAAAATTTTAATCTTTACAGTACCCAATATTCTAATATTGTATTCCCTACTTAACTCTGCTTAGAAAGATGGTACCAAGGCCAACAGTTTATGCTATTTGAAGCCATGTATGCCTTTCTCATCTAACAGCTGCTAATAAATTAATAAATCTTAGATTTTCTCCATCTAAATCTAAAAGTTTTTACTAATCAGTCATGTTTTTAAAGTGACTGATAGATACTTTTTTTTTTTTTTGGCAAACATTTGCAATAATTGTGTTCTTTTCCTGAGATCCAGGCCAGATTTTGAACTTCCTTTTGCTTTTGAACTGAGCTTTTTTCCTCTGTTCTCCTAGAAGAGCCTTACTTTTGTTTTGAACTGGCTGGAGAAAATTTTCATATTTAGGGTCACGGCTCTTTTATTACTTCTGGGTAGTAAGTTATTTTGCAGCAACTTGAGCGCATATGAATTTCTGTCTTGCATTTTTGAATTTGCTTTTACTTCTGATGGTGGTGGTACTTGGTCAAGAATTCATATTGAATTTAAGAAGTTTGCGCATACATATATGAGGTGTCCCTGTAAGGGGAAAAGGACTATTCCAAAGAGTTTCATTATACACCTTTTCATTTTGGACTCTAGGATGATAAGTGAAGAATTATTTCATCAAGGTCAGAAAGGTGCCATTAGGGTAATGGTAATTCGCATCATTTTGGGTATGGAATACCTAAGATCTTGGAGGTTTAGATAAACATAATTTTATCTTTTTACTTGAATACCCAAACCTGAATTCACTTCCCCTGTGTAATTGTTTTGATCCTTAATTACTTGGGTCTTAATGTCTGGATGACCTTGAACTCTAAATTTAGGATCATATTTAGAGTTGGAAGGGAAGACCTGAGAATCAAGTACAATTTCTCATTTTACAGATGAAGAAACTGAGGCTGAAGTAGCTCACCCAGGTTTACAAAGCTTATAAGCATCTGGGGCAGGATTTTACTGTGATATTTTCGATTTACAGCTTTGCCTTCTGTCTACCATATTGCTTAGCTAATGTTTATTTTCAGCACTACACTTCTTCCAATCCATAATTTAGACCTTCTTGCCCAAATTATCTACATAGAAAAAAAAAACACTAAGTAGGTGAAGTATATCTGTTGTCCAGATCATAATATGCATGCATTTGGATGGGTAATTTAGGGAGTTTATCCACTAATATCTGTACCTTGGATTGCCATCGCAAGTAGATGATGGGCAGAGCCTGGAGCTAACTAGGAGGAAGAGTTGGTTTGGATTTCACTTGGGAGTTGTTTGATAGAATTAAAATATCCCAAATCTTGCCCTATAATGGTTTTCTTAGTTCCCTTCTAAGGTTTTCTACCATTCCCTTTTTTCAATGATGGAAATATTTGCTTTATGCCTGGGAGAAAATATTATCTTACTATATACTTTTCAGTGTAAGAAATAACAAGTTGAGATCTTTGTCAACAATGCATCTTGGAATTACAGCTTAGTCTCTCTGTTCATAGCTGAGGATTTGTCTTAGCAGGGTGCCTTACAGAAGATTTTGCAACAGAATTCATCCATGGCACCTCGGTATTTTCAAAGCAAGGGCTTGTTAGAATGGGATTAAGAACCATCCATCCCCTTCACTGAGGTGCCACTCATGTGGAACCAGAGTAATTAGGGGTCTGGCTTTTGGTAGTAGAGCATTAGGTCTTTTTCTGTGGGGTATCTGAGGTTTCTACAGACACTAGTCAACTGAAAAGAAACAAGTCAATTTTACACAAGTCAGGCAGTTGATTATCCTGAAAAAAAAAAAAAAACGATAATCTTACTTTAGCTTTCTTTGCATCAATTAACTACTGACTCTGGCTCTTTTAACCATTGCTCATCTGCTATATTGTCTGTCGTTCCTTGTCTTCAGGAGAAAGGGAAACTCTTCTCTAAATGTCAACAGATGAACAAGTTTCTTCAATTAGTCTTTTTTTTTTAACAGAAAAAATAATGGGTTTGGTCGAGTGCTTTAGGAGATTCCTTCGAACTGAAAAATTCTATAACTGAGGAGTGGTCGGGAAATCTGTGACTTGATCATTTTAATAGAATGCATATTGCTGAGTCAGGCTGGAAGTTGGCTAACTCCCCATGTCTGGATGAAAAGCCGTGGACGGTCTTTCTAACAGATGGATAGATATTATGACTTCTTTAATGCACACAAACAAATTGGAGAAATGTGACCTGTCTTCAGAATATATTTTCACTTTTTATTGCACCCTATTACCAATGAAATCTCACACTTTATCGAGAAAATGTCAATGTAGCTTAAAGAAACTGAATGTAAGCTGCCAAAGATGTTCTGGAAGCTGCTATTTCATTTAGCTCTGGAGTTCTGATTGCTGAGGAGGTTGGTGGCTCCTCGAAAATACTTTAGACCTTATATTTTATCATAAGCTCTTTATATGCCCCCTAAAAGACTTGTCCAAAATGGAAAGATGTATTCCTATCTGCTGGGTACCATTCAAAGGACTTGGTGAACGTGAAAGACAGCATTAAACTGTTCAGTTAAACTATGCCTGTACATAATTCTCTTTAGCATCCTTCAAATAATTTGTTTGTCAATAAGAATTTCTTGAATTGTATGATGCGTTAGGTGCTATCTAGAAATGCCACGGCTAATTGTGCAATGATCAAGTAGAATGAGGTCTAATACTTAGAATACTTTTCACTTGATACTTTGTCACCAATATCTGCATTATGATATTTAGACACCAAGAATATTTTGAAGAGCTATAGAAAGCACACACATCTATATCTATGTACACACAGATGTACATACATGTATATATGTACATAATACACAAGTAATTATGTTATATAAATATAAGTATACATTTTTGTTTTTTGTTCTGACTCTTCATGGTCTTATTTGGAATTTTATGGGCAAAGATTCTGGAATAGTTGGCTATTTCCTTCTCTAACTTATTTTACAAAAGAGGAAATTGAGAGAAACAAGTGATGCACATATATAGGCATGTGTGTACACAAGTGTATATATAAGATGTCTGTCTATCTATATCTCTCTATACATATATAGTCTATTTTTACCATAACATTTATTTCTCAGGAATTTAATATTTCTTTAATTATAACCAAAGGTAAATGCATGTCTTACAGAAGGCTTCATCTGCTGCCTTGCAAACAGAACCTTCTCAGAAAATGGCACTTAAAGAAATGCTTGTTTCCACACATCAGACTTTTTTTAACTTTAAGAGGCACCCTGATGTAGTGAAAAGTACCTGAAACTGGGTGTCAGGGGGCCTTGGATCTAGAATTTTCTCTGCTATTACCTAGACGTATTACCTTGAGTAATTCACCTCCCTTCTCTAAGACTTGGTTTCCATATCTGTGTTTGGCAGCAACCATGAATGTTCTCTCTGGGGCCTGAGATGTTGGACTAAACAACCAATGTGAATGTGAATCACCTTGCTCAATGGGCCAGGTAGTAATTATGGCAATAATGATGACAGCAATGAATAACGAAACACATTATAGTTTAGAAACATATTGTTTACATAGGTTAGCCCACATAATCCTTAGAAAAAATTCTGTGAGGTAGATGGTATGAGCAAAGGGCTTGGTGTTATACAATAGCTACTATATAAAGGCTTGTTCCCTTCCCCCAACCTCCCTTCTCCCCCCACCCCAACCCCATTTCATAGAGGAGGAAGCTGAGAGAAGAAGAGCTCAAGTGACTGATCTCTGGCCACATGGCTAATAGGCAGGATTTGAGCCCAGGTCTTCCTGATTCCAAATCCAGTGCTCTCTCCACTTCATCATTCTGCTTGCCTATCCACCCTATTGATTCCAAATCTTGATCCCATGAGACCTGCTGACACAGGGGAGAGGCAGCGTCTAAAAACATTAATCAGTGGTGCCACCTTGAGCCAACATGGAACTGTCAAGAGGCCTGCAGAATGAGAGGTGCATTATGGACCCATTTCAGTCTATTGACATCTATGGGATCCTCAAGAATTCTAAACAATTATAATGGAAGGAAAGGCTAAATTTTAGTACCTGTTTAATGAAAAAAATGTAATTCTGTCCTCCCCTCCACACCCAAACACTGCCTGACACCCTGAAATCTCTCCATTGGCCACTCGGGCATTAATGGCCCTCAGGTTAGGAGCCCTTGCTCTAGATTCTTGCGGTAGTGGGTCACAGGGGCCACAGGAAATGTAGACAGAGCTTTAGAGTACAGCAGAAAGAAATCACATCAGTGTGTCAACCATTGGTAGCTTCTGGTCGCCATAGCAGGCACGAACTCCAAGGAAAAGCACTGCTGAACAACCGAGTTAGAGAAGCTTCAGAAGCGACACGAGGAAGGGTAGCTCCTAGGTATCTCCTTCAGGAGGACGCTTGCTTGACTGTAGAGTATTTAGGGAAGACTAGCACCTCTGGTGGTTTCGGGGCTGCTCTGCCATCTTCAGTGTCCATCTGGCACCAACTCTCACCTGGTAAATCCTTACTGCAGACTGGCTAACCCAAGTCCATACCAATAGACCTCAAACCCATCCGTGACCAAGGAGGACGTCTGCCCCAAGTGTGTGTCGACTCACTGTGGAACAAGAGGATGTAAAACCATTTGTTCCAACATGCCATGAAGCCACCTGACGCAGGCACTCTGGAGTGGGCTTAGACCTTGGTCAGAGATCTGTTGTCTTCACTTTTGTCCTACTGCTAGACTTCAATCACACTGAAAGAGAGTGAGCCTGTGTAGCTCTGCCTCACTTAAATACAACTCATGTGCAAGGCCAGACAGCACTCTCATGATATCATGGCTCCTCTTCCTTAAGGCAAACAACCACTGATCACAGATAAATGGCTGAGACGATACTGGCCTCTGGGGAAGAAGGGCTGTTTGTCGGTGGGTTTTAGGATTTTATATGAACCGTGATTCAGTCTATTGGTTTTCTATCACTTACAAGTAAACTTGATCAAACTTTTGAGTTTTGTGGGCCCGTGTGTGTGTGTAAAGGAAATTAGTGATTCACTTTAGGGATGGCGATGCTCATGTCAGATGCTGAAGTTCTCAGATTATGGAGCAGGAGGAGGAGGAGGAGGGAATAACTGATTTAGAGAAGTGAGAAGTCCTTTAAAGTTCATCTTAGCTCTTCTTGCCAAGCCTCTGAGACAAGGGTGACATATTTTGAGATTATAATCGGGTTTCCATCCCTCCCCAGCTTTGAGTCCGGTGTAAAAAGGTAAGAAAAACAAAAAGAAAAGAAAAGGTTCCACTCAACTCCAAATAGTCTATTTAGGTTGAAATATGGAGATTGAACAAGTTACTGTAGTCATGTTTTCACAGATTGTTTTCTTTACAGAAAAATGAGCCCCTTTTGGTACCTCCTTAGCTTTTCTTGAATTTTTTTCCTACACAAATATATTTGTGAGTAGAATTCACAAGTATAAAATAGAAATATGTTTGGTACTGTTGTTCTGAAAGAAATATTCTTCATCTCCAAGATTGCCAATTTTCTCCAAACTAAATATAACATAATGGAATTTTCACTTAAAAAAGAGAACTCTAACAAAGCATATTTGCTTTTATAATCAAGGGCACTCTTAACCCATGGGTTGAAACTTCTTCCAACAAGAATTCTTATTGCGTATCTATATGCATACATATGTGTCTGTGTTCCAGGTTAAAGTGAAAATAATGGCAAATTATTTTTCTCCAACGTGTCTTCCCATTAGATTGAATGTACATTATGAGCCTGGCCCTGAGCCTGAGCCGTTAGTTAAAAAAAACTTATGTCAACTCTTTTTTCCTATGGTGGTGTCTACCTTTCCCCATTATTTGAAAAATATAGGCTTCTTTCCTAGGAGCAGAAATGAACTTCGGGTTTTTCCCTGCCTTTATCGAAGAATTACTACCAGATCGCTGTATTCATTTAGGCACTTTTGTTTCCTCTTATTGATTGTAATCTCTTAATTGTCTCTTCCACATTAGAGCTCTCCACTGAGTAGAGGACTCTGCCGTAGTCAAAGCCCTCAGAGCAAAATCAGTTAATGTATTTGGGAGCGTTGATGTTAATTAAATGAGGGCACCCCTGGAGTCGAGATCAACCCAAAGATGGATTTTTTTCAAACGTATGTCTAAGAAACCTCAAACGAGCCTCTGCTTTGCAATGTCGACAGTTAGGTTTTTGTTGTTGCTTTTCCTTCTCGTGGAACAAACAGATCTTTTCTTCACTGGCCCTTTTTATTCTACAACTGGCAGCATTCTGTACCGCACACCTGGGAGCAGGCAGGCAGGACCGTACCTTATGATACAGTGCCAGAATGAGATCTAGAAAGCCAGAGTCAATGGGAGAAAGGAGTTTTTGATAGGAAACTCTGAGGAGGTCTTCCCTAGGATGGAGTAGAACAGATTCTGAGGGGAAACAAGATTTTTATTCAGTTCAATTTTGTGATTCTGATGTGATAGGCACTCTACCTGGTCCTGGGGGAACACAAAGACAAGAGGAGCCCTGTTTCTGTCTATGGATGTAATTTCTGAGTGCGGCAGCTCTCCACAGTACATCATTCCTCCCAGAGAGGTTGTGTGGACATATCTGCATTCTCTTGGCTGGCTCAATCCAAACTGCCCTCATTGGCAAGTTTAGGTTCCCACAGTAGGTCCACCATCACAAAGTAACACTCAAAGTATCTTAGGAGTACCTAGGGGTAACCCTATGGGAGGACAATGCACTCTCCTTACTCACCATCTTAGCTCTTGAGATCCCACCAATTTGCTTCTGCTTACATAGAACTAGTTGCTCACAATGATAACACAACCATTTACTTAGCAATAAGGTAAAATAAATTACAATAATATGAAAGGTTGTTGTCCAATCATGTCTAGCTCTTTGTGACCTTAGTTTGGGGTTTTCTTGGCCAAGATATTGGAGTGGTTTGCCATTTCCTTCTAAGTCACTTTACAGAAGAGGAAACTGAGGCAAACAGGCTAATTGAATTGTCCAGGGTCATGTAGCTAGAAAGTATCTGAAGCCAGATTTGAACTCAGGAAGATGAATCTTCCTGACTTCAGGCCTGGCATTCTAACCACTGTACCACATAGTTGCACAATATATCAGATGTAATCATATATTCAGTTAAATATAAGAATAATAAAACAATCAACATATAAACCTGAGAGACACCATCCTACCACAGCACTTCATATCTGGAGGAAACTGGGTACACTTATAGAAAACTGATCTGGAGGGTGTGAGTGAAAAAAACTCAGGGCAACTCCATTCTAGAAGGGTAAACTTTTATGTCATCTATTTCAGTTATCACTAAAAGCTCCTTGATGAACGTACTACATATGTTGAGCAGATGCTTCTGTTGTTAAACTGAATTTTCCACAATGTGCTTAACACCTCAAAAATTGACTGATGTTATAATTCAGGACTTGATTTATTGTTTTGTGGATTGCCTAGACTTAAAGAAGTGGAGTAAATAATAATTTGAATTAAGTTTAAAATTATGCTGTATGCATTTTTTGAGGGGCAGTCAGTTGCTGAACTAGTTTCAATTATTTAAAATGAAAATCATAGTGGTACTAAGAGAGGACTTGGTTGTGAACCAAGAATTTCTAATCCAAAATTCAATGTTTTCCACTGCATTGCCTGCTTTCTCAAAAGTTCCAAAATACCCAACTTGCGCATAATGAATTTGATTGTAAAAATTTATAACCAAATACATATGATTGTTGAATCATACTATTCAGTATTCTTTGCTATACTTCATGTTCTTTCCCTCTCTTTCTCTTACAATTCCACTGGGTTTTACATGTATCATTATCAAGACCTATTTCCCTATTATTGATTGCACCAGGGTGATTTGTTTAGAGTCTACATCTCCAATCCTATCCCCATCAATCCATGTGATCAAGCAGTTGTTTTTCTTGTGTGTTTCTACTCCCACAGTTCTTCCTTTGGATGTGGATACATTCTTATAAGTCCCTCAGAATTGTCCTGAGTCATTGCATTGCTGCTAGTAGAAGAATCTGTTACATTTGATTGTGCCACAATGTATCAGTGTCTGTGTACAATGTTCTCCTGGTTTTGCTCCTTTCACTTTGCATCAATTCCTGGAGGTCTTTTTAGTTCACATGGTATCCCTCCACTTTATTATTCCTTTGAGCACAATAGTGTTCTGTCACCAACATATACCACAATTTGCTCAGCCATTCTCCAATCAAAGGGAATCCCCTCATTTTCCAATTTTTTGCTACCACAGAGAGTGCAGCTATGAATATTCTTGTACATGTCTTTTTCCTTATCTCTTTGGGGTACCAACCCAGCAGTGCTATGGCTGGATCAAAGGGCAGACAGTTTTTTAGCGCCCTTTGGGCATAGTTCCAAATTGCCCTCCAGAATGGTTGGATCAAAGAAATATAATTTCTTCCTGGCCCACGTTTAAATCTTAAATTTTTCCAGCATGACAGGAGTCAGGGCTTGAATTCCACTGTTATAATCTTAGAGAACCCAGGTGAAGAGTTGTTCGTCCTTTGTTTTGAAATGGTCTGATGACATCCTAGGGTGATGTCTTGACTTGTGGGTGAATTGAATCTAATTGAGGCAGAATTGCATGCATCACATTGATGTCCAGTGGCATTTTAAAAAAATTAAAATTTATTGAGTTTTGTTGCATTAAAATAGCCAATTATCTTTCTCCTTTACCTCCCTCCCCCCACTATAGATAAGGCATCATTTGGCAAAAATATATATGTATACATAAAAGTATGTCTTTTGTATTAAGCAGTTCTTTCTTTGGAGGTGGACATACATGCCATTCTTTAAACAATATTTCTATGTCTTTATCATATATATGACATAGAACCTACCTCCCAGGGTTGTTGTGAGGATCAAATGAAATATTTGTAAAGTGCTTAACACAGGGTCTGGCATATAAAAGATGCTTAATAAATTTTTATTCCTTTGCCTTCTCTCCACTTTGCTAGGCTTCCTCCCAATCAGAAAAGTATCTATGTTTATAATGATGAGATTCTATAAACTATTTGTCTATACTATAACTATAAACTATAACTTGGGATGAGTGTTTGAGATTTCTGTTAGTTTATAAAAGATGAACAATATTTATATATGTCAGATCATTGAAACCATCTTGTATTCTCTGGTACCACAAGAAAAAAGTTGTATAAAACCGCTTTTTAAAAACTCTCACCTTCCATCTTGGAATTCTGTGTATTGTTCCAAGGCAGAAGAGTGGTCAGGGCTAGGCAATGGGGGCCAAGTGACTTGTCCAGGGTCACACAGCTGGGAAGTATCTGAGGCCAGATTTGAACCTAGGACATAAATAACCACTTTTACAGAAATTATTAGTATGCAAAAGACTCAACCTAACGCAAGCAAGAAGAGAACTTTACTCTGTGGATCAAACTTAAGTGGAGTGTGAAAATATTTTTTGATTAAAATTTAATAATAAATAGAGAGAGAGGGGGCAGCTGGGTAGCTCAGTGGATTGAGAACCAGGCCTAGAGATGGGAGATCCTAGGTTCAAATCTGGCCTCAGATACTTCCCAGCTGTGTGACCCTGGACAAGTCACTTGGCCCCCATTGCCTAGCCCTGACCACTCTTCTGCCTTGGAGCCAATACGTAGTGTTGACTCCAGGACGGACGGTAAGGGTTTAAAAAAATAAAAATAGATGGAGAACTAAGAGTATAATGGAAAGAACCCTGGGTATGGAATCAGGGGACCTGGGTTTGAATCTTGGCCCAGTTACCTATTTTGTTTATTCCTTTGGATGCACATAATGTCTCCTATGGAATGAAATCTCCTTGAGGGCAGGTTTCATTTCTGTTTTTGTATCTGTAATACACCTTTCTTGGCCCATATTAGGCACTTAAAATAGGTAATTAAACAATATGTATTTATTACTACTTACTGATAGTGGGACCTTGGACACACCTCAGGACCTCAATTTTCTCAATAACTAAATGGTCTCAAGGGTTCTTTCCAGCTCTAAATCCTATGAGGAAAAAAAAAGTATTATGAAAGCTTTCCTTAAAGCACATTATTAGCCACCTCTTCAGGGGAGACCAAGGCTGAAGGGAAAGAAGGCAAATCTCTAGGTTCCCATTTTATTTTATTTCATTGAACTTGTAAGGGGAAGTTTTGTAAGTTTTATTCTGAATCGTTCATTTTCCCAATTATGTTTCATAGGGTCCTCTTTTACATGGGCCCTTTTTTGTCACAGAATTTTTATTCAGATCATTCAGCACATCTTGCTTGGTGATTCTGGTCCATGTTTCCGGAATCTGACCTCTTTCCTTGAATGTGAACTTGTAATGTTCTAATTGTGTCCTGAAGCGACACCCAAACCATTTCCAGTATGGCTGGGTATATGTGTCTGGAGTGATGCTCCATGTGGCATATTCACTGCCTGCCTGGTAAGTCTCGTATGGGAAAGTCTTATCTTCATCACGAGCTCGATGAAATGAAACATCACTTGTTACGTAGCTGGTTCAGAAACCAAGGGAAAACTCATCAGTATTGTGCCAACCTCCACCACTGACAGCATGAGAACGATGGAAGGGGGCACACAGAATTGTTTGGATCTTTAGATGCCAGAGTTGACTCCCAAATAGCAGAGAAGATGATCCTAAAATAGTCCAAATGGTAACTTAAAATATCATTCAATTTGTCAGTTCTTCTGTTTCCACAGTAGGCTTTGACCTCTTTCTTAAAGTCATTTTTGAAAAACCCTTCTGGTTGATGGCTATATTGCTGATAATGCACCAAATTTTCTTCCTTAGCCAGAGAGATGAGAATGTTTTTCCAGCTTGGATCAGTTTCCACTGAAGGAAGGCCAGTTAGCCCTAATCTCCCCTAGCAAGGTTAAGGGCTACCTTTTCCCCGATGGCTATAGGAAGGGAAGCAGTGAGTTTATTCCCCAGAAAGTCAGCGAATGTTGTGATGGAGGTTGCACCCTGGCAGGAAATCCTAAAGCTCATAAAGAAACCCTCTCTAGCTTTCTAGATATGTGACAGGATCAGGTGCTCTCTTGAATGCTTTGTGCATATCCCAAAAAATAGCTGCTGCTCTTCGACACAAAGAACAAATCCATTTTATATTCATTTGTATATGTGTACTGAGATTTATTGGATGAAGAACCAGTTTCCTTATCTATCAATCGCAGTATTTCATGGAAATAACTTTTGTTATAATCTCCTCCCATTTTTGAATTAGACTCAATTGTTTCATTGACCAGAGACATGATGTCTTCGGCAGTTTGCTCTTTGATCACCTTATCAGTGTCTGCTATGGAGGGTGTGTCTAAAGGGAAAGATATTTTTTCTTCATTTTGACATGTTTTTCATAATCAATGGAAAATTTTTTTCCTTCTGGAACAAGCTTGAAGTTTGCTTCTGACATTGGGCTCCTGTTTAAAATGCTCTAGAAGGACATTCTCCAAATCCACATCAATATTGAGGTTTTCAGCAGTAGAAAAACTTGAAGACACTTCACAGACCCACATTGACCAATTTTCTTTCATCCTAATCTAATTCTTTACCCATTACTAGTAAAGCCACATCTCTACTTCTCAACAGCCGTTTTTCATATTCTGATTTCTTATTATCCAGTTTATCTTGACTTTTGCTCAAACTAAGAAAATCAATGGACTTTCTGGTGATTTCTGAAACAAACGCCTCCTTAAGATTTCTAACTTTATTCTCAAAATTTCCCTTCCACTGAATCAGGATTTCATTGTCTCTGTCTTCATCAAAATACTTTTGAAGCTCTTGCCTGATTGCTTCATATTTTTCTGCAACATTTGCCTCAGTAGAACTTCTTGTGAGATCCTGGATTTCTCCATTTTGAATCTGATTGGCCAACTGGTTTTCCAACACTAATAAATGACTTCTTAGCTGCCAGGACCAGTTGTTATCCATTGTCTCAAGATTGCTTATGGCCATGATCTCCCTGTTATTCTTAAAGCTAAAGATGAAGTTTTCATTCACCAAAGCTTCCACAAATCCTGGATCTGAACTTTTACCTCAGACATCTTCAGGATGCTGCCCTTGGACTCTTCTTTGGCAGCCAAGAGAACTCCTTTTTTAAGATCCTGGATGTTGTGGCTCTAAGTGGGGTTGGGAGCAGCCATCGGAGGATCCCCTTCCCATAGATGAGCAAAATAGTGGACCTGGGTGTTGACATCAAACCGAATGACATCACTGAAGCAAGTAATATCTGTGCTTTGTTCCTGTTCTGCAGTCTGACTGCCATTTTAGCCAGTCTCCCCTGCAGTCTTCTTTTCTCTTCCATGTTCTGATCTTTGGCAGTCATTTCCCCCACATCCTGATGGACAAAGAGACAGCTTGGAGAAATGTTTACTTGTTTCATTCTCAGGCCTGCCCAGCAATTTGCAAAATACCTTGCATTTCTGAAGGATTCTCTCCAAAAATATTGATCAGTCAGATTTCCAAGTTCAGTGACGAAGGTTGTCAGCTCACTGTCCCAATTCTGTGACTTGGTCATAAGTTCTGGGGCCCGGAGCCCTTCTGTGTCTACTGCAAGGACAAAATCAAAGCCCAACTCGTCCTGCAGGGTTTCCTCCACCTTCACTAACTGAATGTAGGCTCCTCTTGTGCATCACCCTGCACGGACATTGAACTGAAGGCCAAACATTGCATTCAGCAAAGTGGACTTCCCTGTGCTTCGGAGATCAAGAACAGAGAACAAAAAGCGTTTTGTCTTCAATTTTCTCAATCTGTCAAACAGCTGCCACTCACTTCAGGGGTACACAGGCAGCATCCCCATCCATCAGCACAAGGGGATATCCAGAAACCACCAGGTCGGCAGCAATCTGAGGAAGAGAGAAGACCCCAGTATGCCTTTGGGATGAAACTTCTTCCAAAGCTTCAGAGATCTGGCCAATGAGGAATCGCTCATCTCCTTAGAAACAGTTTCTAGCTCCATTTGGTGGCATTTTATGGAGACATCCTTGGATCCCTTGTTTTTCTGCAAGTGGCGGCCACCACAACTGCTTGTGCCTCTTCTAAAGCATTTCCGGGTGACTTTTGGTCAGGGTGTCCATAAACATTCCCAGCCACTGCAGGAAGTACAACTGAGTTTTGTTGTCTCTCTCAGTGAGATTGGAGCACTTCCAACACAGATGGCATTAAGTCATTGAGAAGAAATGCCCTCTTTAGCGGTGTTTGTCTTACTATTTGCTTTCCTGTCTCAATCTCTCGATTGTGCTGTTCAAGGCTACGGTTCCCTTTCTCAGGTGACAAAGGTCCTTATCCCTCTTACACCACGGGTGCCAGAGCTCTCCTTGAAGAGGCAATACTTTCTCCTTCATTTCAGACAACTTCATCTCTTTCATGAGGGCCATCAAAGTCTCTGCCTTTCCCTTGGCCTCCTGACACTCCTCTGTATCCAGGTCTACAAGAAAGCCATCCTGGCGAGCCACATCTGCACAGTCTTCCAGACTGAGAAAGGGACCTGAAGACTTGAGCAGGCGATTGATGACCCTCGTGAGTTCATCTATTCATTCTGCCTCATTTCTTTTCCTGATCCCAATTCTCACTTTCTGGCCAGAATCATTGCTTGCAGTCTTTGTCGTCGAACAAGTACGCCAAAGGTTTGGGTGACTCCCACAGATCGTGGACCATTGTCCTGTCCGCTCACTTATCAGAAGCAGACACAAGGACCACTGTGACGGGAGCAATTTCCTGCAGAAACCCGAGCTGTGTCTCCTAGTCTTTGGCATCTCCATGGAGATTGGTGAAAGCAACACGGCTTTCAAATCTATCCTCAGCTCTTCCCTCTGGGAAGAACCAGGAGATTTCTACCCCCCCACCAAGAGGCAGGACTTGCTGCTTCCTGGGCAGTGATGGTGGAAAAAAGTATCACGTTTGTGCTTACTCAGCAGAGAGTTCACGCTCTGAGATTTGGAAGACGTAGCAGAATTCACAACTCTTATAAAAGACATGGAGGATAGGAACTTGGAAGATAGATTGGTTATGAAAATTAATGACTGTCTTCTCCCTCTGATTTCTCTATCTGTCTCCAGTTTCTCTTGATTTGGCTGAAAGACCAAAGGGGGAATTCTATTACAGAATTAGAGGGATTGGGCACCACAAGAGGGAGAGCAAATTGGCAGATGGAAAATTTGTTTGAAATAGTGTTGTCTCATGAAGTCATCTGCACAATGAAAAATCATCTGGATGTCCAGTGGGTGAATGTGGGGCTGGCTCGTGGTCAAGAGGACAGAGGGCATGTCACTATCATTAAACAAATCATAAGGATCTCAAGTGTCACCCTCAAGGTTTCTGAGAGTCAGTCTGACCAGTCATTGTGTCTCCCCTCTATTTTGCAGACGAAGTATCTAAGTCTGTAATCGAGAATCAATAGTTTCTCTAGGAAATAAAATGGTAACTGATTTTCTTTGTGTGGCAAATCAGATGGAAATGAGCCCGACCCATCTTCCTTGGATAGTAAGGCTCCAGATCAAGCCTCTTGGCTAGGTCTAAAAAGGTGGAAGTTATCCCTTCATGCTGTTTGATGGTAACTGGTTCTGGTTCACATCACTTTTTCTTTCTCTGAGAGACACTTTCCACTTTTGTTCTCCTGGTCCATCTGTCCACAGTTCAATATAGCTTCATATTCTCCACTGAGGAGGAAATTCCAATCTTTCCTCAGTTTCCCAATCATGACCTGCCCTGGGTTTTGAGAGTATATGAAACACTTCTTTGGACCATGACAGTCCCATGTGAGATTGCATGAGCTCCAAACATTGCTTCTTTTCTTCTGAAGACCCAGAAATAGGACCAGTGGTAACTGAGTCCTGTGAACGGAAGGAATGCCTGAGCCAAATAGCCACACTTCTTAAGGTTCTGCCATTTTTCATGGGCTTCTTTCATGTCGCATAACAGGAAATGGAATTCTTCACGTCCTAGGAGATAATGAAAGGTTTGATTTTTCTCCTTGTACCCTGCACCAACTGCAATGGAAAGTAACAGAAAGCGTGCCTGACTCTCTTGACTGTTTCAAGGCCTTCAGAAAGGATCTGAGAAGTGGCCTTTCTTCGAGCTTCTTCCATCTTTCCCAAGAACTCTGTTAGGATTTATTTCGAGAAGGTTATTTTTTTCCTTTTCTAAGAGTTGAAGGAAATCATCCATTTCTGTAACCTGTATACGTGGTTGCTGCTTTGCTGAGTGGAAAATCCACTGCATGATTGAGTGACTCTGAGAGAAGTCTTTCACTTGATAGACATGAGGATACAGAAGGCTACGCAGCTGAGATTTGATGAATTTGACTTCAGGAATTGGGAACTCCTTGTGAAAGTTCTAAATGTCTGCCAAGAACTGCTGCAGAGACGGGTTTTGGAGATAGATGTTAATCCAAGGGTCATGGTTCCTGGTCTTCTCACTCAGCTTTGGCATGAAATGCATCAGTTTCAATTTCTCCTGAGGCTCAGTAGTTCCCCCAGATTGTACTTCTTCTAAAAAAGGCACAGCATCATCGATGGCACTCAGACTTTCCTCTCCCTCCTGGGTTCTTGCATGTTTGCCAGTCAAGGCTGCGTAAGTGTCTGTGAGGCAGTGAGTTAGTTGAAGGGGATCCTGAAAATCCTGTCTGTGATGAGACAGAATTATGTCCCAGACAGGCACTCACTGATGACCTCAGTCAGTGACACACCAGCTGCCATTACTGGCCACAAGACCAGCTTTCCATTGTGGAAGAGAATCCAGCTCTGGGGGGCCTCCTGTTTGGAATACAGACAATTGGAATCTTCCTTGCAAATTAGTGGAATTTGTATTATGAGAAGCCATTTGAGATTGAGTCTGATATATTCATTCCGGCTCCAACTGTCACCCCCAAACCAGAGTATCTGCCTCCAATATACACATTGAGGGCCTTTGAGGCTTGTTGCTTTACAGCATGAAGCTCCTGTGACTGGAAGAGCTTTCTGCCAGAATATTCCTCCCCAATGCAATGGGCCCTGGTTCACACGAGAGCCAAATCTGCGGGGAAATGCCTCTGGTCTTTGCCTCAGACCTTGAGTTTTCTGAACTGTCGGAGTGGACCAGGAGTTCCTCTACTGTTCTAACTCCTGCACAGCTGACCTGCTAAGACAGCTGATCTTGTGAAACGTGGCAGCAAGCCAGTGGGATGGAGCTGAACCTGGTGATGTAGCTGCAAGTGTTCTCAGTGGTCCTTGTGGAGTTCTCTGGAGTCAAGATCTGGCATTATTGGTGCTGGACCCCAGGCTCAATCCCAGCCTCCACCCTTGGCCAAGGAGCTGACTTCTCCATGCTGTGGGTAAACAGACTCTTCACGAGAAGAAGGACATTCTTGGGTTTCCCTCCGTGTCCCCCGTTCTGGGCTGAGCAGAAAGATGTTCTCTGGGAGGCCGAGCAGTTCCTCTCCTCTCCAGAAGATCCTCAGGCTGGCCAGTTTGGTACATTCCCTGCAGGGCCGCCTGGAACTGGTTTCGGGAGCTCCCTGTCAGGAAGAGTCTCCCTCTTGGAGAGGGTGCCTTCCATGGGCCTGAGGGGTTCCTTCTTGTTTTCTATAACCTCTGTTAGGGGCTACTTAGTCAGTGGCCAGGACTCTGGTGGGACCTCCATGGCCTGCCTCTGCTCTTCTTTCATCCTCATAATCTCTTCCTGACAGCCTTTACCTGCTGTCTGCATCTCCTTCGGTTCTATCAAGGCTGCCGTGCCCTCTTTTGTCTCTCCTTCACTGTCACCCAGGATGTCTCTTGCATCTCCCCTGATCCCTGGGTGCTGGACCGCTGAAGGAGTCTAATGCCTGGGATTCCAGTGTCAGAACTTCCCTCTGTTCTAGGTGGTGTAAGGCTTGGACAGAGGTCACGTCCAAGCTTCCCTGCAGCTCAGAGACCCAGGACTGGGATTCAGGCCCACTTCTTGCAACCTCTTCTCCAGGGCTCTTATTCCAGGGATCCCTTGGTGTAGGCATGGGTGATCAATGTGAAGGAAATCAGTCTGGGGGGCTCCTCCAGCTCCAGCAATGAACTTAAATGGGCCTTTAAAGGGTCTGTTGGATCAAGACCTCTGTAGCGCCTGCTTGACATTTCTGGATTTTTTGTTCAGTCTTTGTAGCTCTGGTGGCCTCAGGAGAGACCCACCTCCCCATCCCAGTAAACCAGGAGGCCAACGATGCGTCTCCCATGAATTGCGCCACTTTCTCAAATTTTGTTTTTACGAAAACTGCCAGATGTTTGCTTGGCCCGATCTACTGTCCACTCCTCTGGGGAACACGGGCAAGAGAAAGTGAAGGGCACGCAAAGGGCTTTCTTGGTTTCAATAGGCTCATGATGCCCACTCCGAGAGGAACGCTTTGAAAGCTTTCTCCTTGGGAACAATGCTTCAACTCAATGCAGGAAAGGCTGCATTGAGCTCAGTGAAAATGCACTAGACTAGACCCCAATATTGGCCCCGAAAATCATTTTGGCTAAATTATCTTTGAGGCCAACTAAAAAAAAACCTGGCGTCCCATCAGTATTGGGTCGTCACTTGATCCTTTTGTTGGTTTTTTCAACCCGAAGGATACTCCAACACATTTTCATATGTGTGTATCTGTTTTTGAGCCCTTATTCATTCAATATCTGGACTGAATATCCAGAGAATAATAAAACTCAGGATTTTCTTTTGTGGATGCTGAAGTCGACTTTACAACGAATATCCCGGTTTATCCCCATTTTTGGATGCTGGAATTTCTGGAATGTGTCTCTGTTGTGGAGAATTGTTCATCTTGGCTACCAGTGGGGGAAAAAGAGAAGGGAAATGAATGCATTTGCTTTTGGAGTTATAAAAATTTAAGGAGGTGAGAGAAATGCATCCTGTTGTTATGGTTTAGGGGACACCTTTGGGAGAACGTGCCTTCCATTTTCAGGAAGAATTCTTACCCCGAGGCTATCAGCACAAGTGGGAAACAGGATCCAGATTGACAGATGAGAGTTCATGTTTAATTTGACTCCATAAATGTATATTTACATAGTACTTCATTTACTGAGCATTATAGAGGAATGAGGTAACCCAAGTGAGTTTTCCAGATCAGTTTATCCTTCTAACCACTAAAAAGGTATTTAATTTCAATAATTTTGGATGGATATCTTTCTAAAATGTATCATACCCCATACTTCTTTCTTAATATATATTAAACATAGCATAGATTAAATTGCTTGCCATCTCAGGGGAAGGGCAGAGAGAAGAAAGGGAGGAAATTTGGATATTATAATTTCAGAAAATATGTAAAAATGGATATTAAATGTAAATGAGAAAATAAAATATTAAATTAAAAAATAAGTAGTTCATGATATTGGGGTTCAAAGTTCTATTGTCAATGATATCAGGAAATTTTACAATTTTTTTTTTTTGCAATTTCTACCCTCTCCCCCTTTTTTTCCTGTTTGTAGTTTTTCTTCCATTTTCATCCCTGATGACACTTGGGTTGATTTTGCTTAGTTGGATATTTTGCCAAGTTTTCTTTAAACTGGTTCTACCCTTCTCTGTTTCCTTGGGCTTTATGAGGTGATAGTCTTTATAATCATCCATCATCCTTTTTGTAAGGTTTGGCAAATAATAAATTCTGATAAATTTTGAGTACACGTGACGACCATACACTACGCTAATGGTCCTAAACTAGTGTTTCTAGTTTTCCCACCAATTTTATATAGTTCTGACTCTTGTCATCTTGTCAGGTTATCATTTAGTATAATGGGATCAATCCAACAACTCAAACCAATCCACCAAGAACAATAGCACTTATCAAGTGCCCACTATGTGCAAAGTACTTTGATAGTAGGCACGAGTAACAAAAAACCAACCCCAAATTTTTTCTACTGGGAAGAAATAGTCCTCATATCTAATGATCAGGAAAGTCTTTCTCTAGGAGGTGGTACATAGCTAAGCTAGAAATTTCAAGAGGTAGAGAAAAGAGTACATTTCAGGCACAAGTAGATACATTGAGTGAGGGACTCTGGGACATTTCTTTAAGAAGAACTTTAAAGAATTGATTTGGAGTTATCTATTTTGGCTACTCAAAAATTCCTTTTTTTCCCATCTTTCTTCTTATAAAAGTTCCAGGGAAGTAGAGGTTGGATAACAAAATAAATGTTCTGTCATTGGACTGCAAAATTGAAATAAGCAGTTCTTAGTTTGAGCCATTTCCAAGTAAGGCATTTTAATATTGGAGAATCCAGACTTTGCCTGAAACAGGGAAACAGATCCACTCTTAAAATGTTCTTATTTTAATAGCATTTAAATAAATCTACTCCTTTTTTTAGTCAACCAAAGCTTGATATTTTTCAATCCAGTTTTTTTAATGTGAAACATATTTAGTAATGGGCTAAATTCTAAATTGTTATGCATCTTTCTATTGCCTTTTGGGTTATTTGTAGTTTCAATTATTCTCAAACTGTGATGTTTCAGGATTTATAGTCTTAAAACATCCCTGCAAAATATTGGTATCAAAGATGTTGCATTTAGCAGGAGCTTACAGTCTGGTATTCCATCAATAAGTTCCTTTTGTTCAGTTGTGTTTAGCTCTTTGAGACCTCATTTATCATAAATACATGTGGGGTTTTCTTGGCAGGGATACTAGAGCGGTTTGCATTTCCTTCTCTAGTGGATCATTTTGTCAGGCAATCAGAGATTAAATGACTTGCCCAGGATCACACAGTTAGGAAGTTTTGGAGGATGAATTTGAACTTAGGTCTTCCTGACTCCAGGCTCAGTGCTCTTAACCACTGAGCCACAGTTGCCTTTATTAAACTCCTATTATATGCTAAGCTCTGTGGAAACAAAGGCAAAACCAATCCTAGCTCTTGTGTTCATAGTCCAGGGAGAAGACAACCTACAAGGAACTATGGACAAAAAAAATGAAACACAGACACATGTGTGATAAATTGGAGATAATCTTCAAAGGAAGACCCTTAGATTTTTCTTAGACCATAACCTTCTGTTTTAGAATAAATCTTAATTATCAGTTCTACGGCAGAAGTGGTGAGGGAGACAATGGAGTTAAGTGATTTACCCAGGGTCATACAGCTAGGAAGTACCTGAAGCTAGATTTGAGCCTAGAACCTACATTCTCCAGGTCTGGTATCTATTCACTGAGCCACCCAGCTGCCCCTCGAAGATAGTAAGATTAAGAAGGACTAGGAAAGTTTCTTGCAAAAGATAGGAGTTTTTATGAAGCTCGAAGGAAGCCAGGGAAGCTAGGAGCAGAGATGGGGAAGGATTTTTGCATTCTAGGCAGGGGGACCACCAGTGAAAATGACCAATGCCAGGAGTGAGAAACAGCAAGGAGACCATTGTCCCTGGATGGAAGTGATGTGGAAGACTAAGACGCAGTCATCTTAGACAGGAGCCGTGGGAAGGGGTTAGGTTAGGAAAGCTTCTAAGAGTCAAATAAAGCATTTTATATTTGATCCAGGGGTAGAGGAGCTGCTAGAGTTGATTGAATGGGTGTGTGTGTGTGTGTGTGTGTGACATGCTTAGTCATATTGAAGAAGTTAAATTTTGTTCAGTTTCCCAAACGTAATCCTGCCTGGTGAGTGGCCAAAACACACGTATTGACGGATGGATCTAATGGGCTTCCCATCCAGCTGCATGTTAAAAGCTGAGCAATGGGCATTTTTGGTTCTCTCCTTCCTCTTGTTCACAAGGTATGAATGATTAAACCAACGTCTTCCTCATGGCTGTGGATTTCACAGAGGAGACTGCAGTGTTCCCAGGTTGGAAGCAATTTGCTCTGTGTCCTCTCTGAAGAAGAGCACTTGGAGTCCCCATTATGAATTTGCAACCCTTCTTTTGTTTGAGGTTTGTGGGAATTTGGCAAACCTCTGATTATATATACTCAAATGGTTCTGTGATGCTGTTCATTTGGATGTTGCCTTCAGCAATGAAGAACCCAGACCATTCCTGCCTGTTCATTCTGTGTGACTCTTGTCTACGTCCTCCCATCAATTTTCCATTGGGCCCATTGGGTAATGGTGTGGTACCCAGCAACATGCCGGGGATCCTTCTTGCTTTCTTGGGATATCAAGAGGGATTTGGCTTTTCACCTTTCACACATAACCTACTTCCCTTATTTTTTGATCATATATTTCCCTGAGTATAGCCTTACTCTTGTTTTTTTTTTTGCAGTGTTTTTTTTTAAACCTTTATTTCCTGTCTTAGAAATGATATAAGTATAAATTCCAAGGCAGAAGGCTAAGCAATTGGGCTTAAGTTGGAATCACACAGCTAGGATGTGTTTGGCTAGATTTGAACTCAGGTCTTTTGGTCTCCAGACCTGGCTTTCTATCCATGGAGACACCTAGCTGCTCCTGATGCTTTTTTTTTTTTTTTGTATGTAATAGTTTGTTCATATCCCATCACGGGTGAAATGTATATAAATCTATCTTTCATTATATCTCCTTATGTTAAACACTGAAGAAACATAAAAGGACAAAAGGCAGTCCCCACTCTGACAGCTCAGTCTGTACCTAGATTTGCATTGACCTACATTTCTCTCCCCTTCTACCAGTATGACTAGAGGCTGATATTCAGTGGATTGTTGAACAAAGTTGTCCCTACAGAGTCATGACTATTATCTTATGTGATTTTGATACCGGTAAGAGTTATTGTGTCTGAGAAAATGCCTTCGAGGCTCTATTTTGCCACATCTATTATAAAGTAGGCACCTAATACTTGTTTGTTAAATTTAATTGATTTAAAATCAATAAACCACAATGGAGTTGTACATTGTCTGTCCTTTTCAATCAGTTATATAACTAAAGATGATAAATGCTATGGAAAATCACAGTGAAAACATTCTCCTGTACCCTTCTCAGACGGAGATTGAAGATAACCTTGGTGCTTAAAAAGACAATTCTCACAAAGATTTTTCTAGAGATGAAAAAGTAGGCACATGGGTCAGCAGTTGCTTATTCATCTTTTTTTTTTTTAGGGGAAAAAGTACCATCCAATATCCTTTCCATATGTTTGGAAACTGTTCTCTTCTCTAAGGACTTTAAAATGTTTATTTCTAGCATGGATTTCTTCCATGGAGTTTGGTCAGGCCCAGCTGCTCTTCTCATTCATCTTCCTTAGTGTCATTGGTACAACCTTTTATCAGTAATCAATTTGAACCCTCAGGTGTTCTTTAGAACTGCTCTTGTCACATTGTAGAATTTAAATTTCGTTGTTCTATTATCATTGGTGGAAAAAGTTCACCATAGAAATGCTGGCACATTTATTCCATTCCATGTTGGTTGTCTTTCTCCTCACCTAGTTTCATCTCCACATATTCTCAGAATATGCTCTGACTTAGCTTCATCTCATGCCAAGTTCTCTTTCCTTTGTGCTGCTTTATGAGGCAATGTTTTCTACTTGAAGTTATTTGCCATTCTCTGCTTGTCATTTTGGTAAATGATTTGTAATTAATTTTTTAGAAAGGTAATTAAATATTTAATGATTGAAGTAGTTAAGACTTCTGATTTTTTTTCTGTAGTTTATATCTTTACTTATATCCATTTCCCAGTTTCTACAGTTGACCCTTTGTTTAACCAAGTCTATTCAGAGTTGTTCTAATTGCAAACATCTTCTCATATTTAGCCTTTGTCTTAATTTATTTTTTGCTTTCACTATTACTGTAATCAATGATCTTATTGCTTGTGGACAGCTACTTCTGAAATGACGGCCATGTCTGTATCCAGATATAGCCAACTTCATTTTTCTACAATGAAGATTTGAGCCCAAGTAAGTTATATAATATATTCATATGGGTTGCCCAAATGTGATCTGAAGATTCTATTCAATCTTCTTGAAGAGACGCTTCAATTTCTGCTTTGAGGGGAATAAAATATTTCTCCTTGCCTCAACTATCTCCAAGAGGGTCACTGGATTAGAATTATATCTCAGCCCCATCAAATATTGCTACCACAGGGGGGGACAATAGGTTCAGAACAAAAGTAGATTCTATGGTCTCTCTAAAAGGGGTTCCCCAAGTTCATAACTTCCTGCTTAGACCCTTCCTACCAAATGGCCATACATAGGAATACAAATGACCATAACATTTAGCAAATAGTAAGTAAAAATAGTTATCCAAGCAAATGGCAAATAGAAAATGTAGAAATTATATGAACTGTATTATACCAGATAATAAAAAGAGTGAATTAGTTCTTTAGCTGAGAGCAAGATGAAACCAAAGGAGAGAGTCCAATTTTACCCAAAGGAAAGTCTCTGAAATTTCCGATGAGGAAAACTGGAAATCAAGAACATATTGAAGAGTTGGTTTCTCCCACATGTTTCCTGCTCCCAAAGTCTTTTTTTCTCTACAGATTTCTTTCCTAAAGAGTCTCTCAAACAACACTTGGGTCTTCCTCAAGAAGCTCTGGCATCAATAGCACTGTTGGGTTTGTACCCCAAAGAGATAATGAGGAAAAAGACCTGTACAAGAATATTCATAGCTGAGCTAATTGTGGTGGCCAAAAATTGGAAAATGAGGGGATGCCCTTCAATTGGGGAATGGCTGAACACATTGTGGTATATGTTGGCGATGGAATACTATTGTGCTCAAAGGAATAACGAACTGGAGGAATTCCATGGGGACTGGAACGACCTCCAGGAAGTGATGCAGAGTGAAAGGAGCAGAACCAGGAGAACATTGTACACAGAGACTGACACATTATGGCACAATTGAATATAATGGACCTCTCTGTTAGTGGCAATGCATTGATCATGAACAACCTGGAGGGATCTAGGAGAAAGAACATCCACATTCAGAGGAAGAACTGTGGAAAAAGAAGGAAAACAACTGCTTGATCACATGGGTCAATGGGGATATGGCTGGGGATGTGGACTCTAAATGATCACCCCAGTGCAAACATCAATAATATGGAAATAGGTTCTGATCAAAGACACGTGTAAAACCGTGGAATTGTGTGTTGGCTATGGG
This sequence comes from Monodelphis domestica, assembly GCF_027887165.1. NCBI lineage: Eukaryota > Metazoa > Chordata > Mammalia > Didelphimorphia > Didelphidae > Monodelphis > Monodelphis domestica. Next base: position 285,370,877 of record NC_077233.1, on the reverse strand, counting down.
AGGGGGTAGGGGGAAGGGAGGGAGAGAATGTGATTCTTGTAACCAAGGAAAAATATTCTAAATTGACTTAAGTAAATGAAAATTTCCAACAAAATAAAAGAAGCTCTGGCATCAGCTCTGACCTTTATAGAAGTATATAACATTATCACAGCATCACCTCAGCATACTCTCCACCAGTTTGGATTCCATTCCATTTGCACACCAGCAATGTGCAAATCACCCCCTGCTTACCTGGAAGCTCGAGTTACACAAAGATTATAGGATATCTGCTTGATACACATATCACATTCTAAATCTCTGGCTGAAGAAAGTATTTGTGATACATCTAAGATGCAAAGCATCTAAGTAGCCCAAAATGTGTTGGCTCTTTCATTTCTTAATCCTAAAGCAGATTTTCCTACGTACTTATGACATCTTTTCTCCTCCCCCATCCTATACCTGGGCAATTGATTTTTGGAACCAAATGTAGGTTTTTACATTTATCAGCAGTTAATAACTACACATGAAGAGAATTACCCAGGACTCACCTGCTGGATTGTTGCTGCTTAATAATTTGTTCAAATCACCACTGGTTCTTTCTTTACCCTTTTTCCATAACTCTTTGCTACTCACAGAATATCGTGACAAGTCTTCTAAAGTAAACAAAGCAAAAAAAAAATCCTAGTCAGTGTCTATTTCCCTTTAGAGTCTTAATTCTAGTCATAGTCTAGTAGCATGGATGAGAATGCGAAGGTAATCAACTGGTCTTGTGGTTACTGCTTTCGAGTCACCACACAAACATTTCTTCTTTTGCTTCCTTTGTGTATCTTTGCTATCATCTAAACACTTTTCCACTTTGCAACTGGGCTGTCCTAATTTCTCCACCCTGAAATGATGGCAAGAGATTGGGTGAGCGGATTTTTGCCTTGAGGAAACTTAGTGATCTTAATTTGGGTTGTGATTCAATGTTGGGACAGTATTTGAAGTTCTCATTTCCAGGAAGAATCAAGGAATATAGGATAGAATGTCTTTTCAGATTTTTATTTTCTGTCACAAAATCTACCCTATGTTTTTGGAGACATTTATTCCCAATTTCTGCTTAAAAATGCATATTTATTACAAACAGTAGCTTGCATCTTCCATCATTAGTTGACTTTCTTGGATATGACATCATCCCCATAATGAACTTTTTTCCTTTGGGGGAATCTGAATTTCTCCTTTCTGACAAGACCCAAAGGATTCGTACTTGCATCTTTCCTTTTCCTCCCATTGAGGATTCTAGGCCATGATGGTTCTGCTATTACTATGTTCAGTGAGGACTGGCAGAAATTCCCCTTGGAGCTTGTTGACATCAACTCTGTCAATTCTTTAGATGTTCATAATAGATTTGGAAAAATAAAAGCTTAATAGCCTTGCTCTTCAAGACAACAAATGTTTTTTTTAATTGGAACTAATATTAGATTTGAAAAATATTTTTTGTCCTGAAGAGCGAACAAGGCTATTAAGCTTTTATTTAAAAAATGCACACATACATACACATATATATATATATATATAAGTAAATATATATATATAGTCTCAGGGGTGTTAGGCATGTATATCTCTGTCATGTAAAAAGACAGTTTTCACTTTCATATAGTCACTAGAAATTTTCTATGCTGGAATATTTCTTCCCTGATTTAAAACATTTCTCCTCCTCATCATTCCTTGCTCATGTTTTGCCACTGCTGATGTTTTATGAAGACAGAACAAAGATACAGCATTTGCTTTTCTTAATTATTTCTTTCTCCTAGAGTCTTCTGATGGCTGAATATGACTTTCTTAGTAAGATTTGGGAGTGCCTTTTCATCCCACTTTTTATCTGATTTCAGCAACAAAAATGGCAGCAACAGCACAACAGCAAATAATCTAGTCAACTGAGCAATGGGATCAAAAGTGCCATGTTATTACCTTGTATGTTTTAGCACCTTGGCTAGGGAAATCTTACCCAGTAGCTAAGGATTCTTTCCTATATTTCCCCATGATATAGGATTCAAGGTAGGAAGAGATTTCTTCTTCTTGCAGCATTCCATTTCCTCCTCTTCTGTATTCCAAGGAATTATGGAACCTTTCTTTGTGGAACGTATACATGCATTCTTGGGGAAGGATATCGAGTATGGACGTGAATGCAAATAAAATTTGTATTGTTGATCATTCTTACTTCAGGAGGCAAGTAGCTGATATAAATAATCTTTTCATCCTTTGGATGTGGCCACAAAAAACCCAATAAAGAGCTTGAAAATGTTGAATTGTAGCATTTCAGAACTAGGAGGGATCTTCTTTGTTAACTCCATTATTTTTATCAGTAACAAAAGGAAGATTTAGGTTAGGTCTAAGAATTGCTTTACTGACTTCTTTAATGCAGTCTTTACAAATTCATCCATACGAGACCTGAAATGCAATCATTCATTGAGATAGCATGGAGTAATGGATAGATTATTTGATTTCATGTCAAGAGGGCTGGAGCTCAAATCCTGGCTGTGATATTTATTATCTATAAATGTCTGCCAGGCTAGTTAGTTGTTTCCTCTTCTGTAAAATGGTGATAGCAATACTTAAAGTTGCAAAGCTCAAACAAATAGAAGATACTTTTGCAAACTTTAGAGTGATTTACAGGGTGTCCCCAAAGTCTTAATGCAGTTTAAAGGTTAAGTTAATGCTGCTATTTCTATTCTATTATTTATTATTATTATTATATAAGTTATATTCCTAATAGGCAGCCTCATAAATAAATAAACCTGTGAAGTTCTATTGTAATGGTAAAGAACACGTTTAATAAGGATCCTGGAAACCTAGGAGAGGCTTGGGGGAAACTCAAGTAGTGCCATTTAATTTAACTGAGTAAGAAGCTGTAGACACTGGCTGTAGTTCTTTTAATGATCATCTAGAAACCTGTTTTTGATGCATTCTTTGGGGATGCCCTGCATACATATGCTCTCGTTATCTCGTCTCTCCTTGGGGGATCCGCCACACTCCTGATTTGTGCAAACCCTGTCCTCGCCTTTCTGAGAATCTTCCATCGAACATCTCTCAAACACTGAGAGCTTTTAACATTTCATGCAATCCTCAAAGCATCCAGCTTTAACAATGCTGTAAGAATAGCGACAACTACAACAATGTCAATAATGGCTGGCATTTCAGGTTTTCAACGCACCTCACATTTGCTAGCCTTGTTTTTACTGGCCTGAGTTTTCTGCCCTCCTGTTTTGGTCCCTCACATCTGGAGATGTACTGATGCATGTCTTAAGTGCTTGCTGAATGAAATGGAATTGAGGAACTAAGCCAGTGTAGTGGGGTCAGACGGCCACAAGGTGGCGCTTGTAGTATTTCTATGTGTCGGATAAAAGCGCGCTAGGTAAGTAAGGCAGGATCCGCTTGCTTGCAGAAGCCGGAAAAATAAAGCAGGTGTGTTTTTGTTAACACACGTAACAGAGCACAGTTGTTGTGCGAGCGTGCGTGCCTCCGCTTTTACTCCCGCGGTTGCAGCTGGGTAAGCTTCCATGGAGAGTTCTCGAAGCCATCATTTGTGGAAGGCTTGCCGCCGCTCAAAAAGCTTGCGTTCTTTGGCGCCTTGACCAGCACGGCCCGAGGTTCGCTGGAAAGGAGAGTTCTCTTGCCCAGTTTGGCTTTAGCATCCGTCTTCCCCGTCCCGTCACCCTTTCTGGGGATGTCCGGAGGAGAGGAGCCCAATTTGTCACCCTCCCCATCCCGTCAAGCCGCCTTCTTGTCGGGGCTTTGCCCAGGTTGAGTTTGATGTCACGTGAGGCTGCTTTCACAGGCCCGGCAGGAAGGAAGCCCCTCAATTAGTGAGCACAAGAGTGTCGTTTTAGTGGTAAAAGAGCGCATTTCATGAGGAGCCGCAAAGCCGTTTTGGTTAATTGGGTGAGAAGCTGCAGGGAGAGACACGGCAGCAGTCTTCTTACCGAGGCACCGTGTTCCAGCCCCTCACATGGCTTCCGTTCCTTGCATCTCAGAAGGGAAGAGCATCATCGCCCTCAGTGAGCCCAGTGCTGGCGCACGGGGCAGCCTAGCGTTAGCGGCGTCTACCTGCCCCCAGAGACATTGCTCTTCGCCTAGAGGCCCTTCTGCTGGGGCAGAGTCTCCTTGAACATCCTGCTAAAATCTACGGATCCTTTCTCCGAAGAACGGCTTTAAATGTATAAAACAGGACTCACGGGATTAAAGAGAACCCAAACTGTTAAGTATCAACATGTAAAAACGTCACTAAGTTCAGGGTAAGAACCAGTCTGAGACATGAACAACCCCACAACACTAGCATGACCTTCCTGCGAATCATCTTTCCCCGCCCATCAAATGCCCTTTCTAAAGACCGGGCTTCACCTGCAATTTCACTGATGCAGAGAACTCTCCAGGGAGGGACCTCCCTCTTCTAATTCAGGGCGGCACCATTTCCCCAATGTTTACTCTTAGAATTTCTCAGAGCACAAAGTGATGGTCACCCAAGTTCATGCAATCAAAGTGGGCAAAGGGAAACTGAAACCCAACCCGCCAGCTTCAAAGCCAGTGCTTTGGTGGTGCCTGTCTTCAGGATAGCATCTAACATGCCCTCATTAGTGGAGCTGGGAGGCAGGCATTTCTATCCCCATTTTACTGAGGAGGAAAACTGATCCAAAGAGCCGTTGAGTGACTTCTTTTAAAGACCCCAGTATGAAATGCAGGGATGGCTTTCAAAGGGGCAAAGGACGGGCATTCCCTTAATCTGCCTAAGGTGGATCCTCCTGAAAAGGCTGGCTTCCCCAGGACTGGCACCAGCCTCAAACAGCTGTAACTGATACAGCATCCGTCCTGGTATTGATTATAGCCTGTTAAACAAGTGAAAAACATGAAGAGAAATGCCAATTCTTCCTAACCTCTCACCCCCTCCTACTCTTTCACTTCCTTCCTCCTCTAACATTTTTCTGTGTTATTTGGAGATCATCCAAATCTTAATTTGTAAATGCAAGCCATGGGGAATGGATATATCAAATAGGAAATGTCATTTTCCCCCCACATTGCTATAACATCGACACACCCAAAATCTACGGTAGTTTCAAGACTGGCAGCACTAAGCAGAAAACCCCCCTCTTGTGGTCATTTGGGGGCACTATTGTTAGCCCCATTCTCCAGAATGATCATAGGTGCAGTTGGAGATTTTTCTCTTTGGAGCTGGATTTCTGTCCATGTTTCCTGCCCTCCTGTTGCTATTTTTTACTAGGAACATTTTTTTTTAATGTAGCTCAGCTGCTTGTTATCATCTTAAATGATCTGGGCCACTGAATAGAACAGGAAAAAAAAAGGGCTAATAAGGAAAGCTTAGTTTACTCAGATGCCTACTACTAAAAGTTTGCTTTATTTAGGAGCCAAATCCTTTTTGAAAGAAACTTCTCCCCTTTCTTATTAAAACATAACTGTTTCTTTATTCTTTCTGCCAAAAATACCTACGAAATCCCCTTTGCTTTGCTTGTTCAAAAAATTGATGCTCCATTTATTTTTTCTTTCGTGATTTATTTTCCATTCAAGGAAAGCTCTTAATAGAATCAAAACAAGTTTTCAGCACTGGTGCGTGGCTAGTTCAAGGACCAACATGGGGACTTAGTCTTTTATTTCAGACTCCTATGGTAAATTAACAAACTTCTTCTCATCTTTTCTTTCTTCCAAGCTCTCCAGCATCTCCCTCTTCAGTGATTTCCCAGAGACAACAGGTTCAAACCCTGACAGCTTTCACTGTCTTTTGGTCATCTGACTTGTACTAGAAGGAATTAGGATTAATGTTTAAATGAATGATGGCAAACCACCGACAAAACAAGAGCCAGGCTATTTGGGATGCCCCACAGGCTGGAAAGGTTGTCTGGAGCACTGAATATTAAAAATGCAAGAACTGAAGTCACTTAGCCTGCCTGTGTGTGCGTCCACACAGGGGAAAGCTAGACATTATCATGCTGAAATGGATTCACGCGTACACAAGGTAAAGCCTCTCATTCCCAGCTATTGTCACAAGGCCACAGAATGAACAAGGAAAGGATAAAAAAGCAAGAAAAGCCATTTCATGTCAGCGCTTCTTAGTAGTGGGCAATGGGCAGGAAAGTAATTATGGAATGAACACTGGAAATAAAAGCTAGCCAATATTAGAGCAAGCAACATTTGCCTCACCCCTCCATCACACCCATCTTTCCCCTGACCAGAAACTCGGGAAAGTGGTTCTTAAAATGCGTATTTGTGTTCTGACACAGGCTTTGACCTTTGGGTTGTTTCAGAAGCCCCTGCTTCCCGTTTTAGGGACTCCAATTTGGGGAACAAGCCGTCATCATCATGGTTAAAAAACAATTAGACAAATGAAGCTTGTGCGCCTGCCTTTCTTCACCTTCCAGCTCCGTCTCTACAGGAAACATTTTTCTCTACATGGAAGAGGACCTATTTTAGTTTGTGAGGAAACTATTGAGTATCTCAGCAGACCTGGAACTAGGGCGGGATATCTGGGGATTTATCTGAGGGCATTAACACTTTGAGGGCGCTGACAGCATTTACTCGCAGGTCCTAGTTAGCAAGAATCATTGATTAAAATAGCAAATCAGAAGATGGCTTTGCCTATGCTGCAGCCCAGGGGAGTTTCTCCCCCAGGTCTACTAGCCTAGGTCCCAATTTGGTCCTCTCAGGTATGGATTCAATCCTGGCTCAGTTTTTGAAGTTTGTTTGGCACATTTCACGAAATTTGTCCGAGGTTTAAAAAATGTTGGTTATAATTCTGTATCCGTTTGCAAATGGGTTCTTTGCTACTTCGTAGAATATCAGAGCTGGAAAGGACCTTAGAAATGGTCTAATCATCCCCTTTCCTGATCATTTTACAGATGAGGAAACATTCTTTGTAACTTGCCTGCATGGTATTGATTCTAAGATGGAAGGTAAGGGTTAAAAAAAAGATGTAAGGGAGGTAGAAAATAAAGAGAGCTAAATAGAATATATTTAAAGAAGTCATTAGGGTCTTTGGTTTATTTATATTTTGTGCTAAATCCTTTCATGTATTTAAATTGTTTTAGTTTTTATATGTAAATATGCACATATAATACAGATAAATATGTACAGCAAGATAGCATGGCATAGGCGAGAAATAGTTAACCGTACTACCATGAAGGTCTGGATTCAACTCCTGCTTTTGTCCCCAGCATGCCATGTTAGGACTTTGGGTGGCAGAGGAAGCGGACCTCACTGTGAGAGACACACAGTGGGTCCCAGTCTGAGACGTTTGCTGAATGCTGGTGTGGATGCAGAAGGCTGTGGCCAGGGTGGCACCTTCCTCTCCGTCCTTTCTAGATCGATGCTAGACTTGGTGTGGATTGTGAAGCATGACCAGGGTCCCACCCGGGTCACTACTGCTCTCATGCACTGAGGTCAGACCCTTGGGCTCTTGGTGACAACAATTTAGCGGAGGAAGTGCCTCTTCCTTTGTCCCTCCCTTTCTGGTCAAGAAGGTCAACATTCAAAGGTTTCTGTTTCTGAAGTGTGTCCACAATTCCTAATAACTGCGTTTGACCACCGATGCTCTGGGTGACACATGACTGATCAGGACTACTTTTCATTTGCATGTTTCACTGATTGTTGACCGGCCATGGCAGACAGGCGACAACGAAGCCGTCACTTCTGGTACGGACGGGAGCTCTGGAGAGACGAGAGCATTTTGACTTATTCATTTGAATAAGTTACAAAAGGAATAGAGCTGGGTCTTTGCCCTTGGACAAGCGAGTCAGTAGCCGTCATCTAGTAGGATCTGTGAGTTCACAGGCCTCTGCCTGTGTGTGTGTGTGTTTTTCTCCCCTCCTCATCCCCCCACACACTCAGAAAAATGTGTTGGGAGGAAGGCAGGAGTGGGAGTGTTCAGCCTGAGTATAGAGTGACACCCAAGTGTGGAGGAGGAGCCTCCCCTTTTATCTTCACCATCAGCCATGCACACGTCTGGGGACTCAAAAGCCCCTCTAGGAAAATGAGGTTGTAGAGAGGTTAAAATCACGGAAGTAGCACCATCCATTGGCAGCCGCCACTTAGCGTTGAGCTCCCATGTCGCCCTCACAGAGGGTATTTGTTGTCTCCAGCTCTGAAGGATAATCTGGTCCCCCTTCATTTCTAGGACTCCCGCTGCCTGCGGTCCAGGGCTGTCACAGTACAAACCTTCCCCCGAGTTCTCTGGAAGTGTTTCTGTTGTTGTTCTAGCTCGTCTGTCTCATTCTTCAGGACCCCCGTTTGGGATTTTCTTGGCAGAGATGCTGGAGTGGCTGCCATTTCCTTTGCCAGTGCATTTTACAAATGAAGAAATTGAGGCAAAGAAGACTAAGTGACTTTCCCAGGGTCACACAACTTGAAAGTCCCTGAGGCAGGGTTTGAATTGAGATTTCCCAAACTCTAGGCCTGTCCTAGTGCTTTATCCACTGTACTCCTTGGATCCCCAAAGGGCATTTAGTCTCTGCCGGTGGCTTAAGCGCCCACTTGTGTTCTCTCCATTTTCGGATTCCTTTAATACCCCACTTCGTCTAAATACTTTTCCAGCTTAGCTTTAAAAGGAACATGAAGTTCAGAAGTATAAAAAGAGCAAACATCCACCCCTAATGATGAGGAACACCCTCTCTCTGTGCCATCTTCCTCTCTGGGAAATGTTCACAGTTCACAGTTGAACTCCATTCCTACATAGCAGAGGTGCCCCAAATTCAGACGCAAAGCCATCCCCCGTCCCCCTTCCCTTGTAGCCCGGGTCTTTGGCTTTTCCTTTTGGGTTGGCAGCAATATCTGGCCTTGAATCCTCACTCCAAGCTCACTCTGATGGAGCTCCTGCTGAGGGTCCAGGGAATCCCCTTCTGGTGGATAAAACTTAAAGGACACACTCATGAGACCAAAACTCCACATCCATCCCTTAGGCAATGGACCCTGAAGGAACTCAGTGCCTGGCGCCTTTGCCTTGGGCCAATGAGCATGAACCCCCGAATACTCCTGGAAAGAGAGAGCAAGACTGTCTTGGACTGCTAGTCTTAAAGATGCAGAGGATGCTGCCTAAAGAGCTAATGAAAAGACACTGGTTTACAAGTGAAAATGAAGCCCTCTAGAGGGCAGAAAGAGAGGATGTCTCCTCAGAAGCAAGTCCCATCCCTGTCATCATCTACCGGGTACCTCCGTCTGGAAATGAGGAAAGCCTGTTTAGTTACCATTCACAATCCTCCATGAATGTGCTTCCCATGGACTCAGTTACACCTTACAAAGAGATCAGCGTGTATTCACACCTTCTACAAAGAGTTTGACATCTCATTAATACCTCATGATTGGGGCAGCTGGGTCGCTCAGTGGATGGAGAGCCAAGCCTAGAGAGGGGAGGTCCTGGGTTCAAATGTGGCCTCAGACACTTCCCAGCTGGGTGACCCTGGGCAAGTCCCTTAACCCCCATGGCCTAGCCCTGACCACTCTTCTGCCTTAGAACAAATAGTATTGATTCTAAGATGGAAGGTGAGGGTTTAAAAAAAGAATAACAGACATCTTTTGGGCTAGAACCTCTCTTGTATAGAAGAGAACACTGAATTGGCTTCTTTCTGGAAATATAGAATAATGGCATTCTATACAGGAGGGAAGAACTACTTCTGAGTGGCTACTGGGACAATGGAAAAGTCACAATGACTGGTCTCACCAGAGCTTGTTGAGAGAGCAGCCCGTTTAGTGTTCCTGGCAGACATTTCAGGGCAGAGGTTCCATTGTTCGTGCCTCACAGGTATGTCTGTTTGCCTGTTTGTTTGGGAGACAGGGGACTATTTCCCTTTTCCTGGCATACAGGCTTCCAAGCATGCCTAAGGCTCTTCAGCTAGTCTGTCTCCTTCAAGTGGAATCAGCCTCATTATTTCTTCCGTTAGGCATCCTGAATACTCAGAAAACTATAGCTCTTCGCTTTATAACTGTCAATAAAATGGGCGTAAAGCCAGGTTGGCTGTCCTCATCCATCCTCGTCATCTTTGTCATCACTTTTCAAAAATAATTATCCATTGTCTATTGTATGCGAAGTATATCACTAGTGGAAGAGATGAGAGAGGGATGGAGTAACAGGGACGAAAAGCCACGTTCTCTGCACGTTCACAGCTTAGATGTTGGTGAGGGAAAGCAGGTAGATTGAAAGGTATTAATCCAGCGAAGAGTGGATTTTGCTTTTGCTTCTTAGTAGTTTCCATTCAAAATACCCCCAAGTGTTTTAGTTGTGAATATTCACCTAGACCTTGTCCCCTCCTTTCTCAGCAACGGGTTTTTGCAGGTGGTAGGATTGGAGGATTACAGATTAAACATTTGGAACTGGAAGTGGATTAAGAGGTAAATAAAGCTCATGTTCTTCATCCTTTTTTGAAGAGGACCAATGATACCATCAGCTGGTATCTAAGACTGGCTTGTGAATTGTGTTTAAGTGAGGCAGAGTTGCACAGCCTCATCTTCTCTTTGCGTCAAAGTCCAGTGGCAAGACAAGACAGAAGGATTCTGACCAAGCTCTAAACTCGCTCCATCACATCTTCCTTGAGCTGCCTTCTAAATGGTTTTTTAAAAAATTAATCTCTCTCTCTCATTCCAAAGTTTTGGTAATCTGTTCCCCTCTGAATTCTCATTTTTATACTTCCCTGTTAATCATGTTTAAATAAAAAAATTAAGTTTAAAGGTGATCTAATTTATTTTGCTACTTTTGGGAAAGATTATTTTCATTTGTGTTTGTGGGATAAAACACTTTGATGTATAATACATATTATACATATATCATATAATATAGCATTCTCTCTTGATAAAATATTTTTATAAATTCCATGGATAAGCCCCCGTATGAAACAGGGCCAGCTTAGCAAAAAACTAGTGACTCCCTTTTGGATAGACTCCACCTACAAAATATGGACAAAGGGACCTTCTCCTAACTCCTTTCAGCCTACCATTGAGTGTGTCTTTCCTTTTAGTTAACACAGGAATAGCTCAGCCAGCCAGAAAACAATGTGTGAAGTGAGCCTATCTGAAGAGTCCTCCTGCTTACTGAGACTCTTTTATTTATTTTTCTGCCCTCTTACTGAAGTTATCAGTTGGATTTTCATTTAAAATACCTTTATTTTTGGGACTAATTTCTTTTGCATTGTTTTGGTTCCCCCCTTATGTACCAATTTTCTCTTTTTTGTGTCTATTACATTTTCTTTTTATTCCATTTGAATTTATTTAGCCAATTTAGAACATTATTTGTCTTACATTTCCATGTTGCATCTGCTTATGAATTGTTGTTATTTGGTGAGGCCAACCTCTCTTCTGTCCCGTTGTTGTCTCGGTGTTCAGATAGGATGCTATGCCTGTTGTTACTGCTAATTTGGATATTGACTATAGTTTTCACAGCACAAAAGCTACTTTAAAAAGTTTAGTTTAATTATTCTGTATATATATATCATTTAAGATTGATCAGTTTATATATTTTCCTTTTGAGGATTGATCAAATATTGCCATTTTGCTTCAGTGCTGTAGAAGTATTTATTGAGAACAGTACTTGGAAGTTCTGTCATCTCTGGGTAATATAATTAATATAATATAGGGAAGTCCTGATATTTGGGGTAGTCATGTGTTTAGAACAAGTTGTTGATGACTAACATCAAAGAGGTGGGGAGTTAATCGGAGTCCATGTATCTTCATGTGTTTGTCGCTACTGTGTTATGAATATATGAACTCTGTTTATGATTACACTCATGCAACAGTGTATATTACCCATTAATGTCCCATTTGGAGGTGACACTGACATGTGATCAGACATTCGGAAACGTAAAAGCTCGGAGTACAACCTGGCAATGGATTGTGTTTGTGACAAAACTAGATGAATTCGGGAACGTGTTTCACCAGACTGGCTGCCAGCTAGCAAATGGTATGGGGTCAATCTGGACAGTTGGTAATGCTATGAATGATCATTGGGAGTCCCTGCCCTGATCAAGTCAGATTTTTTTGCAGTACTAAAGCAAAGTGACAATATTTCAGCACTTCAACCCTTATTTAGACAAATACATCGATCTGGGCATTTGCTGTGCCCGACAATGACTGCTTACAAACTCTGAAAGTAATCACAGAGGATACTTTTTTGTCCACAAGGTAACACCTTTTTCTTGAGCACCGGCTTTTAACTCAGCCCTGTGGGGGATACAGAATAAATCTCAATGATAGTCCATATCCCGGTGAATTTTATATTCTTGTTAAGGAGGTAAATTATACACACATGTACATGACTGTGAATTTATGTCTATATTAATATACATGTTGTATACACATATGCCTACAGAGACACATAAAGCTATTAGCAATTTGACTATAATTGTGTTTAAATCATAGAATAATCATTTTTCATTTAATTCAGTTAATTGTGAATCATTCAATCAGTGAATAAGTGCTTAAAGACCAGTTGTTCCAGTTCCCAAAGGAAGGAGAACAAAGGAAAACATACTATTGAGAGTCACCATTAGAAGAAGTGAACCCAATGCCGTGTTGGTCCTGAATGGCTGGGTGGGGGGTGGTCACCACTATGGGCTTCCTTTCCCCATCTCTTTCCTGCTTCTCACCAACTTTCCTGGCTTCAGGGTCCAGAACTCCCAAGGGCTACATGGTTGTGCTTTGGGTGAGATCTGCTGGTATAACACGGGGATCCCGAGACCTTGCTGTCCTTCCTGCTAGGGAAAGTGGAGGACGTGTGGACGTGCATTGTGTGCCCCAGCTAGAGAGTGAGCTCCTTGAGAGCTGAGCTGTCTCTCTTTGTAGTCCCTGGGGCTTAGGACCATGCTAGGTACATGGGGAAGCCAATAGATGCCTCTTCCTTCATTGGGTAGTGAATGGTTGGGCTTAGAGCTTCGTTCCCAAGTGCTTCATCGCGTATCTCAGATCTCCGTACTAATTAATAACAAATTTAAAGTAGGGCAGTGGAGAGAGTGCTGTGCCCATAGTCGGGAAGAGCCACGCTGTGATGGAAGGCTGCCGCGCCGCAGGAAATGAGCAGGTCAGTGAAAGAAACCAAACCATGCAAAGACCTACCTAGAATGATGGAGTGGAATGAGCAGGACCGAGAGAACGTCATATGCAGCAACAGAAATATTTGAAGAATCATTGTGTAGCTCCGCCTCCAGAGGAAGAACGGATAAAAAAGCACATTCGAGTTTTGTATTGACAGATATCTTGGGGAAGGGGAGGAGGGAGACCAGCCCTGGGAAATGATCATGTAACAAACCAATAAAAATAAGCTACGTGAACGTGGACAAGTTACAGCCTCTGCCGTGATTTCTTCAATGATAAAATGGGGATACAATTAATACTCTGGAAGCTGCTCAAAGGACCAAATGAGCCCCTCGTGGAGCACGTAGCATACTGTCTGGTCCATAGCAAGGGCTTCATAAAGGCTCCTTTACACGTTTCCTCTTTGGGACACGGGAAGCATGTCCTGGGATCCCAGGTCCTTGGCTTATCTTTTAAGCCCAACAAGTTGGATTTTGAAGAATGGAGAATATATGGAAGGCAGTTGGACAGTGTAGAGGAGGGAGAGAGATTTGTGTGTGAGAGAAATATCAGCTGCCCACTGAATAAGCGAGCCTCCATCACGCTGGCACAGATGCCTTTGGGTAGGTGGGTGAGTGGCTCAGAGGGCCATAGAGAAAAGGAAATAAAGCGCGTTTGGATTCTGGTTATTATCACGGCCTCTTTCTTAGGCAGATTTACAGCTTCCAAAACAGGAGGTAACATGGGTAGAAACATTAACGGTGACTTGGATGTACAAATGTCCCAACTCCCCTGAGACCTTTCCCATGGGGAGGTTAACCAGGAGAGCACACCAGATGCCACACAAAAAGAACATTTTCTAGACCTAGCGTGCTGTTCAGTAATATCCACAACTTCACAAGGTTCTTGAACTAGCAATTTTTTTTGATAATAGTATTTAAATAGTCTCTTTTTTGGTAATACCATGCATTTTAAAATCTGATTTTAATTAGGTCCATAGGGCTACCAGATAGTCAAAAGACTTCCTTACATAAAAAAGTTAAAAACTCTGACCTCCATTACTACTCCACACCACCACCTGTTTGAGCAATATTGCATGTGAAATTTAGCAAAAGGGGAAACTGAGTCATGATTCTCTGATCCAGGTAATGTATTAGTCCCAGGGCATGATTTCTGAGAATAAGATGGGTCATTGGCTGCCTCAGTTTCCATCCAAAGACAAAAGTACAGCTCCCCTTTACAGGTTTTTGGGGAGTATAGAACCAAGAACAGAACAGTGGGGTTGAGGGCAATGTGATTAGTTACATAAATGAAATATGGAGAATAGGATTGGTTGAAAGTCGGGAATTGGGGTGAGCAACAATCCTTCTGCTTCCCTCCTGTGACTAAGAAGTTGGAGTCCACCTGCGAGATGGTGGTCCAGACTCCTTTGGATAGTAAACTAGATATCCTTGAAGGATAGCTTGGGGATGTAAAGATATTAGGCCTGACTGCCTTAGGGAAAGCTGCATCCCCGAAGGTGATCCGAATTCCTTGAGGAAAGAATAGAACCCTGATTAACAGGACTGGATTTCTATACTTAACGTACTGTAAATCAGCTGAATTCTGAACTAAATTCAGAGTTCTAGAACTATGACTTAGGCAGTTATAGGACAAAATCAATTAAACTTATATAGAATCAATAAAAAAAATACAGCTCTGTTTTAATCTCAGCAATATTCTTAAACTCCCTTTTCTCTCTCTGATTCTCCTAAATATGTGCCTTTATAATTGACCTCCAACTTAATTCATCTGTTTTAGACAGTTCCATCTCTTTAAAAGAAAGCCCCTTTCCTATTTGGTATGTGAACAAGGTAGGACTGATTCTGAGTGTAAACACTGGGAGTTGTTTCCATGTGAATGTAATTCTGGAGATGTGAGTGTGGATCCCTGGTTGTGTGTCTGTGTTTCTGGGAGTAGCTGGTATGGAGCCAGTTCCAAGTTGGACATGAGGAGAGTAGAGTCTGGCCTCAGTCAAGCAGCCACTCCAGCTGATAGCCCTGCTGGAAATGAGTGGGTATGAGCCCTGGGTCTTTGGGCTGCTTCCCATGGAGCAATCCCAGTAGTTAGGCTATGATTAATAACTGAGCAGCTTTGGTATTCTACATATCCATATTTCTGCAGGTGTTCTTCACAGGAATGAGTAGAAGTCAAGCTCAAGGAGAAGTCAGCACTCGTAGAGTCTTGAGAATGCCTATTATTAGTGAGCCTTTAACAAGCAACAGTAATAACAGCTAGTATTTATTATAATTCTTAAAATGTTTTACACATGTTATTTGGTCCTTACAACTCAACTAAAAGATTTCCTTTTAACAGACAAGGAAACTGAGGTTAAAAGAGGTTAAATGACTTAACCAGTCAGGTTTGTCTTTGTGATCCCCTTTATGGTTTTCTTGGCAAAGATACTGGAGTGGTTTACCATTTCCTTCCCCAGTTCATTTTATAAGTGAGGAAACAGACAAACAAAGTTAAGTGACTTGTTCAGAGTGACAAAGCTAGTAAGTGTCTAAGGACAGAATTGAAATTCAGGAAAAGGAGCCTACCTAATTCCAGGCCTGGTACCCTATCCATTGTGCCATCTAGTTGTCAAGTCTTCCTGACTGCTCTATTCATGGTGTCATATATTTGTTTAGGGAATAGAAAGTAGATCATTCAGTTATGGAATTAGAGGATACTTCAAAGGATATTTGAATCTAAACCCTAATGCAGGAACCTCCTCTGTGATAACCCTAAAATTAATAAGAAATATGTTACATATGTATACAAGTGATATATTATTCATTTGAATGTGTACATTTGTACAGAAATATGAAATATTTATTGATTTGAAGGTTGTATTCTGAGGACTAGCTTATTTGGTTATCTACCTAGTTATATAGATTAATTTGAACTGCTATTAAAATGCTTGTGACTTATGGGAATGGCTGGTATAATTGCTGATTTTTATAGAAAATGACCATAGAATGCAGACTTAACATGTCTTTTTGTTGTTTTTGTGTAAAGAGATTTTTAAGTTAATTTCTCCTTTTTTATATTTAAGAGGAAAAGGAGCAATACTATTTTTTTAGTAGGAGACCCTCTGCTGTGCAGCTTGGCAGTTGGTGACAGTTAGAAGGGGGTGGCTGAGTGTGGTTTGTAAGTTGCAGACCATTGGAAAGGACTTTTGATCTCTGGATCTCCTGGGGAGAGGGTGTGTTGCTAGCACTCTTTCTGGTTGGGGACAGAAAAACAGAATAAGGCCTTAATAGCCTTAATGATCATTGATAACTTGGTAGATAAATAGTGGGTATATTTTATTAGATAAGAGAGAATAGTGTGAGTAGGCAAGGGCTTTGGCCTAGCAGAAGACACTGCCTTCTGAGGCAGACAGATATTGGGTTTTCAAGAGAAATTTAGTTAGGATTTGGATCTTGGGTATAGTTACCAGCTATTGTAAGATTATTTTCACTTTCTTCCTTCCTATTTCCTATCCATATTTCCTAATAATAAACTAAGTGTTTTGTGTTTAATAAACTGTGCACTGGCTTTTGATCAAATTCCTGTCCCCAAAATTTAATCCCTCACAGCCAGTTAAGCCTATAGGGAGAGTAACTCTTTGAGTGCAAATGTGCTGAATAATAAAGCATAAGCTATTATATATGAAGACAATGTCCCCTTATAAAAATTATATGCTCCTGATGGGTGGAGTCAAGATGGTGGCCTAGAAGGAGCAGACGTTCAGACCTCTGAATACCCTTCATAACCAATCATAAACTGAATGCTCCCAGAGGACTGAAAAACAAACTTAACAAGACAGAGCCAAGGAATCCTCCTGCTAGACTTAATTCAAAAGGTATACCCCCTAAAAAGGCCGGAATCTGAGAACACTCGGGTTTAAGGGGAAGACAGAAGGAAGGTCCCAGGACCCATCTCCCCCTTCCACCAAGAGTGCTGAGACTCCCAGATGCCAGTGGCAGCGGGAACTTCTGGGTGGGCAAAGGTGCTGGTCTGTAGGGTGTACATTGCAACCAGGGCTGTGATAAGTTCAGAGTGTCCAACACAGACGATGGGGAAGGAACTAGAGAGGGAGCATAGACCTGGCAGCCTGGCCAGAGCTGTGGAGCTCCTCCATATTTGCTCCAGCCTTCCAGGAAGTTTTGGACTCAGAGCACACCCAGCCCAACTAAGCTGAACTTAATCCCATCAAAAGTCTCCAGAACTTTATTTTTATTTTAATTTTTTAAAGAGACTAAATAAGTTATGTATCCCTATGAGAAAATATAGGTCATTGGTAACTTTTAAAAACTGTTGCTATCACCTGGGAAGCTAGAAGAATTACTCTTAGAGGGAGCAGTGACAAACTGTATAGGATGAAAGGACAAAACATAAATAGGTATATAGATATATGCATGCATAAATACATATGTGTGTGTGTGTGTGTGTGTGTGTGTGTATGTACAACCAGAACTAAAAAAAAAAGAGAAGCTAATACTAAAAGAAATGGGAACAGAAACAAATGGGAGTAAATTGATATGTCACAAAGTAGCTCATGGCTGGAGGGGGAAGAACATTCTTATACTGGAAGCGTAAAGAAGTTGGAGGTAGGAAATACTCAACTCTTACATGCTTTGAAACTGACCCAAAGAGGGAAGAACAATCCAATCCATTGGGGCAGAGAATAGATTTGTGCCCTATAGGGAAGCAGAAGGCTAAAAAATGGACTGGTAGGGAGGGAAGCAGTACAAGAGAGGGAGAGGGTGGGGGAGGAATTTTAAAAAGACTACAGGGGAAAATAAGGGGGGGGAATAAGAAGGGAGGGGGGTAGAAAGGGAAGTAAAATAAGGGTGGGAACTAGGGGGACTGATTATAAACAAACACTGGTGTAGAAGGAAATAGTGAAAGAAGAAAAGGCAGGACCAGGAGTAGAAATCAAAATGCTGGGAAATAGACAGCTAGTAATCATAACTCTGAGTGGAATGAACTCACCCATAAAAAGCAAGTGAATAGCAGAGTGGATTAGAATTCAAAACCCTACCATATGCTGTCTGCAGGAAACACATGAGGAAGGTAGATACGCATAGGGTGAAAGTAAGAGGATGGAGCCAAATCTACTGGGCATCAACTGATAAAAAGAAGGCAGGAGTCACAATCATGATAGCTGACAAAGCCAAAGTAAAAAATAAATCTAGTTAAAAGAGATAGGGAAGGTATTTATATACTGATAAAAGGCAGTATAGACAATGAGGAAATATCTGTACTCAATATGTATGCACCAAATGGCAGAGCATCCAAATTTCTAAAGGAGAAACTAGAGGAGCTCAAGGATGAGAGACAGGAAAACTATACTAGTGGGAGATCTGAACTTTCCTCTATCCGAATAATAGATAAATCAAACCAAAAAATAAACAAGAAAGAGGTGAGAGAAGCAAATGAAATCTTAGACAAATTAGAGTTAGTAGACATGGAGAAAAATAAATAGGGATAAAAAGGAATGCACCTTTTCAGCAGCACATGGTACATTAACAAAAATTGGCCATGTATTAGGGCACAAAAACATTGCAAACAAGTGCAAAAGGGAAGAAATAATAAATGCAACCTTCTCAGACCACAATGCAATGAAAATAATTATTAGTAAGGGTACATGGAGAGGTAAAGCAAAAATTAATTGGAAATTAAACAATATTATTCTCCAAAACTGGCTAGTTAAAGAGCAAATCATGGAAACAATAACTTCATTGAAGAAAACTACACTGGTGAGACATACTTTCAAAACCAATAGGATGCAGCCAAAGCAGTACTCAAGGGGAAATTTATATCCTTGAATCAATATATAAACAAATTAAGAAGGGCAGAGGTCAATGAATTGGGCATGGAAATTAAAAAAACTAGAAAGTGAACAAATTAAAAATCCTCAGATGAAGACTAAATTAGAGATCCTAAAAATCAAAGGAGAAATCAATAAAATTGAAAGTCAAAGAACTATTGATTTAATAAATAAGACTAGAAGCTGGTACTTTGAAAAAACAAATAAAATAGACAAAGTACTAGTCTGTCTAATTAAAAAAAGCAAAGAAAAAAACCAAATTGACAGTATCCAAGATGAAAAGAGAGACCCCACTTCTAATGAAGAGGAAATTAAGGCAATCATTAAACTACTATGCCCAATTATATGGCAACAAATATGGCAATCTAGGTGACATGAATGAATACTTACAAAAATATAAATTGCCTAGACTAAAAGCAGAAGAAATAAATTACCTAAACAACTCCATATCAGAAAAATAAATTAGGTGAACACAATAGTATAGATGTCAGGCCTTTGGGAAGGGAAAGATTTTAAAACCAAGGAAGACTTAGAAAGAGTCACAAAATGTAAAATAAATAATTTTGACTACATCAAATTAAAAAGTTTCTATACAAACAAAGCCAATATAACTAAAATTAGAAGGGAGGCAGCAAATTGGGAAACAATCTTCATAACCAAAACCTCTGACAAAGGTTTAATTACTCAAATTTATAAAGAGCTAAATCAACTATACAAAAAATCAAGCCATTCTCTAATTGAAAAATGGGCAAGGGACATGAATAGGCAGTTTTCAGTTAAAGAAATCAAAACTATTAATAAGCACATGAAAAAATGCTCTAAAGCTCTTATAATCAGAGAGATGCAAATCAAAACAACTCTGAGGTATCACCTCACACCTAGCAGATTGGCCAACATGACAGCAAAGGAAAGTAATGAATGCTGGAGGGGATGTGGCAAAGTGGGAACACTAATTCTTTGCTTGTGGAGTTGTGAATTGATTCAGCCATTCTGGAGGGCAATTTGGAACTATGCCCAAAGGGCGACAAAAGACTGTCTGCCCTTTGATCCAGCCATAGCACTGATGGGTTTGTACCCCAAAAAGATAATAGGGAAAAAGACCTGTACAAGAATATTCATAGCTGCACTCTTTGTGGTGGCAAAAAATTGGAAAATGAGGGGATGCCCTTTGATTGGGGAATGGCTGAACAAACTGTGGTATATGTTGGTGATGGAGTACTATTGTGTTCAAAGGAATAATAAAGTGGAGGAATTCCATGAAGACTGGAACAACCTCCAGGAAGTGATGCAGAGTGAAATGAGCAGAACCAGGAGAACATTGTACACAGAGACTGATACACTGTGGTACAATCGAAGGTGATGGACTTCTCCATTAAGCAATGTCCCTGAACAATCTGTAGGGATCTAGGAGAAAAAGAAACTATCCTCAAGCAGAGGACAAACTGTGGGAGTAAAAACACTGAGGAAAAGCAACTGTTTGACTGCAGGTGTAGAGGGGATAAGATTGAGGAGAGACTCTAAATGAGCGTCCTAATGCAAATACCAACAACAAGGAAGTGGGTTCAGAGCAAGGACTCATGTGATACCCAGTGGAATCGCAGGTTGGCT
The DNA here is from genome assembly GCF_027887165.1 of Monodelphis domestica. Lineage (NCBI taxonomy): Eukaryota > Metazoa > Chordata > Mammalia > Didelphimorphia > Didelphidae > Monodelphis > Monodelphis domestica. The sequence goes on along the minus strand of NC_077233.1, from coordinate 285,350,413 downwards.
AGGGGAGGTGGGGGGAGGGGGAAAGAAAATGATCTCTGTTTCCAATGAATAATGTATGAAAATGACCAAATAAAATAATGTTTAAAAAATTATATGCTCCTATACTTGTCCAAAACAGATCCCCTTGGCACTGCCAAAAGTGTATCAAAAGTAAAAGATTTGAGCAATTCCAAACATTATATACTGATAAATAGCTTTTTTTTTAAACCCTTACCCTCCATCTTGGAGTCAATACTATATATTGGCTCCAAGGCAGTAGAGTGGTAAGGGCTAGGCAGTGGGGGTCAAGTGACTTGCCCAGGCTCACACAGCTGGAAAGTGTCTGCAAAAAGAATTTTTTAAGGCTTTTAGTGAGAGTTAAACACATGTGGGCTGTTGCAGCCACGCGATTTACTGCTAACCCTATTTGCATCTTAAAAGGAACGTTACTCCAGCAGATTGATAAATTTATTCTGCCATGTGGATGGCAGCACACCTGCGCCTCAGGTTAAAAGGTTTTATCACAGGTACCGGAATTAATCAACAGGAAAGTTAATACTAAGTACAATTGTTTAGATGACAAGCATAAAGTGGTATATGCTTCAGAAAAATTTCAAATATATCCATATTTTAAATATGTATGGACAATAGCTTAACAGGACATAAAGTCACCAAGGATAGAAATTATTAGACATTGTGTAAAAAAACCATGAAGTCCAGAGACTTTATATAAGGCATATTAATGCAACTGTATCCAAAAAGCAAATTATTTATAATTCTTCATTCTCTCAGTGAGGTAGCATCAATTATAAAGACGAGCCACACTCTCATTGTTGCATGACATCAGAGCGGACACATTGTTGGATGGATTCAAATTTTTAACCACTAGTTACTTATTGATTTCATTAATTGGTTAACCAGTAAAGTGATTTATTTGTGATTTAGCATTGGCAGTCCTGCTACTTACTCAAATCACAAATATTGGTCCTGATGCTGATGTTAGTCTAAGACCAATGACACGGATACAAGTTCAAGTGCTACTTGTACAATGTGATCTATTTTGGCAACAGAATTTTGCAAAGTTTGTAGATAAAATTGTTAAGTCTATTCATAGTACCAAAATCTTTCTTTTATGAATTTAGATGTGATAGTTTCAAAATCCTAACATTATTGTACCTTCTTGATAATGCTGTGCATCCTTTTACAGTCTCTATTTAGGAAAAAACAGAAGCTCTTTAGCGGACAGTCCTGTAATATTGATGCATGCACAGTCTAGTTTTTGCAGAAAGCAGAGTTGACTGCAGGTAGACACATGCTTAAGATCATAGCATAGACTTGTAAAATCATGTATGATGCATTGTATGTTTTCATGATTATTGGTTTAAAAGGGGAATATTAAATATCAATGTATGCTATCTTGCAAAAGAAAAGTGGAAACTTTATAACACACATTTACTGGAACATGAACCTCCCTTGAGCTAAATATGTGGGAATTTCAAAACTAAAAGGCCTGGAATCCATTGCTTTTTAGCAGGCACATCATTAGAACTTACTACTGTATCAGAGTGCCACAGCTATTATACCTCAATAGTCTATGCAAACAAGTGAAATTACTTGACAGTGCAAAGTTTTGTGGACTATATAATGTCACTTCTTCACTTCAAGAAGGTAACTGCAGGGTTTTAAGAACTGCACAATGTGGGCTACGGGATGCATTACGATATGCTCCTGTTGTAAAAATTGAAAACTAATATGTGATTGGAGATAATTACTCTCCTGATGTACGGGATTAAGCTCAAAATGAAGTATGCAAAGACCCAATTAGGCTTTCATTTGGGCTCGAGATTTTGTTTCTATTTTCTCAGATATCAGAAATCCATGGAGGAAAATCGAAGGCATCCAGCTTAAAGTCAGCCCAGGGGGCAGCTGGGTGGTTCAGTGGATTGAGAGCCAGGCCACTTCCCAGCTGTGTGACCCTGGGCAAGTCACTTGACCCCCATTGCCTAGCTCTTACCACTCTTCTGCCTTGGAGCCAATACGCAGTATTGACTCCAAGATGGAAGGTAAGGGTTTTAATTAAAAAAAAAAAAGCCCAGAAAGGGGGCAATGCAGATGTCTGTCTGGCACCAACCACAGCACTGCACAGAGGCCAGACACCAGAAAAACAGCAGAAAAACAAACTAGGCAAAACCACTGCCTTAGAGACTGGTCTCTTGTACTTTCCACACAAATATACTTTTACAGAGAGACAATTTACATACAGAGGAATATCAGTAATTTGATTACAGATATTCTGTTCTAACAATATATGGGAATGTGTTGTAAAATAAAGATTTATCACATACCTAAAAATTTCAAATATTTGCACAATATATGACTTGCAATTATTTTATTGGAATTGTTCCATTTTACCCAAATTTGATCAAATAAAAAATTGTACAATTAGGGATGTAATCACAGCACATTGGATACTGTTCAATTACAGCAGAACTTATTTCTATCATCCAAAATGTATGTATGGTAATTGTCTTATAGGGTCCATTTTATATTTGCAAGAAGTAAGTATGTCTTCATTAGAATCAGACTTATTTAAAAGTAGATTTTGCTGGAAATGGCATTTAAGCTTTTAAAAGAAAAAAAGGGAGTCCTCCTGTAGCGTAGGGGGCAGCTGGGTAGCTCAGTGGATTGAGAGCCAGGCCTAGAGACGGGAGGTCCTAGGTTCAAATCCGGCCTCAGCCACTTCCTAGCTGTGTGACCCTGGGCAAGTCACTTGACCCCCATTGCCTAGCCCTTACCACTCTTCTGCCTTGGAGCCAATACACAGTATTGACTCCAAGAAGGAAGGTAAGGGTTTTAATAAAAAAAAAAGAAAAAAGGGATGTAATGGTTCTCCTAAACATCATCCAAGAAGGCTATAGGCTAATCCTATGCAATAACATGTTGAATGTAATGATAAAGATTACATTGTATGATATCCCTGAATTGGGTTAAATATTACCAGGAAATTAAGACTATGAGGGGACCCAACAGGATGATAACTTTGGGTCGAGGGTTTGTTTGTATGTCTACAGATAGTGAAAACATTTGGTCACCCACAAAGCACATCATGCCAGATGACACGGGACCAGGAAGAGAAGTAAACAAACAGCACAGATGACATCAGTCAGCTGCATACCAGCCACACTCCAGACACGCTGGACGAAACCTTCACTGGGGACTACACACACCCCAAAGACTGACATGGCACTTCTCTTAATCGTGTTCATTATCATTCACCTGCTGGACACTTGTCATGCTGACATCTCTGGGTCTATTATACCTAAACCGATATCAAGCATGTTAACGTGTATGGACTAACCCCCACTCGTGTATGTTAATGGCACCAGATAGATCCCACACTCCAAAGGCTTTACCAGGGGATCAGAAGGGAAGAGCTACAATTGTTCCGCCACTACTGTACACCCTTCATTTTGTATGTCTATGCTACATACTGTCAAAAGGAAGTTATTTTGTATGCATTGTAAAATTCCAACTTGTATTGTAAGAAATGCTACTATTAACCATTGTATAGCCATTGGTATGGCTCTCATAAGAGAAGGAGATAGAACTTTTCATTCACAACATAGACCTAGTAACCCTGACAACAAAAGATTGTGTTTAAAGCAGGAAAAGATGCTGCATGGGGATTTATAATGGACAGATGGTCCTGATCTAACTCTTAAAGGATATGTCAGGGGGGGAGTCAAGATGGCAGCTTAGCAAGCAGCAAAAGTTCAGACCTCATAGAAGACCCTTCATTACCGATACAGACTGAATGCTCCCAGGGCACCGAAATTCAAGCTGAACAACAGGACAGAAGCGGGGAACCCTCCTTCTGGACTCAAAAGGTACACCCCCAAAAAGCTGGAATCCGAGAATACTCAGGGCTAAGGGGAAGGCAGAGGGAAGGTCCCAGGACCCCTCCCCCACAACCCAGAGGGCTGAGCCCCCAGCAGCAGTGGGAAACTCTGAGCGGGCAAAGGTGCTGGTTTGCAGGGTCTACCTTGGGAGCAGCGGGGCGCCGGGCTCGGAGCATCCAGCTTGGACAGTGGGGGAGGAAGCCAGGGTCCCTCCATCAGGCTCCAGTCTCACCCTTGCCTTGGGCACATCCAGACCAATCCAGTTGAACTAATCCCATCAGAACTCCTCAGAGTTTAGGGAGGCGGGCAAAGGCACTTGCAAAAGCTGAGAATTAGCTGGAGAGAACTGGAGAGAGCCTGGGCAGCCCAGCCTTCCAGGAGTCTTCAGAGCCTCAGTGCTTGATACCACATACATCCCAACCCAATTGAACTCAATCCAATCAAAAGCCTCCAGAGAACAGGGAATCTAACATTCCTCCCCTAGAGACTGTACCAAGAGATCTGACAAAGCTCCAAGAGGGGAGACTGACAGCCCCAAAACCAAAACAAAATGAGAGGAGCAAGAGCACAGCCAAATACGGGGAGCAAAGAAGGGGTAAACTCGAGCAAACAGAAAAAGAAGAAAGAAATTACAATAGACAGCTTCTGCACAGGTAGTGAACAAAGAGGGAATGAAACAGAGGGGGAGGACCCAGCAAAGAAAAAATCAGAAATCCCAGCGAATTGGATACAGGCTTTGGAAGAACTCAAAATGCAATTCAAAACACAATTAAGAGAGGCTGAAGACAATTGGGAAAAGACCTTAAAAACTAAGATAAGTCATCTAGGAACAGAAAATAGTGTCTTGAAAGCCAAAATCAACCAGCTGGAAAATGAGGCAAAGGAGATGAAAGATGAGGTGAAGATGATGAAAGATGACCTCCAAAGAAAATCCAACCAAAAGGAAAAGGACGACCAAAAAACTAAGGATGAAATTGTCTTTAAGAACCAGAATACAACAACTTGAATCGAGCGACCTCATAAGGCAGCAAGACACTATAAAACAAAACCAAAAGAATGAAAAAATTGAGGAAAATATGAAGCATCTCATTCACAAAACAGAGGATTTAGAAAATCGTTCAAGGAGAGACAATTTAAGAATAATTGGCCTACCAGAAGACCATGACAAAAGAAAAAGCCTGGACATTATATTATAGGAAATTATTAAAGAAAACTGCCCCGAAATTCTTGAACAAGAGGGAAAAGTGGAGATTGATAGAATCCACAGATCACCTCCTGTACTTAATCCCCAACTGACAACAGCCAGGAATGTTATAGCCAAATTCAAGAACTATCTGACCAAAGAAAAGATTACAAGTTGCCAAGAAGAAGTCGTTCAGATACCAAGGAACCACAGTGAGGATAACTCAGGATCTGGCTGCATCCACACTGAAAAAAAGGCATGGAGTACGATATTCCGGAAAGCAAGGGAATTAGGTCTACAACCAAGAATCAACTACCCAGCAAAACTGACTATATTCTTACAGGGGAAAGTCTAATCATTCAACAAAATAGAAGAATTTCAAGAATTCGTAAAGAAAAGACCAGACCTGAACAGAAAATTTGATGTCCAAGCACAGAACTCAAGAGAATCATCAAAAGGTAATTAAAAAAGAGGGGAAAAAATAAAAAAAAATTTAAGAGACTCAATAAGTTAAAATGATATGTATCCCTATAAGAAAAGAGGTCATTGGTAACTCTTAAACTGTTATTAGCTGGGCAGCAAAAAGAAGTATACTTAGAGGGAACAGCAACAAACTGTATAGGATGAAAGGGCAAGACAAATAGGTATATAGATATATGCATGCAAAAATACATACTCATGAGTATGCATATATATACATATATATAACTAGAGCTTAAAAATAGGTTCATATTAAAAGAAATGGGAAAAGAAACAAATGGGGGTAAATTTATGTCATAAAGAAGCTCATGGTGGGAGGGGGGAGAACATCAATATCCTGGAAGGGTAAAGAGATCAGAGACAGGAAATACTCAACTTTTATGTGCTTTGAAAGTGACTCAAAGAGGGAAAAACAATCCAATCCATTGGGGGCAGAGAATAGATTTGCACCCTATAGGGGAGTAGAAGGGTAACAAACATTCTGGTGGGGAGGGAAGCAGTACAAGAGAGGGAGGGAGCGGGGGGTTAATTTTAGAAAGACTATGGGGAAAATAAGGGGGGGATAAATAGGGAGGGGGTAAAAAGGGAAGTAAAATAAGGGTGGGAACAAGGGGGACTGTTCAAAAGCAAACATTGGTGTAGAAGGAAATAGTGAAAGAAGAAAAGGCAGGTAAAGGAGCAGAATCAAAATGCTGGGAAATACACAGCTAGTAATCATAACTCTGTGAATGGAATGAACTCACCCATAAAACGCAAGAGAATAGCAGAGTGGATTACAGTACAAAACCCTACCATATGCTGTCTACAAGAAACACATATGAGAAAGGTAGATACACATAGGGTGAAAGTAAGAGGGTAGAGCCAAATCTATTGGGCATCAACTGACAAAAAGAAGGAAAAATGCAAAGGAAGGAGGACTTGCAGTACCACATCTCAAACTATACTATGAAGCAGTGGTTATCAAAACAATTTGGTACTGGCTAAGAGACAGAAAGGAGGATCAGTGGAATAGACTTGGCATAAATGATCTCAGCAAGACAGTATATGATAAACCCAAAGACCCCAGCTTTTGGGACAAAAATCCATTATTTGATAAAAACTGTTGGGAAAATTGGAAGACAGTGTGGGAGAGATTAGGTTTGGATCAACACCTCACACCCTACACCAAGATAAATTCAAAATGGGTGAATGACTTGAACATAAAGAAGGAAACTATAAGTAAATTAGGTGAACACAGAATAGTATACCTGTTAGACCTTTGGGAAGAGAAAGATTTTAAAACCAAGCAAGACTTAGAAAGAGTCACAAAATGTAAAATAAATAATTTTAACTACATCAAATTAAAAAGTTTTTGTACAAACAAAACCAATGTAACTAAAATCAGAAGGGTAGCAACAAATTGGGAAACAATCTTCATAAAAACTTCGGACAAATGTTTAATTACTCAAATTTACAAAGAACTAAATTGTACAAAAAATCAAGCCATTCTCCAATTGATAAATGGGCAAGGGACATGAACAGGCAGTTCTCAGCCAAAGAAATCAAAACTATCAATAAGCACATGAAGAAGTGTTCTAAATCTCTTATAATCAGAGAGATGCAAATCAAAACAACTCTGAGGTATCACCTCACACCTAGCAGATTGGCTAACATGACAGCTATGGAAAGTAATGAATGCTGAAGGGGATGTGGCAAAGTAGGGCCACTAATTCATTGCTGGTGGAGTTGTGAATGGATCCAACCATTCTGGAGGGCAATTTGGAACTATGCCCAAAGGGCGATAACAGACTGTCTGCCCTTTGATCCAGCCATAGCACTGATGGATTTGTACCCCAAAGATCAGAAGGAAACAGACTTGTACAAGAATATTCAGAGCTGCCCTCTTTGTGGTGGCCAAAAATTGGAAAATGAGGGGATGCCCTTTGATTAGAGAATGGCAGAACAAACTGTGGTATATGTTGGTGATGGAATACTATTGTGTTCAAAGGAATAATAAAGTGGAGGAATTCCATGGAGAAAGGAACGACCTCCAGGAAGTGATGCAGAGTGAGAGGAGCAGAACCAGGAAAACATTGTACACAGAGACTGATAGACTGTGTTACAATCGAAGGTGATGGACTTCTCCATTAGTGGTGATGCAGTGACCCTGAACAATCTGCAGGGATCTAAAAAAACAGTATCCACAAGCAGAGGATAAACTGTGGGAGTAAAAACACCAAGGAAAAGCAAGTGCTTGACTATAGGGGTGCAGGGGATATGACTGAGGAGAGACTCTAAATGAACACTCTAATGCAAATACCAACAACATGGAAATGGGTTTGAATCAAGAACACATGTGATACCCAGTGGAATTGCGTGTGGGCTATGGGAGAGGTGGTGGGAGGGAGGAAAGAAAAGAAAATGATCTTTTTTTCCAATGAATAATGTTTGGAAATGACAAAAAAAAAAAGGATATGTTGGGTCAAGCTGGGTAGCTCAGTGGATGGAGAGCCAGGCCAAAAATGGGAGGTCCTAGGTTCAAATCTGGCCTCAGCCACTTCCCAGCTGTGTGACCCTGGGCAAGTCACTTGACCCCCATTGCCTAGCCCTTACTAATCTTTTCTCTTGGAGCCAATACACAGTATTGACTCCAAGACGGAAGGGAAGGGTTTAAAAAAATGGATATGTCAGGCAGAATGTACTTTGAAATTTTTAACTAGGAATCTAAGTTATTGAGAACTGTCATCTGCATCTATGTATAGATTCTATTCATGACATAACAGCTATCCTATATAGCTATTAGGTACCAACCACCATCGGTGTGGTTATATGTTGATCTTAAGATTTAAAAAAAAATTGCACTAATAAGCTTATAGAAAAAGCACATTGGACATTGTACATTGTAACAAGGAATTAAGAAGTTACATCAAATTCTATATGAGCAAGAAGCTGCAGAAATTGGTTCTACATGAAAAGAAACTTAGGCTTCTATGAACCCAAACATTGGTTTGGTAGATTGAATTTTTCATACATTGGCGACGTTATATTCTTGGTGAATACATTGATTGGTTCATTTATAGAGAAGTAGAGATTTCAATAAGGCTGATATAAGAAATAGGCAGCCAGAAGTGGCCGTGTCACTTCATTATCATCATTCTTGTTATTTGAACAACAAATCAGAATGTCATGTTTATGGGAATATGGGCACTTGTTAAGAATTTGCACTCATTGTGGTATTTATATTTTTGTCAAGCTTTTCAGGATGATAAATTTTGTACACTTACCATGTGAATCTTGGTCAACAGAGGTTAAGGCATAGAAATCATTTTTGAGTGTCAATTCTGACATTACACATTGGCTCAGCTACACCTGTGCCACATGAAATGCGAGCCATGAGTGACATTTTGTTTTAATGTTATGGTCACTTTCCCTGATCATTGTTTCAGATAATTTTCCCATATATTTTCGGTATTAGAAGTCCATTGTAAGCAGCATGAATGCTCTGATCCTGAACTATGAATTAACAATAAAACTGAATTTTTATTTTTGTAGCTACCCAAAAGCTTGAGACTATAGGAACGTGACAGCATTCGTTAAGATTCAGGAGACTCTTCGGGGAGATGATGTCTGATTGCATAAAAAGGGATTGCAATGGGTTCCTCACCTGACCAGACAGCCTAAGCCACAGACAGATGTGTACTCCATGTGAGATGGCTAAGGTTGGAGGTACCAGGATGCGGTGTTTTGATGCCCTCATTCACAGGTCAGCCTGGTACCAAACGTCCAACCATATATCTATGTGGCAGGCATCTTGGCTTCTTTATCCCTAAATCTATGCATGATCAGAACAAAGGAAAGAAAGGAATTCCCTTTCATCTCCAGATAGTCTTTTTCTTTAACTATTGAAGATCTGACACCTTCTTATAGTCCCGGCTGTCCATGGGCAGGATGATCTATCAATGCGCTTGTCCTATGAACTATGGGACGAATATCACATGAATTCAGGATCACTAAAGAGTGAAGATCATTTTCTTATTTTTTACTATTACTTTTGGTTTTTGATTAAACTTTTTTATCTTTCAAGATCATTCTTATCTTTACAGCATTATTGCTAAGTTATATTTAATTTTGATATTTGATTGGGAATTCATTTGTGATTCATTATTTGACCTCGCTCACTAATATTTTTGTTTGTTGATTAAGGTTATAATGCTATTGTAACATGATACCCTCTTATTTTATTTTCTTTTTTAAAAAGGGGGATATGTAACATACCAGGCATGACAGAGTTATAGTGAAATCACTTTTGAAGATTGATATATTAATTTATGGTCGCCAAGGAATTTACCTATGAAATTCCTAAATGAAACTCTCAAGTCAGAATGGAGTTGTGGTGGTTTAATTACAACGGGAGTCGGAAAAGGAGAGGGAGAGAAGGAGAGAGGAGGAAAGGGAAAGAGGTGAATTCAACCTTCTGGCAGAGCCAGAGGGAGTTTAGGCCCCAAGGCCAACGTAGAGAAGGGAATAGGTCCTTGACTCACTTGACGGATCTGAAGGGAAGCTGTCTGCGGACCTCCTCTCTGCTGGAGTTCCTAGCACGAACTGGCGCCTAGCCCTGTCCACAGGAAGTGAGCGAACTCCAGAGGCTGTTCTCTACCTCACTTCCTGTGCCTCACACGTGCCAATGGTGGCTCAAGCTTGGCTTAGAACAGCCTAGGTGGGCAGTTAGTTATTTCTGATTTACCATTGACTAGCACATGCCCGTGTAGTGTGGGTGTGCACAATTTTGGGTGCCAGACCAAGCAAGATGGAGATTTACAAAATCACAGTCCCCCTGATGATGATTGGGGGACTAGTCTCCCCAATTGACCACTAAACATAAGCGTCCTGCACCCTGAAAAATTCTAACTGTTAGTGTATGCAAAATTTTACCTGCTAAGAGGAAAACTACAATAGTTGTAGATGAGAGGAAATAGAGAGTGAGAGAGAGAGAGCAAAACCAATGTTTTGCTGGGCACATTGACAAAAGCCAATTGGGGGGCAGTCCCCTTTGGTGTAAGAGTGTACATTCAGAAAGATGTTCAATCAACAGCACCCCAAGTTTCATTCCGGATCTTCCTGTAACGAAAGAGTTTTAGGTATCTTTCTGCAAACAGTGCATTCTCTGGATTCAGTCAGTTAGCAAGCCTCTTCTCTGAAGATCTCTCTCGAACAAAATTTAAATCTTGGATTTTATGAAAATACACTTCTGTCCAAATTATCTGGTGTTCCTGTTTCTAGGCTTCTTGCTCTGTTTTCAATGGGGTAGGTAAGAGAAGGGAAAGGGTTAGGATGGTTCAGTGTCAGGGCAAGGGGGTTGGGGATGGGAGCATGGGTGGGGGGGAGGGCTGAAGGGGAAACATAAAAGGCATGGGTGGGAGGGACTGGGGCTGAGGGGGGGCAGGTGGCAGCAGGAACAAGGGGTAGGGGGGCTGCCGGTTGGTCAGTCGAGGGAGAAGGGGGTGGAGCTGAGGGGACAGGGTAGGAGGTATGGGTGGGGGAGGGCCAGGACTAAAGGGGTGGGATGTACAGCAGGAACTGTGGGTGGGATATAGGGCAGGAACAGGGGGCAGGGCTGAGGGGACAGGGTAGGAGGCATGGGGGGGGGAGGAGCTGGTTGGTCCTAGGGGGCTGCTATTTGAGAACCAGGAGCCAAATTGTTTTGGGCAGGAGGGTGGGGCAGGGAATCTCATAATCACTCCTATTGCAGGATGCCCTTAAGTCTCTTTTAATGTTTTGCAGAAAAGCTTTGATCTCTCCCCATCTTTCCTCCATAAGCTCATCTTGTTCTGTAAATCGTTGATTAATAAAAGGAACAAGCGCTTGTTTTGGTTGGGAAATATGAGGGGGAGGCTGAGGTAATCCTATGTGTGTGTCCTTATCTCATGTAAGGTATTTTCCAGGGCTCTTTTAGAGGAAATTAGATATGTTATTACAACTCCAACAATTACATTCCCAAGGAAGAGGAGTGCAAGGAACACCTACTAGGTGTTCCCATGTACCTGGTTATCGAGCGCCATTCTTGGCCACGTGCTTTCTATCTTGGAATTCTTACTTCCATGTGTTCTCTTATTGCTTATATTTTCCTTGAATTTTCTAAGGAGAATATTCTCAGGAGCCAGTGCTGCTCCCTATTTCAATGAACTTATCTTTGAGTCTTCATTTATCACCCATCTTCCTCAGGTTCCTTCCTCCTTCTCAAGTTAAATCCCACAAAGAAAAATTATATAGCAACCGCTGCATGGATTGTTATACATTGAAAATCCATTTCTCCCCTGAAATATTATGCTCAGTTTTGCTGGATAAGTGATTTTTGATTGAAGTCCTAGCTCTTTTGCTCACTGTAATATCCTCTGATATTTTATTCCAGGCCCTCTGATCCTTTAATGTAAAAACTTCTAAATGCTGTGTTATCTTGACTGTGGCTCCACAATATTTGAATTTTCTTTTTGACTGCTTGCAATATTGTCTCCTTTACCTTGGAGTTCTGAAATTTTGCTATATATTTCTGGGATTTATCCTTTTGAGATCCCTATCAGGAGGTGATTGATGATTTCTTTCAATTTCTATTTTACCCTCTGGTGCTAGAATATCAGGGAAGTTGTTCTTGAGAATTTCTTGAAAGATAATGTCTAAACTCCTTTTCTGTTACTCCAATAACTCTTAGTGAGATATTTCACATTTTCTTCTGTTTTTTTTTTTCATTTTTTGATTTTGTTTAATTATTTCTTAATGTCTCATGGAGTCATTAGCTTCTACTTGCCCAATTCTAATTTTTAAGACATTTTCTTGAGTGAACTTTTGTACTACCTTTTCTATTTGGCCAATTCTACTTTGTAAAGAGTTCTTTTCCTCAGAGAGTGTGTATCTCACTTTCTATGAGGCCAATTCTACCTTTCAAAAGTGCATTTTAGCACATTTTTGTGTATCTTTTTGTATTTGACCAATTTTGCTGTTCAAGTAGTACTTTTCAATGGATTTTTGTGCCTTTTACTAATTATCTTATGCTATTTTTAAGGTATTTTTTTCTTCACTATCTTTGTGCCTCCTTTATCAATGTGTTGACTCTTTCCCCATGATTTTCCTTATCACTCTCATTTCTTTTCCAAATTTTTCTTCTCTCTCTCTCATTTGATTTTTAAAATCCTTTTTGGGTTCCTCTATTAATTCTTTTCGGGTTTGACAGCAATTCCTATTTTTTCTTGGCAGCTTTGGAGGCAATAGTATTGGTTTTGTTGTCTTCTGAGTTTGTGTTTTGGTCTTCCCTGTTACCAAAATAACTTTTTATGTTGAGTTTCTTTTTATTTTGTTTGTTCATTTTCCAGCTTTCTTCTTTTCTTTTAATAAAAAAAAAACTGTAAAAGTTGAGCTCTGAACCTGTGGTGAAGAGAGCATTTTTCCAAGCTTCAGGTTCTTTGTGCAGCTGCCTTAAGAGCTGTCTCCGGGCATCTATCTGATTTCAGTTCTTCCAAGATGCTGTGATGTAAGCAGAGCTGTGCTTGGTGTGTCTTCTGATCTGGGAGTGACTCCAAGCACTCTTTTCCATTTTGAAACTATGACCAGGGTCCCTTGCTTCCCATGGGCTCCCAGTTATGGTATGTGCCAGTGCTTCTCCTCGCCCTGAGGTAAGACCCTCAGACTGTGACTTGGTTCTGTGCACGGGCAATTTGACAAGAGTTTTGCATCCTGGGTCGGCATGTTATTTCCTTCTGAGCCATTGCCCAACCTCCCTACTTAGTGTCTGTGGATGAGAGCTTCAGAAACTTTTGCTACTGCCTCAGCTTGCCACGCCAGACCTATTGCTGTGCTGTTCTCACCTCCAACCCCGTGTACTGAATCAGTTGTTCCAGTCTTCTAAGTCATTTTTGCTGCTTCACAATTCTTGCCAAGGCCATCGCATCGGCTTTCGGAGTGTAGTTTGGTGGAGCCTGGCTGAAGCTCTGTCCTGTCTCCACCCTCTTGCCTGCCCCTCTCAAAGGGAGGGCTTGTAACTGGCTTTTTGTTATCAGTTACTGTTTCTAGGGGGTGTTCAGACCTGTGACAACTTGACTCGGCTGCTTCAGTAAGAAGCATGAAAACAAATAGCGATTCAGGATAGCTTCACGGGAGTGACTATAATGTAAGCTGATCTGTAATTGATCCAGAAACATTGTTAAGCACGTCTATTGCACTGGGTTCAGTGCTTCGGATATGATGGAGAAGCGAAAACATTCCTCGGCACTTATATTTTCTTCAGAGAGAACATGAAAAACCTACACACGTATGTGTGCACACACACAAGACACAGATACCGTAACCTACCAGGCAACCTTCTGGGGAAGCTACAAGAAGCTGTCAGGATCTGGAAAAAGCTTGGGCAGAAGTCGAGTTGCGCTTAGTCAGTCTGTGCAAAGGGTTGAATGAAACATGCACGAGGAAACTGACCTCAGACATTTAACTCTGATCCTGAACAAGACACTTAACCTTGTTAGGCTGCTTCCTTATCCATAAAATATGGCTAATAATAGTATCCGTCTCAAAGATGTGTGAGAACCAATGGAGAGCAGCTTCTAAATGGTAAAGTACCATCTAAATGCTCGCTATTCAGCTGTTACTGAGTAAGCCAGCGTGCCTCTAGCCTGTAGAGAGAGAACATGTAAAAATATCGTTATTGCCGTGCAAAACAAATGTCCATCTTGGTCAATATTCCATATTGTAAGAGCAAACTCCTCCTACATACCCCCCCACCCCCCCATGAAACCACGAGTACACTGATACGAAAGACAACTCTAACAATTCTTCTCTGAACATGGATATCAATCCCCATCCCAAGCCTTTCAGGATTGTCCCAGGTCATTGCATTGCTGACAGGAGCTACATTTCCACAGATAATCATCAGCCGATATTGCTGTTATTGTGTACAAAGTTCTCCCAGTTCTACTTATTTTACTCTGCATCAGTTCCTGCAGCTTTTTTTCTGAAATCATCTTGCTTATCATTTCTTATAGCACAATAGTATTCCATCACCAACATGGACCACAATTTGTTCAGCCATTCCCCAATTGATAGATATTCCCTCAATTTCCAGTTTTTTTCCACTACAAAAAGAACTGCTCTAAATATTTTTGGGCAAGTAGGTCCTTTTGCCTTTTTTATTATCTCTGGGATAGAGATGGAGTAGTGATATTACCAGATCAAAGGGTACATATGAACTTTGGGCACAATTCCAAATTCCCCTCCAGAATGGTTGGATAAGTTCACAATTCCACCAACAATGTATTAGTGAGAGGAGAGCACTTTGAAGGAGACTAGAAATATGGGAAGAAGTCAAATTAGGAAAAAACTGTAATTATTAAATGGCAGGGTTAATACTGATCCTAGAGAGGTTTTATATGGATAACTTGAATAAAGCAATAATTTTTATATAGTTTCATTTCATGCCAGTAACTTCTAGTGATGCTAGGCTGATTTGGAACATCTTTTTTTTTCTTAACCAGACAAAATGCGGGTCTTCTGAATTGCTCAATAAACATAAATTTTGCTTGATCTTATCAGGAGTGCAGAAGAAGGCTTAGGGAATGAAATCAGCCCCAGACTGGGGACAAACTACTACTACTACTATTTGTTTAACTCTTTGCTTTATATCTATTATCTCATTTGAATCTCATACCATCCCTGAGATGAAACCAGATAGAGCTAGTTTGTGCAACTTTCAT
This sequence comes from Monodelphis domestica, assembly GCF_027887165.1. Classification (NCBI taxonomy): domain Eukaryota; kingdom Metazoa; phylum Chordata; class Mammalia; order Didelphimorphia; family Didelphidae; genus Monodelphis; species Monodelphis domestica. Next base: position 285,335,159 of record NC_077233.1, on the reverse strand, counting down.
TCTCTAAATTACGTTGGATTTTTATGGCACACACAAATATTTCTTTGCTCTCTTAGTTCGTTTTAAAACTGGTTTTCAAAAATTGATATTACTTTAAGGAGTTATGCAAAAGTTGTACTTTTGTCTTTGTGCAATTGAAGAGCACTTCAATGACTTTGAAAAGGATTGCAATAACTATTGATGTGAGAGAGTAGGTCAAACATTTCACAAATACTTAAAACCACAATAAAACAGGAACAATTCCACTAAAGTTAAAAAGAAAGTGTGGTAGAAAATGAAAAATATTTCTATAAAATAGTGTAATCCTTCAAGATCAAATTTCATATATTTTTTATTACTTATTATATTCTTGTCTTTAGAGGGAGCTGGCATAATGAGGGGATGATATGATTTCCTTAAAGTACAGGCTTCCTAAATATGGAAGATCATTGAGAATACTCATAAACATTAGTTACTATTTGGAGGAAAAAATATTTTCATGAGCAAGATAATACAAAGATAAGTCTAAAGATTCGGAAAAGTTAAGTTTTGCTAATTAAACTCATTTTTTTCTTTAAGACTATACCAAAACCTTGGTCAGAAGTCTAGTTGAGCCTATAAAATCTGGACTTATTGATCAGATTGCAAAGCATCCACCAGAAAGTGTTTTAAGGATCTTTTATTCTTAGTGGGCCTTGGAAATACTGTCTCCATTGAATGAATGAGGAATGTTGAAAAAATATTGATTTACTAAGAAGTAGAATTGTTATAGAAGTACACAAAAGGAGATAAAATACTGTAATGTGGACTTGTAACATAGCTCATCATGAAAGTTAAAAAAAACTTGTCCAAAAAATGGCGCTAGACATGCCAGTGAACTTCGCCATTTTAAACTTCATTGAAGTTCTATGGATAGTAATCAAAACCTGACTTGGAAAAATAAACCATTTGTCAAAGACACATTTAGTCAATGTAAATAAACTATGGTTCCAAGATGAATTGAAGACTATGTATCATAACAATGTGACCTTAAGGTGAAGTAATATGACAAATTATTGAAACAAAAGGACATGTTGCATATTGAAAGTTCTTGTAAAAATATATAAAGTTGTAAGGTGTATTGTATGTTAACATTTAATTATTTCACTTTTTCCTAGTTGGTTTGCAAAGGGATCCACTGTGATTTACTGAGTAGGAGATTGCTAGGACTAGACCTACACATAAAGAAAATCAATTTGGCAGTTCTGTGGAGGATGTATTGGAATGGGGAGAATCTCAAGGCAGAGAAATTAATAAAAAGTCTTTAGCAGTAATCCCAGTAAGAAATAACAATTGCTTGAATGAGAGTAGAAGCAGTGTTAATGGAAACTAAGGGCAATGCATATGACACAGATTGTAGAGATAGAAATAAGACTTAGCAACTGATTGAACACGGGAGTGAGTGAGTGAGGAGTTGAGGACAGCACTGGGTTGCAAATCTGAGTGCCTTTCTAGATAAAAATAGGGTAGTTTGGAAGAGTGCGGGGTTCTGGGGAAAATCAGGAAGTATGGTGTAGTCATATTGAATATGAGATGGATTCACAATCCATCAAAGAGTGATGCTGTGCTATACTGAAGATTGGGGGAGGCAGTAGAGATAGAGATCTTGGAATCATGAACGTTGAGAAGATATTTGAACCCTTGGGAGCTGATGTGGCCACCAAGTGAGAGAGTGTAGAGAGGAAAGAGGAGGCTCAAGACAGAAGTTTCAGATGTGGATGTGATATGAACAAAGATCCAACAAAGAACCCTAAAAAGAACACTTAGGTAGGAGAAAAACCAAAAGGGGTCAATTAGAAATATTAATGTTTTTGGTTAAGTGAGAACTGCATGGTGCCTTTGTTAAATGCAGATGTCAAATCTCTAAAGTTCTGTACAGCTCCTACATTCTATAGATCTCTGAAACTTGAAGATAATGAGTGGAGGCAACATGGTACAATAGAGAAGATTCTGGATCCAGTGTTGCAAGAGTTGCATTGGATTCCTCCTCCTGCCACTTGCTATGTGACCTTGGGAAAATCACTTATTTCTTTGGTTCTCATTTTCCTTGTCTATAAAAGGAAGATTTTGGTTTAGAAAAGTCTCTAGGTTTTTCTTCTATTCTGGATCAATGATCCTCAAAGTTGGGACCAATATTGAAGAACTAAGTAATCGAAAATTTGGGGTTATATTCTTGGTTCAGAATTCTGTCAAAGATCCTTAGGATCTTTGGAAACATTAAGATATGGCAGATCTATAATTGGAAGATTGAAGAAAAGAGAAGAGAGGCACTGATGCATTCTAGAGAGCTGAATGATACAGTCTTGTTTTTTATTTTTCATTTGATCCCTAAAGATGACTTAGGAGATGCCACAAATTAAGCCAGGACTGCTGGGTAAAACTCAATAGTTTCTCCAACTGGGCAGAATTTTGGGAGGTAGCTTTTCTTTTCTCAACATACATGAATAGTTTGAGAAGAGCACCACTTATCCTGTAGGAAAAAACAATTCAGATTTTGTGTATTGTTTTTAAGATTTCAAAAATTCTTTGATCTTATATATCCCTCTCTCTAGTTCTGTGTCTATATCTTGCTAAGATGCCTGAACAGAATCTCTTTTGAAAATCCAATATAAATAAGTTCTACCAGATTCATATGTGATGTTTGTCTTTTTGTACTATTAGAACCAAATCCCCCTGGGAAGGGGGGTGCAAGGAGAATGTATTACTCATCTTTGCATTCTCTGTAATGCAAAGCACTTTGGGGAGATACTATTTGTAAAAATTGATGGAATTTGTTGGATTTGACCTATAAAACTGATTTATTTTCCACTTTTAAAATGGCCAATTTGATTATGTTCACAGCTGGTATCAGTATGCCCTTAGTCACGATCTGATCTATTATGGTATTTCCTGAGATTCATACGTCATGAATTCTTCACACCTAATTTAAGAAAAATAAAGCTATTAAAGTATCTTGAAACAGTAACCAAGCCCTATATCTAAAGATGATACATCGCAGCAAACTTAAATAGTCAAATGCTTAGGTATGATTTGCTATCTTTTCTACTCATCTTTTAACTTCCAGCACTTGCATTCCCTTGAAAGTGAACGTTGCAAGAAAGAGGCAACAAACAAGAAGGACCTCCAAGGAAAGTGCTGAGGAGGCCTCCCCTTCTGCAGAGGGGCGATGCAGACGGATGTGGAGCCCGGCGCATCATTTCAGATTCTTAACTGTGTTGATTAGTTTTGCCTATCCCCACCCCATTTTCTCTTAAAAATATTATTGGTTATATTGAATAGGACTGAAAGTGGGGTAAGGAAGGGATATTGAGGGAAATTTTGTACACAGGAACAAAAGATATCCATAAAACTTAAAAAAAAAATCCAGGCTCGTTTCTGTCTCAGCGGTTGGCTCCATTTCCCTAGGGAGAGCGTTTTCCTTCCAAGCTAAACAAAGAGAAAATGGTCCTTTGCTTGCTAACCTCTCTGCTCTCAAGCATCTGCTTCCCTTTTCCAACCAACAAAAGCTCAAAGAGGATGAGAGAAAATGCTATTTAGGACTTGGCTGCTTTTACAGAACAAAGACCTGGTGCCTAGGTGGTCATCGACCCGGTTTTCTTGCTGTAGAACCACAGGATTCCGGTTGGAAAGGATATCTCCGAAGATCTCCAGGGTCAACGACCTCAGTTTTTAGATTAGAAACCTGAGAGTGGGCGTAGTGGGGGAAAAAGCCCTGGATTTGGAGGTGGAGGATCCAGCCTGGGGTTACTGTTTATAAGGTGCGCCATCGTAGGTAAGCTGGTCCATGCTTTGAGACCTCGCTGGCTCATCTGTAAAATGCCCTTCGATGTCTCGGTCCTAAGCTTCTGTAAGACTATAGGGAGATCTCAGGACGGCAGAGGTCAAAAATCTGATTTCAAATGTTCTCTCCTCATTATGAGCCGGTCTGCTTTGAACGCTTACCTCGCTTGCTGGCTGAGATGAATGAAGGCCACGTGTGGAGTGAAGTCATTATTGTTAACTAAGTCAATAAATACAGCTTCCAGCCATTGCCTGCCCCCAGCTAGCGGAGTAGCTACATGTTCTGGGCCTGTTTCATCACCGATAACATGGGGAGTTAGATGGTTATTAAAGTCCCCCCTCTGTGCAAGGTACGGTGCTAGCACTACTGTGTCGTGTAGGCCAGTCTGGGCATACAGAAATGGAAGAAGACACCATGCCCTGCTTTCTAAGCAACTAGAGTTCAGTTAGAGAGCCAAGAGATTGGCACAAGAATACTTTAGCTGACATATGCTTGAGCTTTTATTACTTTGACTTTTATTTATTTTTATTTTTATTGAATAATTACTATTATTGCTTCCTTTTGCCCTTTGAAGCAAGAGGATACCGGCATTATTTGGGAAGGGGAAAAGCCTTTTCCAAAGAGCTATAGGCTGAAAACACCCGGGAGAATGCACAAAGAACCAGTGCTGGGGAGGGGAGAGTCAAGATTGCTGTGGGGAAGAAAGCGAGTTACATCCATGTGAACACTTGGGTCAGTGTGGAATCATTGGTGTATTGGGCTTATTCCCGACTCTTTTCCAGTGGAGGCAGGACTTTCCTAATGGGGACTTGACTAGATTTTGCAGATGAGGGGACTGAGGAACCCAGACTGGGTTATTCCGGAGCAGAGCTCCAGAGCTGGGGTGGCTCTTGCCAAATAAATTCTATATTTATATACGTTGTGGGAACTTCCCTAATGATGTCATGAATGTGTTCCCTGCTACCAGACTTGGACCCGAGTCTCAGTTATGTCTTTAGATGTATTTTATTTATTTTTTAAACTCTTACCTTCTGTCTTGGAATCGGTACCATTTGTTAGTTCCAAGGCAGAGTGCTTAAGTGACTTGTCCAAGAACACACAGCTGGGAAGAGTCTGAGGCCATATTTGAGTGTAGGACCTCCCATCTCTAGGCCTGGCTCTCCATCCACTGAACCACCCAGCTGCCCCCTTTTATTTAGGTTTTAAACATTTTTTGGTTACTGGCAGGTCAATGAACTTTACCACCATAAAAGTTAGTGACATTCAGGGGTTCCTAAAGTGTCAGAGAGTGTTTTTGGGCAAAGGCAACACGTAGGTCATAGACTTGATCATTGAGAATCCCTTCGGCTAGAGTCTAACGTTTGTCAGAAGTGGACATTTGGGAGTTATAACTGTTTGTTGTTAAGTCTACATAGAAACAACCTTTAGCCATTGTTGTCTGAAAGTTTGTGATTCAGATTCTCTCCTTCCCCCCCTGTCCTCCGCCCGTAAAAGAAGACGGCCATCACCATATAAGAAAAGCTGAGTTATAAATCTTCTGAGATGATCAGTGTAGAGGAGAGGAACAGCACAGGAGAGATTCAGGGAGGATCCATCAATAACCATTTATTAATCACTCATAACTGTGTGTCAGGCATTATGCCAAGTGAAGGTGATACAAAGAAAGGGAAAATGCCCTGTAGGAGCTTCCTGGAGGGACACGGTGGATGAAAAGAAACATGTAGAAGATACAGAAGAGATAAAAGAGGAGCCTTCCAGGTAACGGCAAGAATCCACCAAAGTCTGTAAGCTTGAAGACAGCTTCTTGCATGAAGTCAGGACTTCTGAGAGCAAAGGAGGAGGAAGAGAATTCTCCGTGCAGAGAACAGTCCGTGAGGCGTCGCAGAGACGGGCCATAAAGTCCAGGGAAGGAAGAAGACCCGCTGGACCGAGGTCCTGGATTAGGGCGGTGATGGAGAGGAGGGATTTCCTGTCTACACCCACCCGTGTCGTCTGTGTTCACACACGTTCTCACATACATGATTCTGTGCAGGCAGCAGTAGTAAAACTTGCCAACCAGACGGATCTGTGAGGATTGGTCCGTGTGAGACATTGAGGACGACTGCGTTTTAGGTGACTAAAGGACGGGGTTGCCTCTGACAGGAATAAGGATGGACGGAGGAAGGCTGGGTTGGAGGGGTGGATGTTGCATTCTCCTTTGATCACGCTGAGCTTGAGACAGCTAAAGGACGTGCCATCAGGGCTCTCCGGTGATCAGCTTGTGATGCTCACTTAGGAATCCGGACGGACCACACCTAGAAATATCGACTTGAGAATGATTTGATAAAGATGGTCACTGAACCCATTGAACCTCTGTGGCTACCAAGTCAGAGGGAAGAGAGCTGAGGGCCCAGGACAAAACCTTAGTGGTCTGAGCAAAAGAGACCGAGAAGGACATGTACCAGGCACTCTGCTAAGTGCTGGCGATGGAAACCGTGGCAAGACAGATCCTGCCCTCAAGGAATTCCCAATCTAAATAGAGAGGCAAGAAACAAATACGTACAAGTAAGCCATATACATAACAAGCAGGAAATACTTGAGAGGGAACTAAGAAGGGTTGGGAAAGACTTTGTGTGGAAGATAGGATTTAAATGGAGACACAAGTGGAGGACTAAGAGAGCAACGCCATGAAAACCAAGAGAGAAAAAGCATCCAGGAGGAAAAGAGGGTCAAAAGTGTGCTACGGAGATTGAAAAAAGGCTAATAGATCAAACAATGAAGGGCTGATTATTCTCTTCCATCTTTGAGGATCACAGAAGGGTTCATATGTGAGGTCACATCTGATCTGTGTTTTTGTACACATTCTGTATGTCTGTATATCTATGCTTATATATGTAATACATATTATCTCTCTCAAAAGAATATAAACTCCTTGAAGACAGACTGACTCATCTTTGTCTTTGTACACAAACCACTTAGCTTGATGACTGACTAATGACAGCAGGTACTTAATAAATGCTTGTTGATCGATTGATGGATCTTATTAGCAGGGAAGGGAAGACAAGAGTGAGCAGCACATTCCAAGTATTTGGAGCAAAGCCAAGAGACTGGAAAAGACTGAAAAAGAAAAATGTCTCTGAAAAGTAGCATATGGAAGATAACAGTTTGGAAAAGTAGATGAGTCAGATTGGGGAGAAACTCGCATCTAAGAGTATGCTTTATCGGAAAGGCAATAGGATGCCACTGAAGATTTTTCAGTCGGGGAATGATATGATTCGAGTGGAAGATGATAGCTAACATAAACCTTGAAATTTCAACCCATTTTCTTATGTTACATTTTCCTATGACATCGCTAGTAGAGTGCTGTTTGTCTTAGGTGTTCTATTACATTGATGCTGAGGGGCTAGTCACGACGTCTCCACTCTCATTTGAAATGAAATATGTCACTAAGACATGCTCGGTAGAAAGGTGAATCAGTACAACCATTCTTGAAAGAAATATGGAATGAAATGAAGAAAATTACCAGATTTTCTACACTCCCTGATCCAGAGATTACATTGCTGGACATACACTCCAAGGAAGTCAGTTACAAAAGGAAGGTCCCATATGCACCAAAGGACTTATGGTAGCACACTTTTAATGGACCTAAGATGGAATCAAATTCTGTACTTGGTGATTGAGAAATGGAAAAACCAACTGTGACACATAAACATAAGGGAATGTTATCATTATTCAGGAAATGAGGATGATGAATAGAGAAGCATGGAAAGATTAATATGAATTGATTCAGAGCGAAGTGAGTAGAACCAGGAAAATAATGTGCACAATGTAAACTGGCACAAGAAATGTAAGAACAAAAGCAATGGAAACTGGCTGCTGCACAATTATAAAGACCAAGCTTGTTCTCAAAGAAGAAATATGAGAACCAGCAACATTCTTCCTTTCTTCTTTATGAAAGTAAGGTTCCCGGGGAGTGGAACGCTGCTTACAGACATCAGACTTTTTTCAACATGTTGATTAGTTTTGATAGACTTTTTTTACCTTTTCTTCTTGAAAAAATTTTAAGAGAATTTATTTTTAAGAGAAATGATTTTCCTCTAGGAGGGAAAAGAGAGGATATAAGTAGGAAATATAGGTAATATAAATATATTTATATTTAATATATAATAAAATTTATAATAAATATACATAAAATATATATAAATAAATATATAATAAATAAAAATATATAATAAAATAATTAATAAAATAAAAAAAATAAATATAAAGACAAATGGTATCAAAATGTATTAAAAAATGAGACAAGTAATAACCGAGTAGCTATTGTAAATTTAGAATTTGTAAATTTAAAAAATTCTAGATTTCTAAAAAGGCCCTCACAGAGCTTGCAACTAAGTTGGAAGAAAAATAGCAGAATACATCACATGCCAGTCAGATGCAAAGGTGTCCAAAGTGCAGAAGTCAATGTGGATAGGTAGTTGCCTGTGTCCTTTGGTCTCACTTCCATGCTGTGAATCCCACAGATCTGAAAGAGTGTCAGTAGAGTACTCAATGCTTTCTTTGGATGCTTGGAAGAAATTGGCCAGTGGACTAGAGTGAACACAATAATAGTCGTGTTTTTTACCCAAAGTTAGAATGAAATATAATCGATATATTTTCATTCCAAAAATATACATTGAAACATAAGTAGTAGGCATAGTGCCCCGGAGCTCTTTGTGCTAATAGAGCAAGAACCAAGGACCCTCCTGAAAAATCCCACTGCAGGTGTGTCTTCCTCACTCCTGGCAGGTTTCCAAGGGCTCTGATGAGTTTTTCTTGCTATGTCTAGGGCTTATTAAGTTCCTCATCAGTATTGCTCCTCTGGTCCCAGGCTTTGGCCATCGTCCTGTAGCACATTCTCAAGTTGCCAAGGAGATACGAAACTGTAAATGTATGTCCTGCTGGCTAGGCTGGAACTCTGCTCCCATCCCAAGGATTCAACTCCTTGAGCCCCGATGAAGTTAATATTGGTCAGAACTACAGACTTGCTTGACAAGCTGACTTTAAAATTAGGAAAAAAAAAAGAGAGAGAGAGAAGGCATTAAGGGAAATGGGAGGAAGCCCTGTCTAAGAGCTTGGAGACAAGAATGTTAGATGGGGTGAACCTGCTAAAGGCACTGGGGAGGGGCAGGGAACTACTGGCTGCTGCCATCATTTCTGAGGGAAAGAAGCTGTCCCGCCACTACCTCTGGCCTGGCTCTTATTGGTATGGGGGAGACAGATACTTAATGAGTCTATTAAAGAAATGGATGGTTATGCCTAAAAAAAGGCGTGAACCAATAGAGCTGAGTAGCCAGGGGACTAACAATCTGGCCTGTTCTGAAGGTCTCTCTCCATAATACAATGGCAAAGCAGGGGTACTGGTCAGGGGAGAAATGACAAAACAAATGCAAAAGTCTTGACGAGAAGTCTACTGCCACAGATGGTGAGCCTCAACCTCAGGAAACTCATTCAAGGTTCCAGGAAGCTAAATGGAGGAAGCATAGTCACCTGAAGAAATTCACAGAAAATGTGGTGAGAAACGGACCCCAAAGCAGATGTATTACACCTATAAGAGTAGTAAGACAAGGAAGAGGTGCCAAGCCAGCCCAACATATTAACGCTTTACTAAGAAGAAAATCAGAAAGGCACAATAACATCCGTTTGTTACAACTGTGTAGAAGATGCCCATAAGGAAATCGCCTGCACTAGAGAAGAGAATGTAACTCTGGTGGGTCAGAAGCTCAGTACCAGCAGGCTCAGCTTTCAGAAAAGGCGGTGGATCAGGGAGACTGTCCCATTCCCTGAAAGTGATTAGTATGACCTCATTAGTAATTTTTTTTTCTTTTTAAACCCTCACCTTCCACCTTAGAATCAATACTGTGTATTAGTTCCAAGGCAGAAGAGTGATAAGAGCTAGGCAATGGGGGTTAAGTGACTTGCCCAGGGTCACACAGCTAGGAAGTGGCTGAGGCCAGATTTGAATCCAGGACCTCCCATCTCTAGGCCTAGTTCTCGATCTACTGAGCTACCCAGCTGCCCCCTCTCATTTGTGATTCTTAACAAATCTTTTCTATCTAAATTTATTGGACTTCATAGGGGAGGTGATGGTGAAGACTGAAGATTTGGACTGCTCTGATATCCTAAAGTATTCAGTAAAATGATCATCATGTTCCAGGCATTTTATGAGAAGCTTTGGAAGAAAATATCTATATTGTCTCTGGATCAAGAGATTCTTAACCTTTCGTGTCATGGAAACTTTGGGCAGTTAGGACAAGCCATCCTGGGTATAATCCAGAAAGATTATTCCATTGAAGATCTCTAAAATCTATATCAGTGCCATCTTCATAGGATCCCAAAGCCAGAATGCTTTATAGTAATGGTAATGAAAAAAAGTGGAAAGACTCGCATGTGTTTAAAATACCAGACTTTGAGCCCAAGAAACAAAATGGTTTAGTATGTCACTAGAAGAGTTCAAGATACCTGGCTAGCCTGCAGCTCTTGGAAATGGACACGAGGTGGCTGTACCCATATTCCCCATATTCCCAAGGCAGAAGATGGCAAGGAGAAGACAGTTTTCATTTTCTCAGTTGGATTTTAGTGGGTTGATTGCATATCCCAAGGAAACTTGAAGGTACCTGCTCTTTCTAAACACTGATGGAGAAAGCAGACGTGGATGAACTGCTAGTGTTGGTGTGTCTAAATGACATGTCTTTGAGAAGATCCCAGATGAACACAAGGAAGTACTGATGGAAGTGTTGGATCAGTTAAAGAAAAACGTCCTAAAGCTTTTGATGGACAATTTTCAGTTTCGTAGTATTGGTCTTTTTTAAAGAAAAGGCAATAAAAAAGCCAAAAAACTGATTAATACATTGAAAAAAATAAACTCCTGTGCCCTTAAGGCCCTTACCTCTGAAATGGAGTGAGGAAGGGTCTCCTTTTATAGTTCTTTGGAGCCAAGACTATTCTTTGTCATTTTACAACATTTATTTTTTATTCTTTTGTTGTTATTTTTACCATTTATATTGTTGTAACCATCATATTCATACTGCTTTCTTGGCTTGACTTACTTCACTTTGCATCAGTTCAAGTAAGTCTTTCCATGCTTCTCTGTAGTCATTATATCATTATTTATACGAATATTTCCTTATATCCATGTTTAGCTATTTTTCAATTGATAGGCATCTTTGTTACAATAAAAAGCGCTCCTGTGAATATTTCAATATATATTCAATTTACTATTGACCTTCTTGGGAGAATATACCTAACAATGGAATCTCTGAGTCAAAAAGCATGGACGTTTTAGACTCTTTATATGTCAAAACTGTTTCAAGAGGTCGCACTAAATCACAGCTTCAACAATACACGACTCTCCCTATTTTCCACGGCATCTTTTACTGATTTTTTATTATTGACTATTCACGACTTTTGCCATCGTTACCAATTTGATTAGGCAGGAGATGATACCTCAGGGTTGTTTTGTTTTGCATTCCTCTTATTAGTGATTTCAACATTCTTTCATGTGATCATGAATAGTTTGTGGTTTTATTATTTTTTTTGTTTACTTTAAAAAAGAACTGGGTTACTCTATCTTGCGTAGTCTGGAAATTCAGCAGCCCAATCCTAATACTGATGAGCCCAGAATCTTTATTTAACCTGCCATTTTTTCTGCCCTGAGTTTAGGAAACATGGTAGTCTTCAATTCTGGAATTCCGAAGAAGATAAAAAACCATTAAATAGGAAGGAATTGAAAATGAGACAGAGAGAATATTAGTCAGGGAAGTCAGATGGAGTAGTTGTGTGACCCTGGGCAAGTCATGTAATCAAAAACCACATCATATAGTGGATAGGTCCTTGGGCTTATATTAAGAAAAACTTGCCCAGATCTCACCTCAGATACTTAGTAATTGTATGACTTTAGACAATAACAACAAAAATAATAGTAGCTAATGTTTATGTAACACTTATTATGTGCCAGACACTGTGCTGAGGGTCTTACAATTACTTATTATCTCATTTGATCCTCACAACAATTTAGGAGGTAGACATATTATTATCCCCATTTTATAGATGAAAAAACTGAAGCAAGTAGAGGTTAAATGACTTGTCCCAGGACACTTAACTAGTAAGTATCTAAGGCTGGATTTGAACTCTTGTCTTTCTGTCTCCAGGTCTGATTCTATCTACCAACTAATTGCCTGACAATTCACTCATATATCTCTCGTTTAGTTTCCTTATTTATAAAGTGAGTGGGTTGGACTTGATTTACTTTGAAGTCTCTTCTATCTCTAAATCTAAGATCCTATCATTCTACATTTAAACCTTCTTGATTTCCTCAGCTACTGCTTGTACATTCCCTACCCCATTACTTTGCATTTACATCCTAGGTAATTTATATTATTTTAGACATAAATAAATTATTTCCACTGGTGGCGAAGTAGCCTTCTTGAGGGCAGGGACTTTGAGTTTTTATTCTTTCGTCCCCAGTGGTGACCTATACTAGTTGACTGATTGTTTGGCGTTGATGTCTGTGCCATAAACCTAAAGCAGCATGCGTGCCTAAAGAAGTCTGCTCCCAAGGTGAATGAATCTAATGAAAATGTGGTAAGTCTTCACAATGAAATTTGGTATCCTATTCACAAACAAGCCTGGTATTTTGAAAAAACAAATTTCATTTCATCTTGGGTCCATTTAGTCCATTTACCATGAAAGGTAGAATGAAAGATGAATTTTCTAGGCTTAGGACTTGGAGTACATTTTCTGGAAAGGGTAACTTACATTTCTATTATCTTTAAACCCTTGTCTTTTTGATTGGTATTTTGTTTGGAAAGTCAAACAAATGGTGTTGATGGGCATCATGGGTTTAGTCACGAGCCCTCCCTTAATCAAATGATCTGTTTCCAGCAAATTGCAGTTAGATTTTGTTGGTCTCCTGCTTGCCAACATAATTTCCCTGATTGCTACCCTGACACAATAAAGGGGTTCTTTACTTTATGCAACAGATGTGTTCCTACAAAGTATGAGGAGCTTGAATTTGTGTAAAATTGAAACATATTTTTAAAGGCTTCCAGGGAACTGTATTTGGAAGAATGCTGCAACAATCTTTTTAGGAAAGCAAAGAATCCTTTCCTTAATGAAGATAATTATTAACTTATCTACTTGTAAGGATAGATATTTGAAGGCTATTGCTTTATTCTTTTATTAAGAAATTGGGGTTTTTCTGCTTATCACATCTTTAGGAGTTATTTTCAGTTCATGGGCGAGTGCACACACACAGATGTGCACACAGGCCCAGACACACACAGCTTTCATATCCATAAAAACCAGACAGAGCCATGGAGGATGGGATGGTTTAATAAATTATGAGTGCTGCAGGATATGAAGAAGCTTGAGAAATTTTGAAGAATTAAAGCACTAATTGACAGAATGATTTATAGATCTGGATAAGGACTCTCTCCAGGGATAACTTTTCTTCTCTGTAGTAATGTTTAGTTTGATTTTTTTTCCTCAAATGTGAATCCTTTAAAAAGCTGTAATGATTTAAAATTCTCTTAACATATTTGGTACCCACTGCTTTGTGCTCTGTAGCCTGTTTCTGAAATACCCAAGGGAATGATTCAGATTCTCGCAGCCTCTTTTTCTTTCTGGTCTTTCCTGGCAATCTGTAGGGATAGATTCTTCCTCCCCCCTTTCTCCTAAACCAGAAAGAACACATTGACTATCCACCTGTCCTTTAGGTCCTCTTTCTCTGTAATCTTTATTTGTCCCACTAAAGTTTCCTAGTGTAATAGATGACCAGAATGGGGTCACCTATGTTTACTTGGGGACGAGAGAGAGAGATGAAACAGTCAAAGAGACGGAGAGCGGGGAGGGATTGGTCTTCCCCTCTCTTTCCCTAGGGAAGACAGCATAAGTTGTCTTTTAGAAGGACAGAATATATTCCTTTAGAGACTGGGTTGAGTATAGAGGTTAAAGACTGGAGCTGGCTCTCTTCACTTGAGGAGAAAGGTATAGTTCTCCCCCTTAGCTTCACTTCTCCTTAATGTTATGAGGCAGGCAGACGTGATCTAAGAGGAATAGCTCTTATTCTAAGGGACACACAAGACAGGGAGAGTGGGGTTGTTGGGTAAGGAAAGTGGAAAATGGGAAATCCCTTTGAGCTAACAACTGACCCCCAAATCCTGAGGGTTCAGCCTATCTGCCGGACCCTCCTTGGTCAGTTGTGAGATTTGTCCTTATTTCTATCTACCATAATTGTGGCTTAAAGTTCATAGGACAAATTTTAGGGAATGGAGATAATTCTTCTTTGGGTGAATGGCTTAAAAATTTTATTTAGTTAATTTAGAACATTATTCCTTGGTTATAAGAATCATATTCTTTCCCTCCCCTTCCCCTCCCCCCCACCTCTTCCCATAGCTGATGCACAATTCCACTGGATTTTTCATGTGATCTTGATCAGAACCCATTTCCATGTTGTTGATGTTTGCACTAGGATGTTCATTTAGAATCTCCATCCCCAACCATATCCCCATCGACCCATGTAACCAAGCAATTGTTTTTCTTCTGTGTTTCTGTTCCCACCGTTTTTCCTCTGAGTATGGATAGTGTTCTTTCTCATAGATCCCTCTGAGTTGTCGGGATCACTGCATTCCCCAATGGAGAAGTCCAATACATTCAGTTGTACCACAGTGTATCAGTCTCTGTGTACAGTGTTCTCCTGGTTCTGCCCCTCTCGCTCTGCATCACTTCCTGGAGGTCCTTCCACTTCCCATGGAATTCCTCCAGTTCATCATTCCTTTTAGCACAATAGTATTCCGTCACCATCAGATACCACATATTGTTCAGCCATTCCCCAATCGATGGACATCCCCTCATTTTCCAATTTTTGGTCACCACAAAGAGCGCAGCTATGAATATTCTTGTACATGTATTTTTCCTTATTATCTCTTTGGGGCATAAACCCAGCACTGCTATGGCTGGGGGGGTGAATGGCTTTCTAACAAAGTCCTATCCACTCCTTTATCTTCAGCTGGATCCAAGGGGGTTTGGGTTCACCGAGAGATGGTCAATGCTCAGAGAGGTCTTCTGTCTCAGGTTTTCTCTCAGACCAACTACTCCAGGAGAGCGCCCAAAGAGAAGTGAGGTGATCTGGCAGTTTCTCCTCAGCTCTTCTATGCTCCTTCCTGGAATCCTCCATCTTCCTTCTGCTTCTCCTGGTTGGGTTACTCTTTTCCATGCTGATTCTGACTTTCTCTCTTACACTAGCTTCTTGAGCCAAAACCAAAAAATCAGTTCAGAGAAGTGGGTTTTTATTTTGCGGCACTCTAGGAATCATGTCTCCCTCTCTTGGTTCCAGGGGGCATGAGTTTTTGCAATAAGATATCTTCCCAAATGAAATGTGGACGTGTGTTGATACGGAATGACTATGATTTCTCCTGAATGGAGGATTTAATGTGTCTTTTAATATCTCTTGCATGTTGCAGAGAGATGATAATTATAACTGACATGAAGTCAGCAGTGTTGTGTATCCTGTGAAGAGTATGATCTTTGCAAAGGAGGAGAGGGTGAAGTGAACTCTTCGAAGAAAAGAAACCATTTTTGCCATGAAATTATTTCACATCGTTGTCAGTCTCCTCTGGAGAGGGCTGTGAAATACAAAAGTTGACTTTAAATACTGGCAGCTTAGGGCTTCCTATACACTGTAGAAACAGGATCATAAAACTGAAGCTATATAGGGTCTCAGAGAAGCTATATAGGGTCTACTCCAATGCTTTCATTTTACAAATGAGGAACCTGAGGCTCGGGAAGGTCAAATGTTTTGCCAAAGGCCACTCAGGAAGTAATACCAAAGGTGGGGTTTGAACCTAGGTCCTCTGATACTTGAGTTAGTGTTCTTTCTATTGTAACCTTCTGCCTCTTTCTCATTGGTACTCTGTCCTATAGGCTTATTGGATATACTTTGTCAAGTTGAGGCTGAACCATGTACCAACAGTTCAATTCCTGTCCCCATATCCTAGGGCAGGATGGTGAACCTTTTAGAGGGGTCAGTGATGTCCACAGGAGTGTGTGGAGACAGGGAGTGGAGCAGCCAGTCCCACATCTTTCTGACTTTCTAGTAACAAACTGTGGCAAACTCTGTGCTGGGACAATGGTGGGAGTGCCTACAGAGAGGACTCTGAGTGCTCCCTCTGGCATGTGTGCTATAGGTTCACCACCATGATCCTAGTACATACGGAGCTTATAATAATAAAAGGCTGATAGTGCTGGAGGTCATTGTTGTTCAATCATGCCTAACTTTTCATGATGTCATGGACTATAAGGCCCTCTATCTTCTACTATCTCTTGAAGTCTATCCAAGTTCATGTTCATTGGTTCCATGATACTCTCTATCCATCTCATCCTTGGTAACCTCATTTTCCTTTTTCCTTCAATCTTTCCCAGAATTGGGGTCTCTTTCAATGAGTTCTGTCTTCACATTATATGGTCAACATTTTTAAACTTCAGCCTCAGTATTTGACCTTCCTGTGAATAGTCTGAATTAACTAAATCAGTCAATACTTAAATTATCTTGTACAAAAGACTTTTAAAAGTCTTGAATGTGTTTGTTA
Source organism: Monodelphis domestica (assembly GCF_027887165.1). NCBI lineage: Eukaryota > Metazoa > Chordata > Mammalia > Didelphimorphia > Didelphidae > Monodelphis > Monodelphis domestica. Next base: position 285,318,755 of record NC_077233.1, on the reverse strand, counting down.
TGTATAGTCTTAACTTTTACTGAATAACTACAGTGTATTATTTAATACCCTTCAAGTTCTTATGTTTATACATTTATCTTAAGTACAAAACAAGAGAAAGCTGCGTTGTACAGTAGCACTGGGTATTTAGATTATATATTAAGAGTGACTGTTGGTGATTATTCAACATTGTGCAACTGGCCTCTCCATAAATTGTTAACAATCTCTTGTCCTAGAGCCCTTTAAAAATTAGGATAAATTTCATCTGTATCAGAGGATTTAGGTGGAGTCTTGCCTGAAGACAGAGGAACGATTAGATAAAGCATGACCCATTTGCTTTGGGCACAAAATAAATCGGAGACAGCCTAGTGAAGAATTCAATATATGCCACTTCTCTCCATTTTCATGGATATCTTAGAGTTGAAATATTACATACAGACAGGGTACTTAGAATGAGATGGGCAGCTATAGAAAGGTGTGGTTGGGAAAGAGGGGAAAGTGACAGTACCTACTGGTAGAAGCCATGTGGATTTGTTGAGTTAGAATTTTTATGCTTCAATGAATTTGGAAAATTAATTTCAAATAGGGCAGCTATTGAAAAGGGTAGCTTCAAATAGAGGCAACTAGGTGGCTCAGTGGATAGATCACTGAGACTGGTGACAGGAAATCTAGCCTCAGACCTAGCTGTGTGACCCTGGGCAAGTCACCTAACCCCAATTGCCTAACCCTTACTGCTCTTCTGCCTTAGAACTGATACTTAGGTCAGGATTAAAAAAATAATTTTAGAGGTAGGATTTATAACTTGTCCCTCTTGATCCCAAATCCAACATTTTTTTTTTCCATATTGCCTTTCTGAAAAAAGAAAAGATAACAAAAAATCAGTAGGAAGACCCAGTGAGACAAAACCCACAGTTTCTTGGTAGAAGGGTATTGTGTGTGTGTGTGTGGAGGGTGGAGGTGAGTTGTCATAGTGGTACAGCAGACCTATAAGACTACAAGATTGATTCCATGTATATGAACAGACTGAGATGAGTCCTACCCTGTCCATCCATACTTCCCCAAACCCTTCCCTCCAACATTTTAAATTATATTACTTTTTCTAGTGTTCAATAGTAGGATTAGACAACATACGCTTAGAAGAGGATTCAGTATCTTTTTTCATGGGCTATGAAATAAGCAGAAATAAAGATTTCATCAGTCTCCATCAGCTTGTCCCTGAAGAACCCATTTGTAGGCTATGTAGTGGCTTGGAAATAAGATCTCTGATCTCAGAGCACCTCCCAAGAGATGATTTTGGTTTGCTGGGCTTCACCTAGTTCAGAGATACAGCCAGAGAAAACTGTCAGAATAGGTTGCTGAAACAGTTTTGTGCCTTTTGGGAAGCAGAAACTCAGACACCTAGAGCCTTAGTCCTGGAATCTGAAACATGAGTTCAAATCTGGCCTTAAAGCATACTATCTGTGTGATTTTTGGCAAGTCATTAATAGTACCTACCTCCCAGGCTTGTTGTGAGGGTAGAATGACATCATATTTGTAAAGTGCTTCACAGAACTTAAAGGTATCTATAAATGTTGTCATCATCTCATCCTCATCATCACCACCTCCTCCTCATCCTCATCATCACCACCTCCTCCTCATCCTCATCATCACCACCTCCTCCTCATCCTCATCATCACCACCTCCTCCTCATCCTCACCACCTCCTCCTCTTCCTCCTCACCATCATCATCACCACCTCCTCATCCTCCTCACCACCTCCTCCTCTTCCTCCTCACCATCCTCCTCCCCACCTCCTCATCTTCCTCACCACCTCCTCATCCTTCTCTTCCTCCTCACCATCATCATCACCACCTCCTCCTCCTCCTCACCACCTCCTCCTCCTTCTCTTCCTCCTCACCACCATCATCATCATCACCACCACCTCATCACCTAGTGAGGCCAGAAGAACAAATGAAGAGGGTGAGGGCAGTGCCCTGGCTTCCATGCCTACTTCGGGATGACTGACTTCTTAAAGGACAAGCCCATGGGTTGGGTGGGACATGTGCCCTTGATCACTTGCACTGGCTGTGGGATGGTGGTCTGGTCTCAGAGCAGGACGATGTGTGTTGAAGAAGTCTCCCGAGTTTTTACGGATGGATTAAATGGAAGCAAACTGTCTGCTGCGGGTGGCTTTGTGAAGTCAGCTGGGACAAACGTTGGTCAGGAATGATGTCGATGCCCTGAAAAATCTTTTCTCCATGTTTTTAGATTCACCACCGAGTGTACATTTACGTCTCCCCATCTGAGCTAGTGTGACAAGAATGATGACGAGGCTGGGAAACAAGCTTGGCTCTGGAGCCCCCCGGGTGCTCCAAACAGTCATTAAAAACTGACTCCATGTAGACAGGAACAGATAACGCCTTTTCCAGGCTGAGGATTGAGCCAATCTGTCATGCGAGTAGTTCAAGCAGTGAGTTGGATGGATGGATGGAGTGTGGATTCTGCTTCCTTTTGCAAGGGGAGGGGTGAACCCAGGAGACCCCAGACCTTGGAGCTGAAGCATGCCTACGAGCTTTGGCATCTGCCATTAGTTATTAATCACCATCACTAATGAATCAGTTGTGCATTGACTCACCTCCATACTGCTCCCCTCTTGCTCTGATACAGCTGCAGAGGAAGGCATGGCAGCGTCTTTGCAGCAGCAACAGTCGCAGTAAAGCCTATTGGTGCCTTTCTTTAAGGGCTGCAAAGAACTTTACAACAGCACATTTATTAAATTTGTAGGAGACAGAGAAGGCTGTGCTGGCTACGGGCAGATATGCGATTAGATCCGACACGCTCCCTCTCTGCAAGGACTGTGTAGTCTGCTCGAGATACGACACCAACCTAGATAGGCGTGACATAGTACGGAAGGGAAGAGCCAGCGAGATTGTGCAGTGGAGAGCGCCCTGCCTCGACTCAGGAAGGCTGCTTTTCAGGAGGGCAAATCCAGCCTCAGACCCTTACTGACTTTGGGACCTGTTTGCCTCAGTTCCTTATCTGCAAAATGCAAACCACTCCAGTGTCTTTGCCAAGAAAAACTCCAAATTGGGTCATGGAGAAATGGACACGACTGGCAGTGACTGAAAAGGGAAGGAAATACGTATTTATGAAGTGCCTACTATGTGTTAGATTCTGTGAAAAGTGTTTTAAAAGGTTTTTCTCATTCGATCTCACAACAAGGATGGCGGTGGGTCCTCCATAGAGTGGTACATTATCAGTACAGCAGAGAAATGCAAAGCAAAGACCTCTCTATCCCCCCACGGAACCCCGTACTTCTGCAGTTCTCTGCCTACTGTGTAGATTAGGGCCATTTAGAGAGCCCTTTGAATAACGGCTTTGTGAGTTCTGGGGCTTTAAAACGTGAATTTTGATAGTTTCTTCTTCATTTCAATGTCTACTTTTGGTGGCAAAGGCCTCTACGTGAATGATGACGTCTGTGCAGTCAGCCGGTGTCTGCACCCAGGAAGAGGAGAAAACTTACACACCAGAATCATGTATCGAAATGAGATTTGTGAAAGGCTGTTGAATGGAATATGGCAGCTCCCAAAGGAGCTGTCCGCCTCCTTTGACAGATCAGGGATGCTCAGGCTGCTGTAGAGTTTTGCTTTTCTGGAACGAAGGGTGGTTATTGGTGAGGAAATGGCTGCCTTTCTGCCCTTACCATGCAGTCAGCAGAAGAAGAGCCCTGTGGACCACCTCGTCCCCTACTTATGTCATTGGGCTCTGTTTGGTTTCTCTTTGGTCCTTTTAGGAGGTCCCTGATCTGGAAGTATGAACCGTGGTTCCCAGCTGAAGTTCAGCCGTTGAGGTCTTCGTTGGGCAGGTTGGTGAGACGAAGGCTATGCAGGAATTTGGTTAAGCTGTGAACCTCTCGCCTTTTCAGAGGCAGAGAGCCTGGGTAAAGGGTGGATTATTATAACTCCTGTGGGACTGCTTATAAGGTTTTCATTTGGGATTTTATCGATGAATAATGACTCATATTCTATAGAAGGGGGGAAGAAACTCTTCGGTATTGCAGAAAATGTTTGTGGTCTTGTCGTTTGACGTACTATTCATTGTTAAAGGCGAATTTTACTGATGGTACAGTGGATAGAGCCAAGCCCAGAGTCAGGAAGACTTGAGTTCAAATGCAGCCTTAGACATTTCCCAGCTGTGTGACCCAATTATTTCACCTTTTTTTTTTACCTCCATTATCTCATGTGTAAAATGAGCTGGGGAGGGAAATGGCAAACCATCCCAGAATACTTTGCTAAGAAAACTCCAAATGGGGTCATGAAGAGTCGGACACAACTGAACAACAATCTGACTGTTAAGAGTGGCTAAATGGAGCTGGAGTTTTAGCGGAACACAAATGGTGGGGGGCTTACGTTGATGGCAGAAATAAGAGATTTCTCAACCCCTTTAGGGTGCTGAAGAACCTCAGGGGAGGAATGAAGGCTGGTCTGGAGGCAGTGGGGACGAGTAGGATCTTGGACATACTATTTTGTTTGGAATACAAGCTCCTTGAGGGCATTTTTTGCTTCTGTCTTTTCATCCCTTACACTTAATATTATGCTTGAGAAATCGTAAATGCTTAATAAATTCTTATTAACTGCTCAATAGATTATAAGAAAATCATGGAAAACACAAGTTAGATACTACAGTTTAGCTGTCACACACAGATTTCAGTCTCATAGTTCTGCTCACTGAGTGCAGGACAGTGTTTTTGTCTAGGCGCTCGGTCCGTCCTTTTATTCCAGGACAAAAGCCCGTCTTTATCGCCATCTGAATGCTTACTCAACAACTTCTAGGAATGACGTCCACGTAGTTTCTCTGGGGAACAGGAGGCTGGCAAACAGCCTAGGACAGTTGTTTAGAGAACAGCCAACCGATGTTATGGGCTGTTGGCAGCTCCCAGATTTTCTTCCCTCTCCTCCTCCTCCTCCCCTGCCCTCATCGTCTCTTTCTTTTTCTTGTTCTCCTACCCTCTCAAATGGGTCTTCCTATCTTGTTCAACCTGGAAGCACAGAGTCATTCCTGTACCAGATCTCAGTATGACATAGAAACTTTTGGCCTAGTTTATCCCTCAATCTGATATCCCCTGATATCCCACAGTAGGTGCTTTGCAAGCCTTAAAGAACTAAAGAAATACTAATTTTTATTATTGTGGTTGTTTTTAATACCACAAAAATCAAATAGAGGCTGAACTATTTCTAACAATTCTAATGCTCAATCCATTATGCCTCACTGTCATGGCCTTAGGCTAAGGGTTAAGGCCAGTGCATAGGTGTAGACAGAAACCACAGGATCTTAAGACCTCTGTTCATCTGTTAAAGCGACGCGCCAGGAATATGGGCTCCTGTTATGTAGGAGGCAACATTACAGTACATTGCAAATTTAATAAACAAGCAAGCAGTACAAAGTAGCCAAAATTAATACCATTTACTAGAAAGCCTTGGAGCTTTACCTAATTAAAATCTTGAACTTCTGCTAACATAGTTGATGAATTGTTGAGTTTTAATTTTGGTGCAGGAATGATTATGGGATTTAGAACTTGGATGAACCTTCACGGTCATGCAGACCACTTCTCTCATTTTACAGATGGGGAAACTAAGACCTAGATGTGATGGGGAATAACCATATATAACTCTGGCCACCTAATACAGCATGGGGAATGACAGATGTACTTCATTTTACAGAGGCACTTTTATTTATATAAAAGTATTGCACTGTGCATTGAATCTATAATTTCATCGAGAACTATCTTCCCTAATTTTTATCTTTCCCAAACATTAGCAAGATATTCTTCACAGATCAGGCACTTAATAAGAGAGTGGGAAGGTCTCTGTGCAATGACTTTTCCACTTAAATCTCCTTCACCCATAAGTGTCTTTGTTACACTCATCTATACACCATAGATGAAAACGCACAAAGACAATTGTCATCCTCGGTTACCGAGAGACGACTACCACCAACACACATACACAGACCCAGTTAGAGCACTAGTCACCAAACTACATTTCCTTCTCCTGTTAGATAGGACTGGGCTTGGAGTCAGGAAGAGCTGGATTCATATCCTGCCACTGATACATTAGCTATGAAACAAGTAAAAACCATTTTCCTTCTCTGGGTCTGGGTTCCTTCTGCTATAAAATCAGGATAATACTAATAAATGAGAATAATGCTCAAATGAGATCATGTGCATAAAGCAATTTGAAAACTCTAGAGTCAGTAAAGTGCTATAAATACCAATTTATTCTTGTTATCATCATTAATAAATTTTAGTTCTCACCAACTGACCATTCTGATGAATTCTTCCTTTTCCTTTCTTCAAAGGATAACGACTTCCTCCCAGCAGTTTTAGGTGGGCTGATGTGAGATGACACACCATTAGCACTTTACACTAAATGCTGGTGCCAAATTCAGCCATCTATGCCATCCCTGAGCAGAGGTGTTCTTTCGCCTGACCCTTTGATGCTTAAAAGGACACAAGTTGGACCAGTGACAGTTGATTCTTTGGAATTCTATTGTCCTGAAAGAAATGAGGAGCAGGTTAATTTAAAAACAAACAACTTGGAAAGATATAAATGAAATTATGAAGAGTAAATAAGCAGAACCAAGAGAAGACTCTATAGAATTAATCTTTTTTCTTCAGATTTGTCAAGGTTTATTTATCAGTATCAAATTACATAATGCCATCAGGAAGGATCAGGTTATGATTTGAATATTTCAGTCTAAAACTTGGCAAATTGTTAAATTCCCAAAGTTCATAATATATTTGGAGTGTGTATTGAAAAGAGTTTTTGGCATATATGCTTAGCATAAATATCTTTGTACCTTCATTTTAAATATATGCATATATATGCTCCTAAATTAAAAATACCCATGTAAAAACCTGAAATTGATGTTAGAATCGATAAATTTTAGATCTACGAAATTACAAAACTGTCTCTAATTTTTAAAATTTTTGCTTTGAACACATTCATTTTCAATTACTTTGCAGATTCATGTGTCTGGGAAACTGACTCTAAGATGAAATGCTATAACCCTGTTTAAGTAACTGACATTTAAAAGAGGCAACCGAATCATGTAAATAATACCATTTTTCAACTTGATGAGAGAATAAAGCTTCTCCTTACTCCCTAAAGTAAGAATATGTTTCATTGTAGTAGGAAAAGGTTTTTCTATAATAACATGACTATGGAAGCCATGATGCAGGAGATGAGCAGCCACCAATCAATCTGGGCCATGTACATGTTCCTAGTGGGTTGTGCGTCCTCTTGCTCATCAACGGAAGGCTGGCTTCTCTGAGAAGATACAATTACAATCAGAGCTCTTAGTTATGATGCCGGCAGCAGCCTAGTGGTCTGCGCGGATGTATTTGGTCAATGGTTGGTCGGCAACCAGCTGGGATAGAAAACCTCTGACAAAGGCATCTCCAATTCCATTGGTGTCAATGATTTCACTCTGATTTTGATCCAAGACGAGGAAAACACAGATTTCATTCTCCGGAGCCATTATTGTGTCCCTTTCCCCTTGGATGAAGATTACAGGTCACTGCCTTTTCACGTTCCCCTTTGGCAGGGCTTGTGCCTTTTGGGCTACCTCTTTTGCTAGAAAGGTAGGCTTCTCACCTGAAGAAATTAAAGGGGCGGCTTCAGTTTCATTTCCAAAAAGGATGTCGATGAAGGACATATCTGTCATCATAGGTTCCTTGAACGACTGGCTAAGAAATGGGGCAGAAAGAGTCCCAAGTGAAGATCTGATTGCCTTCAGAAGGCAGGTGAGCTATTTTTAATCTGTCAGATTCAGGTAAAACCCTAAGAAAAAAGTCTGCTATATAAAAGAAACGTTGGCCTTCTCAACCAACTTTCAGTTTTTTCCAAGTCAAGATGTTTTTCCTTTTTATAACAATTGGCGGCAGCAAGATTGGCAACAAGGGATCTGTTGTCACTGGTGATGCAGGTGGCACAAGTTCCTGCTGGCTGCTCGCTCTGTTCATAGTAATGTGCACCCACGTGGGCTTCTTCAGGATCTCACCAAATTTATCCGTGCCAAAGCAGCCAAAGGACGTTGCTGCTTTGAATGGTTTTTGAATCTTGCACTGAGCCACTGTAATAGAATTCTGCATTGAACCACCAGCACTTTGAACTTTTTTCACAAGTTCTTCAAATAGTTCTTCGTGTTCCTCCTCTGCCAAAATTTGGTCATTGGGCGTCAGACCATACTTAACAAGGAAACTCTTGTCCACAACTGCAGGTGCTGATTGGCTGAGGCCACAGTGGGGGCAGGCCGGTTGCTGTCAGGGAGGGACTAGGGCAACTACCCACCTACCCAGAGCCAGAGAGCATGGGCTCGGCCCTAAGCCAACCTCCTGTAGAATTAATATTTGAAGAGTAACTTGTGAATGGCCAACTCTGGAGGAAATACTATTCAATAAAACATAAAGAATATAATTTATATGTGCATATTTTTGATCAAGTGATGCCTTCTATGGTGTGGAGAGGAAGGAAGGGGAATTTTAATATACCACCAAAAAGATTAATTACTTAACTAATTAAAAGTTTTAAAAAGTTGATTCTTTTCTCCAGAAATTCATAATTCATAAAACCCCTGTCTTAAAGGCCAAGGGAGTTTAAGTTTTTGCTAATCCCCTTGGAATCCTTTCTTTGGGGCACTCATTGAGCATGAGTCTCCTTCGGTTTCAGTCTTCCAGGTTTAAGAGTAGACCAACTTCATGTTGCTGAAGGAAAGGACTCTGGGAAGACATGAGAGAGACTTTGAGAACTTTCCCCTTGGGTGAAATCCAGGACCTTCTCTTTTGAGTTGGGCTATCTCCCTTCTATTGGGAGAGCTTTCTGTCTGTGTTGTCTAGTACATATTCTCCTATATGTACTTTCTCTGATTTTTGTTTTGCAATGATTTGGATAAAGGGCTTCTTTGATATTCTCTATATATGCTTATTGGGGAAATTATATTTGGTAGGAAGGGGGTGGTTAAGACTTAGATATAGAGCGTGGGGTCCCCCTTTTGCCCCCAAATGACAGTGATCAATAGTTAGCTTGAACCTCATCGTATCATCTAGACTAAAAAAGGTGTGTGTGTGTGTGTGTGTGTGTGTGTGTGTGTATCTATCTATATGTCTATGTATATATGTATATATGCACTTCTATACTAGTACCTTCTCTTCCTCTGAGGAGAGCAGGATGGTGGCCGTGGAAGCCAACCTCCTGCCATCCCTCCTCATAAGAATGAGGAAAAGTATGTGGGTGGGAGGGGGAAGAAAAAGAAGCTAGAGATGCCTATTCTGCCTTCCTCTGAACCAAAGAGAGGCAGGCCTCTCCTTACATGTGGAGCTCCACTTTTTGATCTACATTCCGAGGCTTTGTCCATAGAAACATCATTACAGAATTTTTGCTTGCCTATTTTTGCAAGATATTGTTGGTCTGGGGATGGGGTGGCTAAATCTGTCTAAAAGTTGGGATGATTTTCTTCACGTTTTTTTTAAAGACCAACCTATGTGTTTCAGATGAAGCTACTGAATATATCTTTAAGCCGAAATCACCTTCAGCTTTTATGGAATTAAAATGTTAGTCCTTTTTGGTCAAGAAACTTAAAATGGTGTTTTTAGATCCATCTCCCCAAAAGATCTTCTATCACTGGGACTGCTTAAAGGGATCCTCTTCACAGAGATACTGAAAACAGACACTTGAGCATCCTTTAGATGAAGATGCTGGACTAGCCATGCCTGGCTTCCTGCCCAAAGGATTGCAGCTAATAGATCATAATCCGTCAAATGGCCACGTTATCTAGCTAGTGAAGCCTGGGTATTGTCAGATGTGCTATTTGTGCTGGATAGTCCTCAGCAAGGTGAAAAATTACAGACCAGAGTGCAGAGAGGAAGCCGGATCTTCATAGGGTATAATTTATAGACCGTGGTTCTTAAAAGAGAAAAGATGTCAAAGGAGAGAGCCTGGGAAAGACTGCTGTGCTGCCATATGCTAGGCAGAGCAGAATTAACTCATATTCGGCTAGAATTTACTTTGGAAATGACGAGACATACTAGGCCTTTTGCCACCATAGCTATCATCATATCCTACTCAGCCTCAAGAAGGTACATTCACCTTAACTTGCTTTAGCCCTCTCCATCTGGACTTCATTTCCTGCTCTGCCATTTTATTGTTAATAAACTGCCTAATTTTTAAACCCTCACCTTCCATCTTGGAATCAATACTGTGTATTGGTTCCAAGGCAGAAGAGTTCTAAGGGCTAGACAATGGGGGTCAAGTGACTTACCCAGGGTCACACAGCTGGGAAGTATCTGAGGCCAGATTTGAACCCAGAACCTCCCATATCTAGCCCTGGCTCTCAATCCACTGAGCTACCTAGCGGCCCCCAAACTGCCCATCTTATTGGTGCTGTCTTTTTCACATTCTTTACATCATCTTGCACTCAGAAACCTAACTCCTTCCAGAAAATATTGCCTTTTTGGCCCTCTATTCCAGTACTGGATTTATTTTCTCTTATGTATTGTTATTGAATTGTTTCAGTTGTGTTTGACTCTTTGTGACATCACTTGGGGTTTTCTTGGCAAGGATTAGAGTGGTTTGCCATTTCCTTCTCCAGCTCATTTTACAGATGAGGAAATTGAGGTAAACAGGCTGAAGTGACTTGTCCAGGTGGAACAGCCAATAAATGCCCGAGGCTTATTTGAATTCAGGAAAATGAGTTCTTCTGATTCTAGGCCTGATGCTTTAACCAATGCAACACTCAATTGCTTCACATATACACTGACATATTAGGTTCAGGAGGAGCCTTGTTTTGTATTGACATTTCAAGATTCATCCCTTTTCAGCCTTACATCCTTTCCCCCCTCCTTTTAAGAAATGACCCTCACCTTCTGTCTTAGAATTAATGTTGGGTCTTGGTTCCCAGGCAGAAGAGCAGTCAGGGTTAGGCAATGGGGGTCCAATGACTTGCCCAGGGTCACCCAAGCTAGTAAGTGTCTGAGGTCATATTTGAAGCTAGAACTTCCTGTCTTTGGACCTAGCTTTCAAAACATGAGCCACCTAGTGGCCCCCTTTTCCTCCTTTTTACAGGAGTTCTTTACCTGCTCTGTTTTCTTCTTTAGGAACTTAAAGGGACACACAGATACCTCTCTATTATTTTAAATTTAAAAAAAGGATTCATATTGTCTCTCTCCCTTCCCCTCCCCCTTCCCAGAGGTGACAAGCAATTCCACTGGGTTATACATATCTTATCACTCCAAACCTCAGCGACCCCTTTAAGGAGGTCCTGAGTAAGAATCACACAAGATAGACAAGAATGATGAGAGTGTGACCTGCATCACTAGAGGAAATGTACACATCAAGGTTCTCTTCAAATATTTGAGCTGAATAATGCTCTCATTGTTAAATGATTCAGTTTTTGCAATCAGGGACATAGAGAGCAGGGCCCAAGATCTAGGAAGCCTTGGGTAGAATTGAACTCATGCCAGCCCCATATTTACGTGCTCTCGCAGCCTCCCCCCCATCCCCTAAAATAGTCAACATGAAAAGGAAAGCAGAAGGGCCTGGGGCGGAGAAGACTGCCACCATGGTCTCACCGGTAGGTGGACCTCGGCTCCTTTGTGGTTGACGACAGGTCATTGAGATCAAGGAAAATGAACCTGTGGAGGAGGGAGCCCCTATCATGATGGGTAAAGGACAATCTGCCCGACTGCAAACCGGAATAAGCTCAGACTCTGTCGGATCCCTCAAACATATGAATAGTGGTTTGTAGGGCGCCACAGAAACCCTTCCCATCGAGCGTGAATACTATTGGGGCAATCTGGAACTGAAGAGTGATGTCGCCTTTCTCCTACAGATGACTTGCACATAGTCAGATTGACTTGGAAATAAGCCATCCCTGAGAATTCCGAGGTAACGTGTACAGAGTTTAATTTCCAATACAGAGTAATGATGAGGGACAACATGTTGACTAATGCTTGTCAGAGATAGAGGTCGGTTATTTATCTGTGAGTTCAGCCTGTACTATAGGTCAGTTAAGACTAGTATGAGGTCAAAGTTATGGCGATACCTATAGAACGAGCGATGCCAACAATCAACAAGTAAATAAGTAACTTTATTGCATTTTATTAAGTGTCTATTATGTGCCAGAACATGCTAAGCAATGAGAAGACAAAAAGAGGCACAAGACAATTCCTACCCTCTAAGGAGCTCACAATTGAATGGGGGAGATGAAGAGCAAACAGATATGTACAAACAAGCTACATACGGAATAAATAAAAAATAATTCAGAGAAAAGACACTAGGATGAAATTTTTTTGGGGAATGACTTCCTGTAGAAAATAGGATTTTAGTAGTGACCTGAGGGAAGCGAATGAAGCCAGGAGGTAGACAGGAAGAGGGAGAGGATTCCAGGCATGAAGAACAAACAGAGTAAATATCTAGGGCCAAGAAAGGTATTGTCTTGCTGATGGAGCAGCATGGAAGCCAGTATTGCTATATTGAAGAGTATGCGGTAATGATGATCTGTGACATTCCAGCAGACCCACCTTTGCCACAATTAAATGGAATTGGGAGCCTGGGAATTCTAGTCCTTTCTATTCACCCTGTCACTATTTTAATTCAGATCTTTATCACCTCACACCAAGGCTACTGTAATGGACCTCTAAGTGGTCTCCATGCCTTTCCCATTTTCAATCTATCCTCCTTCATACAACTGACAAAGTAATTTTCCGTAAGTGAAGATCTTACTGTGTCACATGTCTAGTGCTCCTTTGATTTAGGCTAAAAAACAAACTCCTAGAAGGAGAGTGAGAGGAAGAGGTGTAATCTGAAAGGACACTTTATTAATTAAATAGCAGTTCTTGAGACACAATGAAAGAAAATGGCAGAGCAGGATAGGGATTCTAGATGAGGAAGGCTAACGTGGGGGGATCTCATCAAGCACTTGTAGTGTATTAATACCAGATCTTTATGACTTTTAAAGTCCTTTATAACCTGGTGCCATCCTACCTTTCTGTTTTCATTGTACATTACTCCCTTTTCCACAATCTATGGTCCAGTCAACTAGCCTTTTCTCTACTCTTCACACACGACATTCCATCACCCATCTTTATCTAAGCCTTGGTACTGGGTATCACATCAGTTTCTCTTGATCCTAGGGAGCCTCTGTTAAAATAGGGAGGGAAAAAGATGAACTGAGAGGAAACTACTTTTCAGGAATACTCCAGTTGTGGAAAGATAGGTAGGCAGCAGAAGGTATTCTTAGTACCACAAGGTTGTGATAACCCGAGCCATCCAAAAGACCAGGGGCTGTGCTGGAAGTTCCATGACTGTTGCGGCAATGTCCAAGCTTATTTCTGATGCTTTGGGAGAAATGGTTACCAACCTATCTAGAATTCTGTTGCTGGAATAAAAGTAATGTGTGCTTTGTACATAACTATGACATATTATGTGTTATCTGGGACCTTGTGTTAGCTATGCCATTATTTTATATCATATTATGTTTCTTTGCTATATAATATAGTTGTGTTAAAATTGTATCTTGCTCTGATCCTCAAACCACCTGCTCATTTACTCGGGTTTGCAAGTTTACATGTAGCCAATATAAAGTAGCAAGAGAAGGAAGTAAGATTGCGAAGACAAACCTAGAAGTCACGTAGAGACTATTCGAAAGGAGAATAATTTGCAGGCTGTATTATGTTAACCCCAAATTACATCCTAGTGATATGTGCTAAATCATAGAAAGCCATTTAGGTAACTGCGGGTAGGATATTTTGGTCCCATATTAGTCTGATGCCAGATACACTCCAGATATCTGCAGATAAGACCAGAAAAACATCCGATAACTTGGAGATTATGTAAACATGTTACCTTTGAAGTTTTACTGACAACTTTACGATAATTTGGATATATTAATGAACCAACATGAAGGTAGCATAGATGTGAGTTATTCTGTTCCCCCTCCTCCAAAACCCTAAAAACACTAGACTTCAATTGCACGACATCCCACCCCCATTAATATACCCAATGAGCAATTATTAGCCTTCTATATATGATCCATGGATTTGGTCACTGTAATGCTATTACGGAATACTATATGTTTATATTTTGTGAGATTTGTATAATTAGTTCATGTGTAATGTTGTAATATGGTTCAATTTGAGAAATCAATCTTTGATTTCATTGATATAGGGAACCACCAGGGAGGAAAAATACCTATCAAAACACCATATTCGGGGGCATCCAGGTAGCACGGTGAATAGACTGCCAGGGGTGGTGTCAGGAGGATCTGTCCTAGCTGCATGATCCTGGGCAAGTCACTTAAATCTGAATGCCTAGCTCTTGCGAATCTTCTGTTTTTAAAGTGAAACTAAGGCAGAAGACAAAAATTTAAGTCCCCCCTTACCCATCTTTACGACTTATAGATTTAGAGTTTTCATTGGATCAACAGGTTAAGTGGCTTCCAAAAGGTAATGCAACCAGTATAGAAGTATAGTACGTTAAAGGTGGTTGTGAATCCAAGTCTTTCTGATGCTAAGGCCAACTCTCTCTCCATCATACCAAACTGTTTCAGTGCTGATTTGTTCATTATTGATTCTGTGCTAAGCATTATATTGGTTGTATGAACTATTGCTAGATGGCACATAATTCTAGTGCAAATATTATGTCTTAGGTACTTGTATATGCATTATAGGGATTGTTTCATTCTTTGTTTTTGTATTCACCGTGCCTGACGTGTAGTACATACTTAATAAATACTTGTTTCTTGGTTGATTATACTTTGTAGTTGGGACGATAACCCATGGTTATGTGATGGGCTGTGAATGTTCTTAAGATGTATGTTCATAGACATCCATTTGTATACGGTGTAATTTCTAGGATTGGCAGATCTTCCATTTGGGATTAGACATATTGATTGCTAGATCTTTCTGATCTAAAGAGTCCTCAGCTCCCTCTTGAGTTTATTGTGTTTATAAAGACCTGAGGATCATTGAGACCATGGAGCTGAAGACTGGCTGAGGGCTCCAAATGAAGTGGATCACCTGTATGAGCATTAGAAGATGGATGGTTGAAGTCTGAGAGGGAAGGCTGCTACCTAGAGCATTTTCTTTCTCTTCCTAGACTGCCTTCAATTCTCCTTCACAGTTCTTTTGGTGATGAATAGGCAAAGAAGCCTGAGTAATCCCAAATAGCTTATCTGATGAACCAGTTGCATTGAGAAAGAGTTGGAAGAGAGGGATAGGAGGTTTCTGGTCACTAGAAAGCTGTGATAAGAAAAGCAGCCATTTTAGGACATAGCCTGGGCTCTCCCCTTTTCCCATTGACCTGGTCAGAGATGCTGAAGAGGATTTTGGGTAAAAAAGAATAATGATTTTTGAATGAGCTGTATTTATTAATCTCAGTTTGAGGGTTATTTGTTAACTTTGAATTTAACTGTCTATGTTTTCAGTCAATCAAGCATTGATATGTGCTATAGAAAGTGGTGTAATGGACAGAGAACCAGTCTCAGGTTGGGGGTCTGGAAGTACCACAGTAACTGCCAAGGTGACAACTGGGCAATCTGCCCTGGAACACACTACAGCTTAATTAAATGTAAATTAAGCTGTCATTGGAAAACACTTAATGAAATAAATAAAAATACAATATTGACAATGGTAACACAATTCCCTAAATCTAGATGAAGCTCTAAAGGTTGGTGACAAGGGAGGGAGACAACTTGGATCATATAATTTCGGAAAATTTATGTGGTGATTTGTTATTAAAATAAAAAATCCAAATTGAAAAAAAGATTAAGTGACAGAGAGCATGTTTTAATCTGCTTTAGTTTTGTGGGTATTTTCTTATCTGAGTGTTCCTTATAATAATGAAATCATAAGTCTATCCCCTAGACTATTTACATGTAGAAACTGGTGGCATTTCTTTCTCATAAACTGAGCCCCCCGAATGAGGACCCTGGGTTCAGGTATCCCTTCTGATCTACCCAAGTTCAAAGCTACAGCTCCCAAGCTTCTACCAATGTATTTACTTTTTTCTGTAGTAAGCCAGAGGACACAATTAGATGAAATTGAAAGTGTTTAATAAAATAGTATTAGAAGAACATTTTCAAGAGAATAATTCCCCACATATTTCCGGTAATATCATAGCACCATTTTTCCTGGGCCTGTTCCACGCACAGTATGGTGGTCTCTGTTCCATGAGTTTATTTATTGGCCTAGGCTAGTCTCATGGTAATTGCTGTGCTAGTTGCTGCAGGTCCTGTGATAATTTCTGGTCACGTGTCCTCCCCTGGAACATTGCTCGGCTCCTTCCATGGTATTTCTGCCCGGTAGGTTGCTCTGCTGTTTCTAGCTTCTGGGTTTATCCCTTCAGGAACTCAAAAGTAATCTCGGCTCCATCTGTTAAGGGTGTAGTGGCTGGAAATCTCTCTTTGATAATGATAACGTTAACTCTTTAGTCATAGATACTTTACCCTGTTAACAAAGGCAGTGGATAAAACTTGGAGCCTAGTATAAGGAAGATCTGAATTCAAATTCTGATCCTACCTTTATCAATAATAATAAAAAAGCCAGGTATAATGGTCCTAAATTAAGATTTTGATTCCTATATCTTGGTAGAGATCAAAGTCTTATAACAGATAACTAATTTCAGTTTAAATATTCTCTAGATCATCTCTGGCTTAATTAACTTAAGCCAGAGTGAAAAATAAGCTAATGAAATACGTTGATACTCTACTCACCTAGCTCAAAATCTTTTAGCATGCATATGTCAGCAGAGAAAACGGAATATTAATATCCAGAAGTTAATGTACAAACATTTGTCAGCAAGATGAGGACTACAGATTTATACAGCTGGACTAGTAAATACTAGGAGTGGATGCCATGTGTCCTTTAGGACTTGGTGGCTTGTTGGACATAAGCTTTGGCTCTTGACTCATTTCATTCTCATGTTTTGATTCAATCTCTGGAGTGCTCAACTCTCATTAAGAATCAGGGGATGTATCCTATGTATGCTTCTTGTTTCTAAAGCCTCATGTAACTAGGATATACCTTATTTATATCTTTCATGCAATTTGAAGGTCCGAACTGGAAAAGGCAAACTATGGAATGCTTGAATGATGCTCTGTCAGGTATAAAAAAAGAATATGTAATGAATGGGGAAATGGAGCCACCCACTATGTTTACTTGAGGCTAGGGAGTGAGAGAGATGAATGGAGCAAGAAGGTGGAGAGGAGGGGATAGATTGTTCCTCCCCTCTCTTTCCTTTGTAATTCAGGAGACAACTAGTGCTGGTTTTACTGAGTATATCTCTCCAGAGACTGGATTGAATGTAAAGCCAAGGACTGAATCTGATTCTTCTTCTTTGAGGAGAAAGAATAGCTCTCCTACCCAGGCTTCAGGTCTCTCTCCCAGGATATTATGAGGCAGGCACTTGATCTATGGAATAACTATTCTAAAGGGACACACACAAGATGGGGTAAACAGGATTATTGGGTAAAGAAGTGGAATTAGGAGATCCCTAAGGCTAACTCAGGCTGCTTGCCTGACCCTCCCAGGTCAGCTGTGAGAGCTGTCTTGACTTCTATCTATCCAGGTTGTAGTACAAAGTTCAAGGACAGATTTTAGGGAATGGAGAGGAAAGTCTTCTTTGGACGGATGGCTTTATAATAGAAGTCCTATCCATTCCTTTTCTCATCAGCTGGATCCAAGGAGTTTGAGTTCACAGAGAGATGGTCAAAATGCTCAGAAGGTCTTTCTGCTTCAGAAATTTCTCAACCACCCTTGAGGAGCTCCCAAAGAGAAGTGAAATAACTGCTTTGAATCTTCGCAGCTCCTCTGTTCCTTCCTAGAATTCTGTCTTCCTTTGCTCCTCCCCTGCTTGAGTTGCTTTTCTTGCATGCTGAATCTGACTTTCCTCTCTTGCAAATACCATACCATAGAAGGGACTTTGAGGCTTTGAAAAGTTCACTGCCATATGGAAAGGCCAATTGAGACAATAAACTTGTTCATTGTTTCTTACAGATTGACTTATTACCCTGGTCACCAATCATTTATTTGAATGGGACTCACTAGGAATCTGGGAAATGTTAAATAGATGGGGACCACAAGGATTGTTGTTTGTCCTTCATATTCGAAAAAGATCAATGGCCTTACAATGTTGGGGTTAGGATGTAAAATATTTGATTTTGTGGCTGATCAGTCCAATAGAAGTTCACACATCTCTACCACAGATCAGGCACACATAATCCATTAGAACGATTGGAATGGAGATGTCTCTGGATTTGCACATCTTATTTCCTTTGTTTCTACTTTAGTCATGGAGTACAGCACCGTGTTTGATGCAGATCCCATCAGTATCTCCCATGTCTTGAAGTCAATACTAAGATTCTTCAGAGAGACCTTGAGAGTGTCCTTGATTGCTTCGTCTGAGTTTGCTTTGTTTGAATTCTCCAAGATATAGTCTTTTAGGCAAATATGTATTGGGCATCGGAGTTGCACCCTCTGTAGTAGAGTTTGAATGGTTGGCAGTTCAGCTTGAGAGAAGACCTCAGTGTCCGGTACCCAGCTTTGCCAGATAATCTTCAGAACCATCCCAAGACAATGAAAATGGAAGCAGTTCGGTTTTCTGGCATGGCATTTGTAAGCGGTCCAGGTTTTATAAGCATGTGATAATGAGCTGAGCATAATGGCTCTGCAGACCTTCAGTTTGGTATGTAGGCAAAGTCCCTTTTCCCTCTTACTTCCTTTTGGAGCCTCCCAAATGCTGAGCTAGCTCAGGCAATGTGTGTGTTAATCTCATCTTCTGTGTGGACTTCCCTGGAAAAGGATATTGCTGGGGTAAATGAGCTCATCCACAGCATTGAGTTTCTCCATTACTGTAACCAGTGGTTCCATGAACGGACGGGGAAATGCTGGCTGGCAAAGAACCACTGTGTTCTTGGTGTTGATGTCAAGCCAAAATGAGCACAACCGGAAGAGAATCACTCCATATTCTTTTATATCCAAGTCTTAGAGGCTGCATTGGGAGTACAGCCAGCCATGGAACAAACAATCACGTGTCACCTTAACTTCAGCTTGTTGCCCTTTCAGGTTAAATAGTTTTCCATTAATGCGATATCTGGTCTCGAAGCTGTTTTCCTCCTTACTAAAGGCATCTGACACCACCGCTGAAAGCTTGATACTCAAAAGCAGGAGATCAAGCACATAGTCCTGATTGACTCCGCCAGCAGTTGGGAAAGCATCGCCCTTCATCTGGAATCTGTGAGCATGTCATAGTGAAACGGATGTACAATACTGATGCACTTCTCTGGGCAAACACATTTCACTGTAATCTTCCACGATGTCGTCATGACTGACCACAAAGGCCCTGGCCACATGAACGGATGTTCTGTTCCTGACACTCTTCCTGGGGTTTTCAGGTAGCAAATACCATGTTGACCGCTGTTTGGTCCTTTCTGAATCCACACTGGCTCCTGCGTAGACGACCATTTTCCAGATGAAGGATCAGATGATTAAAGAGGACGCTGACAAGAAGTTTGTCAACAATGACGAAGAGGGACCCTTCCTGCCATGATTGTCATAGGACAACCTGCTTTTTCTTCATAAAGATGGACAACGGAGGCATCCTTGATCTTCTGGAGGCCAGCCTCTTCTTGCCTTATAACTCGGAAGATTTCAGTAAGCTTTTGTATGAGCAAAGATCGCCTGCCTTGTAGATCTGATGGGGAAAGAATCAGCACCAGGAACTTTGTGACGTAAGAAGAGTATGATGGTATTCAGAATGTCTTTAGTTTGAAGTCTGATTAGAGGGATTTACCTCAACCTAAAGTATATGGTCTGTTGAGAATACTATAGAAGCTATATATATATATATAATAACCCTATCATTGATCATTGTGGTTCCTTCAGTGCTGAGCAGAGGAGATACACCATGGTCTTGTGGCCTACACATAATCTTCAGGGCTTTGTAGAAGCACTTTGGATTGCGGCTTTTGGTATAAAATGGATTTCATCTGCTTTCTTACTGAGAGTCAAATCTGGCATCTCTGTAAGCTTCATTTGTGCCTTACTTTAAAAGGAATGAAACACTGATTTCTTAGCGACGAGCAGGCCTGCTGGTAAACCTTGTGGAGTTCTTGTTTTTCATTTAGCAGTTTTTGAACTTCCCCCTCTCATTTTCATTACACCAGTGCTGATTTTCTTGCCTGTTCTAGCCTAGAGGAGCAAATGTAATGCTGTATTGCAAGTCTCTGAAATCTGTGCGCTTCTTTTCTGTTCCAGTGTTGCTAACTGTGCGCTAGCTCAGCCTTCATTCCAGGTCAATAATAAATTGTTCACAGATGGAGAAAGTGTTACTGATGCTCTTGACAGTCGTCATACTTTGGGGTCATTGCTTCCGTTGAACGTGAATGCTTAGCTTAGAGAAGATAAGTCTTGGAGCGGCTGTCTGTGATCAGTCCAGCACGGTACCACAAATCACCTCCATTGCTTTCAAATCCTTCCTTTCCCTTCTCCTAACAATGTGCTTGTGGCAAAGGTGCATCCATAATATTTTGTTGCTATTCAGCAAACTTATATATATCCCCAAAGGCTTGAACCACAGGTTCGTGATAAGGAAGACTGCCACGTATAGGAAAGTGCTATGCCACCATTTTCAGTGTGTAATGCTCTCTACCCTAAGGAGGTTAAAGAAGAATTTTAAGACCTGGATACCCTCATCATCAATGTGCCAAAAGATGACAAGCTTGTAATTCCTGGTGACTAATTGTCAGATATGGAAGATAGTCCTTGGGAAGAATGGAGTAAAAAACAGCAACAGCCATGATCACTACTGAAGGCTTGTGTGTCTCAGGACTTTCTAGCTACCAGTATTGGTCTCTGCTATCACCCTAAGGATAGAGCTCTAAATTAGGAAGAATTATCAAAGAGGAGAGGTTCTACTTCTCTCATCCACTGCCTGGGAAGTGAGAAATCTCTCAGATGAGGCCCTAGAAGAGTAGAACCAGAGAGACTTCTTTCAATATCAGGCTCTGAAAGAGCAGAGAACACTCCAATTGAAAAAGAAGAAAAATACCAAACCAAACTTTGGTCTAGAGGTAGGAAAGATTGAATTGGTCCAGAGCACAGGTGCCATTTCCTGTTGAGAAATTAACTGTACTCAGTCAACTATTTCTTTGTTATTCCATGTGGTAAACCAGTCTAACCTAACAAGAGAGTCGCTCATGTCCTAGCATGTAGTGAATCTCCTGAGGACTCTCAAGAAAGGACGAGACACTATATTGTAGTCCTTGCTATAGTATCTGAGGAAATGCCCTTTCTAAGTGTTAGTATTAATTGACTGATACTATTAAGTGTCTAAAATGTACCAGATAACGACCTAAACACTGGGGATTGTTATTTGTCCTTTCTTTTTGAGAAGGACCAATGATATCACTGAGTGGTCTTGACTTGTGGCATATTATATTTAAATAAGGCAGGGTTGCACAAAGTCATCAGCCTCACTCTTTTAGTTGTAGAAGTCCAGTGGTCAGACAAAAGTTGGGGTGACTGGTGATGGCACAAGAGGACCACTCTTTAAGTGCTCAGTGCTGCCGCTTCAGCTGCCTTCATGGCTGTTGTAACAAATTCTTCTCATCCATAGCCAGGGGAAGTCTTCACATTCTTGGGGAGTGTACATCCCTCTAAACCATTGACATGCTTGAAGCCTCTTGTTGACCCTCAACCTGGTTTAGTTTGTCTGTTGAGATGGTTTTACTGGGGTTTGGCCACTGAACATAACTCCAGCTTCTTGGGCTATAGTTTACAATTTTAATTGATTAAGTTTAGTAAAATAAAATTTAAACTAAATTATGAATTATAATTTTTTTTTGTTAGAAAAGTCACTAAACTGTGTTTTTGACACAGAAGCCCATAGGGTGTACGATCAAAGACTCTTTTGGATCAAATATGTTCATAGCAGCACTTGTTAATGGTAGCAAAAAAATGTGGAAACAGAAAGGGTGTCCACTAATTGTGGGATGGCTGAATAACTTATAGTATATGAGTGTAATGGAATGTTGTTTCTGCCACAATCCTTGGCAAATATGAGAAATTCACAGAAATATAATATCTATATGAAGTGAAACAGGGCAGCACTGGGAGAATAAGATCATAATAGCCACAATACAGTGCCATATAATAGTATAAATATACATAATATAGGATGAACAAAAAGAATACCAAAATAAGTCAAATTCTAAGAAAGTATGGACCCCAAAGGTAAATGAGCATCCCTGAAAAGGACCAGGCTGTCCCTCACACCAGAGATGCTCATCCTCCCTGCACACCTCGTACATCCCACATTGAAAGTAATATCTAGAGAAAAGTCACTACTAGCGACTGAGAGCAGCAAGATAGCTTCCTTCAAAGCTCATCTGAAGTGCAACTTTTCATATAAAGACTAGGGATTCTATTAGTTTGAGGTAGAAAAAATGAATTATAGAGATTATATATAAGGGATATTATTGCATGCAAATGATTAAGTACATACATGATGGTTAAAGGGGAAGGAAGAAACCACTAACTAGGAGGTTGGGGAAAGACTCCCCATAGGAGTTGGTACATCAGATGAGCTTAAAGAAAGCTAGCAGCTGTAAAAGGTAAATGTGAGAAAGGGAGTATGTTCTAAGTGGAAGACAATGGTTGAAATGGCCTATTTAAAGGTATTAGAGAAAAGAAATGTGATGTTGTATTTGGGGAAATACAAATAGTTTAGTCTGGCCAGGACAAAGAGAAAATGAAGAGGTATAATGTTCAAATAAAGTTAGAATGATAGTCTGGAATCATATTATGCAAGACTTTCAATTTTAAACTGAGGAGTTTGTTTTTGATTGTAGGGGCACTTGGGAGCTTTGGAAAGTTCTTGAGCAAAAGAGTAACATGATCATTTAGTGCTTTAATAAGATTATTTTATCAGCATATCCTTCCTCAAATACTCCCTACAGGATTTACCTACTAGGTCATCAATCTTCCTCTAGAACTCTGAGCATTTTATGATATCACTGGAGCACTCATGCTATCCATCTGTTATCCCTTGCTCACAGGACAGATGGAACTAGTAAATTTTTCAGGACTTGAAAGTGCCTGTGCTGTACCACATGGTCTCCTGTTCAATGTTCATTCTGTTAAATTCTTCATTCTTTTTTCTTGCTTTGTCACAGTACTAGCTTGTTTCTTTATTTGTTTTTACATGGAGATTATACATAACAGCTTAAAATAGTTGATTTTTCTAGGTTGAGGTTATTTCTTATTAGATCAATGTTTTGAAATAGGCCAAATTTGATATGTCACATTATTCAATGATATGGTACAGGTAATTAATAAATGTGAAGATTACATTTGTTATTGATTGTTATGACCCACATAGCCAAAGATTTTATCAAATGCTTAAAAATGTATCAAATCTTTGAGAATGGAAGAAGCAATTAAAATTTAATTTTTAGGAGTTCATTATTTAACATAAAATTCTTCACATTTTTTATTTTATAAAGCTAAGAATTTCTTCTAAATCTATCTCACGAAGAAATAATCATCTTCTAGAGTGGAAGATGGCTTTTCTTGCTAATTCCTTGATGTTTATTATAATAGCCATGACCAAATATGATACTATTTTCTGACTTCATGAATGAATTCATTAAACAATTAGTTATTTTCAAATTTTCTTTAGGAATTTGATTCAAATTCTTTAGTACATACTTGAATTAAATATTACACTTAGTTTCTCAGGGCAAACCACTGGAAAGGAGAGCAGTATAGGAGCCCATTAATTATAGATGGTCAGAAACCTGTAATGATGATCTGGAAATGACAGTTGCCTGTGATTTTTATGTAATAAAATTTGTATCATCTCCTTTTTAGTGTTATAGTACAGAAGTTGAAATACTCAATTTAAGAATATTTGTAAGTATGTGATATGGTGAACTTATAAATTACATATATCACTTTGCCAATGATAGCAAAGTTAGATGATGTAATTCATAGTGTTCTGAACTTCATGGAATCAGGAAAGCTTGAGTTCAAATCCAAACTCAGATGGTTACTAGCTGGGTGACCATCAACTTATAACTTAAGCTTTTCATTCCTCAATTTCCTCATTAGTAAAATTAAGCTAATAACAACACTTCCCTCTCAGTATTGTGAGAATAGAATGAGGTATTATTTGTTTTTATTTTTTGACAATTTTTCACTTTTTTTATTTGTGTTTATACTTTGGGGGATTGGTTCCATAGGATTACTCACCTAAAAATGACTGATGATTCATTCACCTGTGAATCCATCTGTCCCTGGGGATTTTTTCTCAGGAAGTTCCTTGATGCCTTGTTCAATTTCTTTTTCTGAGATGATAGTATTGAAGTACTCTATTTCCTTTTTTGTTAATCTAGACCATTCATATTTTTGTGAATATTCACCCATTTCACCTAGATCATCATTACTATTGCCATATAATTGAGCAAAACAATTCTCAACAATTATTTTAAATTCCTCTTCTATACTGATGAGACCACTGTTTTTAGCTTTGTAAATGTCAATTTGATTCTCTTTATTGTTTTTTTAAAATTATATTTAAGTAGTACTTCATTTGTTTTTCTTATTAGTTCAATAGTTTAGTTTTTGTTTTTGACTTTCAAGTTTATTAATTACTCCCTTATTTTTTGGGATTTCCAATTTAGTTTTCATCTAGGGATTTTTAATTTGTTCTTTTTCCAATTTTATGAGTTACAAGCCCAATTCATTGATCTCCCTCTCTATTTTGTTGGTAGAGGTGCTCAGTAATATCAATTTTCCCCTGAGCACTGCTCTGGCTCTATCCCATAGGTTTTTCTATCATGTCTCCTTATTTTCTTTGTGGATCCACCAGTTTTTAAGAATGAGATTATTTCCTTTCCAATTCCTTTTAAATTTGCCTTTGAATGGATCCTTGTTCAATTTAATTTCTTACCACATTGTGATCTGAAAAAGTGGCATTCGTTATTTCTGCATTCCTGCATTTGTTTGCAGTATTTCTCTGCCATAGTAGTACATGATCCATCTTTGTATATGGACCGTGTACAGCTGAGAATGTGATACAATCCTTTGTCCCCCTGCTTGGTTTTCTGCAGATACCGATTAACTGTACTATTTCACAGTATCCAAACACATAAGGGTCCTGACAGTTGCCCAGTGCCTGGATCTGGGCTTCCCTGGGCACACCCCAATGCACAGCTGAAAGCAGCCACAGGTCCAAGTGGCCACTGAGGCCTGCCTGGCTGATGGTGATGTCTGGGAGGCACCACAGCCGAGGTAAAGAGTGCACCCTGCTTTGGCAGGAGATTCCCTCTGGCCCAGGGTCACAAACCTTTTCCCAGAAACATTACAGCGTGACAGCTGGGGGCCAAAGGAAGAGAGGGGGGAGGGGCAGTGGTGATGTGGGAGTGCTCACACCTACCAATAAAAGCCTTCTGTGTGGCCTGTCATGTGTCCCACAGTCAACCAATGGAATGTTAACATGCTCTGAAATACACCAATGGGAGGC
Source organism: Monodelphis domestica (assembly GCF_027887165.1). NCBI lineage: Eukaryota > Metazoa > Chordata > Mammalia > Didelphimorphia > Didelphidae > Monodelphis > Monodelphis domestica. The sequence continues at coordinate 285,293,221 of NC_077233.1, read as the reverse complement.
TTTCTGTGCCTCTCCCTTCTTGTTTCACTCCCATGAACAAAATGGCTGCCTTTGCCTCTGGCAGCCATTTTAGGCCCTGCAACGTGACCTGGGGAAGAGAGAAGGCATCTAGAAGATGGAGCCCACCTCATTGGGTACATCCCCTTCTGCCTTCGGTATAGTCGCTTGTTCTCCCTCTCCTTTCCCAGGCTGGACTCTGCTCTTCCTTCTACCCCAGCCCTCCCCCAACCCCCTTCTCAGGAAGCTGGAATCCTGGCCTCGCTTGTGAGAGGGAAGTTGGGCCCTGAATGAGGCCCCTGAAGAAAGCCAAGCTCTGGAGGGACTTTCAGCTTCTGTGGCCCTCCGAGAAGGGCAGCCGCCCAGGTTTGGTAGAGATGTGCGGAAGGCCATCCGCTAGAGCTTCCTTGGTAAATCGAGGGGGCCAGCCAAGGCCAGCAGGATGTACTTTGAAGCAGACATCCCGGAGACCGGAAGGGGGTACAGCTGAGCAAAAGTCACTGTCCCGTAGGGGCCCGAGGCCACACCCCAATTCCGAGGGCCTGGGAGGATGGGGACGCGGCTGGGGCTCTGCCTCCAGCCTGGAACTTCTCTAGAAGGTGGACCCATTGCAGAAATGACTCACTGGCAGAGATGAAGCCAGAACCAGGCTGTGTTCATTCGTTCCTTCATCCTGGCGCCCGCAGGACCCTGGCAAGGACACCTGTGGCCTGTGGGGGTACCTGGGCGCAGAGGGCGGGCCGGGCTGAGTGTGGGCTGCGGGAGGACCATCTCTTCCCAGGCCGGGCTGGCCACACGAGCCCTCGTCCAGAGGGAGGTCGCATGAAATTGGTCTCTGGCGCTCTGGGCAGCCTCACCGGCCTAAGCGGTCAGTCCTGGCTCTGCACAGGCCGCATCCTGTCTTCCAAGAGCCACTTTCGGGGCTCAGTGTTACGTGAGGGCAGACCACGGTCCATCCACTACCTGCCATGAAGCCGACGTCCTGGGGCTGGGAGGGGCAGGCTCGGGATGGGCCACTGAAAAGAGAAAAGAGAGGAGTCCCTGCAGACGTGCTTTATACATGTATGCATATACGCACGCATGTGTGTTTAGTGCAGTAGCCAAATACCACTCGTGTGAGATGGAGAGTTTTATTACTTCCTGTCTTTTTTCTGCCCTTGAGATTTGTCTTGGCTTCAGTGTTCTGCAGTTGTCAGTTTTCTCAATAGGGGAACAAGACTTCCTAGAGTTCCAATTCCGTCCTCTTAGAAGGGGATTCCTGAGGAATAAAACTTTCTTTGAGTTTGGTTTATGAGGTCCTTCCCAGGAGGGGTGAGGAAAAAGCAAACTGACTCACATAGTGTACAAATAGGAATTATAGGTACAACAGGAATTTTTATTCTCACCCAGAAAGGGAATGAGGAATCATAGAATGATTACAGCCAAGTTAAAAGGTTAGTATTGACCTTTCACGGGGATATTTGTAACAAGGCTGTTCCTTAATGGTTTTACATTTCACTTTTTGGTACAGTCTCATCACCATGGAAAGACCTTTCTTCATCAAAACAATTTGGTCCTGGCTAAGAGACAGAAGGGGGGATCAGTGGAATAGACTTGGGGTAAATGACCTCAGCAAGACAGTGTACAATGAACCCATTTTTGGGGACAAAACCCCAGTATTTGACAAAAACTGCTGGGAAAATTGGAGAACAGTATGGGAGAGATTGGGCTTAGATCAACATCTCATACCCAATACCAAGATAAATTCAGGAAGGATACGATAAGTACATTAGGTAAACATAGAATAGTATACCTGTCAGATCTATGGGAAACGAAAGATTTTTAAGACCAAGCTAGAGAGAGAATATTACAAAATGTAAAATGATTAATTTTGATTACATTAAATTAAAAAAAAGTTTTTGTACAAACAAAATAAATGCAAACAAAATTAGAAGGGAAGCAACAAATTGGGAAACAATCTTCATAACAAAAACCTGACAAAGGTCTAATTACTCAAATTTACAAAGAGCTCAATCAATTGTACAAAAAAATCAAACCATTCCCCAATTGATAAACGGGCAAGGGACATGAGTTTTCAGATAAAGAAATCAAAGCTATCAATAAGCATATGAAAAAGTGTTCTAAATCTCTTATAATTAGAAAAATGCAAATCAAAACAACTCTGAGATCACCTCACACCTAGCAGATTGGCTGACATGACAGCAAAGGAAAGTAATGAATGTTGGAGGGTGTGTTGCAAAGTTGGGACATTAATTCATTGCTGGTAGAATTGTGAATTGATCCAACCATTCTGGAAGGCAATTTGGAACTATGCCCAAAGGGCACTAAAAGACTGTCTGCCCTTAGATCCAGTCACAGCACTGCTAGGTTTGTACCCCAAAGAGATAATAAAGAAAAAGACATGTACAAGAATATTCATAGCTGTGTTCTTTGTGGTGGCAAAAAATTGGAAAATGAGGGGATGCCCTTCAATTGGGGAATGGCTGAACACATTGTGGTATATGTTGTGATGGAATAATCTTGTGCTCAAAGGAATAATAAAGTGGAGGAATTCCATGGAGACTGGAACAACCTCCAGGAAGTGATGCAGCAGAACCAGGAGAACATTGTACACAGAGACTGATACACTGAATGGAATGGACTTCTCTACTAGCAGCAATGCAATAATCTAGGACAACTCTAAAGGACTTATAAGAAAGAACACTGCCCACATCCAGAGAAAGAACTGTGGGAGTAGAAACACTGAAGAAAAACAACTGCTTGATTACATGGTTCGATAAGGATATGACTGGGGATGTAGACTCTAAAGGATCATCCTTGTGCAAATTCTAATAATATGGAAATAAGTCTTGATCAATGACACATGTAAAACCCAGTGTAATTTCTTGTTGACTACCAGAAGGGATTGGGAGGAGAGGAGGGAAAGAACATGAATCATATAACCATGGGAAAATATTTTAAATTGATTAAATAAATTTAAAAAAATTAAAAAGACCCTTTTTTCTTTCTTTCTAATGGTTTTTCTGCGTGAGTGCCTCTCTTTCATGGCTTGTCTGCCTCTTTTGGGGGCTGCCATTATAGCTACCTCTGGCAGATAATACTTCATTGTCCAGTTACTCAGGAAATGGGGAAGATACCAGCTGCCTTTCCAGATATCACAAGACCGTGTATCAAAGTAAGAGACAAAAATAGAAAATGGCTCCATCTCAAGAACAGGCTTGCTTTGGGGGCCAAGTGTGCCTGGTGAGAGAAGAGGTTTCTGCATGCTGATACTTAGGAGTTTGAGGGCATAAGGAAAGAGAAAACTAAGGGATGAGAATTTTTATCCTTTCCAACATCCATGGAGTTTCATCTCTACAACCAATAAAACATGTATTTGTGGCTGTCAGGGACATTAACTAGTGTAATAATGAAAGTTTAAAAAGGGTTTTAAGATTTTCAAAGCATCTTACAAATATCTAAATTGATTCTCAAAACTGACCCTGAGAATTAGCTTTTATTATTATCATTATTACATGTGAGAATTACAAGTAATAAGTGTCTGAGATGAGATCTTGAACTCAGATCTTCCTAACTACAAGTCCAATGCATTGTGTTGAGATGGAGGAGGTGGGAAGAAGGTCCAAGGAAATATATATACTTATGTATCATAATGCATCACATCTCATAGCTCTTGAGGAAATGTCCCTACAGCCCTTAGAAAAACAACACGGTTCAGGATGATGTTCTGCAAATTGTAGATGCTCAATAAACACTTCTGAATTGACATTTCTGAATGAAACTAAAAAAAATGGGTTTGCCAAGAATAATAAAAGCTCCAGATTCATTAAAGAAATGAAGACTCAAATATTCAAAGGGAGAAGTCATTTCATTGAAGTAGGAGTTTCTTCCAAAGATGTAGATTACCATCCATCTCTCCCTACCGCTTTGGTGTGATTACTGTCTGTGTTCTCCCCAAAATTTACCCTAGGTATTCCTTCCTTGCTTCCTCCCAACAGTAAGAGGGGGAGTGTAGCAATGGGGCACGCTAGCAGTCCACCTGTAATCTTTTTACCTGACAAAAGTCCAACTTGTTTCTCTTCCTGTCATACCATTGCTTGATGGCATACTTTACTCCAGTTATTCTTCATGAGGCAACTAGACGGCACAGTGAATAGAATACTTGGCCTGAGTTCAAATTCTGCCTCAGATACTTAGACTAGCTGTGTGACCCTGAGCAAGGCACTTTAACCTCTGTCTCCCTCAGGGCTGTTGTTAGAATCAAAGGAGATCATATGCTTAGCACAGTGCCTAGTATTATGTAAATGTGCATTTCCTGCCTTTTCCCTTCAGAATTCCTCATTGGCTATATCTTGCAGCCTATTCCCATCTCCTCTACATGCTTCCAATTACTCTGAGTGACATCCATATTTTAACTCTTCAGAGCTGCTGCTAAAAACAATATTATTTGAAAATACTTTCTGTTTTAGAATCGATAGTCTGTATTGGTTCTAAAGCAGAAGAGAGATAAGGGTTAGGCAATGGGGGTTAAGTGACTTGCCCAGGGTCTGATTTGAACCCAGGACCTCCTGTCTTTGGGACTGGATCACCATCCACTGAGCCACCTAGCTGCCCCTGAATTGACATTTTAAATAAATACTGTGTACTGAATATTGTGCTACGTACCAAAGGGAATGCAAAGAAATAAATGGTAAGCAAAATATAAGCACATAAAATTGAACTCATCTCTTTTTCTGAAATGAAGACCAATTTATACTTTTTCTGTTTGATGGTGATGTCTAGGATGAGGATAAACAAAGTTAGTATTCATATGGTGCCTGCTATGTTCAGACACTGTACTACATACTTTGAAAATATTACCTAAAAAAATGACCTCCTTTGATCTCCACAACTACCCTTGGAGGCAGGTACTGTTATTGTCTCCAGTTTATAACTGAGGGAATGGAGGCAAACAGAAGTCAAGAAACCTGCCAAAAGACACACAAAGCTAGGAAGCACCTAAAGTTGGATTTAAATTTGTCTTCCTAATTCCAGGCTCAGTGTCGATATATCCACAGTGACACCTTCTCGCCTATCATTGACCAACAAGAATTTACTAAGTATTTCTGTGCCAAGGATGGTGCTGGGCCTGGATGGCACCATTAATCTCCTGGCAAAATGATCTCCCAGCATTTAAGTGGTCCTTGACTTCTTCTCTTTTATCTCAAATTGGTCAATAACTAAGTCCTGTTTTTATTTTTCTGATATCTCTTAAGTAAGTCCCTTTCTTCTCATTCCCTGTCGTGTTTAGACAATGTGCTACAGTGAAAATATTTTTGGGGGTCAGAATCCTTGGGTTCAATCCCATGTTTAACTTGGGAAAATCACCAAATATTTCTGAGCTCAGTTTCATCATCTATAGGTTAATGATACTTGTCTTACCTACCTAATGGAGTTACTAAGAGTAAAGTAGTTCTTAAAACTCAAAAACGATATATAAAGTGAAGCATTATTACCTCCTTATTGCATTTTTCTCATCTTTTGAGAGGATGTTCAGATAGAGACAATCCAAGGATGTCACTGCATTGCTATTATTCTCTTGTATGTAATATTTCATGGCCACCATCCTGCTGCAGGCCCTCCTAGCTCAGATCTGAATTGGGCAATAGCCTACTCATTCCTCTGACGGTCACAATTCACTCCCAACACCAGCTCATCCTTCTCTTAGTTATCTTCCTAAACCAAGCTCTGAACATGCTATTTCCCTGCTCCAGAAACTCCAGTGGCTCCCTATAACTTCCAGGATCAATTTAGCTCTCAAAGAACTTCCTACTAACTTACCCTCCCACCTTTTCCAATCTTCTTCCACGTTACACTCCTCCTTGTTGTTCTTCAAATAAGGCACCCATTTCCTGATTTCATACTTTTCACTGGCTACCTTCTCTTCCTGGAATGCTCTCCCATATCTCTTCCTATTGGCCTTCTTCAAGTCTCAGCTGAAATTCTATCTTTTATAGAAAGGCTTTCTGGAACCCCTTAAACTTTTAGGGTCCTGCCTCTCTCGATTACTTCCAATTATCTATCTATCTATCTATCTTGATTTGTAGATAGTTGTTTTCATGTTGTCTTCTCCATTAGATTGTGAGCTCCTTGAAAATAGGGAATGTCTTCCACCTTTCTTTGTATCTTCAGCACTCAGCACAGTGCCTAGAACATAGTAGGGGCTTGATTAATGTTTATTGTCTGATTGAAAATGGAACGAATGCTGGGTCTGGAGTCAGGAGGTCCTGAGTTCAAAGCCACTTACTAGCTGTGTGACTTGGGCAGAATTATTGTAAGGATTAAAATACATACAAAAAAAATAAAAATAAAATACAGTGCTTTGCAAAGCTTAAAAACCTATTAAATAGTAGCTCTTTTAGTTATTCTGTTCCATAGCAGAAGTGGAACTATTGACTGGAATTTCATAAGAGAATTGGGATATAAGCTTGTCTTCAATAGACTCACTGTAAGATTCTTTGTGCAGGACAAATCAGGAGCAGACAGGAGGATAGGGGCCCATGTATCTCATCCTAAATCCACATAGAGTCATTTCTTCTGGGTGATCTCCATAATTTGAAAAGGTTTTATTCCATAGAGCTTCAAAATTATAAATATTTGGCGTGGTGATACTGTTAAGGCCATTCTTAAACTTTTATAGATCATTATTATGTCTGAGTTAGTGCACGCCACGATTCAGCTGGTGATAACTCTCACATTTTAAAACATTTACTGATTGAGTCCTCAGGGATATTTTAAAGTCCGTATTTGTGGCATCGGGATTTGCCATCTGTTATTCCATGAAAGCCAGCAGCATTTGATGTATAACTCTAGTCATCAGGTCATGTCTTTTTAGGCATTTGTTCAGTGCTGATTTAATTTTTTCCTCTTACAGTGATCCATTGCCTGGTGTTTGCAGTTTCCTTGTATAATCTGCATCCATCATCACCACCATTATCATCATTATGTAGAAAATCAGTCCCTTCATGTTGTTCAGTAGAATTCAGATAAAACACCAAGACAGAAAAATAACTTTTCTTGAGATTGTGTCTATTTTTAAGCTCTGTGGATTATTGTAGAGTTGATAAAATGATTGATCTTTATAGTTGAATAAAAGTATTATGGTATAAGCTGGTCTTCTGTGAAAGCATCCTCAGCATAGTAGACAGGATGATGGAGATGATATGTATCTCATTTTTTCCTACATCATTTTAATTTTTCCATTAGAATCTATATTCTAAAAATGTCTGATAGATTAAAGATCATAGTATTTTTTATGGCAACATTTATTTAAAATATTCTTAAGATTTTATAGATCAAAGTTGAGGTTAGTGACTTCTGGTTAACAAAAGTTCAGGCTGTAATAATTCTTTGGTTCTAGTATAGGTTATTGATTGAATTTCCCTAGCATATTTTGAATTCTTTATTTGTAGCTTAGGGATTGGCTATCTATGATAGGCAAGCTTTGGATTTATAAGTATAGCCACAGAGTGATGTCTTGCTACACATTTGGTTAAAAGCTAAAATTTTGCAGCCTACTTTAATATATTGCTTTGTTTTTATTCTTTGCATAATCTGCACTGATCACTAATTCTGGGCTCTTTAAAGGAAACTTTAATTTCTGATTGTGATGACCTAGACTTGAATTTTCATCATAAACATCCTAGTTTATTGTAAAGAAACCCATAATAACTTCTGTAGTTTCTGATAGTACTGACCTGGTCCTGAATCCATCATCAACCCTTTTGTTTCCATGAACAAATCTGCAATATTTATTCATTCATTCGTTTGTTAATTCTTTATTCATGGATATTGATGCTTGAGCTTGTTTGGAAGCTGCTCATGGAGAACTTTTTTTCTTATACTCTTGGATCTCAGCTCCTTCATGGGTTCTATTCTGAGGCCAATTACTTTCAGTGTTAGCTTGGTGTTGCAGTAGAAAGAGCACTGACCTTGGAGTCAGGAAGAACTGATTTCAAATAGGACCTTAGATACTTGCTGTGTGTCTTCAGGCAAGTCACTTAACCTTTCCTTTCCTATTTCATCATTATGAAAAAGAGATAATAATAGCACCTACCTCTTAGGGCTATGGTGAGGATTAAATGACATAATATTTGTAAAACACTTAACCCAGTGCCTGCCTGGTTCTATCTATATCCATGTAATCTTGATGATCATAAAGTAGAATTTATAATCTATTTGTTTTCTATACGCCATTATATGTTACGTATAAATTATATATAGTAGTGGTAGTCTCTCGGTGACTGAGAATGACGATGGTCTTTGTGCATTATCATCTACTGATGTACCCTCCTGTGGCTTTGAAGTCCAAAGGCTGAGGTGCAGAGTTTGTGGCACATGGGGCCTGGGACGCCAGTTGTTACGGGAGGTGCGGCTGTGGCCTGGTGTCGGCGTTCACGCGCAGCGGCAAGACATCGATGTCGCTCATCTTCAAAGGTGGTGGCGGCACTATATATATATTATATATAAATTATAATTTGTTTTCTATACACCATTTCATGTTTCTTTTTTTGCTGCTTTAAAATATGACTTTTCCCCCTACTGTATGAAAAAATGAAGTATTACTATTTTCTTATGCTTTTCTCTTCAATAACTCCCCAGAATTGCTTCTATCATAGTTGTATTTGACTTCTCTCTCTAAGAATGTGGCCTATAAAAAATCAAAGAGATAAAGTTCTGGGTATGAAAAGTATCTTATTAACAAGGCTATCAATAATCAATAAATGAATAGTTAGTGATCTCTGTCTGTGATCAAAGACCCAGAGGGAGCATCCAGCACCAGAATAGATTCTGGTCTGATAGCAAATCATTGAAAATTCCCCTAGGAAGAGAAAAGCAATCTTGATTGGTGGATGGATATTAAATGAAGAGGTAGACTAAGAACTTTAAACTCCTCCCAATTTTGGGAGGGTGTGTCATTTAAGGAGTAGGGCCTGTCCAGTGAGATTTAGGAGCCTCCCAATTATTTCTGGCTTAGCTTGTTCTCTTCTGGTACTAGTTAGGGAGCTAGGTATAAAAGTCTGGGCTTAGGAGTCAAAAAGACCTGAATTAGAATCCTGCCTTAGACGTTGAGTTTAATGTGAGCCCGAGTAATTCAGCTAATCCCTTTCAGCCTTAGTTTCCTCAAATGTAAAGTAGGGCTAATAATAACATCCTCATTGGGTTGCAAAAATCATATGATGCAACATATGCAAAGAGCTTTGCAAACTTTAAAGCAGTATATAAATGCTAGCTATTATGATGATGATGATGATCAGAGCATGAAGGAGCACCCCATTCCTAAGCTATCCCTACATCATACTATTCATCAGAATGGATTTGCAAAGTGCCAGGCTCCAACCTTTTGCTATCTTACCTCTTTCTTTAACCTTTAGGAACGGTTGACCACAGTCCTTGCCAGATCCCTTATATTGTCTAAGCCTAACTGGCCAGAGTTTCAGGGTTCCACAATGGGACTTTATAATGGTGGCTCCCAGGGCATATGGACTCCTGAGGCCACATCATGATGGCCGGCATTCCCCAACTCTACACTTGTGCTCCTGCCACCTGTGGGATGGGTTGGACTTTGAGGGGGTCGTCATTAGAATGATCATGATCACCATCATTTGTATCTCGCTCTTCTGATAGTCTGGGTTGCGGGCCAGCTAGAAACAGTTTCAGCATTGTTGCTAGTATTTGTTTGTAAATACATTTTAAATTATGCCTTTTGTCTCTCCTTAACCTACAATTGCCAATCTCTACCTCTTCCAGGTTTCGTAACAAAGAATAAAAGAGGAAAAAAACAGTTTAAACTAATATATTTTAACAATCTGATACTGTCTGTGGTTACACATCGCCCACCACGTCTGTAAAAAAGTAGAAGAAAGTATCTTTTCGTGCTTCTACATCAGGAGCATGTTTGATGGTGATCATTTCAGAGCACTCAGTTTCCATTACATTGTCATTTGGTTAACATGGTTGTATTCCTATCGTATGTTCTGTTGCCGATTCTTTTTATTTCACTTTGCATTAGTTCATGTGTATTCCCATTTTCCTTTGTATCAATCACCTTCATTCTTCCTTACAGTGTAGTTATAGATTCATATAACATAAAGCATTTAGTCATTGCCACAGTGAATAAACAAGTCTTTCATTTCCAGTTCTTTTCTAGAAGAAAAATGCTACCTTAAATATTTCAGTTATTGACCTTCTTGGGCTATATACCTAGTCATAACTTCCCTGAGTCAAAAAGTATGCTCATATTAGTCATTTTCTTTGCAAAATTATTAATTATTTTCCAGAATATTTGGAATAATTCATTAGTGCCCCAATCTACTGATACCCTCTTTGCCAACACGAATTGTTTCCATATTTTGTCATCTTTGCCCATGTACTAGGAGGGAGATAAAATCTCAGGGTTGTTATATTTTCATCTCTCTTATTATTATGAATTTTGTACTAGTTCTTTGAAAGAATGTTCTTGTAGAGGAAGTGGAGTTTTCCTTCATGTGAGCAATTTGTTCATATTTTTCTGACTACTAATTTTTTGGACAATAGCTTGAACAGTCATATTTCTGTTAATTACCTGTGTATATTGGATGTCAAACCCCATTAGAAATATTTTCTTTTCTTTTGATCACTTTGGGAGTATAGACCTGGTATTGGTATTGCTGAGTTAAAGGGTATACATAATTTCATAGTCTTTTGCACATTTTCCCAAATCATTCTCTAGTGGAACCAATCTACAGCTCCATCAACAGTTTATTAGTGTACCTATTTTCCCTCATCCCTTCTAGCAGTTGCCATTTCTGATAGGTTTGAGGTGGTACCTCGGAATTGTTTTCATTTATATTTCTCCAATTAATAGCATTCTTTTTTTCCATAAGACTATAGGTAGCTCTGATTTCTTTTTTTTTCTTCTGAAAACTAACTTCATATTCCTAGACCATTTATAAATTGGGAGAGGGATCATTTTTAAAAATAAATTTGACTCAGTTTCCCATGCATTTGAGAAAAGAGGCCATTATAAGAGAAATTTGCCATTTTAAAAATATTACTTTATTGTTTATGGGACTTTTAAAAAATGTAGTTTCCTTGATTATCTCTTTTAATTGGTCTATTTTTGCTTTGCTTTGCCCAGGATCATGATTGCTAACTGCTACTTTAGCTGAAGCAAAATAGATTCTGTTCCATTTTTGTGTTTTAACTCTCTCTGTGTGTCTTTCAAGCATGTCTTTTGTAATCAATATAGTTTTGGATCCTAGTACCTAACCCTTCTGCTATCTGATTCCATTTTATGAATGAGCTTATCCCTTCACATTCATAGTAACAATTACTATGCATTTCCTTCCTATTTTTTCAGTTTATTTTTCTCTCTTTTTTCATTCTGACCCTCCTTAAAAGTCTGTTTTATTTCTGACTACTGCCTCTCTTAATTTGCCCCTCCTTTTATTATCATTCTTTATTATAATTTCTTTTTCTGATCCCCTTCCCTTCCGATGACTGTGCTGTAAGATAGATTTCTATACCCACCACCCCACATTCTTCCTTCTTTGAGTGAATTCAAATGAAAGTAAGGTTCAGGCATTTCCCAGGACTTCCCCCATTTCTCACTGCAAAAGCTTTTCCAAGTCTTTTTTATGTGAGACATTTTTTCCCTATTCTGTCTCTCTCTCTTTCCCCTTCTTCTGGTGTATCCTTCTTTCTCACTTCTTAGTTTTTTTGTGATCATCCAAACATACTCAACTCAAACCTGTGCCCTCTGCCTGAAGAGACTGAGACTAACCATCTTACTAATGATGCAATTCTTAGGAATTATGTGTATTATCTTCCCATATAGGAATTTAAACAGTTTAAAGTTATTGTTTATTATTATTTCTTTTTCATGTTTAACTTTTTTATGCTTCTCTTGAGTTTGTACTTCATTGTCACATTTTCTAGTCAGTTTTGGTCTTTTCACCAAAATGCTTGAAAATTCTCTATTTCATTGAATATCTGCTTTTGATTGGCTAGATTATTCTTGGTCATAATCTTAGATTCTTTGCTTTTTGCTTTCCAGAATATCATATTCCTAGTCCTCCATTTCTTTAATATGGAAGCTGCCAACTCTAATCCTGACTTGTAGTTTCATGAATGGTTGCTTTTTGGGTGCTTGTAACATTTTGTCCTTAACCTGGAAGTTCTGGAATTTTATTATAATCACAATCCAAGGAATTTTTGTTTTGGGATCTCTTTCAAAAAGTGATTGGTGTCTTCTTTAAATTTCTATTTCTCCTCCATATCTAAGATATTGGGACAGTTTTCCTTGATAACTTCTTGGAATACATTGTCTAGGATTTTTCTTTGATCATACATAGTCCAGTAATGCTTTAATAATTCTTAAATTATGTTGGTAGTCCAATCATGGTGATCTAATCTGTCATATTGGTTCTACTTCCTTCCTCCTATTTTATGTTACTGTTAACATAAAAATGAAGGTATAGGAAGGCAAGAAAGGTAGGGAAGGCACAGTTTATGAGGGGTTTTAGATGAGCAATATAATTGGTTGAGATTTTTTTAAGGAGAGGAAAGTATACCTTGCCCCATTCTCAATTTAGCAAATTTATTGGGCCTTTTCTTATGGCTTTGACTGTACTTTGTAAAATATAAATTTCTCAGAGCCCATTGCTTCACTTCTCCATGGAGACATGTATAGCTCATTAATGCTTCAAGGCTTAATGAATCCAAAGTAAGCAATGAAAGAACAAGGGTACAATTAAGCTTATTCATGGCTCAAATTTTTTATTTCCCTCTTAAATCCATTCAGCCAGTCTTCAGATCCCAAAGCAACTCATAGTTACAACATTCACTTAGTTAAGGTTAATGTTCACTCAGAACTTTTTGTGCAATACTTCATATATGAGGATTAGGGTTACATAAAGACATCCTATAACTATATAAGACAGACAATCAAACAATTATGAATTTATTCAGGCCTATGATAGGTTCCATCAGAGTAATGACATTAAAAAGAGAATTCTTTTTTCCTCTTCTTCATCAGAGTGTTTTTTTTTTGTAGGAAGACTTTCATTTTTGAGAGTTTGCTATCCCATCTAAGTTGATTTCTTCGTTTGAGATATGATTGATTATTCCTCTAAGTTCTTTGAAATACACACACACACACACACAAAAATCTAGGGTGCATGTCAGACTACTTCTCAGATATCCCTCCAAGATCCAGAATAGAATTTTTTCTTGTTTATTCCTTTACCTTTTGAAGGATGAGATCATCATTAAGGCAATTCAAATTGTCTCTCTCTGAAAAAATTATTGCATTTAATGACTATGAGAAACAGAGATATAGACCTAGAGAGGCAGAGGGACAGAGATACTAAATGTCCACTGCTTCAATACTAGAAGCCCTCTATCATTTGTGTATCTTTCCTTTTGTGAGGCCTTTTACTTGCTTCCTGAATTCATCTCCTATATATTTCTTAATTTGTCTAGGCGGTACTACTTTTTATTTTTTAATAATAAACTTATAATACTCAATAAATGATAAATAAACTTCTCTCTCATCTGCTTCCTTATCCCCTTCTTCTTTTTCCTTATCTTATGTCTTGGAATCAGTACTAAGTATTTGTTCCCAGGCAAAAGAATGGTAATTGGTATAAAATGACTTGCCCAGGCTCACATTGCTAGTGAGGCCAGATTTCAACTCAGGATCTCCTGTCTCAATGCCTGGCTCTCTATCCAGTGAGCCACCTAGCTGACCCATGACTTTTTAATACATACTATGTGATCTGTTTGCTTCTTTGATTTTGTAAGTCCAGCTTAGTTAAACTCAGGTCTTCTGGTTCCAAGTTCTGCTCTCTTTTCTTGAATATATGAATTATAAGAATTTATTGGTGGTAATTGACTTGTTGGAGAAAGGTTTTCTAGCAATTCTCATGTATTTGTTCCTTTAAAAATTATTTTTTCAATTGCATGTAATAACATTTTTACATGCATTTTTGAAATTATAAAATCCAAATTGTCTATCTTCTTCCCTTCCCTCCTCCCTCTGTGAGATGGTAAGCAATTTGATCAGGGTTATACATCCATAACCAGGAAAAGCATATTTCCATATTGTTCAAGTTGTGGTAGAATAGTCATATAAATCCAAAATCCCTAAATGAAAATACACACAAATAAAATGAAGTGAAAAATAATATGCTTCAATTTGCATTCAGACATTATCAGTTCTTTTTGGGAAGTAAATAGTAAACTTTATCAGAAGTTCTTCAGAATTGATCATTTTATTGCTAACAATAGCAAAGTCTTTCACAGTTGATCATTTTACAATATTGTTGTTACCGTGAATAAGGTTCTTCTGATTCTGCTTCATTCTGCATCAGTTTACATAGGTATTTCCAGATTTTTCTGAAATTATCCTGCTCATCATTTCTTATAGCACAATAATAGTATTCTATCAAAAATAAAATGCCACAATGTTTTCAGTCATTGCCTAATTGATCAACATTCCTTCAATTTAAAATTCTTTGCCACTACAAAGAGTTGCTATAAATATTTTTGTACAAATTGGTCTTTTTCCCTTTTTTTTTTAATTTCTTTGAGATACTGACATAGAAGTGGTAAGCACAGTTCTATAGCATTTTGGTCATAGTCCCAATTTACCCTATGGAATGGTTGGGTCAGTCCACAACTCCAGCAACAATGCATTAGTGTCCCAATTTTGCCATATCCCTTCCAACATTTATCACTTTTCTGTATCATATTACTCAATCTGATAGATGTGAGATTTAAAACAATTGTTTTAATTTGCATTTCTCTAATCAATAATGATTTAAAACAAAATTTTCATATCGCTATAGTTTAGATTTACCTGAAAACTGCCTATTCCTGACCATTTGTCAATTCGGAAATGACATATTCTGATACATTTGACTTCACGCTATATATTTAATGATTGAGGCCTTTATCCAGAAATTTGCTGCTAAAATTTTTTCCCACTTGCTTGTTTCCCTTCTAATCTTGGTTGCATTGGTTTTGTTTGTTAAAAAAAAAAAACCCTTTTAATATAATCCAAATAATTCATTTTATATCTTGTAATGATCTCTATTTCTTCTTTGCTTATAAATTTTTTCCTTATCCATAGATCTGACAGGTAAACCCTAATTTGTTCATGGTATCACCTTTTATGTCTAACTCCTCTATCCATTTTGACCCTATTTGCTAAAGGGTATGATAAATTGTTCTATACCTACCTTAGAATCCTAGAGAATTAACTAAAAAACTAATTAAAATTATCAACAACTTTAGAAAAGTTGCAAGATATGAAATAAATCCACATAAATCCATCAGCATCTTGATATATTACCAGCAACAAATGTTAGAAAGAGAAATCTCATTTAAAGTAATCCCAGTAAGTATAAAATACCTGGGAGTTTATTTGCTAGGACAAACAGAAGAATTGTATGAACATAATTATAAAAACTTTTTACACAAATTGAATCAGATCTAATCAATTGAGAACATGTTAATTGCTTGTGAGTAGACCAAGCTAATAAAATAAAATGACAATTCAACCTAAATTAATTTACTTATTCAATGTCATACTAATGAAACTACCAAAAATTAATTTGTCAAGCTAGAAAAAATAGCAAACAGGAAGAGGAAGAACATAAGATCAAGAATATCAAGGGAATGAATGAAAAAAATGTGAAGGAAGATTACCTAAGCCGTACCAGATCTCCAACTGTACTGTACAGCAATAATTATTAAAACAATCTAGTACTAACAAATAATAGAAATGTGGATCAATGGGATAGATTACCTTTGTTATTGATTATGGTAACTTGTGCTGATAGTTTTCCCAATAATGAACCATCTATGAATTTCTAGTATAAATTCTACTTGGTCATAGTGAATAATCCTTGTGACATATTGCCTGCAGTCTCTTTTCTAAAAATTTTGCATCTATATTCATTAAGGAAATTGGTCTATAATTTTCTTTTTTTGTGTTAGCTATTCCTGGGTTATGTGTCAGCATCATTGTATTATGATCTGAAAAAGATACATTGATTTTTTCTGCTTTTCTTGTTTGGTTGTAAGTTTTATGTCCTAACACATGGTCAATTTTTGTGAAGGTGCCACATACCACTGAGAAGAAGATAGATTCTTTTCTATTCCCATTCAGTTTTCTCCAGAGATTTGTTAAATTTAGCCTTTTAAAAATACCTTTCACCTACTTAATTTTTCTATGTTTATTTTTTGGTTAGATTTATGTAGTTCTAAAAAGGGAAAGTTGTGATTCATCACTAGTATAGTTTTATTGTCTATTTCCTCATGTAATTTACTTAATTTTTTTTTTAGAAATTTGGGCACCATGCCATTTGGTTCATCTATGTTTAGCATTGCTATTAACTTCCTTGTCTATGGTACCTTTTATCAGAATGTAATTTCCTTCTGTATTTTTTTAAACTAGAGCAATTTTTGCTTTAGCTTTGAGATCATTATTGCCACCCCTCCTTTTTTTTTTAACTTTAGCTGAAACAGATTCTTCTCCAGCTCCTTATTTTTAGCCTGGACATGTTTCCCTACTTCAACTGTTTCTAGTAAACAACCTATAGCAGGATTATGACTTTTAATTCATTCTGCAATCCACTTCCAATTTATAGGTGAGTTAATCACATTCACATTCACAGTTATGATTACTGTGTATTCCTCTTCATAATATTTCCCCCTTTTAATCCAGCTCTTTCTTCCTTTTTATATTGTCTCACCTCACAAATGTTTTGCTTTTAACCACCATCTCCCTTCTATTAGTCTTTTTACCCCTTTTCTTTCCTTTTTATTTTATTTTTTTGACAATGAATTCTTAAAATTTTTTTTTAATTTTTAATTTTTTTGGAATATTTGATTTATTTTTTAAAACTGTTTTATTTTTTTAATTTGGCCAATTTTGAACATTTATTCCCTGGTTACAAAAATCATTTTCTATTCCTCTCTCCCCTTCCCCATCCCCTCCCCTCCCATAGCTGAAACACAGTTCCACTGTTTTCTTAATCCCTTCCTATTTCACTATAGGATAAGAAAGATTTCTATACCCAACTAAGTATGGATATTGTTCCCTTTCTGAATCATTTTCAATAAGGGTAAGATTTAAGAATTGCCTGATATTACTGCCATCCTTCTCTCCACTGTAATAACTTTTTTACACTTCTTTAGCTGAGATAATTTCTCATTCTATCATTCCCTTCCCTCTTCAATTAATGAAATCCTCTTTTACACTCCTTAATTTTTTTTGGGGGGGGTGAGGGTAGCATGTTATATCATTGTTAACTTATTCCCATATCCTCTCTTTGATCTTATTGAATATCTTAACTTTTCTATTTCCTATTTACCTTTTTAGCTTCTCTTGAGTCATATTGGAATATCATATTTTCTGCTGAGGTCTGGTATTTTCTTCAGGGATAATTGGGAATCCTCTATTTCATTAAATAACTATTTCTCCTCCCCTTCCCCTAGGAGAGGTGAATATTGGTGGCAAATCTTTGCTGTCTGGAATATCATATTCCAAGTCTTCTAAACCTTTAGTGTAGAAACTACTAAGTTCTGTGTAAAATTCATGGTAGCTTCATGCTATGTGAATTGCTTTGCTTCAGCTACTTGAAGTATTTTCTCTGCTGGGGTATCTGGAATTTGATTATAACTCATGGGTGTTTTCAGTTGGTGATTCCTTTTGGGAGGTGAATGATGGATTCTTTTAATTTCTATTTTACTCCTCTTGTTCAGTAATATAAGGGCAATTTTCTTTATTAATTTCTTATAATTTGGTGTCCAGTATTATTTTTTTTGGGGGGGGGGGTTCATGGCTTTCAGGTAATTCAATAATTTAAAAATTATCTCTCCTGGATCCATTTTCCAGGTCGGGTGTTTTCACATGAGATATTTTATTTTTCTTCTATTTTCTCATTCTTTTATTTTGTTTCATTGTTTCTTGATGTCTCATGAAATCATTAGCTTCCACTTTACCAGTTATATTTTTTTCCTGGAAGCAACTGATTTATTTATGTTTTAAATTTTATTTAATTAGATGATTTAGAATAATTTTCCATGGTTACAGACTCATATTCCTTCCCTCCCCTCCCACACCCATCCCATATATGATGCACAATTCTGCTGGGTTTAACATGTGCCATTGATCAAGACCCATTTACTTATTATTAGTAGTTGCACTATGGTGATCTTTTAGAGTCCACTTTCCCAGTCATAACCCCAATGACCCATGTGATCAACTGGTTGTTTTTCTTCTGTCTTTTTTCCCCCACAGTTCTTCCTCTGAATATGGATAGTATTCTTTCTCATATGTCCCTCCAAATAGTTATGGATCATTGCATTGCTACTAGTAGAGAAGTCCATTACATTTGAATTTACCACAGTGCATCAGTCTCTGTGTACAATGTTCCCCTGGTTCTGCTCCTCTCACTCTTCATCACTTCCTGGAGGTTGTTTCAGTTCATATGGAATTCCTCCACTTTATCATTCCTTTGAGCACAATAGTATTCCATCACCAACAGATACCACAATTTGTTCAGCCATTCCCCAATTGGAGGGCATCCCATCATTTTCCAATTTTTTGTCACAACAAAGAGCGCAGCTATGAATATTCTTGTACAAGTCTTTCTCCTTATTGTCTCTTTGGGGGATAAGCCCAGCAGTGCTATGGCTGGCTCAAAGGGCAGACAGTGTTTTAGTGCCCTTTGGGCATAGTTCCAAATTGTCTTCCAGAATGGTTGGATCAATTCACAACTCCACCAGCAATGCATTAATGTCCCAATTTTGCCACATCCCCTCCAGCATTCATTACTTTCCTTTGCTGTCATGTTGACCAATCTGCTAGGTGTGAGGTGATACCTCAGAGTTGTTTTGATTTGCATCTCTCTGATTATAAGAGATTTAGAACATTTCTTCATGTGCTTATTAATAGTTTTGATTTCTTTATCTGAAAATTGCCTATTCATTTCCTTTGCCCATTTATCAACTGGGGAATGGTTTGATTTTTTGTACAATTGTTTTAGTTCCTTATAAATTTGAGTGATTAGACCTTTGTCAGAGGTTTTGGTTATAAAGATTGTTTCCCAATTTGTTGTTTCTTATTTTGACTACTGGTTTTGTTTGTACAAAACCTTTTTAATGTAATCAAAATTATCTATTTAGCATTTTGTAATTTTTTCTAACTCTTGCTTGGTCTTAGATATTTGGGAAAGGAAAGATTTTAACAAGTATACTATTTTGTGTTCACCTAGTTTACTTATTGTTTCCTTCTTTATGTTGAAGTCATTCAGCCATTCTGAGTTTATCTTGGTATAGGGTGTGAGATGTTGATCTAAACCTAATCTCTCCCATACTGTTTTCCAATTTCCCCAGCAGTTTTTGTTGAATAGTGGATTTTTGTTCCAAAAGATGGGATCTCTGCGTTTATCCTAGACTGTTTTACTGAGGTCACTTACCCCAAGTCTATTCCACTGATCCTCCCTTCTGTCTCTTAGCCAGTACCATATGGTTTTGATCATCACTGCTTAATATAGTATAGTTTAAGATGTGGTACTGCTAGGCCACCTTCCTTCACATTTTTTTCATTACTTCCCTAGATATTCTTGGTCTTTTGTTCTTCCAAATAAACTTTGTTATTGTTTTCTAATTGTATAAAAAGTTTTTTGGTAGTTTAAATGGTTATGGCCCCAAATTAGTAAATTAGTTTGGGTAGGATTGTCATTTTTATTATGTTAGCTCATCCTACCCATGAGCAATTAGTGTTTTTCCAATTATTTAGATCTAGTTTTAATTGTGTGGAGAGTATTTTGTAGTTTTGTTCATATAGTTCCTGTGTTTGTCTTGTCAGATAGATTCCATAGTATTTTATATTATCTAGGGTGATTTTAAATGGAATTTCTCTTTCTAATTCTTGCTGCTGAGATGGGTTGGAGATATATAGAAATGCTGATGACTTATGATGGTCTACTTAAAAAATCCTAGAGAATCAAGCAAAAAGCTAGTAAAATTTAGCAAAGTTGTAGGATACAAAATAAACTCACATATCATCTGCAAAGAGTGATATCTTAGTCTCCTCATTGCCAATTTTAATATCCTCAATTTCTTTTTCTTCTCTAATCACTACAGCTAGTATTTCTAGTACAATGTTAAATAATAGAGGTGACAATGGGCATCCTTGTTTCCCTACTGATCTTATTGGGAAAGATTCTAAGTTTATCCCCATTGCCAATGATGTTTGCTGATGGTTTTAGGGCTATACTGTTTATTATTTTTAGGAAAGGCTCTTCTATTCCTATACTTTCTAGTGTTTTCAATAGGAATGAGTGTTTTATTTTGTCAAAGGCTTTTTTTTGCATCTATTGAGATAATCATGTGATTTTTGTCAGTTTGCTTGTTAATATGGTCCATTATGTGGATGGTTTTCCTAATATTGAACCATCCTTTCATTCCTGGTATGAATCCTACATAGTCATAATGAATAACCCTTTTGATGACTTGCTGGAGTCTTTTTGCTAGTATCTTATTTAAAATTTTTGCATCTGTATTCATTAAGGAGATTGATCTATAGTTTTCTTTCTCTGTTTTCGACTTGCCTGGCTTTGGAATCAGTACCATATTTGTGCTGTAAAAGGAATTTGGTAGATCTCTTTCTTTGCTTATTCTGTCAAAAATTTTTATAATATTGGGATTAGTTCTTTGATAGAATTCATTTGTGAATCCATCTGGACCTGGGTTGTTTTTCTTAGGGAGTTCTTTGATGGCTTGTTCAATTTATTTTTCTGATATGGGGTTGTTTCAGTAATTTATTTCTTCCTCTTTTAGTCTAGGCAATTTATATTTTTGTAAGTATTCATCCATATCACCTAGATTGCCATATAACTGGGCATAGTAGTTTTTAATGATTGCCTTAATTTCCTCTTCATTAGAGGTGAGGTCACCCTTTTCATCTTAGATACTGCCAATTTTGTTTTTTTTCTTTGCTTTTTTTAATTAGACAGACTAGCACTTTGTCTATTTTATTTGTTTTTTCAAAGTACCAGCTTCTAGTCTTATTTATTAAATCAATAGTTCTTTGACTTTCAATTTTATTGATTTCTCCTTTGATTTTTAGGATCGCTAATTTAGTCTTCATCTGAGGATTTTTAATATGTTCACTTTCTAGTTTTTTAATTTCCATGCCCAATTCATTGAACTCTGCCCTTAATTTGTTTACATATGAAATCAAGGATATACATTTCCCCCTGAGTATTGCTTTGAATGCATTCTATAGGTTTTGAAAGGATGTATCATCATTGTCATTTTCTTCAATGAAATTATTAATTGTATCTATGATTTGTTCTTTAACTGGTTTTGGAGAATCATATTGTTTAATATCCAATTAATTTTTGATTTGACTCCATGTACCCTTACTAAGTATTATTTTCATTGCATTGTGATCTGAGAAGGTTGCATTTATTATTTCTGTTCTTTTGTACTTGTTTGCAAAGTTTTTATGCCATAATACACGGTCAATTTTTGTGAATGTACCATGTGCTGCTGAAAAGAAGGTCTATTCGTTTTATTCCCTATTTATTTTTCTCCACATATCTACTAACTCTAATTTTTCTAAGCTTTCATTCACTTCTCTTACCTCTTTCTTTAATTTTTGGTTTGATTTATCTAGTTTGGACAGAGGAAGGTTCAGGTCTCCTACTAGTATAGATTTTCTATCAATTTTATCCTTGAGCTCCACTAGTTTCTCCTTTAGAAATTTTTATGTCATGCCATTTGGTGCATACATGTTGAGTACAGATATTTCCTCATTGTCTATACTGCTTTTTATCAGGATATAATTACCTTCCCTATCTCTTTTAACTAGATTTATTTTTATTTTGGCTTTGTCAGCTATCATGATTGTGTCTGATGCCCAATAGATTTGGTTCCATCCTCTAGGTGGGGGAGGGGTCCCGAGACCTTCCTTCTTCCTTTCCCTTAAACCGGAGTGTTCTTGAATTCCTGCCTTTGGGGGTGTACTTTTCAAGTTGAGTCCAGCAGGAGGGTTCCTTGTCTCTATCTTGTCGTTAGGTTTGATTTTCAGTACCCTGGGAGATTTAGTTTGTAATTGGTAAGGAAGGGTTTTTAGAGGTCTGAACTTTTGCTGTCTCTATGCCTCCATCTTGACTCCGCCTACTACCAGTCTTTTTCTTGACTTTTTTCATCTTAATGGTGAGCTCTGTTCCTAGGGTAAAGGGGGTGCTCTTTTAAACTTAATATTTCCTTGAAACTACCCTCAGATCTAGTTCTGGGTGTGTGGTAGTTTTAGTTCTTCCAGGATGATATAATGTCCTGTGAGCTGAGAGTCCTGGAAGTCTCCTTCCACTGCTGACTCAGTTTGCTATCTGTTGGCTTGCAAAGTCAGGGGCACTTCTAGGGATGGGCTTGGGCTAGGGGTCAAGGTACTGCCCAGGTCCCCTGCAGATTGCCTTGTGCTGGATCAGGGTTGTGCCTCACTGGAGGTTTGTGCTGAAGACTTAGAACTTTGATGGGTAGGTGTGAAGGTCCTCTACTGTTGACTTAGGTACGTTTTTGGGATCTTGTCACAAGACCCTTGAGTTATTGGGAATGGGAGTGAAGGTTTGCTGTTGGTGTGGGCTTGATATTTACAAAGAGCTCCCCTCAATCCAGTGAGACAGATCTTCTCTCTCTACCTTCCAAGTTGTCTTCTGAAGGAAAATTGCCTTACTTTCTTAGTTTGTTGGTTTTGCTACTTTACTATTTATTTTATTTTAAGCTTATTTGAGGGAATTTTTGTTCTACTACTCTGTCATTTTGGTTCTGTCTCTCATGCTTGATTGTTTCATTCAATTTGGAAGAGAGAATCTTTAGGTCATCTTTGAACCATAGTGATCCATGTAAAACACAGAGTAAGCAAGGAACTTGTAAGTAAGAAGGTGAGAACAAACCATCCAAGGCATCTCACTTTGCTGTACCTTATCATAGCATTACAATGAAACAATTGATTTCAGTGTGTGACAGCATTGGTGTCTTGTGGGTGAATCTATAATATGGAATTTGGGCAATAGATAGAGGGAAGGCCCAGATTGAAATCCCAGTTTAACACTTACTCTTTGACCTCAGGCATGTCATTTAATCCCTCTAAGTCTTAGTTTTTTGATCTGTAAAATGGGAGTAATAATTCTTTCATTCTATTTAACGTCTGAACTATAAGCTCTGACCTTATCTCCATTTCCTTGTTGCTTACCAAGCTTGAGTCTCAGTTACTTAAATCTGTAGTTAAATAACAAAGGTCGGTGTTCCCATAGCAAAATGATTCATTTATCTGCAACATTTAAAGAGGTTCTCATAAGAGTTATTACACAGCTGGAGCCCAAAGAAGATATTAGCTGGCCTATTTGATAATACCCTAAAATAGCTTTTCAGCGGACCTAATAATGTCTCTTCCTAAACTTACTTTACAATTCATTTCCTTGGGCAAAAATTAAAATATCCTTGATCTGTAAGTGTGAATATTGAAGCAGAAGGCTGTTTATGAGCTTATTATTGTTGTTGTTTTTATGCTCCGTTATGATTCCATGGACAATAGATTTAGGAATAGTAAGCAAAATGACTTGGATTGCCCTGCAGTGGTAGCAGCCGCAGAAAGCCGTGAGTTCAGTTTATGAGTTTGTGCCAACAATTCATTTCTCCTTCCCCAACTTCCCGTCTCTGATGCTTTGGGATCCACTCAGAAGTCTATAAACAACTGTGCTTGGCACGTGAAGAATGGGATCCTTTCCATCAAAGGTATGCTGTTCAGAAGAGGCCATCATTCTTTAGCAAACTTTATGTAAATGTAGCCAAATTAGGTTTATTAAAGTGATGAAAGAGAGTGGGGAATTTTTAATGAGTAGCAATGCTTGTGTTATCTAAGTGCAAGGCAGATGTAATGATGCATTCTAAACACAGCAAATTTAATCAGTGTAGGAAAAAAATAATGAAATGGTTGTTTAAACACTGTAAAGCTAATGTTATAGTCATTACTTACCACTGAGCAAGGCATGGAACACATTGCCCAGGCTATATTTGATTTGTGATCCTGCCTACAACATCTGGCCCTTTGCTCCATTTTTATTTTAATATCATTTTTAATGCCTGAGTCTAAACCCAAGAATAAATACATAATAACGCTTTTGTACACAGAGCCTCATTCTGAAGAATACCCTTTTCCTCCCTCCTCTCCAAACATACTACAGCAGCAGGGATTGCAAAGTTCATCTGCTCAGATAGCAAACACTTTAAAAGGGATGATTTTTTCATGGGAAGGAAACTCTTTTCCATGCCTTTATAGGCACTAATAATGCTAACTTTGCTACTTATTTTCTTCTTAATCTTGCCAGGGAAAGGAATGAAAAAAGTTTTTTCTTTTCTCAATTTAAAACAAATGGGATTTGTATTCCTTGAAGAACAAGCGAGGGATGATTTTTCCAGGGTGAAGAGAAAAGAGGAAAAACATTTTAAATTTCACCACGACAGGGAAATCTCAATTAACCAGAACTTCACTGCCAGAAGAGAAATGTGTAAAGCTGGTTTCAAGCTTCTAGCATTTTAAAAATATGCTTGTGAATGTTTAGTAGGAAAAAAACGAACAAGTTAAATTAAAATTTAAACAATCTTTGTTATTTAAATTAATTTTTGTTTGTAGTGTCGACTTAAATCTATTGTAGTGAGTTCAACAGTAATCTTTTTCTAAAGTATGTAACTACAAAGAACTTTGATATTTAGGACCTTAGAGCATAGTTAGCTACTGACAAATATTTGTCCAGGGAAACTAAGAAAGATTGGCCAGTATTCCAGTTTGGCTAAAAATGCAGAGTGGAGACAGGAAAGGAATGTGTTATAAGGATGGAAAAATGAGTTAGAGATTCTTTAGTGTCTCCATGATCCTGGTTCTATTTTGTTTGGCAAGCAACAGGGGACTATGAAAGGTCTTTGTTCAGAGGCATGACTTTATCTAACTTTATTAGACCTGTGGAGTAGGAAGATGACGTTGGCAGCCCTTTCATGGACTAACTGGAGAAGGAGTAGACTAGAGACATGGGAGAGACAGAAAACTATTACCATAGTCTATATAATTGAGATATAATTATCAGTGGGAATGGAAAGGAGAAAATAAATATGATAAATATTTCAGAGAAGCAATTTACAGATTTTGGCAACTGATTGGATACAGGGGGTGGGTGAGGGAGAAGGAAAACCATCAAAGATATTTGATGTTGAGTGTAGGTGTCTGAGAAAATGTTGTTGTTATTATAGAACAATGAAGCCAAGAGGAGAATCTGGTGTTGGGAAAAAGATAACAAGTATATTTTTAGACATACTGACTTTGAGATGCCAGCGAAATAGCCAAGTTGGAAGTATATATCTAGTCCTGGTCTCCCTATCCTCTAGTCTTATAACTTTGGGAGTTATCTCCATAAAGGCAGTAATTGAAGCCATGTGGATGAAATTTCCAAGGGAAAGACTTGTAACTGATGTTTGAGAGATCTAGAGGGAGTGAAAGACCAGATACTTGCTAATGTGGCATTATTTAAGGAACTTGGAAAAGTCCCACTTTCCAAATTATTTCCCTGATGGACCTGTCATGTCTGCTTGAAATTCCATCTTTATAAATTCTTTCTTTTCACTTTAACATTACTTCTCTCTCTTGTCCTCTTTAAAAAGTTAATCCCCTTTGGAGGGTTAAGCCTCTGGTCCAGGCAAGGGAGTTACATGGTACATTCTCATCTTCCATAACCGTGCCTTTGCCTTGGCCATCCCACATGCCAAGAATGCACCCCTTCCTTTTCTTTGCCTCGCAGTGCTATTTTCCTCTTTTAAGACACAGTGGTAGGACAGTTTTCTATCTGGACCAGTTCCTGAATCCCACAACTGCTAATGCCCTCCCTCTAAACTACTGTGTATTTGATTATTTGTGTATATTTGTATTCTTTGCCTTGGATTTATGCGGCTTGTGTTTTTATTTCTGTGTCCTCCATTTGAATGGTAGGTCATCATGCTATTCCATAACCCTAGCACAGTACCTGGCCCATACGAGGAGTTTAATAAATATTGATTGATTGATAGAACACCCTGGTGAGAATGAGTTTATCAGTATGCAGACAGAGAAGTCGGCATGAAAGCACACGAAGGAAGAAGTAGATTTAGGAAGGAAACACCGAAGGTGGGGAAGACAAGTATCATTGTTTTATAATCTTGTTCTCACTCTGGTTATCACAATATGGTGTTATAGCACCATACTTAGCCTTCCAGTAAAATTGATAATTATCTATAGACTATCTAATAAATCTTTTATTCTTTAAAATTTTATTGCTGCCTTTTGTTTTTATATAACAGTCATTTATGGCTATACATTCACTCTAACTCAGGCCACTCTGGTGGCTTAAGATTCAGATTGAAAGGAAACAAGAAACTCCTAGACCAATCAACATTTGACAAAAAGGAAATTCACTTAGTAATAGCACAGTAACGGTGGGTATTCAACAAGGATACAGCTTCCCTTATTTCTGTTCAAAACCCCATCTGGTCAGAAAAGGATGTGTTGACGTGTCTAATATCCCAGATCAGTGAAGGATAGCTTTCCTGTTTTTTTAAGGAAAGTCCAGACCACATGCCACTGTCCACATTTTGGTGGCAAGGTCTGAAAGGTCTGTTGCAAGATTGGGCTCTGGAAGATGCTTCACCACTTAACCGTAGAGCTTTCAATGGACTGAACTGATGTCAGAGTCACGAGCACTAATATCAGGGATGGAAGAAGTCTGGTACTGGAAGAGGACCTTAATACAGATAAAAGAAAAGCAAATCAACATAAAAAGCAGGTAATGTGATGTTGCTCTCCTGAAGGAGTGCAGTACTAGAGTGTCTGAATATGAAGAATGAAGAACAGAAATCTCAGGCTTTGCTGTCCTCCTTTAGAAGTACTAACTCTTGAATCTTCTATGACAGAAATGAATGCAACATAGCGACAATGAGCAAGAGAAATAGCAGACTATCAGGAAGATAGCACAGAGGATACTTCTGGAACTGCCACTGGCTCTCATTCTGGTTCAAAGTCATTTGTAGTAAGGTGCTTAAGGGTCCATTATACTCTTGCATACAGCTGTCCCACTGCCAGGATTGATACTAGACCTGGCCTTCACCAATACCCAGTTAGGGACTAGAGGTCCTCCTTGATGGGCCAGGGAGCACTAAGAACCCCAGAGTGAGAGAGGCTGGCAAGAATTCTCCTTCACTTTCATGCAGGTACTTACTATTGCCACCAAGTCAAGTAAAGAGTCTTTCTACAAGGTAAATGCAGTCACCATATTACTCAGATAGAGTCTCACTTCCTCCATATCATCAGAAAGCAAGACCATTCTCAATGATTCCATTCCATGGACTTCCAAACCCTTTCTAGGAAGGAGTTTTTTGAATTATTCTGGGTTAAAGGAAACCTACTGATTTATGGGAACTCTCTACTTCCCTGTGGTGTATGGAGCCTAGGGTAGGGGTGGTAGTGGTGTGTTGGGGGGGAGAGAAATCTTAAGGGCTATGTTCTGGGGGGAAGAATAACGAGGACCTTAGAGGGACAACTAGTACTATGAGCAAAAGCAGTTTATCCTTGTCCAGTAAATCTTCCTTGAGGTCACCTCCAAGAAACTACTGTACCAGAGAGACTTCTTTCTTTGTAGTTCACTGCCAATAAAGCTTCTGGGAATTGGGGTACCTAGCTCTAATCAAGGATATTATAATGAACCTGTTTTATGATCATACCACAATACTCTTTAAGAAGTGAGTGTCCCACTTGAAATGAGAATCCCTTTCAGGTAGAAGTCACCACCTTTACCTAGTGGATCATAAGTTCTTGTGCCCTCCACAACTTGGCATAAGATCCACCACATCCATATTGGTGATGGATCTGCTCCTCCACCTCTATTTTTCTTATAAGAATGTGGAGCTAGATTTACTCACATGGAAAATACCCTCTATGGGTTTGTCATCCAATGTAGAACTTGAACCCCATTTCTATGTCTTTCTGGGTTTATTCATTTATTCCTAAAAACCACTCATATTGATAGATCTGGGAAAATTTCAAGAGTAGGGGGCTATGATTTATTATTATTATCATTTTATTAAAACCCTTACCTTCCATCTTGGAATCAATATTGAGTATTGGTTCCAAGGCAGAAGAGTGGTAAGGGCTAGGCAATGGGGGTGAAGTGACTTGCCCAGGTTCACACATCTAGGAAATGTCTGAGGCCAGATTTGGATCTAGGACCTCCCATCTCTAGGCCTGACTCTCACTCCACTGAGTCACCCCACTGCCCCCAGGGGCTATGATTTTGACTGTTGATCTTTGCTTGATCCTTTCATATTCTGGGAGTAAACTTAGTATGAGTGTAAAATGCTCCTACTCTTCTCCAACTTCTGAGCATTCACAAGTTTGTCTTATTTGAATGTGAATTAGTCACAGTGACACATTAAGTGAAGCAGAAAGTATTTACTAAACAATAAAGGCAAAAGTAATTGTAGTCATAGCATTACCCAGTAAAAGGTAAAATCAGGAATGATCAAAACATTACAGTTCATACTATCCCACCAATGTATACAGTATCCTTAGGAGAGAGAGGGCACACATTGACAGAAACCTATCAGAGAAAACCCTTAAATACAGAACAACTTGCAACTCTGTGAAGCAGCTCTTGATGTCTTTGTTCTCTTCAATATCAGATAAAACTGATTTTTTTGTTAGCTATTCCTGTTCTGATTCTCATTTCTCTCCTACTAGGAGAGACTACCTCTTTTCTGCTCTAGAGCCAATGAAATACAGATAAACTCTTTTAACTTATTCTAAACTTGAGAGAACACTAAAAAAGAATTAGACTATTTTATTAAAAAAATCCATTTTGTAACTGTTTAGTGACAAGCAGTGACTTACTCAGTTTGGTTCTCTGAACTATGCAGATAAGCCTAGTCATATTTTTTCCCCTTTAATTCAGTTTTATTTCATTTTTAGTTTGAAATTCTCAGCTTCATTCTTCTCCCATCCTTCAAAAGAAAAAAGAAAAACATTATATATATACGTATAAATACATAGATACATATATATGTATATATTTAAGCAAAACAAATTCCTACATTAGCCAGGTTCAAAGAAATAAAGAGAAAGAAGAGAGAAAAGTCAATGTACTTCTATATGCCCTTTGAATCTATTACTTCATCTGGAGGTAAAAAGCATGTTTAAATCTAGCCACTTTTTTACTCAGTAGGATTCTCCTTTCTCCAATCACCTTCTAGTAAAGTAAATTATCATTTCTCCAATTAGCATGGCTTATATCAAAACCAATAAAAAACCTGACTCTGAGTCTCTTTTCTGTTTTGTCTTTCTCAAATAATAGAAGGCAGTAGTAGGCAATCAGGTGCCCCAAGAAGATTTCCTTTCTTCAGCACTGGACAGCAACTAATTCATATAGCAGCAAGATTAAACTAGTTTCCTTATCTTACTATTTTTATTGTTTTTCCCTTTTACTATGATCTTTATGCTTATTTTCCTTATATTGAATAAACTCTACTTTCCATGTCAGACTATATAAACTTGTAATGTGTTGTTTTTAAGGAGTATTTTATTTCCCTCCCAATTTCATGTAAAAATAATGTTTCAACATTCTTTTTTAAAATTTAAACTTCTATTTCTTACTCTTTTCCATTCTCTCTCTCTCTCTCTCTCTCTCTCTACCTCTTCCCTGACAGCAAGAAACCTGATATATATTCTATATGTGCAATCATGAAAAAACATTTTCCCACATTAGTCAGCGAATTCAAACAAAAAAGAAGAAAGTAAAGTACAGTGTTTCAACCTGCATTTAGACTTCATAATAAATAAATGTTCAATCAAAGTTCAGTTCAATCAATCATATCCAAAGTTCATTCTTGATCTTCTTGATGAAGTGTGGATTTTCTGGCATCTTTCTGCAACAGTTCATTCTCTGGATATAAAAGTTTCAAGCTTCTTTCTTGAAGATCTTTTCTCAAACAAAATCAAAATCTTGAATTTTTATAAAAGTAAAATCTTAAACAAAAAAATAAAAATTCTTGGATTTTTATAAAAATACAATCTCAAACAAAAAATTCAAAAATTCTTAGATTTTAAATTAAAATACAATCCTCCCTGAAGTAAGTGTTAAAAAACATCAAGTTTAGCTCAGAATGCAATATTCAGTTATGGGGGTGTATGAGTCAATTATCAAAAGAAGAGAAAAATAATCAAAAACATAAGGGAAAATTCAAAATAGTTCCTTGTATAGGTCCAATATAAAGTAATTTCTATCCCACAAGTATGTAGGACAGAATGCAGTAATATTTCTTTTAGCCATTTGCAGCCAAGACTACAGGAAGTTGCCATAATATAAGAAAGAAAAGAATTAGAATTCTATTTTGATGGGGATATGTTATTCCCTCGTTTGACTTTTTTTGTCATTCTCAGGGATATAGGGAGCCAGCATGATAGTCAAACTTTGTACTTGTATGAGTACTTCGCAGAGAGTGTAGATACAAGGAAGTCCTACGACTTAATGTATGTCAAGCGTCGCAACCTCGAGTCTCACATTAGTATTTCATGTGTGCTCTTTTTGGCACTATTCAGGTTAAGTCTGTGCTCCTTGTTTTTTATCCCTTTTTCTGGAATCAGACACAAACATTAATCACAGTCCTATAATATTTTATCAATAAATGGCAGATTCCCATGGTTTAAAGCTTTTGGGTATATATTAACATTATAGCAAGTATATATATATATATATATATATGTAAATATATATATATATTAAACTTCTATTAATGCAGGAAAAATATTATTTACGTGTACCTTTATTACAAGAAATGAGGAAAAATAAAATATTCTGATCAAAAATAAAGAAAAGCAATAACAAAAAATAAGGAAAAATTAGTAATTCAATGTGTTCTCAAAAAACAGCATCCAATTGTCAATGGATTATTATCTCCAATGCATATGATAGGGTACAGTCAATCAGTCTCAACAGAAGATACTTTCTTCACATGTGAGCAATGAATCCCAAGTGTCCTTTTCTCCAATCTTTATAGATGTTGGAGTAGTTAACAATATTTGGAATGGTCCTTCCCACGAAGGCTGAGTTGCTCCAGTACGCTTGAAATTCTTAATATAAACTTTGTCTCCTGGGTTCAGGTCATGTAGAGAAAAGTCTAGTGGTCCGGCTTGTACTGTAGCTCCGGATTCATGAAGTTCACGTAGTTTGTGCTGTAACTCCTGGATTTAGGAAGTAATAGTAGTAGCTCCCCCTAATAGTGAGGTATATGCAGGGTAAAAAGGTTTAGCCTGTATAGGTGGATGTCCAAAAAGCATCTCAAATGGTGAGATGTGTAGGTCTCCTCTAGGCCTGCTTCTGAGATAAAATAGGGCCAAAGGGAGAATTTCAGGCCATTTTAAATGGGTCTCAGTGCATAATTTTCTAATCATAGTTTTAAGTTCTTTGTTCATCCTTTCAAGTTGTCCTGAGCTCTGGGGATGATATGGCGCATGGAATTTGGGAGTTATTCCCAAGCAAGAATATATCTGATTTAGGACAGAATCAGTAAAATGACTTCCTATATCTGAATCAATATGTACTGGTAGTCCAAAGTGAGGAATAATTTCATTTAAAAGTATCTTTGCAACAAAATCCACTGTGGCTCGGGTCGCAGGAAATGCTTCCGGTCATCTGGTTAGTTGATCTACAATTACTAGACAAAATTTATAACGTCCAGCCTTTGGCATTGTTATGAAATCTATCTGTAGATGTTCAAAAGGTGTGTAAGCCAGAGGACGTCCACCAAAGGCTTTTCCACGAAATGCATGTTGGTTATATGCCTGGCAGGTAGAGCAGGCTGAACACACTTTAGAGGTTATGGTAGTTATACCAGGGGCTCCAGTGTAATGTATGCCATCCCTCATAAAAGAGGAACCATCGGTAAATAAAATCAGATCTGCATTGTCTAAGGGAGTGTCCAATAGATTATCTTGAGGCTTTTCTGCCATGGACACTAATATTTCACAATTGTGTAATGGTTCTCCTGAAGTTGGTAAATCTGGAAGCAAGGTGGCAGGGTTAAGAGTAGTACAACGTTTTAAGGTAATGTTTTCACTATTTAATAAGGTTATTTCATACCTTGTAATTTTCTGATCTGAGAATGCCTGTGTTCTATGTTTTATCAATAATGCTTCTACCTCATGTGGGCACATGATTGTTAATGGACATCCCAATACTAAATCAACAGTTTTTGTTACTAGTAAGGCTGTAGCAGCTACTCTTCTAAGACATGGTGGTGCTCCTGCTGCTACTGAGTCTAGTTGAGCAGAATAATAAGCAATTGGGTGCTGAGAAGGTCCCAAAGTCTGAGTTAACATGCCAGAAGCTACTCCTCTTCGCTCATGCCCATACAAAGTAAATGGCTTGTTGCAATCTGGGATGCCTAGAGCAGGGGCAGACATGATAGCCTTTTTTAGATCTGATAGAGCTGACAAGTGTTCAGGCTCTAATTTGAGGGGTTCAGGAACAGAATCCTTTGTTAATGCTATAAGGGGTTTAGTAATTTCCCCATAGCAAGGAATCCATTGTCTGCAAAACCCTGTTGCTCCTAAAATTGCTCTCAACTGTTTCTTAGTAGTAGGAGCACTTAAATTTTGAATATTCTCAATTCGTTTTGGAGAAATATAACGAGCACCCGCAGTCAGGATGAATCCCAAATATTCTACTTTTGGGAGACACCACTGAACTTTATCCTTCGAGATTTTATGTCCTCTTTTGTGCAATTCCAAAAGAATGTGTTTGCTATCTTCTTGACATGTTTTTGCATCTGTTGAAGCCAAGAGTAGATCATCTACATATTTGATTAATTTACTATTTTTAAATGTTATATTGTCTGTGTCTTGGCTCAAAATTTGCTCAAATACACTCAGACTTCCCACATAACCCTGTGGCAACCGACTCCATGTATAATGTGAGCCCTTCCAGGTAAAAGCAAAAATATGCCTGGAGTTCTCATGTATAGGTATGGAAAAGAAAGCTGAACACAAG
Organism: Monodelphis domestica; assembly: GCF_027887165.1. Taxonomy (NCBI): domain Eukaryota; kingdom Metazoa; phylum Chordata; class Mammalia; order Didelphimorphia; family Didelphidae; genus Monodelphis; species Monodelphis domestica. The sequence continues at coordinate 285,260,063 of NC_077233.1, read as the reverse complement.
TCTACTACTGTAAAGTATGTAGCTGTGCTAGGAATAGAGGAAATAATAGTATTTATGTTAGAAACTATGGAGTGTCTCTTTATAATGTGATTATTCACTGCCCTCAGATCCTGTACGAATCTATAGAGGTGCTTGCCATCGGGCCCTCTTTTTGTTTTTTTAACTGGCAGGAAGAGGCATGTTATATTCAGATTTGCAAGGGATTATTATTCCATGTTCTATTAATGAGTTAATAACTGGTATAATACCCTCAATTGCCTCCTTTGAGAGGGGATACTGAGGGATGGAAGGAGGTGGGCTAGATTTAGTTTTTATCTGCACAGGAACAGCAGATTTAAGTAAGCCTACATCGGAAGAAGATGTGGCCCAAAGAGACTCTGGTATATCTTTAGGTATTTCAAAAGTGGAAGGTTTTTTTGCCTCTTGGTTTTCCGAGAGAAGTACAGGGAGTAAATTTAAAGATTCCTTTGGTACCTCCAATGATAAAGAACCATCTGGTGAACAAGTTATTGTGGCTCTGAGTTTGCATAGAAGGTCTCTCCCCAGCAAATTTAAAGGGGAGTCAGGCATTAATGGAAATTAATGAATGTTGTACCTCTAGGGGTCCTACAGACACCATTCTAGGGGCAAGTTTTTCAACTCTTTGGGGTATTCCTGATACTCCCACTACACTTTGTGAATCAATGGAATAACAATTTAAATCTGGTACATTCTTCAATACAGACCTGGTATCTCCAGTGTCTAATAGACAATCATAATAAGTGTTACCCACCTTTAAGGTAACATGGGGTTCATTACTATGGGGAGGGTGGTGGATAGGAACAATGGGTAGTAGGACATCAGGGTCCAGAAAATCAAAGGTTGTATCCTCTGATTCCTGTGCCCCAGCCCCACCAGACGCCATCATTGTGTTTGGGATATTCCTTGGGCACCCCCCTGAAAGCCACCTCGACTATTTTTTGGATGAGCTCCATTTCTTATATTTTGTTGGGTATTATCATTTTCTTCATTTGGAGCATTGTCATTATTTTCCCAATTCCTATTTCTATAATTCTGGTTTCTAGAGTTCTTATTTCTATATTCATTATAGTTATTTCCATAATCATTATTATAATTTCTAAAATTTCTAAAGTTCTGGTTTCTATGACCATTATCATCATTATAGTTGTTCTGGTTTCTATGACCATTATCATCATTTCTATAGTTATTATTTCTAAAGCTATTATTAAACTGTGTATTCCTTCCAATCATCTTAAGAAAGGTTCTACATTCCATCATTTTGTGGCCCTTCTTCTCACAGAAGTGGCAAGTTACTGATTTATTTGTGAATTCCTGCAAAGGGGCTATAGTCTCTCCCTCATTTTTCAATTGTCTCCTTAACATTTCAATTTCTTTCTTTAAATCTTCCACTGATGTATCATCTTCCTCAGGTCTTTTTACACGACCTTTATAAACATAGGTTGCTACTCTCCTTAGTTCATCGAGGTCCATAGAGTCTCAATTAGGACAGCTAGTTCTAAAGTAGTCTTTTACCACTGAACAACAATTCTTAGCAAATTGCCTACGTATTTGTCTAATGTCTCTTTCTCTGGATAAATCAAGGTCTATATATGTATTCCCTACGTCAATAAGTTTGTCCATAAAATGGGAGGGTATTTCATCAATATGTTGTTGGGTTTTTTCAAATTTTGACCATTTTTCAGGTCTATCAGAGAAAGATCTCATGGCTGTCAATAATGCTTCTCTGGCCTGGTTTAGTTTTGTGTAATCTAGTTCAACATTGGGGTTCCAGTGTGGATCTTCAGTTGGTCAATAATGTCCTCTTCTACCTTGTTTTTGATTAGCCAGAGAGACGATATTATTTTTCTCTCTTTGTTAATAATGCTTCTAATATATTCTCAACATCCAACCAAGTGAGGTCAAAAGTTCTAAATATGTTCTCTAATTTTTTTATAATTAATATTGGTTCGTCCTCAAATGATGGCATAACTTCCTTCAATTTTTTTAAATCCTCAGGGGTAAAAGGTGTATGATGTCTTACAGATACCAAGTTTCCATTTTTATTAAAAGTGGGTACTTCCCTTAAAGGAAATAAGCTATCTAAGTTATTTGGTACTCCTATTTCTAGGCTTCTTGCTCCATTTTTAATTGGGTAAGTCTGAGAAATAGAAGAGTTGGGCACATTAAAAGGGTTTGTTGTCCCGTGGTGCCAGAAAATTCAGAGGTAGGGTTTGAATTTATGTTGGAATGTGAACTTAAAGTGGATTGTGTAGGATGAGAAGGAGGAGCCAAGGAAGAAGTGTGAAAGGATACAGAGGTGTTTGGATTGGAGGAATCAGTAAGGTGTGAAGTAGAGGGATTAAGATCAGAAGTATGGGTAGGGTGTGAACTTAGAGTTGATTGTGTTGGGTCGGAAGCATGAGCAGCGGGAGGAATGGGTGGGTTTTCTGAGGCCGAGGGGGCAGGGGGAGCTGTGGGTTCATTAGAAGCAGGGGGGGACAGAGATTCTGATAATGTTCTTAACTCTGTTAATGCTTCTTATAAAAGTTAAGATCTCTCCCTGACTTTCCTCTATAAGCTCCTGTCGAGTATTTAGTTCTTCAATTTGTTGAATATTAGAGGGAGCGATTGGTTGGTTTGACTGAGAATAGAGTTCTTCAAGGAAATACAATATTAAAATTACAATAATCAAAAACTCAAGGGAAAGTAGTATGTCAATGAGATTTTGCCATAAGTTCCATGAGATGAGCCCTTTCAGAGAGACAAGGAATTCTGTATTCATAAGATTGGTCATGGGGCTGATGAGCCAGCTGTTAAGTTAGTTGCAGACTAATGCTTGTACTAAGAAAAGAACAAAGTATTTACTGAAACACCAGTTGTTAACTAAGTTCTGAACTGTCTGTGACTCCATATTTCTAAAGTAAACATGTGGGGAGAAGGATTTTCTAGTCATAATTTAGGCCGTTGCTAGCTAGGACCTTAGGGCCCTGTTGCTAAGAACTAAAACAGCTTAATTTAAGAAGAATCAAAAAGGTTTTTTACTCACCCGTTCTTGCAGCTGTAATTTTGAAGCCAAGTTAAAACAGAAAACAAAACTGACTGATAGGCAAGTAATAAAGCAAAGAGATAAAGGAAAGAGATTTCACAGAAGTCTTTTGAGGGTTTTATCACCAACTTCGTGAAAAGAGTTCAAGATTTACACTCCCATGGACACATAATTCTTATTTGTAAGCTTTTATCTTTGACCTTATGGAAAGATTTCCCTTTCCTTTCTAAAGGTAGTTAGGAAGCCTATGATCCCAATTGTAGTTTCTTGGAACTTGAACTTTTTTTCCCTTACTACTTGCAGTAGTCTTTTTGGGGGAATTTATTTCATGAGATTATTGTTGTGTTCTTATATTTTCAATTAACTGTTGAGTTTCAATAAATGTAGAAAGTTATAATTTGCAATTTCTTGAAATATGGTATCTTTACTTAAAAAAAAAGTTCTCACAAAAAATTAGTCATGGTTTTGAGGGTGTCTGATGCTTTACATCAGATTTCTCTTTGACCTGTTTTTCAGATTAATTCTTAAAATAATATTTTCTTTTATTTTTTAATCTTTTAATTTCAATGTAGTATTTCTTACTGTCTCATGGAGTCATTGATTTCTGTTTGGTCCATTCTAATTTTCAGAAATCTTCTTTAGGTAAGGTTTACTACTTTCAGTTCTAATCTATTAATTCTTTCAATTCTTTCCTTCATGCCTATCATTTGTAATTATGGTTTTAAAATTTATTTATTTATAATTCCATTTTTCTAGGTTCTCTTGTAGTCTTTGTGTATAAGATACTCCCCGCCTCTCCCAACTTTTTCTTCTATTGTCATGGTATTCACTGTCTTCTTCTGTTTACTCATTCTCTTAGTCTTGGTTCTTGATTTGCGACTTTGTGCCAAAGCCAGAATCCATTCCCTTTCACAGTCTTTGATGCTGTGGTCAGGCTCTGTTTGTTTCTGACATTGATACTGTGAAGATTAAATTAACTATCCCCTGATTGTTAAAGTGAAATTAACTCTCCCCTGATTGTGAAGATTAAATGCCCCTGCCCATTTTTAGATTTAATCACCAAAAGTGTATATACTCCACTCACACTTGAGTAGGGGAGGTCTGTGGCCCACATGTGCAATAGAGGGTGATGAATCAGAATTGACTGACTGCCCCTTGGGCAGACCTAAGCAAAGCTTTAGCTATAATTGGTACATGTAAAGTGTAGAAAAGTCACAGGAAGTGAAGAAAAGAAATGATCTTTAAAAATGCTAAGCTCTTCCTGTGAGGCTCTCTTCTCTCTGGGGTCTTCGACTTGACTTTGGAGGAGCTCTAAGAAGAACATCTCTTTGGCCTTTGGTCTTCAACTTGACCTTGGAGGAGCTTGGGCTTGAGATCTCAGACTGCATCCCTTTGGACTGACATGGGGTAAATGAAAAGGGTTGACTCCTTTCCTGGATTTTCTGAAGGGACTAGCCTCAGGAGAGACCTACCCTCTTGAGAGAGGATCCCTGAATCCCCAGGTCCTTGGCTGGGTTGAGCCCGGGGGCCATAGCAAAATATTTAGTGTATAGACTATATATCTTACCCTATTCTATCTCTGATTTTTCTTACTTTCACTCTTTCTATATTTTATAAATAGATTGTTAAAATAAATCTCTTTGGAATTAAATAAATTCATGGTGACCCCATTCTTACATAATGCAGTCCAACCTTTTATAACACCCCCCTCAATTTCTACCCCTTACAATACCCCAGGTTCTTGCATTTAATATCTACTTCTCTTGGTGGGTCTGTGAATGTCTGGGTTCAGTGGTTCTGGTTGAATCTTTGCTATTGGCTATTCATGATCAAGACACTAAATTTTCTTTTGTTCCCTCCTGTAGATTGCTTGACTAGAGCTTCAGGTGGTCAAAATCAATTCCTTTGGATGATGCTTCCCCAGTCCATGTTCTCTGAGTGTCTATTTTTCCCAGTCTTTTTCTAGTAAGGGCACTGTTGCTATTTCTGTTCCCTCTGGGGATTTCCTGATCTGGACAATGGTGATCTTTGAATAATGTTAACTTTTGTCAAATAATTTGTGAAAACCCATTTGTTTATTTTTGGCATTTTCAAAAAGGATAACATGTTACACCATTTTCAAAGCATTTAATAGAGATGAAAAAGTAGGCATATGTGTAGGAAGTTACTGATGTCCTCTCAGTCATATGGCTTTTTTATAATAATACCCTCTAAGATTTCCCCCCTACTTCTCACCCTTACCACTTGTGTACCACTGGGCAAGGCTCTTACCCTAAGGCAGCTCTCTTAGTAGCTTAAAAAATTCTCTACTAAGTTATAGACACATTGTGATCTGGGTTGGGGTGACAGTATATATAATATGCAAATGACTAGTGATATCATGGCAGTATGTATAATATGTATATCTTCTTTCAAATATCTTGAAATTTTATACATCAAATATTTAGTCCACCCATTTTTCCTGTCTTTGTTTTCTTTTGTATCATTTCCACTCTCTAATAGCGTATTGGGTAGTGATGTATTAGGGTCCAAAGTTGGTGGTATGAATGGAATCAAGGATCAAAATAGTTAGTTATCGAATTACTGACAAATTTGCTTTTTGAAAAATTATTGTTGTTATCCTTCTAGTCTTGCCAAGTCTATCCTTAAGTGCTCTTGGGCTGATCTGGTTCTTGGAAGGCTTATGGTGAGATTGCTGCTAACTTGGTGTAGGACATGATAGAGACTTAATGTGAAACAAACTTTTTTATTGAACAATCAAATTTCATTACATTCTCCTTCAAAGGAGACCTTTTAGTTGATGATGGATGACCATTTAAAATACACACACACACACACACACACACACACACACACACACACACATATGGTTAAGTATTTCCCAACTGCATGTAAATTTTTTAAAACAATAACAATTCTTTTGAGTTCCAAATTCTCCTCCTCCCTTTTGGTCCCCTCCCTAAGAAAGCAATAATTTGATATTGATTATACATGTTAAGTCATGCAAACCATATTTCTATATTAGCATGCTGCAAAAAGAAAACAAAGTAAAATCATAAAAATGAAGTGAAAACATAGTATGCTTTAATTTGTATTCAGAGTTCATCAGTTCTCTGAAGGTGATTAACATTTTTCATCATGAGTCCTCTGGAAATTTCTTGGATCATTGTTTTTTTCAGAATGACTAAGTCTTTCACAGTTGATCATGGATTGCCACTTTTGAAAAGCTGTAAAGGCTCTTCCTTTTGGAGTAGGATTAGACTAGATGACTTCTAAGGTCCTTTCCTTCTGGCCATGTGAGTCACTATGATTCTAGACTTTAAACTTCAATTGAAAAAATATAGCGCTAGCTATGTATCCATCATCATCATCATCATCTTCGTCTTCATCATCATATCATTGTCATCACCTCTCATTCCCTCCCTACTTCATCTAGTTCTCTATCTATCCAGTTATCAAAATGGAACACTAAAATCTCATTTTAAAAATAGAACTTTCTATGTTAACATGAATTCTTTAGATCGAAGCATTATCTATGTGGTCCAGTTTTTTTTTTTTAACATTGGTTTAACCAATTAATCAAGCATTTATATAGTGCTCACCATGTGCTAATCACTGTGTTATGGTTAATGACAAAGAAACTCTTGTAATTATTCTGTAAAATTTGTTCCAAACACACAAGGTGAGAAGAGAAAAAACAGCCAATTCTGGGTCCCTAATGCCTGGGTACCAGTTGGTATAGTTGCCTCTATTGGCACCACATTACAATTTGAAAACCAATTAGAGTTTAATTTGAGATGGAAACAGGTGAAGCTCAAATGATTTAACATTAATTAGAGATGTAGCAAATGAGAGCTGTTCTGAAAAGTCCTATTTATCACTGTGGTATTCAGACAGGTATTACTGTTAATATTATTTTATTATATTTCGATTAAAACAATGCCCAAATTTTACTTTAGTTCAGAGAGGATATGACAAAATTTCAGTAGAACGGTATTTGTATTTATCAAAAGTCCAAGGTGAGACCTTTTCAAAACATTTCTTATTAAATCCGAACTGTGACAAGAAAGCCAACATTTCAAGGATAAATGTGAAGAATTTTTAATGTGTGAACGTCGTTAGTCCTCTCTCTCTATTTAGTTTTGAGGACTTGCCTTGGTCTCAGGACGCCGTGACACCTGGACTCAATGCCTTTAAAGTAAATGAGTCACCAAGAAACATTTAACTTTGATCTCACCCAGAAGGCCCTGAAGACTCATAGCTGTAATTGTAACCATGACATGAAAATACAAAACAAATTCCACTGCATTGTTTGTCTTTGTCAAAAGAGTAACAATGCTTAGGACTGAAATCCTAAGTTATACGTTACTCTAAAAAAAGCAATTTGTCAAGTGTTTCATTGACACAAATTGAAATGAAATGAGGTCTCAGACTCTTGAGGTCACTTTGAAACAGAAAGAATTCATTACCTAAGTATACACAGAGGAAAAGTGCCTGACAATTGAACTTGGCCTGTGAAGGATGGATGCCTACCCATAAAACTGTAGCAGGGCAGGTCACTTGCAGGAAATAAATTACATTAATCTGTGGACTAAAGTGTCCCCAGGTTGATAGCCTATCCTTCCTTCTTATAACCAATCAGTATTGCTTTGGGGTATGTTGTTTAATTTGCTATAGGAAATCTGTCAAGTCTGCTCTATTTTCTCCTTTGGAAGGATTCTGGCACTAGTTCCTGCTTTTTCATGCTTGACATACTTTTTCCATTTTATGCTCGTTTATCATTATTTTACATATGACATTGTACTGAGTAGAGGCAGTATTGCATAGGATTTAGCATCTAGAACTTGTTGTTCAGTTGTTTTTTATTCATATCTGCCTCTTCATGATGTGAATTTTAAAAACTATTTATTCCACCCTAATCAGATCCTTCTTTAGAAGATCTGATTTAGCTATTTCTTGATCAATAACAATAGAGATACTTGGAATAACAGAATCAGGTCTTGGAAACTCTACATTCTCCACCCTTCTTAGTTTTACAAGATTAGGAAGGTCTGCATCAGACTCAAGATTTAATTATCTGAGAAAATGGCCTTCAACAGACATGTGCAAAAAAAGACAGACCTCTGGGCTGTCCTAAGTCAAGCTTGAGCCACCATTGGCACATGTGAGATGCAGGAAGTGAGGTAGAGAATAGCCTCTGGAGTTCTTGGGACTTCCTGTGGAGAGAGCTAGAAGGAGTTCAATCCTGGAGCTCGAGCTTAGAGTAGCCCCGCAATCAGCTTTCCTTGAGATTGGTCACATGAGCGATAAGGACTGACTCCCTTCTCTGCCTTGGCTCTCCAGCGCCTTAAACTCCCACTTTGGCTCAGCCTGAACTAGAGCGGTTTTGAGTTAAACTCCTTTCCTTCTCTCTCTCTCCCTCTAATATTTTCTTCCTCCTGTTGTAATTAAATCACCATAAAATTTCCAGCTGAGTTTGGGTGTTTCATTAGGATAATATAAATGAAATCCTTGATGACCAAATATAATTATTACATTCAGTCTCAACCATAATTTTAACCCTTACAATGACTCTATATGAGGTTTTCTTGGCAAAGATACTCGAGTTTGCCTCTTCTTTCTCTGGCTCATGTTACAGATGAGGAAAAGTGAGACGAACAAGGTTTAGTGAATATCCCAGGGTCACAAAGTTAGAATCTGAAAAACCAGATTTGAGTTAAGAAAGATTCCAGACCCAGTGCTCTGTGCCCCCTGGCTGCCCGCAGCATCTGGGAGACAGGCTCAGATCTCTTCTAACATTTATTAGCTGCATCATCTGAACACGCCGCTCAAACCCTGGGTATCTTTGGAAGCTTCCTCGACTAATGTAGTAAAACATAGAAATGTTACGAATGAAGTTCCCACACAGAGTTCTTATAAAGAAGAAATCATATAGACTTTGAGTATTTGTGTATCTTGTACTCAACTGGATCAGTTATGTGTGCTTTACATGATTCTCATCAGTAAGTGATAAACACGCCTTTGAATGCTAGTGACTAAGTAGGCAATAAATATTCGTTAATGCTGTGTTCAGTGCTGTGGCGGGCGCTTGTGATCTAGAGAAGAAACAACAATAGCCTCAGAAGCTTATATTTTGATTTCAGAGCTGAGATGTACACAAATGCATATATACTAGATATAGTTGAAGTAGATGCAAGGTAGTCTTAGAAAAACTGAGGCCAGCTGGGCTTGGAAATGGGGTTTGAGAAAGACCTGTAGAAAGTGCCTCCAGTTGAGATGTGAAGAAATCAGAGATTTGAAGAAGTGGAGGGGAAAGGGGAGAGCATTTTAGTACGGGGACAGGAAGTATTTGCAACTTGATTCTCAATTTATAGGGGATGATTTGAGAGGTGTGCTAGTAACTTTTAACAACCAATAAATTCTCTGGGTTAGGGTTAGGCTTAATTGTATTCGTTGCAACATTTAAGCATTTTGATCTCATTTTTAAAAAATTTTATAATATTTGATCATTTCCAACCATTATTCATAAAAGACCTAGATCATTTTCTTTTCCTCTCCCCCACTCCCCATAGCCGATGCGTGATTCCACTGGTTATCACGTGTGTTCTTGATTTGAACCAATTGCCATGTTGTTAGTATTTGCATTTGAGTGTTCCTTTAGAGTCTCTCCTCTGTCATGTCTCCTCAACCGCTGTAGTTAGGCAGTTGCTTTTCCTCAGTGTTTCTACTCCCACAGTTTGTCCTCTGCTTACGGATAGTGTTTTTCTCCTAGATCCCTGCAGATTGTTCAGGGACATTACACCGCCACTAATGGAGAAGTCCATTAGGTTCGATTATACCATAGTGTATTAGTCTCTGTGTACAATGTTCTCCCGGTTCTGCTCCTCTCGCTCGCTCTGCATCACTTCCTGGAGATCGTTCCAGTCTCCATGGAATTCCTCCACTTTATTATTCCTTTTAGCACAATAGTATTCCATCACCAACAGATACCACAATTTGTTCAGCCATTCCCCAACTCAAGGGCATCCCCTCATTTTCCAATTTTTGGCCACCACAAAGAGTGCAGCTATGAATATTCTTGTACAAGTCTTTTTCCTTATCTCTTTGGGATACAAACCCAGCAGTGCTATGGCTGGTTCAAAGGGTAGTCATTCTTTTATCGCCCTTTGGGCATAGTTCCAAATTGCCCTCCAGAATGGCTGGATCAATTCACAACTCCACCAGCAATGAATCCCTACTTTGCCACATCCCCTCCAGCATTCATTACTTTCCTTTGCTATCATGTTAGCCAATCTGCTAGGTGTGAGGTGATACCTCAGAGTTGTTTTGATTTGCATCTCTCTGATTATAAGAGATTTAGAACACTTCTTCATGTGCTTATTAATGGTTTTGATTTCTTTATCTGAAAACTGCCTATCCATGTCCCTTGCCCATTTATCAATTGGAGAATGACTTGGTTTTTTGTACAATTGATTTAGCTCTTTATAAATTTGAGTAATTAAACCTTTGTCAGAGGTTTCTATGAAGATTTTTTCCCCAGTTTATTGTTTCCCTTCTGTTTTTAGTTACAATGGTTTTGTTTGTACAAAAGCTTTTTAATTTGATGTAGTCAAAATTATTTATTTTACATTTTGTGATTCTTTCTGTGTCTTGCTTGGTTTTAAAGTCATTCCCCTCCCAAAGGTCTGACATGTATACTATTCTGTGTTTACCCAATTTACTTATGGTTTCCTTCTTTATGTTTAAGTCATTCACCCATTTTGAATTTATCTTGGTGTAGGGTGTGAGGTGTTGATCAATTCCTAATCTCTCCTACACGGTCTTCCAATTTTCCCAATTTCCTCGAATAGTGGATTTTTGTTCCCAAAGCTGGGATCTTTGGGTTTATCGTATACTGTCTTGCTGAGGTCGCTTGCCTCCAGTCTGTTCCACTGATCCTCCTTTCTGTCTCTTAGCCAGTACCAAATTGTTTTGATGACTGCTGCTTTGTAATATAGTTTAAGGTCTAGGACTGCAAGGCCCCCATCATTTGTGTTTTTTTTTCCATTATTTCCCTGGATATCCTTGATCCTTTGTTATTCCAAATGAATTTTGTTATGTTTTTTTCTAAATCAGTAAAGAAATTTTTTGGGAGTTCAATGGGTATGGTACTAAATAGATAAATAAGTTTGGGTAGGATGTTCATTTTTATTATATTGGCTCATCCTATCCATGAGCAGTTAATGTTTTTCCAATTGCTCATCTAGTTTTAGTTGTGTGGAGAGTGTTTTGTAGTTGTGTTCATATAGTTCCTGTGTTTCTCTTGGGAGGTAGATTCCTAGGTATTTTATTTTGTCTGAGGTGATTTTGAATGGGATTTCTCTCTCTAGTTTTTGCTGCTGAGCTCTGTTGGAGATATATAGAAATGCTGATGACTTATGTGGGTTTATTTTGTATCCTGCAACTTTGCTAAAGTTGTTGATTATTTCAATTAGCTTTTTGGTTGAATCTCTAGGATTCTTTAAGTAGACCATCATGTCATCTGCAAAGAGTAATAACTTGGTCTCCTCCTTGCCTATTTTGATGCCTTCAATTTCTTTTTCTTCTCTAATTGCTACTGCTAGTGTTTCTAGTACAATGTCAAATAGTAGAGGTGATAATGGGCATCCTTGTTTCACTCCTGATCTTATTGGGAATGCATCTAGTTTTTCTCCATTGCAGATGATGTTAGTTGATGGTTTTAGATATATACTGTTTATTATTTTTAGGAAAGGCCCTTCTATTCATATGCTTTCTAGTGTTTTTAATAGGAATGGATGTTGTATTTTATCAAAGGCTTTTTCTGCGCCTATTGAGATAATCATGTGGTTCTTGTTGGCTTTCTTGTTGATGTGGTCAATTATGTGGATGATTTTCCTAATATTGAACCAGCCCTGCATCCGTGGTATAAATCCTACTTGATCATGGTGGATGACCCTTCTGATCACTTGCTGGAGTCTTTTTGCTAGTATCCTATTTAAGATTTTTGTATCTATATTCATTAGGGAGATTGGTCTATAGTTTTCTTTCTCTGTTTTTGACCTGCCTGGTTTTGGAATCAGTACCATGTTTGTGTCATAAAAGGAGTTTGGTAGAACTCCCTCTTTGCTTATTGTGTCAAATAGTTTGTATAGTATTGGGATTAGCTGTTCTTTGAATGTTTGATAGAATTCACTTGTGAATCCATCAGGCCCTGGGGATTTTTTCTTAGGAAGTTCTTTGATGGCCTGATGGATTTCATTTTCTGATATGGGATTATTTAAGAATTCTATTTCTTCCTCTGTTAGTCTAGGCAGTTTGTATTTTTGTATATATTCATCCATATCACCTAAATTGCCATATTTTTTTGCCATATAATTGGGCAAAGTAATTTTTAATGATTGCCTTAATTTCCTCTTCATTGGAGGTGCTGTCCTCCTTTTCATCTTTGATGCTGTTAATTTGCTTTTCTTCTTTCCTTCTTTTAATTAGATTGACCAGTACTTTGTCTATTTTGTTTGTTTTTTCAAAGTACCAGCTTCTTGTCTTATTTATTAAATCAATAGTTCTATCACTTTTGATTTTATTAATTTCTCCCTTAATTTTTAGGATTTATAGTTTGGTTTTCTGCTGGGGTTTTTTAATTTGATCGCTTTTGAGTTTTTTTATTTGCATTTCCAATTGATTGATCTCTGCTCTCCCTAGTTTGTTAATATATGCACTCAGGGATATGAATTTACCTCTGATTACTGCTTTGGCTGCATCCCAAAAGGTTTGACAGGGTGTCTCGCCATTGTGATTTTCCTCGATGAAATTATTGTTTCTATGATTTCTTCTCTAACTAAATGATTTTGGAGTATCATATTGTTTAATTTCCAATTAGTTTTTGATTTGATTTTCCATGCACCATTACTGATCATTATTTTTATTGCCTTGTGATCTGAAAAGGCTGCATTTATTATTTCTGCTTTTCTGCATTTGTATGCCATATTTCTGTGACCTAATGTATGGTCAATCTTTGTGAATGTGCTATGTGGTGCTGAGAAGAAGGTTTATTCCTTTTTATCTCTATTAATTTTTCTCCTTATGTCTATTCTAATTTTTCTAAGATTTCATTCACTTCTTTTACCTCTTTCTTATTTATTTTTTGATTTGATTTATCTAAATTTGATAATAGTTCGTTCAAGTCTCCCACTCATATGGTTTTGCTGTCTATTTCTTCCTTCAGTTCTCCTAGTTTCTCCATTAGAAATTTGGGTGCTATATTATTTGGTGCATACATGTTTAGTGATATTTCCTCATTATTTAATGTCCCTAAGATAATTACCTTCCCTATCCCTTTTGATCAGGTCTATTTTTGCTTTGGCTTTGTCAGATATCATGATTGCCACTCCTGCCTTCTTTCTGTCAGTTGAGGCCCAGAAGGTCTTACTCCATCCTTTAATTCTGACTTTGTGGGTTTCTACCTGCCTCATGTGTGTTTCTTGAAGACAACATATGGTAGGGTTTTGGATTCTAATCCATTCTGCTATTTGTTTACATTTTATGGGTGAGTTCATCCCATTCATGTTCAAAGTTATGATTGTCATTTGTGGACTCCCTGGCATTTTGATATCCTTCCCTAATTCTATCCTTTCTTCTTCAGCTCTACCTTTTAATCCAGTGATTTACTTTAAATCAGTCCCCCTTGTCCCCTTCCTTGATATGTTTCCCTTTCTAGTCCCTCCCTTTTTGTTCCCTCCCCCTCCCCCCTCTTCTTCCCTCCCTTTTTTTGTGTTACCTCCCCCTTACCCCCCTTGGTTTTCCCTTCTCCCTTCCCTTGTTGGGTAAGATAGAATTCAAGATCCCAATTGATCTGGATGTTCTTCCCTCTCAGAGTTGATTTCCCTGAGGGTAAGGTTTAAGTAAAAACTCTCTTCCTCTCCTTCTTATAGGAGCTTTCTTCCCCTCCCCTTCCCGTGTGAATCTTTGTGTGAGAAAGATTATTCTATTTGGTTTTTCTTTTCCCCCTATTTACACATTACATTTTCCCCGTATGTTAATATACATAGATTGATATAAATGTAGTCCTTATAGAAGAGATTTTGAGTAAAAGAAAAAGATAACATTTTTCTCCTTTTCCCTTTCCTTCATATTTACCTTTTCAGGTATTCCATGCTCTTTGTTTTTCGATATCGAACTTTCCACAGAGCTCTTGTCTTTTCTTTGCAAAAACTTGGAAATCTTTTATTTTGTTGAATGCCCATACTTTCCCTTGGAAGTATATAGTCAGTTTTGATGGATAGCTGAATCTTGGTTGAAGACCCTGCTCTCTTGCCTTTCTGAAAATCATGTTCCATGCCTTATGGTCATTCAGAGTGGAAATTGCAAGGTCTTGTGTGACCCTGATTGGCATTCCTTTATATTTAAATTGTTTTTTTTTCTGGCTTCTTGTAAGATTTTTTCTTTTGCTTGAAAGCTTTGGAATTTGGCAATTACATTCCTGGGGGTTGTCTTTTGGGGATTTAGTGTAGAGGGTGTTCTGTGAGCTCTTTCAGTGGCTGTATTGTCCCCTTGTTCTAGAATCTCTGGGAAATTTTCTTTGATTATATCTTGTAGTACGATGTTGAGTTTGCTGTTTATTTCTGGCTTTTCTGGTAGTCCAATTATTCTTAAATTGTCTCTTCTCCCTCTATTTTCCAAGTCTATGACCTTGTCAGTGAGATATTTTATGTTCTCTTCTAATTTCTTGGTCTTTTGGCTTTGCTTTATTAATTCTTGCTCATTGTCTTCCAGTTGCCTAATTCTGACCTTTAAAGCCTGGTTTTCCTTTTCAGTTTGGTTAAACTGGTTTTGTAGATGTGTGAATTTCTTTTGCATTATTTACCACTTTTCCTCCCAGAAGGCTTCCATCTTTTTGATCTTTTCTGATTCAAATTCTTCATGGGTTTGTGGAGAGTTTCCATTTCCTTTGGAAGGTTTTGGAGCATTTGCTTGTGTTTCTTCTTCTATCTCCTCTGGACACATTTTGTGGAGCAAAAATACAAAATACCAAGTCGCCCCCTTCTTCTTGTTTTTCTTGGAATTTTGAGACTTTTGTGCTTCTGTGCTGTTTGAACACCAGACAGAGATATGAAAAGCTATTCCTCCCCACTCAGAGAGAGATGGCAGAGGCTTTAGCCCTAGGCAAATTGTCTGTTCTCCTCAGCTGTTCTATCTTTCTGGGGAGGCCAGGAGTTGCTGGTGTTTTGGTGTTACTGCCCTCCTCAGTTCCCTCCTGATGCTTCTCCATTGCCTTACTTCCACGCTCTGAGCCTGGCTTGGCCCTTTCCATAGGGTGTTTGTTTCTGTGCCTTAGCCAGCCAGGAGAGCCAGCACTCTGAGGGGGGAGGGGCCGCGGCTTCCCGGAGTTTGGAGGGCTCCTGATAGGATTAACTTCTGCTGGATTGAACTGAGTATGCCCTGAGGCAGGGACCTTTCGTGAGATTCGGATGGAAGGATCCAGCCAGGGGGCTGCAGGCTCCCCCCGTCTCTCTCTGTTTCCCTGCTGTCTGTGTTGGGTGCCCCCTCATCTGAGTCAGGTTGTTTTCAGGAAGTGGCCTTCAGAATAGCCGGCCCTGAGGCTCCGAGGTTTCCTCTGCTGCCTTGGACTTCGCGCTCTGGGTTGGGGGGGATGGGTCCTGGGACCTTCCTTCTGCCTACCCCTTAGATCCGAGTGATCTCAGGTTCTGGCTTTTGGGGGGCCGTACCTTTTGATCCAGGTCCAGGTCCAGGAGGAGGAGGGTTCCCGGGGTCTATGCTGTTGTTTGTTTTGCATTTTGGTGTCCTAGGAGCATATAGTTTGAGATCGGTAAGGAAGAGTTTCCGGAGATCTGAACTTTAGCTTTTTCTAAGCTGCCATCTTGACCGGAAGACTGGATCCAGAAATTAAATAGCTTCAAACTGGTAGAAATAACTTGACTGGCATCTGTCTGGCTCTATGACGATAGGTAGAAGTTCAAATTTTGCTCCCCAAGGAAGGTCTTTCCTATTGTCCAGCTGGTCTCTGCTGGTATCCTCCTCATGCAGTTCCACCTCTTGAGCTATATTCCCATCGGAGCCATCCTGGTCCGTCAATCGCACCACCCTGCGAGTAGCAGATCCTAAAGAGGCCGCCCTATTTCCTTGATCTCATTTTTAAAGCATTATTTTATAAATAGCATGGTATAGAAAGCTGATCATGAAATTTTAAGTTAACATTAAGTGGGGTGGAGTTGACAATAATTAGCAAGATAGTTACAAAGAAGCTTATATAAATCAGAAAAAATAGTTTGCAATAATAGGATAAATTTAATTAAGTTTATATTTAATTTAAATAAAGGTCCTCAGAGACCAGTCCTTTTCCCAGTCTTCAAAAACCTGTCATGTAGACATAATAAACAAATCACAGAGTTGCAGGCTTGGCACTAAGATGGCAGAATAAAGGATGCTCAGCTTGTCCAAATCCTTCAAATACACAAAAGTAGAAAATAAAGCACCTTAAGATAAAGGAAAGTAGTAGGGACATATTTCACTGGGTCAAAAGGGAGACTAGCCCAGTGAGTATGGCACCAGGGCTAAGCAGCAGACCATGGACCAGCGCAAAGCACTTCCACATGGCCTGAGACATGAAAATGCAGAGCAGAAAATAGTCCAAGGAACTGCCATGTGGTCTAAGGCAATTGAATGGGAGAGCAGAGAAAAGACCAGTACATGGACACAACTGACAGAAGGGGGAGTGGAATCCAGTTATAAGCCTTCCCACAAGAAGGTAGCTGGGCTACCCTTTTGAAGTATACACTGAAGGGTTCAAAGAGAGCTGGGCCTACCCTACACAATATAAGGCAAACACAGGAGCAAAGAAGAACTTCAATAGATAAGGTAATGAGGGGGAAAATGACTAGAAAACTGAGCAAAAGACAAAGAAAAATATAACCATAGAAAGTTATTTTATTGATAGGGTCATTTAAGATATAAACTCAGAATAGTACAACAATGGCAAAAGGAAAACATGAGAAGCAACAAAGGAAAATGAGAAAGGATGTCAGACCCCCAAAGAACTCTTAGAAGAACTTGAAAGGAAGTTAAACCATCAAGTAATAAAAAGAAATGATAGAAATATTCAACAACATGGAAAAAATTCACTAAAGAGATTAAGTCCCTAAAGACTAAAGGCCAAATGGAAAAGGAAACACAACAGCTCAAGGAAGGAAATAGCACTCTAAAAATCAGAATTGAGCAGATGAAAGCTAATGGTTGCAAATGGCATTAGGAAACAATTCAAAAGAATAATAAAAAAAAAAAGAAAATCTGAAAACCTCACTGGAAAACAACTGACCTGTGAATAGATCCAGGACAGACAATCTAAGAATCAGTGGAATACCTGAAAGCTATAATGGAAAAAAGAGCCTGGATACCACATTATAAGAAACCATTAGGGAAAAATGCTCTGATATCCTCAAATAAAAAGGGAAACTAGTTATTTTGTCCAACTGAATGTCAATAAATCTGATAATCTATTCCTAAGAAATAAGACTCCAGAGCCTTTCATAACATTCATAAGCAAATTCTACCAAACATTCAAATAATAATTAATGCCAATACTATGTAAACTATTTGGAAAAATAGAGGAAGAAGAAATTCTTATACAGCCTTTTTATAACACAAATATGGTCCTAAATCAGGAAGAACTGAAAAGGAAGCAGGAAAGCTATAGACCATTTTCCTTAATGAAGATTGATATAAAAATTTAAACGAAATAACAGCAAGGAGATTACTGCATTATATCACAAGCATCATACATGATGACAAAGAATGGTTCATTATTAGGAAAACTATCAGAAAAATTGACCATATCAATAACAAAGCCAATAGAAACCATATGAATACCTCAGTAGATGCAGAAAATGCAAAATACAACAGACATCCCCTATAAAAATGTTAGTGTGACTCTGGGCAAGTCACTTGACCCCCATTGCCTAGCCCTTACCACTCTTCTGCCTTGGAACCGATACACAGTATTGACTCCAATATGGAAGGTAAGGGTTTTTAAAAAAAATGTTAGAAACAATTGGAGTAAAAATGTTTTCCTTAAAATGACAAATGGCATCTATCCAAAACCATCAACAAGAATTATTTATAATGGGGATAAACTCAATGAGAACAGGAGTGAAGCAAAGATGCCTATTACCACTACTACTATTTAATATTGTACTAGAAATTCTAGCTAAAGCAAAAAGAATAGGAAAAGAAATTGAAGGAATTAGAATAGGCAATGAGAAAACAAAACTATCATTTTTTGAGAATGATATGATATACATAGAGAACCCCAGAGAATCTTGAAAAAAAAAACAATTTAAGAATGAACAACTTAGGCAAAATTGCAGGATATAAAAATAAAACAAGAACCAAGAGAATTTCTATTTACCACCAAAAAAGTTCAACAGCAAAAGGAAATTCTATTTAATATAATTTTAGGCAATATAAAATACTTGGGAATATACTATCAAAACAGACACAATAACTATGTAAACATAATTATAAAATATTTTCACATAAAATCTGACATAAACCATTGGATTTCCAATATTAATTGCTTCTGGATAAGCCGAGCCAATATAATAAAATGACATTACTGAAATTAATTTATTTTAATTAATTTACCTATTTAGTGCCAAATTAATCCAAATACCCCAAATGATTTGTTAGAACTAGAAAATAAAATTCATCTAGAAGAAGAAAACATCAAGCATAAAAAAGGAATTAATGAAAAAAGGTATGAAGGAAGGATAATGAGTAACAGACTCAAACTATATTGTGAAGTGCTAATCATCAAAACAATCTGGAACTAAGAAATAGAATAGTAGATCTGTGGAATAGGCAGGTAATCAACACACAAGAGTTAATGATTATAGCAATCTAGTGTTTGATAAACCCAAAGATCCAAGCTATTGGGGAAAGAACTCATTATTTGAAAAAGCTTCCAGGAAAACTGGAAAACAATTTGGTAGAAACTACACATAGACCAACATCTACCTTGTACCAAGATAATGTCAAAATGGATACTTGATCTAGAAATAAAGGGGGATCCCATAAAAAAAATTGGAGGAATATAGAAAAATGTGCCTGTCAGATTTATGGAAAAGAGAAGAAATTAGGACCAAAAAAAGATATAAAGAACCTAATGAAAAATGAAATAAGTAATTTTGATTACATTAAAAAGTTTCTGTAAAGCAAAATTAAGGCAACCAACATTAGAAGGGAAAGAACAAATCTAGAAATAATTTTTATAGCAAGTGCCTTTCCCCCTTTCAAACTATATGTTGCTTATCAGCTTAAATTTACTAAAACCCTCATGAACTTAAAAAGTTTTGATGACTCATTTAATTCCTTAGTGTTACATTGAAGACACGAAACTCAAAATAAATTTTCGCTCTCCGAATTAATTATAGGTGGGAACATGTAAATTTATTCACTGGTCCACGTCTGAGGCATATATTAGGATTGCTTCCTGCCACAGATTTGCAAGCATACCTTATTTCCTGTGGCTCTCTCCATTCCTTCCCATCCAACAAGTCACAGACATTCGTCAGTCCAGTCATATAGAAATATTTTCATGCCAGAGCCTATTTCTTCCAATGAAAGCATTCATAATCTTCCCTCTCTTCCTTATTTCATGAATCTTCTTCTCTAATTACTTGCTATTTTGTTGATTATTCCTGATTTCTTCCTCCATAAAATCATTCACAGCCATTCTCTTCTTTCTCCCCATTTTACCACCAGCCCAGTGCAGGCCCTTCTCACATCTTATCTAGATTATTACAAAAGCTTCCTAATTACCGTCTGTGCTTCAAATCTCGCCTTTCTCTTCCACTCAACATTGTTACTGTTTTCAGTCCTTTCTGACTTTTTGTGAACCGTTTTTGGGTTTTTCTTGGCAAATACACTGGAATGGTTTGCCATTTCCTTCTCTGGCTCATTTGACAGATGAGGAAACCTGAGACAAATAGGAATAAGTGACTTGCTCAGGGTCACATAGCTTTTAAGAGTCTGAGACTCAGAAAAATGTCTTCTTAACTCCAGGCCTGGCATACTAGCCACAACACCAGCTTGCTCCCTGAAATCTTTCACATTCCTCATGTGTCCAAGATGACTTCTTTTACACTGAATCACTCTTAAAATGTCATACATTTATATGCATCCCTACGAGTGGGTCTTAATCTTTTCTCATTCTAGATATTATTGCTCTTCAATCTTCTGGGTCTGACTCTGTGTGTTCCTGTAGACCACACTGTCCTGGAGGTTTTTTTGGGCAAAGATACTGTGGTTGTTGCCACTTCCTTCTCTAGTGTCAATCCAAGGCAAATAGAGGTGAAGTGACTTGTTCAGGGTTACACAGCTAGTAAGTGTGTGAGGCTGAATTAGAACTCACCTCTCCCAGACCTAGCATTTTATCTGTTGAGTCTCCTAGACCCCTATTTAAGGGTTCTCTAAAGCACATCTGACCGGGTCATATTCTTGCTTGGGAAATTTCCAGGATCTTCTTTTTGACTCTAGAATAACATTCAATTCCTTCTATTTGCCATTTAGAGCTCTTTAAACCTTCTCAGACTTGTAACATTGCTCCCATTCACCAGAGAGGCTTGCTTAGAGCATTTGAACACAGACTATCTCCTCTCTTCCACCTTCTGTCTGTTTCTCGGCGTCCACAGCTCAGGCGTTGCTAGAACGTCACTCCCTACAGAACACTTTTCTCATCCTTTCCCCCGACGTCGTGGTCCTCCTCCACAGGACTTCTTATCTGGTTTGCATTTATCTGTGCTTTTCAGCACATCATCAGCCGCTTGAAGTCGGGGACAGCGTGTGGCATGCGATAGACGCTGACTCGGTGAGTGCATGATTGAATGTCAAAGTACTTAAGGTTCAAGTTCCAAGTTGAAAAAATTCAAGAAACGACACGTCCGTTTTCTCTACTCGTTTTTCCATGAATTTGTGTATTGATATGAATTGAATCGACCATCTGGCAGAATCAGGGACTCGCTATTTACGCTCTGTTACTGCTGCCCTTCTACTCTGGTCCAGGGCCGGACCTTTCTGGTCTATAGCCTTCGCCCAGGTAAAGCCACCATGACCCTGAGCCCGGAGTGGGTCTAACCAGGCTAAGGATCAGAGGGTGAGCACAGAAGGGCCCCGCAGCCACAGCGGACACCTTCCAGGCCCTGCTCTGAGGGGCTCAATCTAGAGATAACAGACTACCTGATGACCCCAGCTGCCATACGGTTTTCTGCACATACATACATATATATGTTATATGTGTGTGTATATATATATATATATAAAGCTTTGATACTGTCAGTCATAAGGGCTTACGGAGGATTCATGGCCAAATGTGCCCAGAAAAACTCATCAGTATTGTATGTCGGCCCCACGACGGCATGCGTCCATGGGTTCTGCATGATGAACGATTCTCTTGGGCGCTCACAGTCGACCATGGAGTGAAGCAGGGCTGTGCGCTTGCTCCTCTGCTTTCTAACATGATGTTTTCAGCAATGTTGTCAGATGCCTTCATCAAGGATGAAAATGGCATCAAGAATGACAACATCTGATAGTCGAAAAGGACTTTAAAGATCATACTTTAATTCCATCCTTTTACATATAGCTCTCTCTGGGAACACATACTAATGACCTGGTCCCCCAGGTGGCTAACTGTTATCTAGGATTCAGGGCACACAATAGGCATAGAATCCTGAAAACACACCTCATACGCCCTGCCTGGGTGCCCATCCATAGATAGCCAATAGATACAATTGAATCAAGGCAAAGACATTTACTAAGATGGCACAGTAGGGGCAATATCTACACAATATCTCCCATAAAACCTAGAGTGAACTCTCTCACAAATGGACAAAGCATCAATAAGAAGAATGGGCAAAGCATAGAGTACTTTGTTGTTAATGAACAATTAGGCAAGACAATTCACTTTTCTGACATTGTCGGGCTCCAATAGCCTTTCTCTTTTTATAGTTTCCTCATTCTGCTCCCCCTTGGACTAAGCTTATTTTCTGGGCTCTTGGGGGAAAATATTTCTGTTTGCAGCTTGAGTCTTGATGTCTAGGGGATAAATCTAGAGATGTGCCAGGAAATATTTAACAGAGATTCCTGGGAACACAATTTTTTACCCAGAGAATTTGTTGGCTAAGTTTCATTTGCATTATTAACACTTTCTCCATTACTTTATTAAGTCTAAATAATCAACCAAAAAGTAAGTCACACATTGACATGTAGCATTTCCTAATTTTTGAAGCATAAAAGTTTCTCACTTGAAATTTAACAATAGATTTCTGATGGTCTCTGGAATTGGTCTGATCTGTGTGATCTTTGCTGAGAATGGTATCTCCTAATAGGTAAGTAGCCCCACTATAAGATGTCATCCCTGTGGAGAGAGAAGAGAAGAGAGATTTTTCTTCTTCCCCTTTCAACCTTCCTGTTTAATAGAAGAGCAAGGAGAAACACAAAGCATTATCTTCTCTCGGGAGCCGAGTTCTTCCTCAAGAGGGTGGTTCTCTTCTTTGTTACCAAGGGCTTTACTCCACAAAGCTCTCCTGACTTGTGTGTCCCACAGTTGGAGAATGTTACTTTTTTTAGTGTTACCAGGACATGACTGATCTTCAATTAGCCAATGGCAAGGTGGATCTATAATTCCATTGAAGAGAACTCCATGCCAGTAAAAGGATAGACAATGTCTTTTACCTTTCCCTTCTGTTAATTCATCAGCTGGGCAGCAGATGGAAGGGAGTCGATGTGTTCCAACCATCTTCCTTCACCAAAAAGATGGAGGGACTTAGAAATGCTAAACTATGTCTGAGGGAGATGAAGTAACTTGTCCAGAATCATGTGGTAAATGATAGAAGAATTGCACTACAAGACTTCATTGCTTATTTGGCTGAGTCAATGTCTAAGCTATCCTCAGTCAGACAACCTGGACAACCTTGCCCTTTTCTTAGAGAGAGAGGAGCGAAGGACACATAGATTGAGACAGCAACAGTGACTGATGAATCTCTCAATGTAACCACTGAAGACCAAAACTATTTTATCAATCTTAGTGTGCCCAGGATGATTATCTATCCGAGTCACAGTTGTTAAAAATGCTTGGAGTCTCTTTGCCAAGATTGGTGTCAGCCCCCTTTCCCTAATCTTACATTTTAAGACCAGTAAGTCTCAATGTTTAGGGGTCACTCATAAGATTTTTCAGTTTGGGCAGAGCTGATGACCTCCTTGACAAGATGGAGCCCCGAAAGAGTCTAAGTGGCTGCTACATCCCTAACTGAGACATGTCTTCTAAGAAGTCTTTGTTTTGATGTGAATAACTTGCAGTAAGACATGATTCCTCTGAGCATGAACTCTCTCTCTCTCTGTCTCTCTCTGTCTCTCTCTGTCTCTCTCTGTCTCTCTCTGTCTCTGTCTCTCTGTCTCTCTGTGTCTCTCTCTGTGTCTCTCTGTCTCTCTGTGTCTCTCTGTCTCTCTCTCTGTCTCTCTCTCTCTGTCTCTCTCTCTCTGTCTCTCTCTCTCTGTCTCTCTCTCTCTCTCTGCCTCTCTCTCTCTCTGTCTCTCTCTTTTTCTTAAATCCAGAACCAGACTCAGCAAACACATTTTGGAGTTGTCAGTGAACAGTCCTGTGTGGTTGATAGATGAAATCCAAAGCAATGTCATGTTGCCAGTCACACTACCTTTGCAGATGCTGTTTCCAGGGTGCTGTAGGGTTGCCATCTAACCCCCTGCAGGTGTCTTAGGCTTTGAGAGATTAACATGGATAGAGAAAGCTGCAATGGAAATCACGTTCTCTTCGGTGCCAGCAGGAATCTAGAGGGAGTCAGCTGCAGTGTCAGTTGTGCACCCCATGCATAGCTGGGATAACATGAACATCCAGCCGCATTGTTGAATCACTGTACAATGTAATCAGTGAGATGCCAATGTGGAGAAGTTGGCTCCTCTTATGATGCCTTTCTCTTATTCAATAGACCAAAGATGGGCTTAATGAATAGAAGATGATACTTGGCAAACTCCCCGAGATGCCACTGCTGGATTCCAGTAGTATCTGATGACTTTCCCCCATACTCTGGCAATACCCCTCACATATGTTGAAATTCCCTGGGAGGTCCAGCTTTTCAAATGCTGCTTTAATGAAACCATTCAAATCCTTGCTCAAATGTCCCTTCTTCTTAGGTTGGAAGTGGCAGAGAGAGAACCAAGAGAAATTTTTATTGATCCATCCTTCTCCATGTCTTCATGTGATATTTTATCAAGACATCACAGATCTCTTGATGACATCCCGAGAGCAGTGAGTTCCGTCACTCATCACTGATATAGTAATTAAATAAAAGCACATGGCAAACTTTGTCATCCTTTTCACCGAGGATGAGAGCTGAAATCAGACCTTTTTGTGGTCATAGTCTTACATGATCTGATGATTTCAGCATCTTAAAATCTCATGTCCCTTTAAGAGGAAATCTTGCCTTTGTAAAGGGACCCTGACCACTGAATAAAGTGCTTCAGTAGCTTCATTTATTTGTCTCTAAAAGTGATTGAATGGCAATACAGTCACCTAATGCAAAATTCAAAGGACAATTTCGTCCAAGTTCTTTGGTCATTGATCTGGAAGCCCTCAAAACTTGAAAAGTTTTCCACCCACAAATTGTACGAGTAGCTGAGAAGGCTCCAGTGGAATGACTTCATTTCTTTTCTCCGAGTAGCCGAGCGATCAAGGAGAAATTGATTGCTTGTCTGATTGATGAGGCAACTCTAGCATCTGCTGTGAACACTAGAAATTGGAGAATATGGGAGAACTTGGCAAATCATTATTCCTGCCCAGAGTTGTGAAAATTCAGCATGAGGTAAAACCCCAATGGCTGGAGATGGTCATATCCTGAAAGTACACAAGAGGGCAATCTTTCCCCACAAAAGTAGACCTTTTAGCCTTCAAAATAAGGTCATGTTCAAGGTTTTTTGCTGTTTACAGTAAGAGAATATACAATTTTGTAAATGTTGCTTGGAAAAAGTAACATTTAAAAGCTCCTGGAGGACAAGATTTGTTTGCCTTCTGTCTTTCTATCTCCCGAAGCTAGCAGATGCCTGACATAGTGTGCTCAATGTTTGTTGACTGATTGAAGGTAGCAATTCTCCTTCCTTTAGAGCTTTAAAGTTTACAGGGTGCTGTAACTGTAAGTGTGAAATAAGTGGTTTAGGGATTACGATCCCCATTTTATTGGTGTTGGAGAAGTGAAGCCCACAGAATTTAGAAGACTTTTCCACAATTATGTGACTGCATGGAAGTTCAAAACAAAACAAAACAAAACCATCACCAAACAAGCCTGTATTTGAACCTAGGAATTCTAATTCACAATCTATTGTCTTTTTGATGATAGAACCATATATATTTATAGATTTCTTCAAATCTGAAAGTGTTGGATTTATTTTTTTTAAATCAAACAGGATCAGTATCTAGAATCTAGATACTAGATTCTAGATCTTGTCTATTAGAACATTGGTAAACTGAAGTCAAGTGTCTTACAGATAAAGGTAAGAGATGAATGATGCTCTTTCTGGTGAAATGGTTTAGCTGACATGAAATTAAATGATAATTTGGGAAAGTTCTAAGGTATTCCACAGAGCATTTTGATATTTGCTCAATGGTCAATGGGATAGCCTACACTTAAATTGCCTTTTTTTCCCATCAATCAAGAGATTGATACTTGTTCTGCCTCACTTGTTAGCTGTATGGTATATGAGTCCCAGCCTCTTAGCTCCTCATTTTCTTCACCTGTCAAAAAGGAGTTTAGACTAAATGACTGAGTTCCCCTGTGGTCTGGGGTATGTTGGAGCTAGCTCTGATCGTTAAATTTTTAGTGTGAACATTTACACTTTGGAAATGGTCAAACACTACTAATCAGGGAATCATTTATTGTTTGTTTGGCTGCAGGCTTAAAGAAGAGATGGAGAAAATGTTAGTAATGTAGATTAAACTTACAAGTGTATCCAAGTTTTGGGACAATTGGTCATTGAACATTTACCAGAGCATCCTTGCCTTTAATCTTGACAGAACTGATTCTATCACCTATCTCATCTTTTCGTAGTCGTACGGTATTGACGATCTTTGAAAATAGACTAGTTTTTCAGTATTCCGAAATTCTTTAATTGGGGCTTTGCCTGAAGTGAGGGAATGGATTCCTGGATAGACTCATAAGTCTTGTGATTCAATGATAATGATAATTAACAATTAGCACGTTGAATCTGTGTCATCACTCCCACCCAACACCCACATGCAGGATGTTTTATCCAAGGCAGGGACTGTCTTCTTTTATTTATCCTTGGCTCTTGGAGCATTTAGCACAGTGAACTGCACATTTACTCTGAAGTAAATGATTGTTGAATGAATGAATGAACTGAATACTACTACTTTTTACCTCTCAGACCCATTCTCGTCCCTTTCTATTTTTTTTTCCATAAGAAGATATTCAAACCAAGCTATATGGACATATGAAAGAAAAGCCCTGTCAGTCATCACTCTCGAGTTAACCTGTGACTTGATCATTTCAGTAATTCCCCAAAGCCTTATTTTGCTCATGATTCATCTGTGTTTTGGAAGGCTGCTGTTCTCAGACCTGCAGGGGTTACAGGACTTTTTTTCTGCCATGTGTGAGGTGGCCTTTTGTTCATCATTATTTTTTATGATTCTCGCAAAGGTCTGCATAATTAACAGTCAAACTCTAGTCCTGAAGGACCCCAGAGAGCCCACAATGAGGGATAGTCTTGTGTTTTCATTGGACTTCTACTGAGTTGTACTTCAGTGCCTCACCTGGGATAATTATGAAAGGAGTGGCATTTCTGCCTAGAGAGAAACATCACTGGCAAGCGAGAAACGTATACCCACACATGCCCACCTAGGGGTGCCAAATGACTTGTTCTTCAAGTCTGGAATTAATGTGATCAGTAGCTGGAAAAAATATCACAGAGGGGACAATTTAATTTAACTAGAATTGTTGGAATGTCCAAAACATCCCTTCAATATTCTCTCTCCCTCTCTGCCAACGGAGTTTGGTACATCATAGTTATATCTCCAATGTGACCTGGACCAAGATGCTCGGGGTCTCATTGTCCTTTGGAGCAGGAAGCGGGATGATGGCACATGCTTTGACTCTGACAGCATTTGTACAGACACAACTGGGAAGATGAGAGATCAGGCTGAAAGCTCATGGAAAACGCACACATTCCCACATTTGATCTTGATCTTTTCCAAGATTGAGTTAAGTGATCCAGTGACCTTTTTATTGCTTGTGGAAATTGCTTTCCACAGACAACCTAAAGTGATGGGAGTGAGGGAACACTGAAGTCAGTAGGTATTCCTGCTTGCTAATAATTGCGTTGAATTTAGAAAGTGTCACGTCTTTAAATGAAGTACCATTGGGGGCAGCTGGGTAGCTCAGTGGATGGAGAGCCAGGCTTAGAGATGGGAGGTTCAAATCTGGCCTCAGACACTTCCCAGCTGTGTGACCCTGGGCAAGTCACTTGACCCCCATGGCCTAGCCCTGACCACTCTTCTGCCTTGGAGCCAATGCACAGTATTGACTCCAAGATGGAAGGTGAGGGTTTTTATAAAAACAAAACAAAACAAATGAAGAAATGCTCCACTACAGTGTGTACTATGAAGCCCCAAACAAGAAGATAAAGGGACAAACAAATCAAAACAAGACAGGATTAGATCAAGCAAGAGCACATCAGGAAGGGGCAGGTTTTGTAGAAATAATGCTGCTTTTTTAGTGATTCGAATGGGCAGGCACTGTGACAGCGTGAACATTAGGCTTCCGATTTCCAAATGTTTGCTACTATGTCAGGCCATGTAAAAGTCCTCCACCAAGGCTGGGGCAGGTAGCAAAGACTGTGAGTTGTTCCATTCTAGTTTGGGAAGAGAGGAAGCCAGTCAGACGAGGGCGGAGCGTCTTCTCCTATGGAGGGTGCAGTGGGAGCTTTGAGGATCTGAGGAAGGAGGACGGGAGAGCAGAGAGGGGGTAAAGCTCAGTTCTCCTGCCATGGATGAACAGGGGAGCTAGGGCAGGGGGCAGCAACATCTGTAGTCCTTTCGTCAAACCTACCATAGGACATGGGAGAAATGGCCCCTCAGTGGATAAGCCGTGAGGCATGTGAGAACGTGTGTGTGAGCCAATGGGCATAGAATTCTTTCTGGGAACACTGAGAGAAAAGCAGAAAAGGCTGGCTGCCTTCATCCCTAGCCTTAGTCATCTTCTGTATTTGGTCAAGAGGTTGTCGTTAGAAGGAGACGAGATGCCCCACTCTGCGTGACTTTCCTTCTGATATGTGAGCACATACTAGAAGGGAGCCAACCAGGCACCGAAGTAAACAAAGAAGGAGAACCCAACATGGATGGGTTTCTGTTGATAGCTTTTTCATTGAGAAAAGAGGTGATAAGATTAAGTGTTCAAAGTCTCTCTTTCTAAATGTAGTTTGAAAAAACAGATTTCAGTTTAGCAGTGAAAGCCGAGCTGCTGCTCTTCCTGGTACGTCCGTGTCATCTTCATAGTAAGCACGTATTTATAAAAATGGCCTTTGACAGCAATAATCAGGAAAACCGGGCAGGCACGTACTGGCTCCTTGTGAGCACGTTAGGCTAGTCCCAAGCTGGCTCTCTAAACACAGCGCTAACTAGCTACCCTTCCCCACACACTTGGGGAAATGCTTCTGTTTAGGAGGGCAGACTGTGGTGACTCAGACAGCCTTGAGGTCTCCCCCAAATCTGAGGGTGCCGACTCCATGCAGGAGGGCCTTTTTGTGTCCTTGGGTGATCCCGGCATTAGTCAGAGGGTTCCAGAATGCTGTGCAAGGGGAAGCCCAAGTTTGAGCCCTTCCTCCTTCAAAGACAGTCAAGCTTGGTGGTGGTGCTTTTAGGGAAAATTTAATCTGAGGACTGGAGGGATAGATTCCTAGTGTGGATTAGTCCTATCATTGTGACTTGTTGAAGGTGAGAATAAAAACTTTAACGTAAAAGATGGCATTTTCTTGAAGGAAATGAGGGACGTTAAGAGGTGGAGATGAAGAAATGATTGTTGTCTGCAGTGCTAACAACCCAAAGTTTGGCTTTGCTAGTGAGTTCCATTAGACAATTCATAAGAAGACTTTTTGTCTGGAAAACTTTCCTTAGGAGGGTAGAAAGAGGTGGAATAATGAACTGATAGGATTCCTCCCATTGACATTGTTGTCCACAGCAGATAGCTTGGTGATGTCCATGGTGAACATTTGCTGTGTTATAGATACTGTTTGGAAGCTTTGAGGTTTGCCTGTTACCAGGAGTAATGAATAAAATATACATGTGGAAATAGTAGATGAAATGGTTTGCCACTGAACCAAAACCCATGTGTTGGGGATGAATAGTGAGGCATGTAGCCAAGAACTAGGTCCTGGGGTCCTGGGAAGTTTTAATAGAAACGTCCATCTTTAGATATATTTAGCCAAACGACCTTTTAATCTATTTATAATCAGTTAGTCAACAAACAATTACTCAGCATCTATCTGTAAAAGAAAATCAAGCCTGACTAAAGAAAGCTTTCCTTTTTCAAAGTATTTTCAAATCGGACCTCAAGTTTCCAGAAGGAGGCACACATAGCTAATCATGTACACTGGCAGGAAAGGGAGGACATCTTATTCAGTGTCAGCCAATCTTGGAGATAGTCATTGTCCTTGACTGCTTCACCAGCACAGCCATAAGCAGGGGAAAAGAAACCATTCTGTTTGGAAATCCTCAAGACAAAAGCAAATTGGGTGGCTTTCCATCTGCCCTTTTCATTTTTCTTCTCAGGCATATGGTTTGCGCCCAGAAACAAGCCTCCTTGAGCACAGATGAGACGAAAGGAAACATATTCCTTGTCATTAGAAGTCTCAGAAGCCTCAAAGGGACAGCATTACTTTGACTCAGCACCATCTATTGCAATAAACCAATGTGGCCCCCTCATCCCCTGCCCCGGGGGGTATTTGGAAGATGCCCCCCCAATAATCCAGGCGCACGTTCAGACCGCGTGGCCCCTAACCAGCTCCTTGTGTGCAGCCCACCACTCTGAGCAGCACAACTGGTCCATTGTCAATCCCTTTGCGCCCCTTCCGCCATTTTAAGCCTTGTGGAGGTGGTGGAATGCCATCTATTAGTGGCCAGGAGGGCGGGGGAGGGTGGCTGGGTCTCCAGGAGCCATTGAACAGTTGCTGTTCTTAGAAGGGGAATCCCGGCTCCTGGCTAGTCCCCCTTATTTGCCAGCTGGGAGGGCTGATAAGCCTCAGGTCAAGATTCTGCTCCCCACCCTCCAGCCCCCGCGCCTGCTCTGCCTTTGATCGACGTGTGAAATCGGAGTGGGCGGACCCACCAGTCCCGGGGAGCCTCTCCACAGAGCCCCTCTTCAGGAGCTGGGCGTGAGCACCCCCTGAGACAGCTGCCGCAGACGCAGTAGGCAGAAGGGGCCAGATTTAGTCTCCGGCTAGAACCGTAAATGGAGCCGGCGGGCCACACCGGCACGGCTTGTTTCGTGAAGAGCGGCCCGCGCCTGCGTGTTCTGGTAACCCTTGTTAACGCTGTGCCTACCAGAACCGAGCCTTGTTACCTCTCCTGCTGAGGGGAAAGACACGCTGCGGAAGAAGAGGGAGGCCCAGTTCAGGTCACTCCAGGAACAAAAGGGGCTTCTGTTCTTAAGGGGAAAGCGGGGAGCGGGGAGCTCTCAGCTCAGCCCAGTTTGATCGGGCGACGCCACCTGTTCGGAGGCGTCCCAGTGTCTGGAGTCACACAGGCCGTGTCACACAAGTGCGCCCCAAATGCCGCCTCGAGCTTCTCCCTCCCTTCCCAAACACCCGGCCCTGGATGCAGAGGCTTGAACACACCGTGCGGGGTTTCCTTCTCCACAGGGCCCGAAACGATCTCCTGTCGGATAGGGCTGGGCGGAGGTTTGGTCTCGGAGTCTGGGGGTGGCAGGGGAGTTTGAGGGATCCGGGTGCAAGCATGGCCAGAGAGTGGCCTGCGGCCCGGAGAAGAAGAGAGAGAAGCTCTAGGAGGACCGGAGGCCACAGGGACTGGGAAATGATTCAGGACGAGCTCTTTTGGACATGACTTCATTTGGTCACAGCAGGGGTCATGCCGGTGCGTTTCTAACCCTGGGACAGCTCAGAACGTCTGAGCTTCCCAGGAAAAGCTAGATTGAGCTGGTTTTCCCACTCTGAGTTATTTTTCTGCAGCGGAGTGCTGGATTTTGCGCCAGCTCTTCCAGTGTGTAAAATCAGCTGCTGATGCAGAATCATTCCGAGGCGACCCCATGCTTTATTCTCGCTCGGCGATGGCTCCATGCAGCCAGCTTCCAGGAGAAGGCGGGTCTGCAGGGGCAGGAAACAATCTTCTTGGTGCTCATCTCATCTCCCTAGGATGCTGTAAAAGGGAGGAGCTAAGGTGGCACCAAGCATCTCTTCATAAACTAGGCACCAATTAAGATTGTTTTGCCCTTTTGGGAAATGACTCCTGCCTATAACAGTGTCACCTAGTTTGAATTCAGGTGGGCCGGCGCTCTAACTGCCAGCTTCCTCCATGTGCTGATCCGGAGCTGGTGTGTCCTTTTAACTTTCTTTTCCTGAGTTTGCCTCATTAATCAGGTCAAGGTTTGAACAAGGATTTTTCCTTTTAACAAGGGGCTCATGAGAACCTACTAAAATTTCAACGTGAAGGCTACACATCTGGCTTGATTTATTGGATTTGTTTTAATTGTCTAGACTTAAAAAACGAGAGAGAAAATGTTAGTAATGCAAGTTAAACTGAAATGGGGATCATGTGAGTACCCTGCCCCACCTCCCCAACCAAAGCCAGTTATTAAACATTAACCAACACAATCCCGTACATATACATTTCATTATTCTCTTTTTTCTATTTTTAATTCTGGTTTAAAATTTTTTTTCAAAACCTTTACTGTATATTGGTTCCAAGGTAGAGGAGTGGTAAAGGTTAAGCAATGGGGGTTAAGTGACTTGCTCAGGGTCACACAACTAGGAAATGTCTAAGGTCATATTTGAATTCAAGACCTCCAGGTCTCTAAGCCTGGCTCTCAGTCCACTGAGCCACCTAGTTGCCCCCAAACTCTGGTTTTAAAGAATAAATGTCATTTAGCCATTTCTGACTTTCCATTTTTCTTAGCAAAGATATTGAAGAGGTTTGCCATTTCCCTGTCCAGTGGATTTAGGCAAACAGATTAAGTGACTTGCCCAGGATCATACAGTTGGTAAGTGTCTGAGGCTTATTTTGAACTTAGATCTTCCTGACTCTAGACCCAGGGCTCTGACCACTGAACTATCTGGCTGCTCCTGGATAGTACTCTAGGGAGTCCTAGCTTGCAAGGAGCACACTTCAAGGATTGTTAGAGATATTGGTGTGGAGAAGTTAAGTTTTGTTGAGTGTCATTCAGGTTCACAAAAGGATAACATTAGATAATACAAAGGAAAGGGTACTTGAAAATGAAAAAGAACAAAAACTCACATACGATTGCTATAAACTAGTCTAATAAAAATTAATAAAACAAGCACATTTCCAAAGACCAAAAGAGGAAACTGGCAGAGAAGTATATTGTTTTTAATGCCCCTACAGAACAGTATATAGGCTTTGGATAGCTCTGAGAGTCATAAAAAAAAAAGTTAAAAAAAAAACACAAAAAACTAAAACCAAGAGCTACTCTTTATGGTAATTGTGAAAAGGTAATTTTTACTGCTGAAATTCACATTTTCTATTCAAGGGTATGCTAGAAATCATTATAGAACAAGTCCAGGTGAGTATGTGATCTATACATTTCCCATGAGAATGTAAGACAAATACACAAAAATATTTTAAAGATTTTTTTTCTTTCAGTTGGGCCTGGATTTTAATCCCTTTAATGGGATAATAAACTCTCAAAAGAATATTGATATACTGAGAAGCAGAATTAATCCAGAATTCTAGGAACGTTCATCTTTTACCACGTCAAATATCATTCTTA
The DNA here is from genome assembly GCF_027887165.1 of Monodelphis domestica. Classification (NCBI taxonomy): domain Eukaryota; kingdom Metazoa; phylum Chordata; class Mammalia; order Didelphimorphia; family Didelphidae; genus Monodelphis; species Monodelphis domestica. Next base: position 285,226,970 of record NC_077233.1, on the reverse strand, counting down.
ATTTAAGGTTAAGAAATCATCATAGAGCTAGAACTAAATGTACTTCCACAGTCTGGGACCTTACTTGATTTAACCAATTGAAACTTTGTGTATAAAGAAAAAGCTTTGGAAAAATGTTGTTTCATGAAAGATAGGCTTAATAGTCAAGATTTCATGATGAAGAATTAAAGAATATGTGTCAAAAGGATCAATTTAAAAAATAATTGTAATTTGTCAAAAACTGTCAAGAAAACTGGAAAACAGTAAGGCAGAAACAAGGTATAGCCCAATATCCCACACCCTGAACCAATAAGTTCAAAATGGTCATATAATTTAGACATAAAGGGTAATACCCTAAATAATTTAGGGGAACCCAGAAGACTTTACCTGTCATATCTATGGAAAAGGGAAGAATTCATGACCAAACAAGAGATAGAGGACACTATAAGATGTAAAATGAATAATTTTAACTATGCTAAATTATAAATTTTTTATATAAGCAAAATCAATGTAACCAGGATTAGAAGGAAAATAATAAGCTGGGGAAAATTTTATAACAGATTTCTCTGATAAATGTCTCATTTCTCAAATATGTAGAGAACTAAGTCAAATTGATACAAGCCAAGCCATTCTCCAACTGACAAATAGTTAAAGGATATGAACAAGTAGTTTTCAGATGAAAAAAATAAAACTATTAATAATCATATGAAACATGTTCTGAATCCCTCTTGATTCGAGAAATGCAAATGAAAACAACTCATGAGTACCACTGTACACCTATCAGATTGGCCAACATAAGAGTAAAGTGATAAATATTGGGGGGGATGTGGCAAAATTGGGGCACTAATGCATTGTTGCTGCAATTGTGAACTGATCTAACTATTCTGGAGAGCAATTAAACTATGCATATCCTTTGATCCAGCAATATCTCTACTAGGACTGTATCCCAAAGAGATCAAAAAAAGGGGAAATAAAATACTTGTACAAAAATAGAGCTGCTCTTTTTGTGGTGTCAAAGAATTGGAAATTGAGGTTATATTCATCAATTGGGGAATGACTGAACAAATTGTGGTATATGACAGTGATGGAATACTATTGAGCTGTAAGAAATGATGAACAGGATGGTTTCATAAAGAGCCGAGAAAACCTACCTGAACTGATGCAGAGTGAAATAAGCAGAGCGGGGAGAACATTGTGCATAGCTAACAGCAATATTATGGGATGATCAACTGTGAAAGATAATTGCTGCTCTCAGCAATGCAATGATTCAGGACAATTCTGATAGACTTAGGACAGAATGTTCTCTCTGGAGAGAAAGAACTCTTGGAATTGGAATGCAGATCAAAGCATATGATGTTTCACTGTAGTTTATTTTGATTTTGATTTTATATGAGTATTCTCTTACACAGTGAACAATTTAGAAATATATTTTGCATGATAATACATGTAATAACCCAGTTCAAATTGCTTACCATCTCTGGGAAGAAAGAGGAGAGGGAAGCAGGGGGACAATTTGGATCTTATAACTGCTGAAAACTTATGTGGAAAAATTTTTACATGTAATTGGTAAAATAAAATATCTTTGTCAAAAAAAAAGAAATAATAATTGTAAAAGTGGTTGGTATGGTTCTTGACCCATAGTAAGTACTATTTAAATTTTAGCTATTATTATTACTATTGGTGTGACTCTGGAAAAGCACTTAAACTTTTCCTCAGTTCTTTTATTTGTAAAATAAGGATGATAATATTAGCACCAAACTTTCAGGATTGTTATGAGGACCAAATGAGAAATAATTGTAAAATTCTTTGCAAACTTTAAAGTTTTGTAAATATTGGTAAAGATAATTCCATTCAAGATGACTTCCAGAAAATCTTGGTCAGCATCTTGCTCTAGATTTTTCTTGTGCCATCTACAAAATTCTACTTCTGTAAGGTTCTTCATGGTACTTGGAAAGAGCATTAGGATGGGGTTGAGGGAACTTGGCGTCTACTCCTGAACTGTTACTAACCTTGGGAAGCCAGTTATCTTTCTGACTTTAGTTTCATCATCTTTGTAAAAATGAAGGGTTTGGAGTAAATGATCTTTAATGTCCTTTTCAGCTTTCAAAAGTAACTCTTCTTTTATCTACCTTGGCTTGGATATCAGAAGAAATCGCTCTTTTGACACTTCCTCTCTTTGGTGAACATGAGACAATCTGTACTGAAGGCTGGCACTGCTATTTTTTGACAGCGCTGCCAGCTGTGAGTGGGCGTATGTTCTTGTGACTGTGGAGGAAAGATGCCTGACTGAGCAGTCAGGTGGAATTGATGGTCAGTGAGAGACTACCCAGGTGCTTGTGCTTTGATCCAGAATACCTCCTCCTGGGGCAGCCTCTCTGGCCTGATGTAGGCTGATTGTTGCCTCCTATTTCCTGTGCATTGACCATAGGGTTGTCTGTAGTCCAGATTGAGAGTGACATTTGGTCCCTCACTAGGAGATGGGAGAGGGAGAGCCAGCTCCTTGGCAGGTTTATGATGAGGAGCTAGGGCTTCACAGGGTGCCTGTCAGTCAGAATTTATGCACCACCTGGTCAAATATGCTCAAGTGGACCCAGCTGCCCCTGTAGTTCTTGTCTCAACTCCATGGACCTCTTCTTCATCGTCTTTATTGCTTTTTCCTCTCTTTAGTGCTCCACAAGTCTCAGGTTCTGCAGATAAACTAGATCTGCTGTCTATGCTTGGAGAGAGGGCAGACCAATTGGTCTTGCTAAGGACATCAGTGCCCAGGGAATGGGCATCATTTTATTCACGGGGTAACATCTGCCAAAGAAATTAGAAAAAGGTATTTTTACAATTTTGGTATCTGCTCCTTCTCTTTTTCCACTACTGTTCTCTACAGTTTTGACACCAGTCTGTACAAATAGCACATATTACCCATTTCACTCCCATAAATTGTGTGTGTGTGTGTGTGTGTGTGTGTAGGTGGGGCAGCTAATTTTCTAAACCAAAAAGTTATGACTGGATACACTCTGTGTCTCCTAAATTCTTGTCTTATATCTTCATCGTACAGCTACCATTTGGAGGCATCCTACATTTAGATGAATATAATGAGGCTTATACAATACTTTGAGTGGAAGAGTTGAATTTTTAGAGTTTTAGGGTTTAGAGCTGAATCTGTATCATCTAAATTAACTCATTTTAAAGATGACAAAACAAGTGAATTAAACAAAATCATTAATATCTTTTCTGTCAATTATTGTACTAAGAGTTTGGGGTATCAATTCAGGATTAGGCACAGTTTTTGCTCTCATTTTAATAGGAAATAACATATAGAGAACCGTTATAGCTAAAGAAAGATATTTTGTGTTAAAAATTCACAGGGATAGTGAGTAGAGCCACAGGGGAAGTTGATTAATCCATACTAAATACTAATATTTGGTCCTGACAACAATCTTGTGAGGTAGGTGCTATTATTATCCCTATTTTATAGTTGAGGAACTGAGTTAGAGAGGTGAAGTCACTTGCCCAGGGTCACCCAGTAAGTGTCTAAGGTAAGATTTGAACTTGGGTCTTTGTAATTTGAGCCCAGTACTCTATCTATTGTACCTCCTGGCTACCTTTAATGTATCAATTTGATTAAAATTCTTAGAATAAAGGAGGTGGAGGTAGGGCATGCATGTGTGTCAGATGGTGAGAAGTTAGAGAATTTGTGAAAAAATTTCTATATGTAGATTGTTTATGTTGGAGAAGTCTTTAGTCTAAATATTCTCAAATCAAAGCTACATTTCCCCTCTCAGGTTTCTAGGAGTACCACTGTGGGATTGTACTCTCTTTTATTTTTTAAATTAAATAAAAAATTGTAATTACTTGTAGAAATAATTTAACAATTTTTTTCAGACATTTTGTGATTCAGATTTTCTCTCTCCTTCCTTCCTCCCCAGCCCACCCCCCAACCAACAAGTAAATAATCTGATATAGGCTACATCAGTGCTTTCAGGAATTACATATTTCCATATCCTCCATATCATGACTGAAGACACATATTATATATACAATAAAAAATCCATGAAGGAAATAGTGAAGGATGGTATGCTTTCATATGCAATCAGATTCCAACAATTCCTTCTTTGACTGGATAGCATTAAAAATTTTTTTTTTTATCATGACCTTGTTTTGCTGATAATAGTTTAGTTCTTTGTGGTTGATCATTTTACATTTCTGTTATTGTATACACTATTCTCCTTGTTTTGTTAACTTGACTTTGTATCTGTTCATATAAAATTTTCCAGGTTTTTCTGAACTCATCCTGTTCATCGTTTCTTATGGTTTAATAATTTTCAATTACAACCAGAAATCATATCTTGTTCAGCCATTTCCCAGTTGATGGACATTGCCTCAGTTTCCAATTCTTTACCTCTACAAAAAGAGTTTCTAAAATATTTGAGTGTAAGTAGATGCTTTCTTCCTTTCTCTTATCTCTTTGAATACCCTTTGATCCAGAAATATCACTACTAGATCTATATCCCAAAGTTTTATGACCTTTTGGGCAGAGTTCCAGATGGCTCACTAGAATGGTCTTATCATTTCAAAGTTCCATCAACAGATCATTAGTTCCAATTTTCCCACATCCCCTCTTTCATTTTTCATTTTCCTTTTTGGTCACATTAGTCCGTATGATAGGTGTGTGAAGTGGTGTCTCCGAGCTATTTTAATTTGCATTTCTCTAATCAGTAGTTATTTGGAACATTTCCTCATACGACTATATATGATTTTAATTTTTTCATATGGAAATTGCCTCTTAATAGCCTTTGAACACTTATCAATTGGAGAATCCTTCATATTCTCATAAATTTGTCTCAGCTCTCTATATATTAGGGAAATGAGGCATTTGTCAGAGACACTTGCTATAAATTATCTTGGTTGCATTGTTTTTGTTCAGAATGTATCAAATGTATATATAGCACTATATTGTGGTTCACTCATCATGGCTTCACTGTATCGCAGGTTTAAAAAATTAATTCTGTATCACAGAGTTTTCACTATCTTGTGGGGTTTTGCAGGTGAATACTGTACTGTACATAATGGAAACATAGTGTCACTACCACTTGCGCAAGTTTGCCAATGTGATATGGTACATGGTACATTAGTGGCTGAAAGACGACCAACCACAGTCCTATGTTCTGTATAATGGGTGCTGATTGGCTTAGTGTTTATAAGAGTGTAGGAAAGGTTATTAAATGTGGAAAAGATTTATAGGAGAGTGGGAAGGGTTTATAAAGCCTTAATATCTATATAGAAATAATAAAATAAATATAACAGTACTACTTTGCAGATTTTCACCTACTGCAGGAGTCTCTGGAATGTAACTCCCACAATAGTTGAGAGATCATTTTATTCAAATGTAATGCAATGTAATCAAAATTATCCATATCATTTTTCACAAGGTTCTTTATATCTTATTTGGTCATAAAGTCTTCCCTTCTCCAAAAATCTGACAAGTGAACTTTTCTGTGTTTCCCCAATTTCTTTATGATACTTCCCTTTATTTCTGCATCAAGTATCCATTTTGACTTTTTCTTGGTGTATGGTGTGAGATGTTGGTCAATGTTTAGTTTCTGCCATATTGTTTTCCAGTTTTTCAGCATTTTTCATCAAATAAGTGAGTTCTTTCCCCAATAACTTGGATCTTTTGGGCTTATAGGAAACTATAGTACTAAGGTCATAACTATATGTTGTTTTCCTAATTTATTCCATTGATACACTACTACATTTCTTTGACAGTGCCAAATTGTTTTGATGATTATTGCTTTATAGTATAGTTTGAGATCTGATATGGCTAGACCTCCTTCCTTCATTCCCCTCTCGCCCATTAATTCCCTTGATATTTTTGACCTTCTGTTCTTCCAGATTATTTTTTTCCTAGTTCTAGGAAATAATTTTTGGGTGTGTATTATATTTTCAAAATTATCCCCCACCTGCTTACATTGTTTTATCTATTTTTAATATCCTATCCCTCTCCCAACCCCATCATTTCTAGAGTTCCAGTGTCAGCAGAGAGAAAGATGGCTAGAGGGGATAATTGTAATAGGTAATAATTATAAATTTGATGGGGTTTGTCCCTTCTCTCTAGACACTTTACCATGGAAACCCATAGAAATTTGGCATTCTATGTAGTTTTCTTTGTATAAACTTCTGAGACAGAATGGTGGGCACTACAGGGACATTTTTCTTTTTTGACAGCAGAGAGGGCAGCCACACTGGGACCAATTACAGAAATCCAAGGTCTTGAGTAGTTTCAGTCTGAACTATATTAGGGATTTGTCTAAATCAGATGCTGAGTAATATCCAGGGCCAATATTGTGGTTTCATTTCTGATAGACTTGAGTTGAGTTTGGGTAATACAAGGCAGGACGGAGATTAGGAGAAGGAAAAGGGATAAACTCATATGCTGAGTGGAGCAAAGAGGCATTAAAACAAAAGTTAGAAGAAATGATGACCAACAGACTCTGGAAGTCTAGTTAAAATATCTTTCTTTCTTCTTTTCTGTCCCTCCAAAGACAAATCTCCATTTTCCATCTTCCAATAAGTCCTTTATTTCTTCCTTTTTCTTCTCCAATGAAAAGTGAAGAGGTGCATGTGTTGGGGATTAAAGACAAGTTGGTTGCCTAATCAAAGACAAATTATTCCAACTGTTTTCTTTCAATGTTTTTTTTTTCATTTAAAATTATAATTCTTCTGGCAAAGCTTGGATTGACTACCTCATGGGGGACAAATCATTGTTATAAAATTCTATTGCCTTCAACTATTATTTGCTTATTGAATATGAAGGGACTGATGGGAGTAGACCTACAAATTTTAAAGGACAGGAGACATTTTCCTCAGCAATCTAAAGATGAGAGAGAGATGGAGATAGACACAAACAAAGACAGAGTCTCTTATTTTTATAATCTGCCAGACTACAAATGAATCTATTCAAGAGACTTATTTTTAAGAATTTGGTATGAAACAAAGGGATAAGCAGAGAAAATCTGTGCAAAAGAAAACAGCTCCTAATTTGAGGGTGTGTGTGTGAAGAAGGAAGGGTAGACAGTATTAATTTATTTATACATGAGTTTCAGTGAGATCTAAGTTGACTACATGTCATTGGTCTTAGCTGGAGGACCTCTGGCCTTGTTCAAAAGCTCCTGGTGCCTAGATATGGGGGCTTGTCTATGATTTTGGAATTGTTTTTCTTTTCCTCAAAGGGGGAATATTCAGTGTCACTAAGAAATATCTTGTGACTTTTTCACTCTCTAAATTAAAAAAAAAATTTTTACAGTTGTAATAGAATTTTAGTAGTGTTCCTTATTTTGAAACCCTATTCCAAATATAGATTTCATCACCTTTTTTTTTATCCTTGTTAAAGGAGAGGGAAAATGAGCTAAGAAAGGACACTTTTACGTAGGATAAGATACAAGCAAAAAGCAACTAATAGTCAAAAGCATGAATGTGAGAACATGTCCCTTATGGCAGGAGGATGGTAAATTGAATTAGAAAACACTATATAACAATATGTTTACATAAAATATGTGTAACATGTAAATATTCACATAGAGTTAAAATGAGGGGCTGTAGTTAAATTTATTATTATTCAAATGAATGAAATAAGGAAGGTTGGCAAATAAAAATCTCAGCCAAAGTAATGCTAAAAAAATTGACATACTACAAAAGATAATATAGGAAATAACATTATGCTCATGTATATTATAAATAATATTATTAAGTATACATATATGCAATGAATTAAATCACATCTAAATACTTAAAGGAAAATAATTCAACTCCAGGGAGAAATATTTGGAAAAAAATTGTTGACCAAACACCACTTCCATACTAGAGAAAATCCAAAAAGTAGTAAGATTTAGACAGCTAGATATGTTGGATCCCAGTTGTTTATTGAATAAAAATCAAGAGAAACATATTTTCCAGCTATGTATGTACAGAACTTTTATAAACTAAGAAATAAAGAATTAAGAAGGAAAAATAGTAGAAAAATTAAAAATATTCTTGAATGAATACAATGCCACAAGTTTTTAATCAATTAAGTTTATTTAAATAAAGAAATCAGATTTCAGTCTTAAAGCTTAAATCAAAGATATTTTGAAAATAGATAATTTAGTCAAATAAAATGATGAGTGAGAAAATATACCAAAATTTCTGTGATGCATCCAAAGAAATCCATATTAGAAAATTTCTACTCCTAAATACATTCCTCAAAAAAAAAAAGAGAGGAACAAGAAATCAATGAACTGAGTAAAGCAAGAAAACCTAGGAAAATAGCAAATCCAAAAGTTCCCAAACATGAAAATAGAAATTTTGTAAAAAATGTGATGAAATAAAAACAACTATTTGGGGGCAGTTTTTGGTGCCTCAGTGGATCAAAAGTCAGACTTGGAGATGGGAGGTTCAGGATCAAATCTGGCCCTAGAAACTTTTTAGCTGTATGATGCTGGGCAAGTCAATTAAACCCAATTGCTTAGCCCTTACTTCTCTTCTTAGTATAGTAAATATTTAGTATTGATTTTAAGACAGAAGGTAGAACAAATAGCAAAAAATAACAAAAATAAACAAATAGTCAAATTAGTAAAAATTGAGGAATTGGTTTTCAGAAAAGATCGATAAAACAACAAACTATTAACTGATTTGATAAAAAAAGAGTAAGGAAAAATAAATACACATTAAAAGTATGAGAAATCTCATCTGATGACAAGAAATTGAAAGGACATTATGAGATTTATTGAAATATATTTGGACAAAATAGTTTCTAATAACTTGACAGAAATAGGTGAATATTTATAAAATATAAAATACCCATATTAATTAAACAAGAAATAAATAAAACAACCAAACTGATCTTAGAATAAGGAATTTTCTTTTCTTTAGAAATTTAATTAATTAATCTAGAATATTTTTTCCATATTCTTTCCCTCCTCTCCTCCAACCCAATTCCTGTAGCTCCTGAACAATTCCACTGAGTTATTTATAACTCATTTAATTTCTTATTCTGATGACACATGTAAAACCCAGTGAGAGCCCAAGCACCTACATAATCCCCACTCCCTTAGCCTTGAAAGTATGCCTGGCCTTGCAAATCAACAGCAGACCCTAAGGAAGACTGAATCAGTAGTGAATGGTGACTTTCAGAGCTCTCCTCCCTCTGACAGCAGCAAGAAAATACTGACATTCAAGAGCTTGAACCTTCTGCCCTGGTAATAGAGCTCACCTTTAAAATAAAAATAAAAGTCAAGGAAAAAGGAAAAGGCTGGGAAAATGAGCAAGCATTAAAAAAAAAAAACAAGCCCCAAACAAAACACCTAACCATAGTAAATTATTATGGAAACAAGGCACAAACTCATAAATGAGATCAAAGCAGTTACATACAAAACTTCAAAGAAAAATGAAAATTAGTCTCAGGGTCTGGAAGATCTCAAAAAGGTTATTAAAAAAATCAAATAAGAGAGACAAAGGGAAAATGGGGAAAAGAAATGGAAGCAATTCAAGAAAAAAAGATTATTTTCAGGAGGAAATAGTAAGAACATGTTATCTTTTATTTAGTATTTTTATAGAACTGGCCAGTTCATAGGTATATGCAGGCATACCAATTCAGGAACCAGAAAATATCCATAGGTAGGTGAGAAAGTATTTCATCATGTATGGATTCCCAGATATGACTATGACTAAGGTAGAAACTTTAAGAGATAGGGATTTAAGGAAAGGTTAATGTTGACAGATATTAAGAAGTCTAGAACTATATTTTCCTCCTGAAGATCCATAGCTTGATTATTTCTATCATACCATAAAGGGTATTTTAGTAAAATGGAAACTAAAATAAAAATCAGAGTTGAGTTGAAATTTTATTTGTGCTATACATGTGTAGTTCCACCAGGAATAATATCAATTTTTTTTATACTATACTTTCTGGTATTTGGACAAAATCTATAGCTATTTGTTAAGTTGTTTTTTGGAATTTCAAAAAAGAGAAAAGTCATTGACATGCCAAAAATTCTGGCTAATCTGTAAAAAAACTATTGAGACAGAGACCAGGCTCTTTTTAATGAATAGGACCTCAGATCTTCCTCATAATCTGAGATGTTCTTCCCTCCAAAACACAGATTTTTATAACCCAAACTTCACAGCACAGTTCAGAACAAGGTACATTTCACTGGCGGTTACATAGTCACATTGATGGCTCTAAGGGGGCAGACAGGTCTTCATCCAAGCTCTGGAAAGGCTAGAATTTGGGTAACCATCTAGCAAACAGACTCACACCTAATGTTGGACAACTGAGGGAAGTGATAAAGGATCATGGAGCTCCTAAAATAACTTTTGGGCTTTCTATGGGTGGTCACAAGAGGGGCAAGATAAGGGTCATCTCAACTGGCAGAGGATACACCCATTGCTGACGAAGTATATAAAGTGGGCAAATGAATGTTTATCTCCCCAGGTTGGGTGAAGGAAAGATGTAAGAGGATGTATGTAGGTCCAGAGGTCCAGATGATTCCCCTTTTCATTTTGTAATTTACTCATCAGGCTACACGGGTGAAGGTCCTCTAGTTAGGATATTTTTCTGGTAAGCAAGTATTTTTCTGGCTCTTACTATACAGTCTTAAATCTACTTCTTATGGTCTAAAAAGTCTAATATAAATAGATCATTACCCATGTGATCAAACTTGATTGACTCTCATATGGATATACTGAATAATCACGATGAGTTAAAGCTGATTGGAAATAAGCTAGGGATATACTTATGTAATCACACTAACTAAGTCATACTGATTGGAAATGGAGCAATAATGATTTTAACCAAACTATGGGTAGATCATGGATCAATACATCAATAACGCAATAGTTTTTCACAATATAAACATAATCAGTACAAATTTTGGCTGAATGAGAAGTTAAAGAAAGTCCACCAATTAGCCAGACCTTTAACTTAGAAGAAAGAGCTCTGACAGAAACAAATACCCTCCTCTTGACGTTGTTTTTTTCTTTCTCTAGATAGCAAAATTATGTGCTCTCTCCATTGCTAGCTCATCATGGAATAGTTTGTCTTTCTGATGGTCTATAGACCTTTGCATATCATTTTGCCGTATCCCTTGCAAGCCTTGTCCTCCCCATCACTTGGTGAGCTCCCATCCAAGTCATTCATCTGTGGAGTCCAAACCACCCTTCTTTATTCCCCTTCTAATCCTCCGGTCAATGGGATATCCAGGGCTCCAATGGCCATGAAGGACAGAGAAGCAGGCACTGTGGGGCATTTAGAGCTCCGTTGGACTTAGAAGAAGCCACGGTCATCCCCTGCATCCTGGCCATCACCAGGCCATTGGAGCAAATTGCTTTCATCTACCCCTTTCACTAAGGGAAGTCTTCACCTGCATAGGATAGATGCTCCTTAACTCGCTGATGAGTTTGAGCCCTGCCTCTGGTGTGAGGGCTTGCCAAGCTCCTTTCAGGGCTACTCATTCATCTTTGGGGTCTGCCTTTCACCCAGTTCTCATTGATGATTACAAAAAACTGTAACATGTCCAGCAGCCACACTGTGGTACAAACTGTATTGGAAGACAGGCTAAGCCAAGTTAAGAGTAACAGGCACGGCTCAAACTCATCAGCGAATTAAGGAGCATCTATCCTATGCAGGTGAAGACTTCCCTTAGTGAAAGGGGTAGATGAAAGCAATTTGCTCCAATGGCCATGAAGGACAGAGAAGCAGGCACTGTGGGGCATTTAGAGCTCCGTTGGACATAGAAGAAGCCACGGTCATCCCCTGCATCCTGGCCATCACCAGTCGTCTCGATTTTTGTCTTGTTAGTGGACGTTGATGACTCTGGAAGAGGGTGAGGCTGATCACTGAGCAACTCTGCCTCACTGATATATAATTTATGCATGTCCTTCAATACGAAGGACAACAGCCAACTCACTGAACTCATCTGTAAAAGGGATGAACACCCATCTCCCAGAGTTTTTGTAAGGATCATTGGATTGTGAAGTGCTTAGTACAGTGGCTCCAATTGGGCAAGCACTGTATAAATGTTAGTAAATATAAGTCCTCTCTATTGGTTTTCAGGGCAATCAATATCAAATGCCCAAAGTGATAAAATGAACATTTTTTAGGTGAGATAATTGGAAATATACTAGAGTTGACATCACTTGATATATTGGCTTTGTTTCATATTTTATATACATCCTATCATGCACGTTATTGTTTGTTTTTTGAAAAATTTCTTATATTGCGAAATTTGGGAAACCATTGATTCAGAAAGAGAAAAGTAACTTCTAGTGTGGATGCTGTTAGATTATGAATAGAGCTGCTAAAACAAATGATAATCCAAGGGAGTCATGATGAAGAAGGCTATCTATCACTACAGAAGAAACTGATGGAGATTGAATGCAAATTTAAGCACATCATTTTCCACTTTATTTCCTTCTTTTTTCTTATGTTATAAACAATATGTGTCTTCTTTCACAATATGATAAACATGGAAATATGTATTGCATGATAGCTTGTGTACAGTCTATATCATATTGTCTGCCCTCTCAGGTAGGGCATAAAGGAAGGAGGGAGGGAGAGAACATGGATCACAAAATGTCTGAAAATAATTATTACAACTTCTATCTACATATAATTGGGAAAAATAAAAGTATGTGGAAAAATTCAAAAATGGTTTAATACTTAATGATGTATATTTGTAGATAATAACAGTAATAATATTCACTTACTTTTGTGAGAAACGTAGCATAGACTTTATCCTTTATCCTTATCTGTGAAGTTCCTTGGGCCTTTCTACTTGGACTGAGTCATGAGATCTTAGGCCAGCTAGATGGCACAGTGGACAGAAATCACATCCTGGAGTCAGAAAGACCTGAGTTGAAATCTGTCTTCAGACACTTACTAGCCATCCAACTCTGGGCAAGTCACTTATCCCTGTTTGCATCAGTTTTCTCATTTGTGAAATAAACTGGAGAAGGAGATGGCAAACCACTCCAATATTTTTGCCAAGAAATCTCCAAATGGGGCCATGAAGACTCAGGCAAGGATTGAACGACAATAGCAACATAAGATTTAATCAATCCTGCTGACTATGCATTGAAGTTGAAGAAACTTGGACCACTTCTAATCAGAGGGGAATATTTAAAAGCTTGCTTATAATAAAATGTGAGTTTCATCCAAGATCATTTGGCTATCACTAACAAAAATGATAGAATTATGTGCATTGTATTAAAATAGTATGTATTGAATTTATGCTTTTTAAACAATAATAACAATAGATTCAAAGAATTTATTTTTCCCAAGGGTTTAACAGGCCATATAAATATCTATTAGTTTGGAGACTTAGCCAGGGAGGATGTTTGAGTCAACTATCATATAATCACTGTATATGTGAAAATTTCAGAATATGATTATTCTTAATTGATAAATGTAGGACAAATAAGATGACCTTACATGTGTCCATGTCAACTATTCTTGGAACATGAGTAAAATAATAATATCCTATCCAGCTCTGGTGAAATTTTGCTATTTGAGGTAATATCTCTTGGGACTATAATTTAACATTATTTTGAATTTTAATTTCTGGTATGATTGTCTGGGCCAATAGTTCATCATTCAAGAGGGACGCCATGTGCAATCCAATAGAAGCATGCTCTGAGAAGTGCTACAGAAGTATGTTTGTTCCTGGGAAAAGATGAGGGATTGATGTTGCACAGGCAAGAGTAGGATCTTCTTGATTCAATTTCCCTGTTGTGCTGTTTCCTTTCTGAACAGGAAATTTTCCACCTAATTCATTCTGAGCTTGGATTTTGATACCCTGTGAAAAATGTGGAATTTTCTTCTGTGTTAGGCTGTTAACTATTACTCTTAACTAGAATCAAAGAGAGGTAAGAGAAATCCCCTCTCCCTACTCCCTGTCCCCTGCCCCATTTTGACTTGTGTCAGATCAATCTATGCCCTGGAAGAAACAGTCTTGATATTGTCTTATCCATATGGTTTCCATTAGTTCTACATGAACTAATTACTAGAAAGACAATCTGATTGTATTTTGTAAAGGTTTGCTGAATTATGTAAAGTCTTAGCAGGATTTAGTAATCTAGGAATCTTTGTAAATGACTTGAAACCAGGGAAGTGTATCTTCCAGAAGGCCCTTCAAAGTTGTCTTGATGATGTAGCCTATTCTAGAATGTTCAAAGGGAGATATTTCCAAGGACCAGAAAACTGCACGGGACATTTGGAACTCCAGAAGAAATGTGCTAATCAAGTGAATATTGAGGCTGGATTACCAGGTTACAAGGAAATTTGATGCGGTTTAATATTGATGATTGTTATTGTATTACTTTGGCATTTTGTTTCATGGAGTTTATGTTTATTAAGTGTTTCTTTTTTTGGTGACTTTGGTGATATTGAAATCTTCCTTCTCAAATTTGTACATAGAGAGTCCTCTAAGTGGTTTGAGCTATAAACTAAGTTTACCTGCAAAGTTTATTTAACAAAGTTTATCTTCTTAAAGAAATATGAGATTATGACTGTGTAACTTAGTTTTTTTCAGCTTTTATGACATTAAAGGAAATATGGGCCACATTATACTTGTGTCCTGTCTTAAGTTTAAGTCCTCCAACTTATAATGGTTACTTGAATTGATTTGGCCCCAGAAATAGAGATTAGAATGATGCAGTTAAGGATAGAGGGACAATAAAGATCTGTTGATGGTGCTTCAGCACATGAATGGTTAGCACCAAAAAGGAAGAAATATTGAAATTTATATGGACTCAGTAACTCCATTGTCCCCAGTATTCTGGGCATTGACCTACTAGTCAGCATGTATGATTAGTCTATTGAGAGAAACATCAGCTAGTATGTCTATGACTTTTTTTAGAATGCTTTTATTTGATTGTTTCTTGATTATATATAAAACAATTTTTGAACATTAACTTTTTTTTTCAGTTCCAAATACCCTCCATTCCTCCCCTCCCTTTTCTCTGAAAAGGAAAGCACTTTCCTATAGATTTTACATGTGCAGTCTTGCAAAACATTTCCATATTAACCATGTTGCAAAAGAGAACAAGAAAATAAAAGCAAGAAAAATAAAGAAAAAAATTAAGAAGTATGCTTTGATCTGCATTCAGATTCTACTAGTTCTTTCTCTGGATGTGGATAGCATTTTTTTTTTATCCTAAGTGCCTCACAATTTTCTTGGATCATTGTCTTTCTGAGAAAAGCTAAGTCATTTACAAGTAGCTGCAATTACAACTCGGAAATATGATTTAGTGACACATGAGTGTATACAAATATTCTATAATTCATTTCCTTGAACTTGGTTGAAAAATGGGGAGACCATTAAATCAAAGCTATCTCTTCTTGAGCATAGAACAAAATAGTTCTCTGAGTTTGTTGTAGAAGTAGAGCTTCAGTGGCAGAGTTTGTGGAAAACCCGTTGTAGTCTATTTTGGCTTTTTAATCAGCTAATGGGAAGAGATGTTTCTCAAAACTTGCAAAAAAAAAGAAATGAATCCAACTCATTTTGAATACTGAAAAATGAAACCCCAGAAATTATGACTTGCACTAGTTCACCTATATAATAAATGACAGAATCACGATTCAAACTTATCTCTTGTGATAATATATCTAGCATCTCTTTTATTGTATTGCAATAAAATAGTAGCATATGAGCCCCTGACTGACATAACTGTTCTTGGATGCAGCATGGCATAGTATATGACTTTTTGGAAATAAAATCAGGAAAACTTTGGATTCAAATCTAATCTCTTTCATTTATTAGCTGAACAAACAAATTATAGCTTCTTGTAATCTCAGTTTACAAATTGAAACAATAGGGCAGATAATAATTATGAGGACTTAATGATAATAATTGTAAAAAACTTTGCAAACTTACTATTAAGCACTTAGCATGTTCTAGACACAATGGGAAAATGTTTTACAAATATCTTATTTGATCTTCACAACTTTTGGAGTTGGGTGCTATTAGTATTCCCATTTTATAGTTGAGTAACTGAAACAGATAAAGTACCTTGTCTAGGGTCACACATCTAGGAAGGGTCTGGCTGGATTTGAATTTAAATCCTTTGACATCAGATGCAGCATTCTATCTACTGTGCCACTAAATCTTAATACTTCTTATTAGTCAAATTTTTCTTGGGTTACCCTAAATAGGAGAAGTGAGACTGATAATAAATGAGGGGCTTAATAATACATAATTATATAAAAGAGAAGGATTTTATAAATGCTCGTTGATTATCTGATTGATACCCTGATATACTGGATGCTCTCCAAGACAGCTGCTTATTTCTGTAGAGCACACAGACTAAGGGCAAAAGAATCATTTAATCAATTAGTCTACAAACATTTCTTAAGTATCTTCTGTGAGCCAAGCATTATGTTAAGTAAGCACTGGGAATCTATAAAGTGTGCTAGCTTTGAGATTGGTTTTTTTCTCTAGCTTTAATTCTAGGAAAACAGAGTTTTTAGAAATCTACCCAGTAAAACATGATTATAGACCAATGGGCCCTTAGAGGGGAGTTTATCTGAAAAGTAAAAATAAGATAAATGTGGCAGTATAGAAAGAAGTATTGAAAAATTGGTTCAGGTGGAAAGAACTCTGGTCGCTTACTCAGGAGACCTGGATTCTGGTCTTGTCTCTGTCATTGACTTTCTACGTGACCTTGCCCAAATAACTTAACCTTCTCTGAGCTTCAGTTTTCTTATTTGTAAAATAAAGGATTTGCAGTAGATGATCTCTAAGAGTCCTTCTGGGTATAATATTCTTTGATTCTATGTGTGTCTTTGATTCTATGTGTGTCTATGTCTTTCTGCACTTCAGTTTTTCTGACTGTACAATGGGGAGAATAACTTTTTTCTCTGTCTATCTTTCAGGGATGTCAGGAGGAGAGCTGAGATAATAGACTTGAAAACACTGTGACCTCTTTTACTGATCTAATATAGCAATTTTTACTCTGTGTACCACCTTCTTTTTTCCTGTGAACATGGTTAAGAAGTAACAGATATAATTTCCCACAAATTCTAAAGCTTTTACACAGAAAAAAGAAGAATCTTTTTCAGTATTAAAGTTGTGATTCTATAGGAAAAAACCCCCAAAACTCTCTTCCCAAATTGCCCCAGGAAAAATATTTTTGAGATAGGAAATGGATAAAACTAAACACTAAGAAATGATGAACAGGTTAATTTTGGAAAAACATGGGAAGACTTCCATGAAATGATGAAAAATGAAATGAACAAAGCCAAGAGAGCATTACAGCAATAGAAATATTATTTGAAGAATGACTTGTGTATAACCACTTTTAGAGAAGGAACTGATAAATAGAAACAAATAGAATATAGTTTTGCACACATACATATTATCTATCTATCTATCTATCTATCTATCTATCTATCTATCTATCTATCTATATCTTTTCATCAAATGATGCCTTCTCTAATGGGGATAGAACAGGGAACGAGGAAGTTAAATGAGTATTTTACTGTAACAAAACAAATAAATAAAAAACCCCACTAAGTCTTGTTATTTCTTTCTCTCCACTTGAAAGAAAAGGTACTATTTCATTATTAATTATTAAAAACATATACAAAATATAAAGAAACACTTCCAGATTAGATTTAAAATTAGTTCTAAGGCATTTGGGGAATCAAGACTCCTGATGACTGATGATGAAGCATGCTACATAACACCAGACATAGAAATGGAGGTCTTAAGTATCAGATTATGGTAAACATTTTGGACATGGTCAATATGTGGATTTCTTTTTTTGGCTATGTTATTTCTTAAAACATTTTAAAGCAAAATGGGGGGTTTGATCACTAGAAATAGAGATGCCACAATAAAAGAAGAAAAAAAGGATTACTGTAGCATTTAAAAAAATGAAATAAAGAGAACAGAAAAGAGATAGTGGCACAGACAACAGGACAGTTTTGAAACTTGAATGTTGAATTTACCTTATTTTTTAAAAAGCACAAATTGGATGTAACCATGATTCATGATTGAAGTACAATTCTCTTTTCCTATTCTGTGTATATCACAGTATTCACACTTCTTGACATTTGTTAAGCTCAAGATGAAAAAAAAATTGAAAACAAACACCAAACTTCAATGCTGTATGCTCAAAGTCCAGAATAAGAACACAATGAATAATCAGTTTTCTATATTTTTTATACCTTTTTCTTCTTAGTTTTAATGTATTTGTTTAAAAGATTATTAAAAATTATAAGAAATTATATTGAGAAAATCTTGCTATTAACAGAATTGGTGGTAGGTAGGATTTTGTTGGGAAAAACTATGAGTAAGAATGTACAATAAAGGTGTACTTGTAGAGGGATTTTGGGTTAATTTAAAGCCATCATTTGAGGGTTGCTTTCTTGGGAAGGTGGACAGCCACATAAGCAGGAGATAATAAGATTTCTCATTGTCTTATCAGTAAAAGGAATTGTAGTCTTAACTAGCTTTCACAAACCTCCAACAAAAGAAATATTGCAGAGAATTGATCTATTTACAGAGTGATAATTTTAAAAGTATAATGAGGCATTGTCTCACCTCATACAATATTCTCATGAGACTCATTTCAAGTCCTTTGCTTGTATTACAAACAAAACAAAACAAAATAAAACAAACAAAAAACCCAACAAAAGTTCTGTAACACTGCTTGCTGAAAACAACTCTCTCAAACTAGACAACTTGGTTTTAAAAATATTTAACTTTGTTGAAGAAATATTAGCCTTGAATAGCCAAATATTCTTTATATCAGTGATGGCAACCTATGGCAATGTGCCAAAAAGGGCACACAGAGCCCTCTCTGTGGGTACACCTGCTGTTCCCTGCTGGAGTCTGTTATTAGAAAGCCAGAGGGACTTGGGGAGGAGCTGCTCCCCTTCCCGCTCCATGCACCTGAGGACAGTCCTCACTTTCCCCACCCCTCTGCCCAGCAGCCAATGGGAGTACTTCTTTCCTCCCCTGTCTGGGGTAGGGCACTGGGACCTGGGTGGGCTCACATGCTGTGTGAGAGTGCAGTGCAGACAGCAGCCAGTGGAGTCTGTGGTGAAAGTGACTCTTGTGGTTGGGTTGGAGAGGAGCTAGGATTGAGAGCAGCATAGCTCACAACATGGTACATAGTTGGAGGGGAGCAGAGCTGGAGAGGAATGAAGCACTGGGGCCACTCTTGTTGTGGATGAGAGATGGGAAAAGCCTACAACAGTGCTAGCTCACCAAGGACCGCAGAACTATTAATCAAGGAGGACATTCTAAAATGGAATGGTGACTGGGGAAGGACAGTTGATGAAGGAGAGCCAAACTGAAGAAACTTGCTCTTTTGCCTTTGGGGCAGAAAGGAGGAAGGACAGAAAAGTCCTGATCTCTGGTTTCTCCCTACAATATTCAAGTGACTGAATCTTCAAACCTGTTGGCTAATTTCCCAAAATCTAGACTATTCCACCATCCAAAAACTGACTTTGCCTTGAAGGAGTTCAGAATCAAGTAGGGGGAGATGACATGTAAATAATTATGTACAAATAAGAAATATTCAAGAAGTGTATGTATCTTACAGCATTATGTTATCTGAAAATTTGACAAGTTTTTCATCAGTACCATATAAGATAATGAAAAATTTGTTCAATGATGTGCTGTAGTCAAATTTAACAGACATGTTAAATTTTCAGTGTAAGCATTTACACTTGAGAAATTTATAAGTCTGGGCTTAAATCATTGTCTTGTTGATTTGTTTTTATAATTGTTGATTAGACATGAGAATGTATTAATAATGCAGATTAAATTTAAAGGTTTGTGTACCTACATTCTCCTACTCCTCAGCTTGGTTGTTAAACATTTCCCCTCAAACCAATATATTACTTTAAAAATGTTGTTTGAACCTGCAGGAGTGAGGAAGAGGGTTCAGGGAAATAGGTCATTACCACTTCAGGCTTGGTATCATCATCATCATCATTATCATCATATTAGGTATTTGTTGTGGACAGTGGAAAAATGGGATGCCAGGAGGAATTGCTGGGGTTTTTCTTCTTGAAGAATGGGGTGGATATATGGTGAATGGGAAGTGAAAGCATTCACTCTTATGATGTTCAACAGCCCATCTTTAATCTCCACACAAACTAACCAACTAACTTATCCCAATAGGTACAGAAGTACAGTTATAGTTTTTACCTATGGGAAAATCAACCAATCCCCCTGCCCCCCCGCATCAGAAACTAGACAGTCACCAAAATATATTTTTGGAAATGTTATTTTCTTAGAATTCTGGGAACTCCTTGTTTTCTATCAGCAGTGGACAGATTAGACACCTGGAGCAGTGACCCCAATTTAGCTCATTCTCCCTGTCTCAAAACTTGCTCTTTAGAAGAAAAGAAAATCAATTATAAATGAAATCATGCAAAATATTTCCATATTAGCCATGTTATAGAAAAAACCCCAAGAAAAACAGAGAAATTAAAAAAAATGCTTTAATTTGCCCTCAGACTCCATCAGTAATTTCTCTGAAGGTGGAAAGCATTTTTCATCATAAGTCTTTCTGAATTATCTTGGATCATGTATTGCTGAAAATATCTATGTCATTCACAGTTGATCATGATAGAGTATTAATTGAGTGTAAAACTCATCTAGTTCTCAATTAACTTTGCATCAGCTCATATATAAATCTTTGTAGGTTTTTCTGAAAGCATCCTGCACATCATTTCTTATAGCATGAAAGTACCACAACTTGTTCAACTGTTCACCAATTAATGGGCATTCTTCTCAATTTCTAATTCTTTGACACTACAAAAACAAGCTGCAATTGATATTTTTGTTTGTAGAGATTTTTCCCCTTTTTCTTTGATCTCTTTGGGATACAGACTTAATTGTTGTAATCCTGAGTCAAAGGGTATATGCAGTTATATTGCCTTTTGGACATTCAAATTGCTTTCCAGAATGGTTAGATAAGTTTACCACTCCACCAATAGTGCATTGATGTCCCACTTTTCCACATCCCTTCCATCATTTGCCATTTTCCTTTTCTGTCATACCTGACATATGTGAGGAAATATTTCAGAATTGTGTTAATCTGCATTTATCTAATCAACAGTGATTTAGAGCATTTTTCATATGATTAAGGATAACTTTGATTTCCTGCCTATTTATAGCCTTTGGCCATTTATGAATTGGGGAACAATTCTTATTTTTATAAATTTGCTTCTGTTCTCTATATATTTGAGAAATGAAGCCTTTAATCAGAGAAACTTGCTTTATTTGTAATTTTGGCTGCATTGGTTTTATTTGTGCATTTTTTCAAACTTCAAACAATCAAAAAAGATCTACTTTATTAACTATGGTTCTCTTTATCTCTTATTTGGTCTTACATTCTTCCCTTATCCATGTATCTGATGGGTAAAATTTTCCATGCCCCCATAATTTTCTAATGATATTACCCTTAATGTCTAAATTATGGCTACATTTTGGTATATGGTATGAGTTGGTGGTCTATATCTAGTTTTTGCCAAAATGTTTTCTAGTTTTCCAAGGAATCCCCCCCCCCCCCCATTTGAATAAGTTTATTTAGTCAATTTAGAACATTATTCCTTGGTTACAATAATTACATTATTTCCCTCCTTCCCCTCCACTCACTCTTCCCGCAGCCAACACGCAATTTCATTGGGTATTACATGTGTCCTTGATCAGAACCCATTTCCATGGTGTTGTTTGCACTAGGATGTTCATTTAGAGTCTACATCTACAACAATATGTCTCCAACCCATGTATTCAAGCAGTTATTTTTCTTTGGTGTTTTTACTCCCACAGTGTTTCCTCTGGATGTGGATAGTAGTTTTTCTTGTAGGTTCCTCCAAGTTGTTCAGGGTCATTGCATTGCCACTAATGGAGAAGTCCATTACATTCGATTGTACCACAGTGTTTCAGTCTCTGTGTACCATGTTCTCCTGGTTCTGCTCCTCTCACTCTGCATCAATTCCTGGAGGTTGTTCCAGTCTCCATGGAATTTCTCCAGTTCATTATTCCTTTGAGCACAAAAGTATTCCCTCACCAACAGATACAACAGTTTGTTCAGCCATTCCCCAATCGAAGGGCATCCTCTCATTTTCCAATTTTTTTGCCACCACAAAGAGCGCTGCTATAAATACTCTTGTAAAGGTCTTTTTCCTTATTATCTCTTTGGGGTATAAACCAAGCAATGCTATGGATGGATCAAAGGGCAGAAAGTCTTTTAGCTCCCTTTGGGCATAGTTCCAAATTGCCCTCTAGAATGGTTGGATGAATTCACAACTCCACCAGCAATGCATTAATGTCCCAATTTTGCCACATCCTCTTCAACATTCATTACTTTCCTTTGCTGTTATGTTAGCCAATCATCTAGGTGTGAGGTGATACCTCAGAGTTGTTTTGATTTGCATCTCTCTAATTATAAGAGATTTAGAACACTTTTTCATGTGCTTATTAATAACTGTGATTTTAATTGAAAACTGCCTATTCATGTCCCTTGCCCATTTTTCAATTGGAGAATGGCTTGATTTTTTCTACAACTGGTTTAGCTCTTTATAAATTTGAGTAATTAGACCTTTGTCAGATGTTTTTGTAATGAAGATTGTTTCCCAATTCGTTGCTTCCCTTCTAATTTTGGATGATTTAATTTTGTTTGTACAAAACCTTTTTAATTTGATGTAATCAAAATTATTGCTTTTACATTTTGTGATTTTTTCTAGCTCTTGCTTGGTTTTAAAGTCTTTCCTTTCCCAAAGATCTGACAAGTATACTATTCTGTGTTTGCCTAATTTGCTTATAGATTCCTTCTTTATATTCAGGTCATTCACCCATTGTGAGTTTATCTTGGTGTAAGGTGTGAGATGTTGATCCAAACCTAATCTCTCCCAAACTGTCTTCCAATTTTCCCAGCAATTTTTATCAAAAAGTGGGTTTTGGTCCCGAAAACTGGGATCTTTGGGTTTATCATAGACTGTCCTGCTGAAGTCATTCACCCCAAGTCTATTCCACTGATCCTCCTTTCTGTCTCTTAGCCAGTACCAAATTGTTTTGATAACCACTGCTTTATAGTATAGTTTGAGATCTGGGACTGCAAGTCCTCCTTCCTTTGCATTTTTTTTTTCATGATTTCCCTGGATATCCTTGATCTTTTGTTCTTTATGGAATTAGAAAAAAACATAACAAAGTTCATTTGGAAGAAGTTTTTTGGTAGTTCAATGGGTATGGTGCTGAATAAGTAAATTAATTTGGGTAGAATTGTCATTTTTATTATGTTAGCTCATCCCACCCATGAGCAATCAATGTTTTTCCAATTGTTTAGATCTAGTTTTAATTGTGTGGAGAGTCTTTTGTTGTTGTGATCATATAGTTCCTGCGTTTGTCTCGGCAGATAGATTCCTAAGTATTTTATATTGTCTAGGGTGGTTTTAAATGGAATTTCTCTTTCTAATTCCTGCTGCTGAAATGTGTTGGAGATATATAGAAATGCTGATGACTTATACAGGTTTATTTTGTATCCTGCAACTTTGCTAAAGTTGTTGATTATTTCCACTAGCTTTTTAGTTGATTCTCTAGGATTTTTTAAATAGACCATGATATCATCTGAAAAGAGTGATAGCTTGGTCTCCTCATTGCCAATTTTAATACCTTCAATTTCTTTTCCTTTTCTAATTGCTACTGCTAGTGGTTCTAGTAAAATCTTAAATAATAGAGGTGATAATGGGCATCCTTGTTTCACTCCTGATCTTATTGGGAAGGCTTCTAGTTTATCCCCATTGCAGATGATGTTTGCTGATGGTGTCAAATATATACTGTTTATTATTTTTAGGAAAGGTCCTTCTATTCCTATACTTTCTAGTGTTTTCAATAGGAATGGGTGTTGTATTTTATCAAAGGCTTTTTCTGCATCTATTGAGATAATCATGTGCTATTTGTCAGTTTGCTTGTTAATATGGTCAATTATGCGGATAGTTTTCCTAATGTTGAACCATCCTTGCATTCCTGGCATGAATCCTACCTGGTCATAGTGAATAACCCTCGTATGACTTGTTGGAGTCTTTTTGCTAGTATCCTACTTAAGATTTTTGCATCTATATTCATTAGGGAGATTGGTCTATAGTTTTCTTTCTCTGTTTTTGACCTGCCTGACTTTGGGATCAGTTTTATGTTTGTGTTGTAAAGTGAATTTGGTAGAACTCCTTCTTGGCTTATTCTGTCAAATAGTTTGTATATTTTTGGGATTAGTTGTTCTTTGAATGTTTGATTGAATTCATTTGTGAATCCATCTGGATCTGGGGATTTTTTCTTAGGGAGTTCTTTGATGGCTTGTTCAATTTCTTTTTCTGATATGGGGTTGTTATGTAATTTATTTCTTCCTCTTTTAGTCTAGGCAATTTATATTTTTGTAAGTATTCATCCATATCAACTAGATTGCCATATAAGTGGGCATAGTAGTTTTTAATGATTGCCTTAATTTCCTCTTCATTAGAGGTGAGTCTCCCTTTTCATCTTGGATACTGTGAACTTGGTTTTTTTCTTTCCTTTTTTAAAAATTAGACTGACTAGTACTTTGTCTATTTTATTTGTTTTTTTTTCCAAAGTACCAGATTCTAGTCTTATTTATTAAATCAATAGTTCTTTGACTTTCAATTTTATTAATTTCTCCTTTGATTTTTAGGATCTCTAATTTAGTCTTCATCTGAGGATTTTTAATTTGTTTGCTTTCTAGTTTTTTAATTTGCATGCCCAATTCATTGACCTCTGCATTTCTTAATTTGTTAATATATGAACTCAAGGATATAAATTTGCCCCTGAGTACTGCTTTGGCTGCATCCCATAGGTTTTGAAAGGATGTCTCATCATTGTCATTTTCTTCAATGAAGTTATTGTTTCTATGATTTGTTCTTTAACTAACCGGTTTTGGAGAATCGTATTGTTTAATTTCCAATTAATTTTTGATTGACCTCTCCATGTACCCTTACTAAGTATTATTTTCATTGCATTGTGATCTGAGAAGGTTGCATTTATTATTTCTGTTCTTTTGTACTTGTTTGCAATGTTTTTATGCCCTAATATATGGTCAATTTTTGTGAATGTACCATGTGCTGCAAAAAAGAAGGTATATTCCTTTTTGCCTCTATTTTTCTCCACATGTCTACTAACTCTAATTTTTCTAAGATTTCATTCACTTCTCTTACCTCTTTCATATTTATTTTTTGGTTTGATTTATCTAGTTCAGATAGAGGAAAGTTCAGTTCTTGAACTAGTATAGCTTTTCTGTCTATTTCATCCTTGAGCTCCTCTAGTTTCTCCTTTAGAAATTTGATGGTATGCCATTTAGTGAATACATATTGAGTACAGATATTTCCTCATTGTCCATACTGCCTTTTATCAGGATGTAGTTACCTTCCCTATCTCTTTTAACTAGATTTATTTTTACTTTGACTTTGTCAGATATCCTGATTGTGACTCCTGCCTTCTTTTTATCAGTTGATGCTCAGTAGATTTGGCTCCATCCTCTTACTTTCATCCTCTGTGTTTCTATCTTCCTCATGTGTGTTTCTTGTAAACAGCATATGGTAGGGTTTGGGATTATAATCCACTCTGCTATTTGGTTGCATTTTATGGGTGAATTCATTCCATTCACATTCAGAGTTATGATTACTAGCTGTGTATTTCCCAGCATTTTGATTTCTACTCCTGGTCCTGCCTTTTCTTCTTTCACTATTTCCTTCTACACCAATGTTTGTTTATAACAGTCCCCCTAGTTCTCACCCTTATTTTACTTCCCTTTCTACCCCCTCCCTTCTTATACCCCCCCTTATTTTCCCTGTAGTCTTTAGAAAATCTCCCCCCCACCCTCTCCCTCCCTTGTACTGCTTCCCTCCCCACCAGTCCATTTGTTACCCTTCTACTCCCCTATAGGGAGCAAATCTATTCTCTGCCCCAATGGATTGGATTGTTCTTCCCTCTTTGGGTCAGTTTCAAAGCACGTAAGAGTTGAGTATTTCCTATCTCCAATCTCTTTATCCTTCAGTGTAATGCTGTTCTCCCCCTCCTGCCATGAGCTTCTTTGTGACATATAAATTTACCCCCATTTGCTTCTTTTCCCATTTCTTTTATTATTAACCTCTTTTTTTTAGGTCTAGTTGTATATATATATCTATATATATCTATATATATATATAAACGCACATGTATATGTATTTATGCATGCATATATCTATATACCTATTTATGTCTTGTCCTTTCATCCTATACAGTTTGTCACTATTCCCTCTACATGTAATTCTTCGAGCTGCCCAGGTGATAGCAACAGTTTTTAAGAGTTACCAATGACCTTTTTTTTTTTTATAGGGATACATATCATTTTAACTTATTGAGTCTCTTAACAATTTTTGTTTTTGTTGTTTTGTTTTGTTTTTCTTCCCCCCCTGTTTTTTAATTACCTTTTGATGATTCTCTTGAGTTCTGTGCTTGGACATCAAATTTTCTGTTCAGGTCTGGTTTTTTCTTTACAAATACTTGGAATTCTTCTATTGTGTTGAATGACCATACTTTCCCCTGTAAGAATATAGTCAGTTTTGCTGGGTAGTTGATTCTTGGATGTAGACCTAGTTCCCCTGCTTTCCGGAATATCATATTCCATGCCTTTTTGTCCTTCAGTGTGGATGCAGCCAGATCATTGGTTATCCTCACTGTGGTTCTGCTCTTGCTCCTCTCATCTTTTTGGTTTTGGGGGCTTCTGTCAGTCTCCCCTCTTGGAGCTTTAACAGAAGATCTCTCAGTGTAGTCTCTGGGGGAGGGTTGTTGGGGGTTTGAGCTTCTCTGTTGTAGCAGTCCACACCTATCTATGGTCAAGAGAAATAGTTAAAATGTAAAGATTGCCTTAGGAGAGCTCATGCTCAGTCCTGCGCATGGCAAGTAAAGCCTATGACCCTTGATCCCAGCGTTCCCCAGCTTTAGGTGCGAAATTAGGTTTCTTTGTGCTCACCTGGCTGAGACAAACCACACCTATACCTTGTTGTAATTTACAATTGACCAATGGTAATATTCATCAATATGCATTGTGTACATTTGCATCTCAATAATAATAAATAGGAGCTCCACAGAGAGCCAGCTCTCTTTACCTTATCACCCCTCACCTGTCTCTGTCTTTCCTGGAGCTTGGCCTCTGGCCAAGCTCAACTTTAACTTCCTCCCTTTATATTTCTCTCTCTCTCTTTCTGAAAGACCTTTCCTCCTCAATCTCTTATCATCAAGTGGTTCGTGCTTAGAGTACCAGCTCTAAGGAACCGGTGATTTCTTTCTTGATCTCCTCTTCTCAAGCTGGACTGATCTGTACCTGTAGCCCAGGCTGCAAGGGATTGTGGCTTTTCTTTCAGCTAGTCTCCATGTTCATTGCTCACTCCCGTATGTTAGTTTGAAGCTACTTAACTGGTTCAGGTCCTAGTGAATGCTAAGTAGCTGAGCTTATTCTGTGGAGCTCATTTGTTAAATATTGCGTGTGTGCCTGCTTTCTTATCCATATCCTTGGCTTTAATCCTTCCCTCAAGGCCAACCTTCTATCTCTCCTTTAGTGGGAGGGGCTGCGGGCCAGCCCCCCCACTCCCCACTCTTATACCTGTCCTCTGGAGGCTTTTGATTGGATTAAAGTCCAGGTCAATGAGGTTGGGTGTGGAGCTTGGGCTTCCCAGAGTTCTTGAGACTTTTGATGGGATTAAGTTCAGCTTAGTTGGGCTGGGTGTGCTCTGAGTCCAAAACCTCCTGGAAGGGTGGAGCAAACGTGGAGGATCTCCAAAGCTCTGGCCATGCTGCCAGGTCTATGCTCTCTCTCTAGCTCCTTCCCCACTGTCTGTGTTGGATGCTCTGAGCTTGGCACAGCCCTGCCCGCAAGGTACACCCTCCAGACCAGTACCTTTGCCCTCCCAGAAGTTCCTGCTGCCTCTGGAGTCTCAGTGCTCTAGGTGGGAGGGGGGATGGCTCCTGGGACCTTCCTTCTGTCTTCCCCTTAAACCCGAGTGTTCTCGGATTCTGGTTTCTCGGGGGGCGTACCTTTTGAATTAAGTCCAGCAGGAGGGTTTCTTGGCTTTGTCTTGTTGTTAAGTTTGATTTTTCAGTCCCCTAGGAGCATTCAGTTTTTGATCGGTAAGGAAGGGTATTCAGAGGTCTGAACTTCTGCTCCTTCTAGGCTACCATCTTGACTCCGCCTTTTCCCAGGAATTTTAATCAAATAGCAAGTTATTATTACAAAGGCTTGGACTTTTGGCTTTATCAAACACTAGATTACCATGGTCATTTACTACTGTGTATGGTATGCCAGTTCAAATATGGCCTCAGATACTTACTGTGTGACCCTGGGCAAGTCATTCAATCCTGTTTGCCTCCGTTTCCTTCTCTGTAAATAAACTGGTGAAGTAAATACAAACCACTCTATCTTTTTTTTAAACCCTTACCTTCCATCTTGGAATCAATACTGTGTCTCCACAGTATTGTGGCTCCAAGGCAGAAGAATGGTAAGGGGTAGGCAATGAGGGGTTAACTGACTTGACTAGAGTCACACAGCTGGGAAGTGTCTGAGGCCAGATTGGAACCCAGGGCCTCCCATCTCTAGGCCTGGCTCTCAATCCACTCAGCTACACAGCTGCCCCCAACTCAGATAGTAAGTTGTAAATGGCTTTACAACTAAATCCATTTAAGTCTTGTCTGACTCTTTAAGATATCAGAGTTGGGGGCACATTGATGGCATTAACATGATAAAAGGTATGACACCTGAAGAAGAGCCCCTTTAAGCTGGAAGGTGTCCAATAGGCTATTGGGGAAGAATGGAGAACTACTACAAGTAGGTCTAGTACTAATGAAATGGCTGGAGAAGAGCTTAAAGGAAGCTTAGCTGTGCATATGTGTGGTGATGAAAGGAAGATCTAAAGTAAAAATCAGTATTGCATAGGAACCTGGGATGTAAGATCTATGAATTCCAAAGAATAGTAAAGAGATATAAGAACATTTTCTTAAATGATCACTACAAGGAAATGGAAGAAAATAGAAGAGAGGAAGGTAAGGGATATCTTCCAGGAAATTAGAGATAGTAAAGGAATGTTTCATGCAAAAATGGGTATGACCAAAGTAAAAATTTGTAAGGAACTAACAGAAGCAGAGGAGATTAAGAGGAGGTGGTGAGCTCTTCTAATTAGCAATAACCACATTGGTGTAGTTACTGATCTGGAGTCAGACATCCTGGAGAATGAAGTCAAGTGGACCTTAGGAAGCATTGCTAACAAGGTTGGTGGAGGTGATGGAATCCTAGCTGAAGTATTTAAAATTCTAAAAAGATGATGTGGTTAAGGACTGAACTCAATAGACCAGAAAATTTGGAAAACTCAACAGTAGCTACTGAATTGGAAAAGATCAGTTTACATCTCAATCCTAAAGGGCAATATCAAAGAATTTTAAAATTACTGAATAACTCTGCTCATTCCACATGTCAGTGAGGTTGTGGCACTGTGTGAATCAAGAATTACCAAAACATCTGGCTAGTTTTGAAGAGGCAGCAGAATTAGTGACCAAATTGCCAAGAATCACTGGATTATGGAGAAAGCAAGGGAGCTTTATAATACTTTATAATACTTTGGCCACGTAATGAGATAATGGGACTATCAAAAAATCCTGATCTTGGGAAAGATTGATGACAAAAGGAGAAGTGGAACCCAGAGGATGATATGATCAGAGAGTGTCATGGAAGCAATGAACATGAGCTTGGACAGACTTTGGTAGACAATGAAGGTTAGAAGGGCCTGGCACGCTATTGTCCATGGAGCCATGAAGAATTCTACAAGACTGAAGAATTAAATAACAATTTAGTGTACCTAATTTATTTTACTTATCTACCACTCTATTTATTAGCTAGTACCAGTATATATTTATATATTCACACCTTATAATACAGTTTAAAATCTGGTACTGTTAGGTTACTTTCCTTGAAAAAAATTTTAATTGATTCTCTTGTTATTTTTATCTTTTCTTTTTCCAGATGAATTTTATTATTTTTTTCTAGATCTATAAAACATTTTTTGGTAGTTTGATTGGTATGGCACTGAATAAGTAGATTAATTAAAAAAGAAGTATCATTTTTTGCTATTTTGGCATGGCCTCCCCAGGAGCAATTACTATTTCTCTAGTTGTTTAGATGTATAGATCTGTCTTCATTTTTGTGAAAAGGGTTTTATAATTGTATTCATATAATTCCTGGGTTTGGGTTGGCAGGTAGATGCCTAAGCATTTTATATTATCTGTAGTTCTTTTAAATGAAATACCTTTTTTATCTCTTCATGCTGAACTTTGTTGATGATAGAAATGCTGATGATTTATGTGGGCTTATTTTGTGTCCTGCAATTTTGTCAAAGTTGTTAATTGTTTCAACTGTATGTTTTTTAATTCTCTAAATATAGCATCATGTTATCTGCAAAAAGTGAAAATTTTGCTTCCTCATTGCCTATTCTAATTCCTTCAGTTTCCTTTTCTTGTCTTATTGCTATAGCCAGCATTTCTAGTATAATGTCGAATGATAGTAATGATAATGGGCATCCTTGCTTTCCCCCAATCTTATTGACTAAACTTTTAGATTATCTTGATCTCAAATAGGAATAATAATAATGAATTCTGTCAAAACAATTTGCATCTATTAATCCAATCATGCTTTTTTGGTTATTTTTGTTATTGATATGTTAATTACACTGATAGTTTTCCTAGTATCCAATCATCCCTGCATTCTGAATGAACCTTGTGATATATTGTTATCATCTCCTTGTGAGTATTTTATTTAATTTCTTTGCACCAATATTCATTAGAGAAATTGATCTATACTTTTTAATTTTGTTTTTGCTTGCTCTAGTTTTAATTCTTCAATGACTTTTTTTTTTTAAACCCTTACCTTCCGTCTTGGAGTCAATACAGTATTGACTCCAAGACAGAAGAGTGGTAAGGGCTAGGCAACGGGGTTCAAGTGACTTGCCCAGGGTCACACAGCTGGGAAGTGTCTGAGGCCAGATTTGAACCTAGGACCTCCCGTCTCTAGGCCTGACTCTCAATCCACTGAGCCACCCAGCTGCCCCCTCTTCAATGACTTTTAAGAAATTTCAGTTTTATTAATCTCTCGTTTTTTTGGAATCTTCAATTTGTGGTTTAATGAGGAATTCTTAATTTGTTCTTTTTCTATTTTGAAATGCATGTCTAATCCATTGACTTACTATGTCTCTATTTTATTGATATATGTATTTAGAGATATATATTTCCCTCTAAGTACTGCTTTGGCTGCATCTTGCATATTTTGATATGCTGTCTCATTGTTGTCATTCTTTTTAATGAAATTATTTATTGTTTCTATGATATATCCTTAACCACTTATTCTTTAGGGTTAGATTATTTAGTTTCCAATAAAATTTTAATCTATGTTTTTATGATCTTTTCTTAAATGCAATTTTTATTGCATTGTGATCTGAAAAGGTTGTATTTTAATATTTATGTTTTTCTGCACATTTAGTTGTGATGTTTTTAAAACCCTTATACATGGTTATTTTTTTGTGATTGTGGTACTGTGACCAATACCCCAACTCCCCTGAAGCCCCAAATGCTATCATTCCTTTTATCTATGACCCCTGCTCTCCTTGTGGCTTTAAGAGCCCTTGCTCTTTTCTCCTTTGAAACTGAGACCAGAGCCCCCACTCCCTTCAGAGTGACTAGAAACACTCTTCTCTGCTCTAGAAATGTGACCAGGCTCCCTCCATTCCTCTACTAGTGACCCAGAGCTATGTATAGATCCTGAACCCAGTATGAGGAAAGGATCCCCTGTAATCTGCTTTTGTTCAACCCCCTTAAAATCTCTTGATTTGAGGGCTTTTGAAGCTCCTGGTGCTGCTATTGCAGCTGCCTCTAGACTTGGTGCTGATCCATCCCCACCACATTGCTCAGATCTCTCCTGCTGCCTTCCTAAATATTTGGAGGCAGGATAAAATGTCTCACCTTAATCTTTTTTTGACTCTGCCACTCTGGAATTTGATTCATGGGATTATTTTAAAGTTGTTTAGAAGACAATGTTGGAAGAGTTCAACTAGGTTGTTGCCTCTACTCCACTCTTGTCTCTGTCGACTCACTCTAAAGTTTCAACAAATTATATCTATATAATTTCCTTTGTCAATAGCAATCTGGTAACTGTGACAAAAAGTACATAACTTTTATCTGGCATTACCTGTTCTTGATGAAGTCATGTTGGTTCACTGTTTCCTTTTCTAGAAGACCATTAATTTACCTCTTTGCAAAACGCCTTTTCTGATTTCCTAGGATTGAAAGCCAAGCTTATATTACTTTTTTTTTATTACACACACTATTTTGTTATGTTGTTAAAAACTAGAACACCATTCCATATTTTCTAATCCTGAAATATGTTCCAATTCTCTTTGATCTTTAAAAGATCCCTGTTAGTAGTTTTTACTAATCCTTCTTTTCAACTTTTTTCAACTTTTTCCATTTGCCATTTACTTTATCTGTGTCTTGTGACTTGTATTCAACAAAGTAACTAGATTCTGTTAAGATATCCCTATTTATCTTGGAGAGTAATGATCTCCTTGACATTTTTATTCTGGTTTATCTAGTCCAAATGCCATTCATATTGAAGTGAATTAATTAAAGAAAAAATATTTATTACATGATCACTATGTGCCTGGTATTGTGTTAAGTGTTCAGGTTATAAGACCCTTTTCTTAAGAAGCTCATTGGCTTAGAGAAGGAGACAATATATACAAGTAAGATATAGCCAGGGAAGGAGTGTATTGGTCTAGATCCATGCTGGTGAACCTATGGCACATGTGCGAAAGGGGTTACCCCCTTTCCCCTCTCCACACCCCCGGGGACATTTCTCAAATGTCCCCTCAGCCCAGCACCCCAATGGGAGATCCTCCTCCCTCTTCTGTCTGTGTTAAGGAGGAGTTAGGGGTGAGGTGAGGGGGCAGGGCATGGCACTCAATCTCTAAAAGGCTTACCATCAGTAGTCCAGATGGTTATAGGAATGGTGATTAGAATATTAGAGTAGTTGTTTGATATATCTTTACAAAATAAAATGATAGTTTAATTTATTAATTTTCCTAGAGCTCATGGCACAAAGTGTGTGCATGTGTGTGTGTGTTGGGTTGGAAACCTGAGAGAAGGGATCAGGATATCCTTCATTATTTCTTCTTCAGCTCAAATCTGCTTCTCCCTCCCAAACTTTTCTTCCCAAATTCAGAAACAAAAGAATATTTTATGGAATCAAATCTATAGTCCTGAGCCAAGTAGAAATTCTCTTATAAAGACAACTGCAAGAAGCGTACGTGCCTATTAAGAGAATTAAATCACCATTCCTACACCAAGGAGGATTTCTTCTGCTGACATCTTGGTCACTAAGGTCTTTCCTGAGTCTATCCAAAAAGTTCTACAATCTGAGTTCATTATTCAGAGGATCCTTTTTGAATGAACAGAGCAAGTATTTTTTGAATGCCTTTTACTTGCCAGGCATTGAGCTAAGCACTTTAGAAATATTTTCCCATTTAAACCTAACAATAACCATGGGATGTAGTTGCTATTATTATTATTATTTCCATTTTACATTTAGGGAAACCAAAGCAGACAGAGGTTGACACCCCCAAAATCATATATTTAGTAAATATCTGAGATATCACTTGGACTTAGATATTCCCCACACACACACACACACACACACACACACACACACACACACACACACATCTGGTACATTTAGAGATTATACATTTATATTCTTGGGATGCAATATGTCTAAAAATCAATCATGTTTTTGGATCACCACAATGTACTTCCTATTTTCTTTTATAGCCTTCATTAGATGGACCC
Organism: Monodelphis domestica; assembly: GCF_027887165.1. Taxonomy (NCBI): domain Eukaryota; kingdom Metazoa; phylum Chordata; class Mammalia; order Didelphimorphia; family Didelphidae; genus Monodelphis; species Monodelphis domestica. The sequence goes on along the minus strand of NC_077233.1, from coordinate 285,193,080 downwards.
TTTTTTCTAGTTTTTTTAAAAATTAAATTTTTTTTAGAAATCAGCAAAAACCACCTCTCCCTCTCATGTATTAAGAAAGAGTTTAATTTAAAATATAAAGATATATCTGATAGTTTCAGGCCTACACACATCCTAGGCAGGATGGACCTTTGATGTTTTAATAATTTATACAGAACGTATTTTTTGAAAGAAACACTTTATACTATTTAAAAAATAATCTCAGTAAAGATCAATCTCCAGGATAGATCTCAAATTTATTAAACATACCTACAGTTAAGTAGAAACTTTATAGAGAGGAAACAAAAGTGGAATTGTCTAGCATGATATGCAGAAACCTCAAGGTCTGTTCATTGACAAGGGCTGTTGAGTTGGTGGGATGTTGCAAATCAATCTCTTTTCAGTGCTTCCTGCTTTTTAAAACTAATCATTAAACAATGAAAACAATATTAGAGTCTGGAAACTCAAGACTTGACTAGCCCAGGTAGTGTGGAAATTTAGGACTGAAGAAGAAATAAAAGCAAGTGGGGGAGGTGGCTTGCTTCTCAATTGCACAAAGTATTGGATTTGATCCTGAAAGGATCGCTTGCTTCAAAGTTGATGGTGACTTTGTCTGAACTTGTTTGGCTGTCATTAGGAGATTTAAAAAAAAAATCAAAGCCAAAGCTGTTGCTGCTTTCCTTAAAGTCATACCTTTGTGAAGGTTTTATGTTTCATATGCGACTTTGGTGAGTTTGGGGCAGAAATCATTAAAAGGAAAATGTAACACTGAGTCTACAGACCACGGTAACATTGGAAACAGGCCATTTATCCTGCTGAGTATGTACAAAAGAGGCATTTTAAAGCATGGTTTTATTTTAAAAGAAAACCCTTAAGGGAGCACATTTTAAAAATTCTTTAAAAGTCTGTGTTTTGCACTTGAGACTGAACAGACCTGGGGGAAGATCAGGAATCCAAAGAGGCAGCCAAAGTCCAAAGTACAATCCAAGTATTTTCCTTTTTTCTTTCTGGTTTTCCTTAAAGTCTTCATTATTGACTCAGCTCTCAAGATTTCATTCAATACCTCAGTGACTGATGGGGGAGAAGGGATAAGTCTAAAGAAAATAGCACAAAGTCACAACCAATGAAACAGATTGAAATAGCACCCAGGTGGGTGGTATGGAAAAGAACCCAATCAAAACAATCTATGCAGACAAAACCCTGGTTTAGTTAGAAACAATAACAACGAGGCAGCTGTGGTGTAGTGTAGAACTCAAGAAGTCAGAAATGTGGTGGAACCAGTTATGATTCTGCCTTCGATGATGTCTGAGATCCTCTAGCAATGACAATAGCAACTCACGTTTCATTAGCTCTTTAAAACAAACAAACAAAGAATGAACACAAATAAAATAAAGTCTATAAACCCACCGTGTTTTAAAGTTAATAACAATGGCAATAACTGGAATTTACATAGTATGTACATACACTATTTAATTTTTGTTCTAAAACTAACAGCCAGGTAAGTTCTACAAATATTCCCTTGCTTGTATTTCACCTATTTCTCAATATGTCCCAGGTTCTTTCCCTCTCCATGACCTAGGCTTGCCTACCTCATCCATTTTGGCAGCTCGGATAGTTTTTCCAGAAAGGTAGAGATGGTGAATAATATTTCCAGTGAACAGTTCATTAGCCTTCACTGAGGCTTTTCCTTTGAATATATCAACCATCAACACTCAATTTAACCAAGTAAATCATCGGCAATTTAAAGCAAACATAATATTTTCATAATATTTTATGCATGTACCTCAGTTGCACTCTCCCACCAGTGTAAACTATGTCCATGGGAAGAGCAAACCCAGATGTAAAATACCAGTGAGCATACGCAGGAAAATATGTGGACAAAACAACTCGCAAATCTGAAACCACAGGCTTCAATGGCCTCTTTTTGTCTCAGGAACCATCCATTAAAGTGTTCTGATGAATGCAATTTCTGAGTTAAACAGATGCTTCCAGGCTAAGCTCAGCTTGTCCTTGTTGAGGAAAACTAACACCTCATTGAGCCCTCTGGGAATCCACCTGGATTTGATTCTGATTCTCCGCATTCAAGCTATTCCTCTGCTCAGTTAGTTTGCTTTTTGAAAGCAACTATAGTATCCATCAATTTCAGCTTGAGGCTTATTTTATAAATTCAACTGAAGTGGTGTTATCCTTTTGAAGTAGTGTGATGCTCCTTTACTAAAGGCAGTGACCATTATCTAAAATGGATCAACAACTTCAACTCTCTTTCTTTGTAAGTAAACATCTCCTTTTTCAGCTGACAAGCCTTTTATAGTCCCATCACGGAATGAAAGGTATGAATAATACATAATGCAATTATGTTTATTGTTTATTTGCTAGAGGCAGATATTAGTTACCGGACCTGTGATTTCACTGCCACAGGGAACTCCCTCTACCAATGCAGGTTGGCACTTTCTCTACAATTTATAATTTTAATAAATTTATTAGAACACGGAGAGTTTAAGTAACCTGTCCAGGGCCATATAGTAGTATATTTATTAAAATATGAAGTGAAGAAGTTTACAGAAGTCATGTGTAAAAATTAAAATGAAATCTCAAATAATAAAATATTATATTTTAGGAGGTTTAGTAATGATCATTAGAAATCAAAGAATAAAGAGGATTCAAAATAAAGACCACATGCCCATGGCTGATTAGCCACTTCAAAATCCCTGCGCTTAGCTTACCACAGCTACCATGCTGACTGCAAGCCCAAGAGTACTACCCTCTCCCTAATATCCTCTGTCTACAAGAAGTCAGTGGGCTACTGGAAAATGCAGTTCTTTTTTAGGGTAACAGATTTTCAATTATATGTTCCCCCCTGAGATCCATGGAAGACAAGTCTCTCCAATGGATCTTGTAACCAACTTTGAAATTACAATAATTTGGGGATAAAAGGAAACAATGCTAGGTGTGTTGACACAAAGCTAGTTAAGGGGCAGTCCCCTTCGGCATAAGAGTATGCATACAAAAAAAATGCATTCAAACCCACACAATTCAAATCATCACATCCCAAAGTTCACTCTGAATCTTCTAGTGCAGTGTATGGCTTGTGGAAGCATCTTCATGGTGCCTTCTCCAAACAGTTCATTTTCTGGATTTGGAGAGGTAGCATTTTTTTTATTCTAAAATTACTCTCAAAAAGAATTTAAACTTTTTAAAACATTTTTATTGTCTAAAGTTTTTTGAGTATGCATTAATATTAGAACAAATGTATTTTAAACTTATATTACTGGTTTTGTCCCTAGTGGGGAGGGAAAGGAAGAATACTCTTCCAAACCTCTTTATTTTACTCCTAGCCAATACACACTAGGATAGAGCCACCTAAGAATAGGAAGTAGATTTGCAATCAATTTAATAGGTAGAATTGCAAGCATGGCCCACTCTATGAAAGAGGAGTGCCTTACCAAAGTTTTAGGATGTCTTTTCTTACTGCTGTTCCTGGGTGTACTGACTTGACACTTTGCTGTTAGCTTGTATAATCTTGAGATTCAGAGGGGGAGATTCATCTTCCTACATTCCCTTCCCCTTGTGGCCTGCTCAGTCTCTGCAACACATCCAATATGGGGTTTATCCACACTATGCCCAGTGAGGATATAGGGAACCCCAGAGGTATGACCAAAGGAATCTAGATGGATGATGATACTTGGCAGGGGATAATAATAATAATAACACCTAAACAGATGGTGAAATCCTTCAAATACTGCTTTCAGTGGATGACATTATTATGCATCATTTCAATATTGAGGGAGAAGCATACCCATGTAAGCAAATGCCAAATTTATCAAAACATTACTGCCAATCCCTTAGAGATACTATCAGAATCCTGAGAGAGAGAGATGTAACTTTCTTCTGGGACCCAAGATTCACCTCTGAGAATAGGAGTTAGGATAAAGATCTTCATAGCTTATATAGGCTACAGTGGCAACTCATTCAGGATGGCTATTTAATGCAAAATGGAAAAGATAAAGCATCCCAGTCATCTTTGGATCCAGTGACATTTTTGTTGTAGCAATTGATTGTAGATTATAGAATTTCCTGAGTGATAAAGATATAGGATGAGTTCTATAGTTTTCTCTGGATGGTAGATTGGTATTATCTAAACACCAACCCCAATTAGTTTGGCTTCTGATCTGAAGAGTGAGGATCTGACTCCCAAGTCAGCACAAGCTCTATAATCTCTATGGAATGAACTCCAATTGTTCATGGAACTGTGTAAGGGACAAGAAAAATGAATTCCCTTATGAGAAGGGAGACTTTATTACTCTCTTTTTTTTCTTTGTTGCTTTGGTTCAGAAAAGGGGGGCTTTTTAACTAGTGACATGAAAGTTGGCATTAGATTAAAATGAGAACTTTGCAAATTAGTATTGTGTTGTCAAATTATATCACCATATATTTGGAACTGAAGGATAGAACACAAATTACCAAATTTTATTATAAACTACTTTATATAGATTTTTCCTAATACTCAAGACACTGAGGAAAGCATTAACAAACTCTTTCCTCCAAGTTACTAAAGTAGTATTGAGAGATTAATATTTTACAAGCACATTCCAGTAGACTTTTTCTGAGGAGGAACAGATATCAAAATTGGAAGAAGCGAGCCAAAATACTCCTTCCCATTTTAATCTAGAGACTTTACCTGAGTGAGAACACATCTCAACCAATCATTTAATAATAAGCTTTAGATTAATTATGGAAAATCTCTAAAAGTCATTGGGTGAAATGAAAGGATGCCAATCAGGAAATCATTTCCAAGTACTTGAAGGAATTTATTAAACATTTTAGCTAAAATTGTTCAGAAGGTGCCATTGTGTGGATGGAGAAAAGGTGGAGATACTCCAGTTGCATTCTGGGTACTCCTTTCTCCTACTCATTGGGCAGAGAAAGATTTTTTGAGGTTAGAAAGTCTAGAGGATATAGTACTTCCTATATTACTATTGGTGTTTTGACAGCAACCTTAGATTATCAATTGTCAGTGTCTATATTGTGAGCCATGGACTGACTTCATGCAGATTCACCATGTTTAAGGGGAAAGTTCTTGAGTATCCCACAAATAGGCAAAAAGGACCTCCACTTCCTGAGTTATGAAATCTTCTCTGACATGTTCTCTTTAAGCTTTAGCCCATTTTTCCTTGGAATCAATTATGAAAGAACGTATTATAGACTTTAGAAGGAATTTTTTAATATCAAAAGTTCTTGTTATATGTAGCACCTTAATAAACTTTCATTTCTAAGAGCTATTTCAGGTTGACTAACTTAATGGTTGAAGCTTAAGCCAATGGCATTAGAAAATTAACCCTGATTCCTTTGAGTATCAGGAAAAATCTATATAATGTAGTTGATAACATTTCTTAGTTCATGTTCTATCCTTCAGTTCCAAATATATAGTGATATAATTTGACAAAGCAATACCGATTTACAAAATTCTCATAGGTTGTCACCTTTCTTGTTGCTTGCAAAAAAAAAAGGAAGGAAGGAGATATATTCATTCTCCAGAATTTGAGCCTTATCTGTGAGTGTGAGATTTGTACAAGGATCCTCAGAGATTATTTGGATTATACAGAAACCATGCATTAGGTATAAGACTAACTATCCACACAAGAACAAATTTTGTAGTCCTGATTTTGCCCGTAGAGGCAGTCTTATCAGTGTATATAATTTGCATAGAATTGGAACAGATTTTAAAAAGCAGATTGAATAACTTTTGGGATGTTGTATAATAGTTTTAATGTTCTTTAGCTTTTCTCTAAAGAAAAGGACCAATTTTTAAAGTCAGTATGCTAATATACATTTATTGTGCACTTATTATGTACCAGGCAACATGCTAAATACTAGGGATATAAAAAGAAGCAAAAAAGCTAGTTCCTGTTCTCAAGTCCTTTGTAATCTATTTTTTTACATTCTCAACACTGAAGTTCTCCTGACCTTGCTATATGACTACAATCAACTTAATTCCATAATCTCCACTGAATAAACATTCTTGAGAAGGTAGGGCTGGTTCTTTTCTGATTTACCTGGAAAAGGAATTCTGTCAGTCAGAGCCTTCCTCCAAACAAATGCTTGTACCTTTAAAAAGTAATATGTCACTGACAGTTGTGGCAGGAGTAGATTGTTTTTCTTCCTCAGTACCCAAATAATGTCAAGGGATCAAGAGGCAGGTATACAACACGTTGCGGGTACCCCCAGTCAAAGATATACTGAAGGGTATAACAAGGATCCCAGAGGAATGAGATGCATGGATGTACCAGGATCTGCATTCCTTATTTATGACATAATGGATCGATCAAAATAAGAATTATTGGAGTATATGTTGAAAAGGAAAAACTGGTGGAGAGAATCAGGATTTGACAGAATCAGAGCCCCAAACATCCTGGCTATACGTTTTTCTAATATAGTCTATCCATGCTCTGCATTTGCTGACATATTGTTTTATTAATTGGTGCTGTCCTTCCTGCATACAAATCAGTGTGTCTGGGCACTGATACTAATTAGTGTTCTGTGCAGTATATTCCCTTCTTCTGTGATAGACTTTTTTGGAATATGTTCTTGGATCTATTAAAGTATATTCTACATGGTGAGCTCCCTCCTAAGTGAGAATATAGTTTGGGGTCACATTATACCTTTTGTGCTCCAAGGCACTTTCCAAAGGAGTCAGCAGTAAGATTGCTGAGGAAAACCAAGTTTCTTAGCTACATTTGTTTTCTATCCTTTCAATAAAATTTTTGTTTATCTTTTATATATTTTTTAGTTTTATATTTATTACATTTATTAATATGTAAGACATTCCTAATTGCTAGGGATATAGACATAAAAATGACAAACAGAAGTTTATCTTCTACTGGGAGGGTGCAACATATAAAAAAAGAAGACAAAATAGATAAGGGATAAGGACTAGACCTTTGATTTCATTAAATGGGGTATGGATGCACCATCTCTGCCACTTTTCATCTCAGAGTTGTTAAAAGGACCAGTGGTAAGTGACTTGCCCAGGTTCATGCAATTGACATGGGTCAAAGATAGTACTTGCTCCCAGGTCTTCCTGCTTTCAAGACTTTCTATCCAGTAGACCATTTTGCTTTTGGGGTAAGTAAATGTAAAACAGTTAAGTGAGAACAAAATAATTGAAGGATGAAACTCTAGGCCATGGGACAATGGAAGGCTTCACACTGGAAAATGACATAGGAACTACCCTTTGAAGGAAACTTAGAATGATTCTACTAGGTAGGGATGAGGAGGGAGTGAGTATGTTCTTGAACTGGGAGATAGCCATGGCATGGAGGAAAGAAACAGAGAGCTGAGTTCAGGGAACAGTATGCATTTTATCCCTCAAGGGGAGTAATATGAACAATCTGGAAACATAGGTTGCCTCCAGATTCTGAAAAGTTCTAAGCAACAAGATGCAGCCCTTTTACTTTATCCTAGAAACTATTGTTGTTTAGTTATGTCTTAACTTTTCGTAACCCCATTTGGAGTTTTCTTGGCAAAGATACAGGAGCAGTTTGCCATTTCCTTCTTTAGCTCATTTAATAGATGAGATAACGGAGACAAACAGGTGCCTTGCCCAGGGTCACACAGCTCAGTAAGTGTCAGAGGTGAGATCTGAACTCAATAAGATGAGCTTTCCAGCAGGGGAACACAATGTGGAGTAATCCCTTACACACTATCCATCTGAACCCCAGCCTGGTTAACCCAAGGGGGTTTCCATGTTCCTGGCTGTGGGGGTGGGGACTGAGGTGTCATGTGGCCATTGATTTTGCCCCTAGTCAGGAGGAGAAGGAAGAATACTCTTCCAAACCTCTTTACTCCTAGCCAATACATATTAAGGTAGAGCCACCTACGAACAGGAAGTAGATTTGCAACCAATTTAATAAGTAGAATTGCAAGCATGGCCCACTCTATGATAGAGGAGTGACTTACCAAAGTTTTAGGATGTCTTTTCTTGCTGCTGTTCCTGGGTGTACTGACTTGACACTTTGCTGTTAGCTTGTATAATCTTGAGATTCAGAGGGAAGATTCATCTCCCTATACCCCCTTGCCCTTTTGGCCTGCCCAGTCTCTGCAACACATCCAATATGGGGTTCATTCACACTATGCCCAGTGTGGATATGGGGAACTCAAGAAGTATGACCAAAGGAATCTAGATGGATGATGATACTTGGGAGGGGAAGGAACCTTAAAGAGTCTGGAGGTGAATTTTTCAGACTTTTCAAACTCCATTGTTTTATCAATGTTAATTTTTTCAGTTTGTTCCTCTCCAAATAGTGAAGAAGTCTCTGTAATGCAGCTATCAGAATTAGAGAAAAGGACTATTGAATTAATTGCTCACATCTTGTCACATATATTGTATTTGCTGATTGTTTGCCTTAAGATTTCATTTTGTTTTTTAAGTTCACATGTTAATCTAATATATCTTCTGTTACACTATTTCATTTTCAATTACTGTGTTTTGGCCATTAGCTATATGTTCTATTACATTGTCTTTATTTGTAACTCCCCCTATTACTGGACTGAAGAAAATACCATAATAATAGCCCATAAACAACTTGGACAAACCCTTTTCCATGGCAAAACCATAGGTCCTTCTGGATGCTGGGTTTGTCACCAGATCCATCAAGGTCACATGTTGCCTTAATGGCCTTTTGTGCCTTTTTTGCCTTTGTTAATTGTCACATAGATGACAATGGATGGACTCCATCAAACTGGTTAAAACCTGTATACAACCTTTGGAGAATTTAATGACCTGAAAATTTCAGTTGATTTTAAGGGGTCTTCAGAAGTGACTTTCAGATATCTAGGAGCACCACTGGCTCTAACTGATCATTTGCCTACCTTTGAGTTGTTTGTAACAAGAGGTAAGGATCTATTTAGTGGTTGAAGTGAAGTGCTATAGCAGTATCATATTCTCTACCCCTGCATTTATAAAATGTAATGGATGGGATATAAAAAGACATGCCTTTTATGGCTTTTACAGTCTCATATGTGAGGTGGGAAGATTTTCCTAGGGGTGTGGTATCCATGGATGGCTCCCAAGAGGGAGAATTTCCCACGGAGTCTAGTGGCTTCTGGATGGTTTTTATATTTGTAACTCTTCAGCTTACCTATCCTTCCACCAGAATGATCTAGATTCTTGGTGACGTTTTAGACCCAAAAGGTTTTCATCAGCAATGCAGAATTGGGCTCTCCTGCCATATTTTGGAATGATGGCAGTAATAGAGTTTGTTAAAAATATCTCAGCCAATGTTGACAGATTGGCTAGATCTGGAGAACTTTCTGACAAGTGTCCATGAGCTTCAGTGGCTATAGAGACTCATGTGAATCCTAATGATAGTGGGTTTATTTGCTATTGCCATTAACTGAGCTCTTGTGATTTTGAAGATTTTAGTACTTTTTTTGAATGTGCATTAGCTTCTGTATTACTGTTTTAAAAAGCTGTTACCTGGTCAAAAATCATATACACTCACACTGTGGATGATGGCCAAGTTAAGAAGGAAATAAATCTAATTATTGGGTGAGAAACCTTTGTGTTATACCACTCCTTGAATAACACAATGTGTCACTTATTGTGAACTACATATTTTTGATTTTTAAAATATTTTATTATTGTTTTTCCTTGTATGTGCAAAAGAATATTTCAGTTTTCTTTTTTCTCTCATTTTTTTTGTACTTGAAGCATGCTACCAGTATTAATGGCTTTTTGATTTTGCACTAGGATAACTTTAAAATGTACTTTAGCCCTAATGTCAATGCATACCCAAAAGCTTTATACTATTGAAACCTGCCATTGATTGTTAAATATCATGGGACATTGATTAATGATTGTGTCTGATTCTAGGAGAAGGGATCACAAAAGAGCCAATGCACAGTACCAAGAAACACAAGGTCAAGGATACTAACCAATCCTGGTGGGATTGATGAGAAACTGTGCTAAAACAGAGGACTTATTTTGGGGTTTGAGGAAGTGGCTGTTTGACAATGTCAGACACAGGATTTCCCTGTGCCAGACTCAGACCAAGTACCTCAGTTTGGTTGCCATTTTGGCTCTCCTATCTCTGAGAACAAAGGTAAAATCAGACCAGGGATTTATATTTCCTTTTATGCTTAAAAATCTAGTCTTTAATAATGTGGCAATATTCTGTAGTCTTGGCTGCAATGGTCCTACAGGCTTGTGGGACATAAATCACTTTATTGGGCCTTGATTCTAGCACCTGTTATGGGCTTATTCTTGCTTACTCAAAAATTGTATATATTATTTCATTTTGATTTTTTCTTCTTTTCTTCTATTTTTTAAAAAATGTTTTTGATTTCCTTTTAACAATTGATTCACATATCTCATAATTCAACCATGTATCCCAGGATGATCTGTGTATTGGGCAACACCCTCCACAGGGGGAATTGTATAATTGTCATAAAATTCAAGATTTATAAAATTTTTTTCTTGTTTGAGAGTAACTTTAGGATAAAAAACTTGCTACTTCCTCAAATCAAGAAAGTGAACTGTTTGGAGAAGGTACGCTAAAGAAACCTGCAGAAACCACATATTGCACCAAAAGATCCAGACTGAACTTTGGGATGTAGTGAAATTGAACTGTGGGGACGTCACCACATTTATTTTGAATGTAAACTCCCATGCCAAAGGGGACTGCCCCCTAATTGGCTTTTTGTCAATGCATCTAACAATCATTTCCCTCTTATCCCCACATTATTGTATTTTCCCCTTTGAAAATGCAATATTGCATATACCGCTAGTTAAAAATCTTTAGAGATATAAATTGGGTATGTGTACTGATTCCATAGGAAAACTAGGCATGTAAATCTGGGAGATTTCTACATGCTCATTTTCCATTGGAACAACAGTGGGGATTGTGTAATTAGGATCTACTCCCCAGAACTCTAAATCCTAGCATCCCACTTTCATTCTCACATTATGTCCTTATGTTTTGGAGATAAAGTTTGTGTATGACCCTGCCTCTCTCTCTTTTCCTCTGATTGCAGATGCAGAAATGGGCTTTTGGGCAGGCAAGAGAATTTGTTCACATGGTCTTATTTTTGTTAGATAATTAGGTATGAACTATTTCTTTTAGTTTATTTTTTTTCTACTTCAAGTGATTATTGATAAACTTTATAAAATATAATACTTAGAGTTATTGGATATTAATTTAATCTTAGAGGAGTGCAAAGAGAACTGGACCAAGAGATGGGGAAGAGGAGTCTCTAATCCTGGCAAAGTCACTAAGTAGCTTTGTGAGCATGCCCTATCTCTGATCTCTAACTCATTTCAACTTTAGTTTCTGTTATCTGGATTGTTTATATTTTGATCCCTCAGTTCCCTTCCACTTCTCATTTTATGGGTCTATGATTTCTAATGCCACCTCCAGGACTGAACCACTTCCTTAGAGGAGAGCTGGCCAATTTCTATTGCTGTGGGATGATGTGCTATGGCTTCAAGGTAGAAAACCATATAAGTGATTTGTTTTGCAAATCAAATGGAATTTTTGAAGGTTTAATGCTTTTAGATAACTTTTTGCCAGGAGTATATATATATATATATGTCTACAATATAGACGTACATTTACATCTGTCTTTGTGTTCCTTTTGTTAGTGGATTGAACTATATTGGTTCATTTTTATACTATTATTTTGGTGGTCAGCTGCCATGAAAGGCAGTGGCCTTCTAGTCAGGCCTGTCCACATTTAATTAATCTTTACTTTATCACTTTTGCTCATATACATCTTTCTGTGTTTTCTGTGCTCTGGCTTAACAGAACCCTGCTCTGACTTCTACATCCATCTTTTGCTTTCCTGCCTTTGGGCCTCTAGTTATGATATTTCTACCATCTGGGATGTCCACTCTCTCTTTTCTATTTTTGAATTATGACTTTTTTTAATCCACATCAAATATCATGTCCTCCATGAATATATTTGATTCCTTCTGGTGGTAATGATTTTGTCCCTTGGAATACATCTATCATTTTGTTTTCCACTGTCCTGTGACTTTAATCATATTTTGTTTTTGGTTATATTGTAACAGAAAAGACAGTTTTTGCATAGTGATTGGACATCTGCCCTCAAATATCTCAGTTCAAAGACTCATCACCTCTACCATAATGGCGATGTATCTTGTTACTGTTTAGGGAACTCTCTGAGTCTTTAAGTTGCAAAGAAGGTGCCAGTCTGCATTGTGAAAAGAAGTGCTTCACTTCTTTACACCAACAAAATAATTTATTATTCCCTGTTTTTTCCTATATTGTAGTGCATTGGAATGCTACCTACAGGTAACCAGAACATATATTAGGGCCTGTATTCTGAATTCTGTATCGGTAGAAGCAAAGGTAGATGGGAGGACAGAACAATGGTATTCTTCCACTTCCTTCATAGGACATCTAGAGGCACATGAGAGAGTTGAAATAGGAAACTGAATCTGAAATCATCTCTTATTTTTAAAGGTGCAGTGAGTTATTAATTCCTTTAGCTGACAGGGGTGGGGTATTGCTTTGTTAGTTCAAAGTGTCCACAACCTTTGGTGCTGGGGCAATGAATGGCCCAATGAATGAAATCATCTCCAACATACCCAAATGCTGTGACATGATGGCCCTAGATTCTCTAGTGGTTTCCAAAGGATTTCTAGGTTCATGCATCCTGGGATGACTCTGTAGGCAATTTCAGTATTTTGTTGCTTGCCTAGAGCTCATTTGGTTTATTCAATATTTCATGTCAATGGGAAGGGTAGAGTTGGTGAGATCTTGGGAGAGGAATGATCCTTATTATTCTGGCTTTCAGCCAATCATATCCTTATCCCTTTCTTACCATAATAGAAACTTTGGCAAGTTTTTCCTTGGGTGGATCTGGGGCACACTTTTGGTTGAACTGAAGTATCTTGTTCCCATTTGGAAAGCTCATTTATAATATCCATTGTTTGGTGTATTCTCTTTCCTATAGCTTTTCTAATTTCTGTTTGTTCTTGACTTAGATAAATGAATTTATTTGCTTTCACTCTCTTTGGTCTTTGTGTAAGTGACATTTGATGAGGAGTTAATCAAGCCTTTGGATATATGGTTTAGAGCACTTCTTTCCTTCTAAGAGATAGTGATAAGGAGCACCTCTAGAACCCTAAAATTATTTTTACCAGATTAGCAATATTTTTTTTTTTGGGAGAAGTGAACAGATTTAATACTAGCTCTGTCCTCCCTCTCTAATGAGAGAAGAGTGGCCCCTCTCATTTCCCTAATCTTCTGCTTTCCTCCTTGCAAGAATCCAAGTCTCCCTTGAAGAAGAATATGTAGAAGAGGCTACAGAGATATCTATTCCTGTCTACCTTTGAGGCACATCTAGAATGTGTCTCCCATGAAGTCACACATTCAGTATAAGCTCAGTTCTAGAGGAGAATGTGAAGAAATTTAATACTTGATCTTTTTCCTTAAGGGGCTTGTGGTCCAGTTGAATATAAGAAATAGGAAATATGAGAGACAGATAAATATAAGAAATAGGGAATCTAAGAGAAATCAGATACACGTTGGATAATTAAGGGGCAATCAAGCTCTGACTAGGGAAATACTAATTCAGATGTAGTGGGAGGATAGAGGAAAAGAGAAAACAAGTGATTGAAGAAGACTTCTCTGAGCAGATGATATTGAAGTTGGGCTTTAAAGGAAAGCTGGGATTTGTAAAAGTGAAGGATAGGGAGACATTTCAAAGCAGAAATATGAAAGAATTAATGCAGAGAGGCAACTATGAACCTGGCATGTTCTAGAGGTGGTTAGGAGTTTGGCCTACTGGAACAGAAGGTTTATTAGCAGTGGGCAATAAGGTGAAAAGAGGCAGGATCTTTAAAGTGGGGGAAGCCCTGTTAGTAGCCAATGGGTGTGAATTTTAAATTTATTCTACCCTGCTTAGTCTTTAGAATGTTAGCAACCAGGAATGTATACACCCCCATTTAAGGATTAAGTGTGGGGGACGAAGGTCTAGGACCCCCAAATCAAAAACAACTCACTGACCCCCGTGAGCTGTCTAAAGCCAAGTTTAAGCCACCAATGGTACATGTAAGATACAGGAAGTGATGTAAAGAACTGCCTTTATATTTCGCATTAGTTCTTATGAGAGGATCTTGACAGTGGAACTTGACTGTGGAGGAGCTCGAGTGTGAGACCACAGACTGCTTCCCTTAGACTGTTACGTGGTCAGTGCAAGGCTTACTTCCTTTTCCTTGTTTTTTTTCTGGAGGTACCAGCCTCTGAGGAGGCCCTTCATCTGGGAGGAGACTTCGTGGCTGAAAGCTGAGCTAGATTTAATCCTTTCTCCCCCCCACCTCCCATCCTCTTGACTGAAGCCTCTGAACTCCTGCCTGTTATCTCTCTCTCTTTCTCTCTTTCTTTCTTCCTTAATATCTTCTCTCTATTGTAAATAAACCACCGTAAAATTCCATTCTGACTTGAGTATTTCATTCTTAAAATTTAAATCCCTGGCGACCAACAAAAAATTATATTTGCCTCTAACATGGGGAAGCTCAATTATTTTGTCTGGAATTATTGTTTTGGTGAGTGTGGATGTTATCATTCTCTTCCCCCTTCTAATATTCCCCTTTCTCTCAAAGGCTGTCATGTGAGCCATTTGGTTAATTAAGCAAATGTTGTCTGAATCTTATGAAACTGTTTTGAACTTACTTAGCCATCAGTGGGAACATGGGAAATTTTGACACTCTTTCATTAATGTCCCCCATGTTCAGGAACAGCAACCATCTAATTGTTTTCTAATTAATGCTTTTGACAGTCTATTCCTAGAAAATCAAGTCCTCCCTCCTTAATCAGTATGGTGGGAGGAAGGAATAGGTATGAAAGACAAGGAACTCAAAAAGTTTAGTCAAAGCTTCTTTTATATTCTTCTATAGAGCATGAACTCTTTTTGAAATGTTTATTAAGAGTAAACAAACATTTGATAACATTGACAGACTGTGGTATCTTTGGAAGTCAGAACACTTTCCCTTGTCTCTGCATCTCACTGATGAGTTTTGATCCTTGGCAGTATCACCATCCTGCTGGCTTTGATTGCCAACATAATGGATATGTTGTTTTCCTGAACACTCTGCAAGTAGGTCTCAAATAACCCAATTAGTGCTGAGGTTAATTAATAGAGAAAAAAATATCTTATGAACGGGGGCCAGATTTACTCACACTGTCATTATGTACTGAGACCTCAAAACCAAACCAAGGAAATAGATATTGGGCTAAGATGGCTTTTTAAGATGAATAAAAATGGGCTAAACTTATGTTCTTATTAAGAAGTCAAATATTCATATTAATGTTATAAATCTCAGAAGAGTGAGCTTGGGTTTAAACCTCTTCATTAGTAAGATTGTAAGACAAATTCCCTAGTTTTTTTTTCTGAGTAATTTATTGTGGGATGCTTTGGTGCAACAGATTTTGAAAGCTGATAGGAGAGATATCACATTCCCCCCCACTTACTGACATTAAAAAGAAAGGAGTAGGAAAAGGCAATCTTAGTCTTAGCAACTAAAAACACCACCAATTATATTAGGTTTTTGACCTAACACCTCTTTATTATCTTCTATGTGCAAATAAAATAATTTACTGAACACCAAATATTCTTATTTTTAGAAAAAAAATCCCCACGTACATATAAATCAAGAGAGTAGAAATTTGGTTTACTTGCCCACTCAGATGTCTTCGATTGTGCTCACAGATGACAAAGTGTTTGAATGATGAATGCCTTTCTTTGAGTCAGAAAGGGAACATGTCATTGACTGGGTTGAAAAATTGGCCATGTTCTTTGAGGTATTTAAATATATAAACCTGGAATCAGGGGAGGCATTTTTATAGCTAGAAGTAGTCTAGGCTCAGAGTAGTAGTTGTGGAAGGATATACCTGTAGGAGGTTGAGCGAATTTTTTTCTCTCTTCCCCATCTCCCTTTCCCCCTCCTCATCCCCAACCCCCATTTACGTGGCATCTAGCAATAGATACTTCAATGGGAAGTAAGCAACTGTTCCAGAGTTTGCCAGTTGAGGAAAGCCCAGGTATATGCATTAGATACACAGTTTCGATAGTTATAGATGAAGAAAGCTGGTAACAGAAGTCCAAAAGGAGCTTCCAGAGCATGACTCCTGGGCAGGAGAGAAGAACGTTAGCTTTGGTGATGGAGACATAATACTATAGAGAGGAGTAGACCTTGTGATCCCAGCTGAACAACCTGGCCAAAATAATGCTACTCTCGGGAAAAGTCCCGTGATGGCTGACTCCATGAAAGAGCCTTTAGGCTCAATAGTCGTAGAATTAGTGAGTAGCTTTGGTTGGGGCAGCTAGGTGGAGCATTCAGGGTTTATGGTCAAGAAGCTCTTAGTTTAAATCTGGTCGTAGATTCTTTTTAGCTGTGTGATCTTGGGCAACTCACTTAAGCCTGTTTTCCTCAGTTTTTCATCTGTATAATGAACTGGAGAAGGAAGCAGCAAACCGCTCTAGTACTTTTTCCAAGAAAATCCCAAATTGGGTCATGAAGAGTTGGACGCAATTGAAAAACAAGACTTATTTTGCTACATGTGTTCCTCACATATGTGCCTTACTATATTGGAATTCACTAAGTTTGTGCCTACTTCTTTGTTCAACATTATGTATTTATGGGAATGTATACTCCAGTTTGTGTTTCCGAAGGAACGTTTATAGTTTGTTTAATTATTTTAGTTTAGTAAATACCTTTGCCAAGACCTACTTTCTATTGTAGTGTAGTCTGTTGTCTATTGTCTGCTATTGAGAAGCACAAAGGATGAACCTTGAGCTGTAGTTTTAGGAGTGAGGACCCACACAGTTCACTGGAAATTATAGCTAGAAAACATTTAGAAACTTTTTGGGGATTAGCAGAAGGGAGTTATAAAGTAATTTTATTTTAGTTGGAAAAAAAGAACAGCACACAAAATAATTTTCTTCTTCTATGGAAATTAAAGGAGAAATTATTCAAGATCTCCTTATCCTCTGATTTAAAGAAAAGTTACTGTGCAATACTGTAGATTCATCTATTGTTTATAGTTATTCCTCCAACTTAACAAGGAGATATGTATTTTCCCTTTTTGAGCAGAAACTAGATTGAATGGGAAAATTTGCTGGTTCTATTAGTGACAATATATTCATTGAATGTTTTTGTAAACTATCTACAAGATGGCTATAGAAGATACTGGAGGAAAAGAATGAAAAACACATCCCCAAATCTCAGGGAATGGTCTCGAATTCAAAATTTAGATAGACTGATTTAGTCTAAAAGGATAAGCTAAGCAGGGTAGAGTGGCAATATACAATATAAGCTTAGAAATCTCTAACGAATATGACAAGTATAGTAAAAAGAGACTATGAACTGAGGCAGAGAACAGGAGACTCAAGGGTTTGAGAAAAATTGTCAGTGTAGTAGACACTTGTATTTTTACAGCACGTTAGAGAAAGTAGTATTAAAACCTCTAACTATGAATTATTCCCAAAGCATAATAGGGCGGAGGGCTTAGAGTCCAGTAGTAGAGAGTTGGCAGAAAGACATAAAGAATAAGAAATATGTAACCTTTGGAATTATCCATTTTATTGGTAAAACATTCTGTGGTAACAGAATGAATACATTCCTTATTGGAATGAACTTAGATTTTAAACATCATGTCTTGTAGGTACAAACAACTTGGAAGACTAAGTTTCTTTTCAACATGGTGTCAGGAAAGTTTAGAACTATGATCCCTTTAACAGTTGTCCTGGAGGTGGCGCCTGTTAGTGCCAAAGACCTGCAGCTATAATTTTTGGCAGTTTTAAGAGTACAATTGTATTTAATTTTTTCTTTTCTGGTTTTTATTCTTGACATGTGTGTTTATAAATGTAAGAACTCCTTGTGTGGGAAGTCTATCCACCAGTGCAAATCTTCAGTCCTTCTGACTTATGATCTTAAATGTTCCCTAGGACATTGAAGAGTTCAGTGATTTTTCCAAGATTCCAAAACCCAATATGTTCAGCTGAAGAACTTGAGCTTAAATCTTTCCGATTTCAAGGCCAATCCTCTGTTTATCTAAGGATTCTAAATCTACAATCCTTGAACCTGTTTTGCTTTCAAATACTTTTATAATTATATTTCAATATACTTTTTAATTTTAATTTTTATTATATTATGTGTATTTAAAATATTATTCTGAGAAAGTATCTATATCTATATCTATCTATCTATCTATCTATCTATCTATCTATCTATCTATCTATATATAGAGAGAGAGACAGAGAGAGAGAGAGAGAGAGAGAGAGAGAATCTCTGTACTATGCCCAGTTTCTTCTCTTTTTTCTAAACTTTTATTTTACTTTTTAAAATTGAACTTCAGGGTCCATCATTATATTCTTTAAATATGGTTGTTTTTGTTTTCCTAAATTAAGGAAGCTAGCTGGTTTAGTGGAGAGAGTGCTAGGTCTAAACTGTTATAATTACATATAATTTAGGATAGGGGCAAAGGAAATAAACATATAAATATTGAATTTATTTTAACATAGAAGGGATGAAGGAAAGGAAGAGGGGAAAAGGGGAAATCTAAATTCTTTAACCCACTATATAAATCCTCTCTGACTTACTCTAAAGGAAACCCTAAATTATCTAAGAGCAAGTCCATCAGAGGATGAGATCAGTTTCTCACAAAGAGTCCTCGATGAGCCAGAAGCAGGAGTCCAGCTGATGTCTTCACATGTCCCAGCAGAGTATTGATCTATTTCCCAGTCTGGCTGTCCACCAGGGAGACTGGAGTTATTCTTTCACCACAGCTAGAAGATACTCAAGGTCTGTTGTTTGATGGATGGGCTCAAAATGACTCAAAATGACTCCTCTTTCCTCCTTCTCTCAGGTCCAAAGGGTCAGTTGGGGAACTCTCTCTTCAGCAGTTTAGAATCCTGATAGCCCTGGGAGTCTCACTCCCTGTCAATCATTCTTTGTATAAGTTTTATTTTCCTTTGCTACAAAAGTCAGGAAGATTTGAGTTCAAAACAGGTCTCTGACATATAATAGCTCTGTGACCCTGGGCAAGTGTCGTAATGATTTTGCCTGCCTCACTTTCCTTAACTTTAAAATGGCCATAATCATACCATCTTCCTCCTCGTGCTGTTGTAAGGATGAAATGAGATCATCTTTGTAAAGCACTTAACACAATAGCTGCCACATTTTTGCTCCCTTTCCTTCCCTACTCGAACCAAATTTTCTAAAGAATTTGAAGTCCGATGCCCAGAAATAAAATGGTTTTTGGCAATTCTATTCACTCTAGTTATTTAGCCCTCTTAGAAAAATGAGGAGAAAACTCAAACTAAGGCTCCTCATAGCTCAGCTATGTCTGATCTAGACCAGAGGCGAGTCATCCGTTATCTGTCACTGTCGGCTCAGGAGTTCTCAGGTCTTTCTGAGTCACTGGCAGCCCAACCACCTGAGACTGCCCCAAGTGGCAGCATCTTTGGGTCACTCAGCCTTGTGGGGGCAGGGAAGAGCCTGCTAAAGGTCACTGTTCTAGATAGCAATAGTCAGGGGCATGTTAGTTTCTCCTGCTGTCATATGAGGTGAAGAAACGGCTTTCAACTAATTGAAGCCGAGGCATGGAGAAGGCTTTCTGCTGGGAGGCGGCTAAGGAGAGGTGACCTGCTTTGCATACTCTGTTAGTCTTGACAGGCACAATGACCAAAAGAGATCATGAGACAGATCAGAGGGATGGAAAAGGAAAGACATCTATTTCCTGTTCAGTCGCAAGCAAATCACTGAAAGCCGTCTACAAAAAGTCAGAATGCATTTAACTAGTTAGACCAAGACTTGGGATTGGAGAGGCAAAACATGGTAGCTGTCGGCATGTGGCATGAGGCTGCATTTCTTTGTCATGATCACGTGATGCCCCAAATTTCACTCAAAAAGAAAGGCTTCTGCCACTCTCCACTTCAAATGGTTCTGTTGGCTGTCCCCGTAAACCTAGAATTCTCTCCCTGCTCATCTCTGCCTCCTCGTGTTCCTCAAGCTTTAAAGTTCCATTTCCTAGAAGAGGACCGTCTTTGTCCTCTTTAATATCAAAGCCTTGCCTTTGAGTGTACTCTGATTTCTCCTGCATATATCCTGTAGTTGTTTGGCTATTGTCTTCCCATTAGACTTGTAAGCTCTTTGGAAAAGGGATTATTTTTTATTTATTTATTTTGGGGGGATTCCTGGTGCTTAACACAGTGCTTGATATATAGAAAGAGCTTGTTGACTACAAGGCAAGGTCTCAGCCTAACCTACTATCAACCAATCACTCCAGCAATGATTATTTAGTTAGTTTCTACCATGTGTAAAACTCAAAATTAACATCTAATAACTATTACATTTAATAAAGTTTTATTAATAATAACTAAAGTAAGAGGACTACTTAAAACCCAGCCTGGTCACAAGAGAAGAGAGGTCGAGGGAAGGAGTTGCAGCCAACTTATTTCCAATCACACAAATGTGAAGACAGAGGAAAAGGGAAAAGGATTCTAGGTAATATTGAAAGGAATTATGGGTAATGTACGTTTTAGGGGTTCAAGAATGTCCAACTATACATATGTATCGAGTATTATGTAAGGATTTATAAATTTTTGAATTTAATAAATATATTTTTTTTAAATTTAGAGTCACAAAGCCTTCAGTTTAAATCCTGCCTCAGACACTTAACAGACCATAGACAAATCATAAGAATAATGAGCCTCAGTTTCCTCATTTCCAAAATGGGAATAATAAAACTTGTAATAATACTATGGTAAAGCTCAAATGATCCAATGCATCATTTGGTTGAAAAATTTAAAATGTTTATCTAACTTAAAAATGCGATATGAATGTTAATTGCCATTATTAACTTAATGGACCAGGAACTCTGTAGGATGAAGAATTAATCTAAGGTGCACCTTAGATTGTCTACTGTTTATGGAAGAGGAATGATCTTCCTCATTTTTTTTGGTTAGTGGGCCATTTATTACATTTATCAATGGAATTTTAATTAAAATGACTAACTCAATATGATTTACAGGAAACAGCTGAAGAACTGATGTCTGGGCCTTTGAAATTATTTATTTGTTCATTCATTGCTTAGTTTGTTTATTAAAAAACTGGCCATAGTGACTTAGGTTTTTTTTTTTTTAGGGGTCATCATTAAGCAGATTAGTTTTTCCCAAAAGAAGAAAGTAACAATTAAGAATTACATTCTTAAATAAGGAGTTGACATCAAATAAAAAATCATGTGTGGCCAAATGATATGTAATAAAAGCAAATATATGATAACCATTAACCTCATTAATAATTAATAACAGGTAAAATTATACTCTCTATACTGCAAAATGACAGAAGTATACTCTGTGTATTGGTTCTCTATGTTACAAAGTATGTATCTGGTGTAAGTAAAAATGTTTCTTGATTTCAATCAGAAATTTGACCTAAAGTTAATTTGTTCACTATGATATACAATAATTAAAAACTTAACTAACAATAATGCAGTCTTATTTCTTAGAATTTAGAAGGGTTGGGGATGATTTGGATTGCTATGAGAAAGTATAGCTTGAACTGATGATTTCTTTTTCTGTTGATAAATTTTCCAATAAGAGATAGAAGTATTAAGAACTAATGGTTTGAAGTTAATTGGAAGGTGATATGATCTTTGCAGTGGCCGTCCATTTGAGTTAGGCCAGCTAAATTTCCTCCTCAAAGTTCGAGGGTATCTTGAAGGGTTGAGGTATATCTTCTCAAATATTGCCATTAGCTTGAACCACTACCAGCTATATTTCCCCCATTTGTATAGGATTGGCGACTAGTTTCTAGTCTCTAATTCCTTTTATGAAGGGCTATTTATTTGTAAATATAAGAAATTTTCTCCAGTGCCTCAAAGGTGTAACCTTGTAATTTAGTTCTGTTCCTACATATCACGGGTGCCTTTAAATTTATGTTAGTGGACAAATTTGATGCTGGATGAGTCCCTTGAGGGTATGGGTTTAAATGGCTTCTTATTCCTCAGGGCATCGATACTGTGATGACTTGGAACCCAGTCCTGGAGTGTCCTTATGAAAATCTTCCCAATTCATTGTGTTGTGAGATGCTATTCCTTTCACCCAATGGTTTCTTAAAAGACACTTTTAGAGGGGGCAGCTGGGTAGCTCAGTGGATTGAGAGCCAGTCCTAGAGACAGGAGGTTCTAGGTTCAAATCTGGCCTCAGCCACTTCCCAGTTGTGTGACCCTGGGCAAGTCACTTGACCCCCATTGCCTACCCTTACCACTCTTCTGCCTTGGAGCCAATACACAGTATTGATTCCAAGACGGAAGGTAAGGGTTTTTTTTAAAAAAAGACACTTTTAGAGAGGCATAATACCTCTAAGATATAAAAAGGAAATACTTGAGGCTAATAAACCTTTCTGAAATCTTCCAAAATCAATCAAAGAATCTCTCATTATTTACCACATGGAATCAGATATAAGATACTGCTGCATTTTCCATACTCTCCCTTATTTGTTGTTGTTCAGTTGTATATGACTCTTCCTGACTGCTTTTGGGGTATTCTTAGCAATGATACTAGAATGGATTGCCATTTCCTTCTCCAGAAAACTGAAGCAAACAAGTCCAAGTGACTTGCCTAGGGTCATATAGCTAATAAAGTCGGAAGCTAGATTTGAACTCACAAAAATGAATTTTCCTTACTTTAGGATCAGTACTTCATCCACTGTGCCATCTAGCTATGCCAGTCTCTGTATAAATCATCATAATTCTCACAGAAGCTACCTCCACAGTGTCCTTTGTGTGGAAAGATTGAATCTGTTGTATCAGACCCCCATTTTAAACCTCCTTTCTGTTTGAAAAAAGCTAGGAATAGGTACATTTTCCAGAACATCCTCCATGATCTCTGGGGAGGCATGAGCATTGTCTTTTAACTTGTTTTACCAGAGTAATAGAGGAAAGAGTTTCAAAACAGTCAATGTTATATGATCTTATATAGTGTAACAAATATATATGAAAAGAGCAATCATTCTCAAATATAATATTTTTGGAATGAACATTCCCTAAGACTACCATTTGTTTAGTACCCAATAAGTTCCTGACTTGGTGTTCAAATGACCTTCATCAACCTTTCATCAATTTTGCCCTTGCGTAGTGTAAAGAAAATCCACTTTCTGACTGGAGGAACTTCAGGAAGTACTTTCCCAGGGATTAAGGATCTGGAATTAATTGGGATTCATCCCCTTATTCTCAGGTTAAGAAAACAAAATGACTTGGCGTCTACCTACAAATTGTACTGGGTCCTGGGGAAAATAATATACTTTAACGTTTCCCTATGCCATTAGAAACTATTTTACTTCCTTCTTTTTTTTTTTATCTGAGGCTAAAGATATCTGAGAAATGAATGTGTCCCTGGGTTTTTCATTTGCTTGTTTCCATTCTAGGTTCAGGGAGTGGAGTCTGAACTTGAGAGAGCTATGAGGATCCAGAAGTCAGAATCCTGCATGGGTTTTACAACCAGAGAAGTATTTATTCCCAAGGAGCAAGGATCACTCTTTAGGAATGACCTTTAGGACCTCTTACCAGGGAAAGGAATCATTCCTCAGTCATGTTGCCCCTGAACTTGAACTTGATGGGACCAGTGTCATATAGGAACTGAGCTACTATTTGAATCTATTTGCCTCAGAGACTGAGTTGTATCAGAGAGTATATTCTAGAAGTATTGTGGAAAATGTAATTTTGTTCCTGTATGATCTTTGAAACAAATACCCCTTTGTCAAAGCAATTCAGGATTAAATCTTTAAGTAGAACTTAAAATCTAAACCAAGCATCCACAAACTTTTTACACAGGGGGCCAGTTCATTGTCCCTCAGACCTTTGGAGGGCCAGACTATAAAAACCTAACCCTAACCTTAACCCTAACCCTAAACCCTAAACCCTAACCCTAAACCCTAACCCTAAACCCTAGTCCTAACCCTAAACCCTAACTCTAACCCTAAACCCTAACTCTAACCCTAAACCCTAACTCTAACCCTAAACCCTAACCCTAATCCCTAACCCTAACCCTAAACCCTAACTCTAACCCTAAACCCTAACTCTAACCCTAAACCCTAACCCTAATCCCTAACCCTAACCCTAAACCCTAACTCTAACCCTAAACCCTAACTCTAACCCTAAATCCTAACCCTAATCCCTAACCCTAACCCTAAACCCTAACTCTAACCCTAAACCCTAACTCTAACCCTAAACCCTAACCCTAATCCCTAACCCTAACCCTAAACCCTAACTCTAACCCTAAACCCTAACCCTAATCCCTAACCCTAACCCTAAATCCTAACTCTAACCCTAAACCCTAACCCTAATCCCTAGCCCTAACCCTAAACCCTAACTCTAACCCTAAACCCTAACCCTAACTGGGCAGCAGTATACACAGTGCAGAATCCTGCCCCCCATCTCCTGACGTCTTCCATTGTGCAGCCACATAATCCTTTGTGCAGCACCTCATTCTAAGGCACTGTGCAAAGAACTATGTACTGTGCATGAGTGACGCGGCACCTCCACATACTGTGCTCCTCTCACTGACCACCAGTGAAAGAGGTGCCCCTTCCAGAAGTGTGGTGGGGGCCAGCTACGTGGCCTCAGGGGGCCACATGTGGCCTGCAGGCCATAGTTTGGGTACCCTGTTCTAAATATTAGACTCCAACAAATGGGTGATGCACAACTGGTAGGGGTTTGAGTCAGTGGAAGAGAGTCCCTCAAACCTCCCTGGGATGCTTAAGAACTCTCAGAGAGAGGGATGTAGCTTGTCTGGTCCTAACGATATGAGATGAGAGCACAAATGCTACCGTGATCTTTGACAGAGTACCTCAGGGTTTTGTGCTTTTTAATATTTTTATCACTAACTTGCATAAGATGTAGACAATATTCTTATCTCCAAATCTGAGGATGACAGAAAAATGAAAGGGATAGCTAACATACTGAGTTCTATTCAGAATGCAAAAAGATCTTGACAGGCTAGAACATTGAGCTGACTCTAATAAGATGAATTGAACAGGAATAAATGTAGTCTTTCAGGCTCAAATATCATCTTCGCAAATATGAGATATGGTAGGTAGGGCTAGATAGCAGTTTGCCTGAAAAAAAAATGGATAGTTCTCCTGAAGTGAAGTTCAATGCCCTGTGGAAGCTAAAAAAGCTCATTTTCTCTCAGGGTACATTAAAAGAGTCCTGATATAAGGATTAGGGAAGTACCAATCCTGCTATATTTTGCTCTAGTCAAACCACATCTAGAGTATTATGTTCAGTTCTGAGTATCACATTTTAGGAGAGGCTCTGATAAATTGAAGAGTATCCAGAAGAGGGCAATAGAATGGTGAGGAGATTTATGTCAGACATTCTTTCCCAATAGTGGTGGCAGACATAGCCTGGAGAAGACTTGGTTGGGGAGGGATATGTCATTGTCTAAGAATATTTAAAAGATTATCACGAGGAAGAGGAATCTGACTCCTTCTACTTGTCCTCAGTATGTAAAAGAATTATTAAAATTATTAAAAAATAATTTCAGTTACTTGAAGGAGATATACTAAAGCTGCATCTAAGTAAAATCTTCCTAGCAATTAGTGCTACCCCTATGTGGAATGAACTGACGTAGGACCTGGTGCCTTCCCTTCCTATAAATTTTCCAGTAAAGGCTGATTAAGCAACGAATACAAGAGATTTTTGTTCACTTACAGGTTAGTTGACATATTCTCTGAGGTCCCTTCCAACTCTGAGACTCTGTGATCCTCTGTGAATCAGTCCATTGATCTTCCTTTGAGGCCCAAGTAACATCTTACCTTCAGCAAGAACTCTTTCCATACCTCCCTTAATGCCGGTACCTCCCTTCTGAGATAAGCTCTGATCTTCCCTGTAGATGTATTATATGTACTTTCATACTGTTTCCTCCATTTGAACGTGAGTTCCTTGACAAAAAGAACTAAATTTAAATTTTATTTTATTTTTTTGGATCAATAGCATCGTTTCTGGAAAATAGTAAGTGTTTAAGGAATGCTTTTTTCACATACTTATTAATTTTTGACAGTAGAAGTTTCTGAAGTCTTCTACTTTTTAAAAAATAGTCATTTTACTATCCAAATACTTGAAGCCATTTTTGAAGTCTTTTATTGTGATATCAAGGAGCTGTAGGGATTGAGAATTATGGTATAACACATGACAGAATGTCACATTATAGACAAAGTATATGGATTAGAGACCATAGAGGCAACATAGTCTTTTATATTTGAGAAAATGGAGGCCAAGGGAAGTTAAGTGATTTGCTCAAACATTAGATAATAAATTTTAAATATAAAAAAGTCAGTACTTTCTTTGGTGGACCACATGACCTCCTATAATTCAAATGACTTCAAATATGGAGGTCATGTGCACTACACAATATATTATACTCAGATAAAATATGGAGGTCATTTGAAATAGGTAGTATAAGATACTTTGAAGGAATATGCCAAGTACAGTGGATATTAGTTGGATACATAGGTATTTTCCCCCAGTGCTCCTGGAAAATATGTCAACCTTGCGATTGGCCATATGGTCCAGGAACAAGAATAGTTAGTTGCTAGTTAAATTTATCTTTACTTTTAGTAACACGAGATTTACAAGTCTGTCATCTTAATCCAGAGTTAACTGTTGCTGTCTCTTGTTCCTCAAAGAATTAGATATATGGGTGGCCTCATTTTTTACTTGCAGAATACTGATGTAGAAAGGGAGCAATTACTCTCATCAAGTGCTGGGATCTAGTTTTGGGGTTAGGGAAGTGACTCTGTAGGACTACATAGCAATACTCTAGCGATACCCCAATTGCTTCCCTTTTTATCTGCTAATATTCTTTTTTGCTCTTTCAAAAGCATGTTTTGTCTTCCCAATTAAATCATAATTTCCTTAAGGCAGGGATTATGTCTTCTGCTATGTCTGTGGACCCCACCATCACTAGCATTGTGCTAAATACATACTAAGAATCTAATAAACATTCATTTATTGATTAGAGAAGAATGTATTCAGTGAATTCAGAATATATTCAGAGATGTTCTATTGAGGAAAGAGAAGATTTCTAAGATTTTAAAGTTCAAATAATTCAATATAGCAGACTTGCTATAATCACATCAGTGATTCTTTCCAAAATACTGTGACAAGGAAATCACTTGACTATCAGTAAGAAATTTTCCAAGTATGAAATTTCCCAATGGTGAAATTTCCAACATTTATAAGTCTAAGAAATTTTGAGGTTTACAATACTAAGTTGGGAACTTTTCTTGATTATGTTTTCTTCTGTTCTTGCGTATATTTAGTTTTAAAGGTTAGATAAATTCTAAGAAAATATATCTTCTGAATGGACTTATGAGATAGTGTATTATTGTTTCTAAAGACCAACTATAAGTAAGTTATTCTGATTTTAAGATAACTTCTTTCTGATAGTTGTTTGAAGGTATATTTAACTTCTAATGATGGTCTTATATTTTTCTTTGATAATATTTTCTCCCAATTACATGCAAAAACATTTTAGAAATTCTTTTTAAAAATTATGAGTCCCAAATTCTCTCCCTCCCTCCTCCTTCTCAGAGATGGTAAGAAATCTAAGGTTTTATAGGTACAATCATGCAAAAAAAACCTTTCAGACTCTTATCAGTTCTTTTTCTGGAGGTAGTTGACATTTTTCAGTATGAATCTTTTGTGTTTGCTTTGGATCATTGTATTACTGAGAATAACTAGGACACCCACAGTTATTCGTTATACAATACATTTTTTTAACCCTCACCTTCCATCTTAGAATCAATACTGCATATTGGTTCTAAGGTAGAAGAGCAGTAACGGATAGGCAATGGGGGGTTAAGTGACTTGCCCAGCATCACACAGCTAGGAAGTATCTGAGGCCAGATTTGAACCTAGGACCTCTGATCTCTAGGCCTGGCTCTCAATCCACTGAGCCCCCCCCCCATAATATAATATTGATATTACTGTGTACAATGTTCTCCTGCTTCTGCTCACTTCACCCTGCATCAGTTCATTTAACCCTTTCCAGGTTTTCAGGTCTTATGGAGTCAATAGCTTGCACTTGCCCCCAATTATAATTTTAAGAAATTATTTTCTTCAATGAGCTTTTATACTTCCTTTTTATTTGGTTAATTCTACTTTTAAAGGAGTTCTATTCTGTGAATTCAGGAACCATTCTGTTCATCATTTCTTATAGCGCAATAGTAATTATATTATAACTCCATACCACAACTTGTCCAGTCATTCTTGAATTGATGAGTGTCCTCTCACTTTCTAATTATTTGCTATCTTAAAAAGTGATTTATTAAACATTGAAAATAATTGTTTGTTACATTAAAATATCCAGAAAGTCCCTCCCTCTCTCTTCCCTCCCTTCTTCCCATTAGAGAAGGCATCATTTGACAAAAAAGATATATGTGTATATAAAACTACATCTTATTTCTATTTATTCTTCCTCTAGAGACGGACATTCACAACTCATTCTTCAAACAACATTTCTGTTGCTGTATATAGTATTTTGGTACTGTTCATTTTATTCTTCTAATCTCATCTATGTCTTTTCCCCTATTTTTCCCAAATTAATCTGCTTGTCATTTTTTATGCTGCAGTGGTTTTCCATCACAATTATATGCCACAACTTGTTTGTCCATTCCCCTATTGGTGGGCATCCTTCCAATTTCAAGTTCTTTGCCATCACAACAAGAGCTGCTATAAATATTTTAGAACTTTGGCACTTTTCATTTTTCCTTTGATCATCTTAGGAAATAAAATGAATAGTATTATTGTTGGGTCAAAAGGTATGCACAGTTTTATAACTCTTTGAACATAATTCTAGATTGTTCTCCAAAATAGTTGGATCAGTTCACATTTCTAACAAAAGTATATTAGTGCCCCTATTTTTCTACATCCCTTCCAACACTTGTCATTTTGCCCTTTTATCATGTAAGCCACATTCCTTCCAACATTTGTCATTTTCCTTTTTTGTCATAATAGTCAATCTAATAGGTATGAGATTATATCTCAGAGTTGCTTTGTTTTGCATTTCTCTAATCAACAATGATTTAGAGCATTTTAAATAATTATATATAGCTTAAATTTTTTCATCCAAAAACTTTATATTCGTATGTTTTGACCACTTATCAATTGGGAAATGACTGATATTCATATATTATACAAATTTCTTTATATGTTTTTGATATAAGACCTCTATCTAAGAAATTGTCCATAATATTTCCCTCAACAATGTTTTCTTTCTAATCTTGGCTACATTAGTTTTATTTGTTCAAAAATATTTTAATGTATTCAAAATTATCTATTTTATTTCTCACAATGCTTTCTACCTCTTTTTTATTCATAGATTCTCCTTCTATCTATAAACCTTGTAGGTAGCATGTTTCCTGTTCTTCTAATTTGCTTATGATATCTCCCTTTATGCCCAGGACATAAACCCATTTATAACATATCTTGGAAAATGACATAAGATATTGGTCTATATTGAATTTCTGCCATATCGCTTTGCTACAAATATTTTTGCAATCTCTTAAAAAAATCCATTGGTATATTGTATTACTGTGTCAAATGGCTTGCACAGTTTTATAGCTCCTTGGGAATAGTTACAAATTGCTCTCCAGAATGGGTGAATCATTTCACAACTCCACAAACCATGCATTAGTGTCTCGATTTTCCCATATCCCCTCCATATTTGTCATTTTCCTTTTCTGTCATACTAGCCAATCTGATAGATGTAAAGCAGCATCTTAGTTGTTTTAATTTTCATTCCTTTAATCAATAGAGATTTAGAACACTTTTTCATAAGACTTAAGATAGCTTTGATAATTTCATTTGAAAAGTTGTTCATATCCTTCGACCATTTGTCAATCAGGGAATGCCTTGTATTCTTAAATATTTGACTGATTTCTCTATGTATTTGAGAAATGAGACCTTTGTTAGAGGAACTTGTTGCAAAATTTTTTTCACAGTTATGACTATTTTGTATTACCTTCCATCCTATTTCCTCTCCTGTTTATTCAATTCTCTTTCTCCTTTCAGGCTGTACACCCTTCATCTTACCCCAGAAAGGGGAGGGAAACTCCCATTGGGTTGCTGGGCAGAGGGGAAGGTCATGTGAGAAATATCCTCAGGCATGTGTCGAAAGAGGGAAGGGAGCAGCCCCTTCCAGCATGCTCCAACATATATGCCAAAGGTTCTACAATATGGTCTAATGGAGTCAATATCTTCCACCTGCCCCAATTAGAATTTTTTTGAAATTATTTTCTTCAATGAGCTTTTGTACTTCCTTTTTTAAGTTGGTTAATTCTACTTTTAAAGGAGTTGTTTTCTTCTGTGACTTTTTACATATTTTTATTTTATTTTATATTTATTTTATTATTTTTTAAAATATTTATTAACTATGTTTATTTATATTTGTTTTATTTTATATTTATACATATTATTCCAATTCTGCTTTTCAGGAAGTTTTTCTCTTCAATATATTTTTTGTGCTTATTGTGCCAATTAGCCTATTCTGTTTTTTAAGGTATTGTTTTAATTTTTTGTGCCACCTTTTCCAAGCTGTTGATTCCTTTTTTCATAATTTTCTTGCATCATTCTCATTTCTTTCTCCAATTTTACCTCTGTCTCTCTTAACTGATTTTTAAAATGCCTTTTGAGCTCTCCGAGGAATTCTTTTTGGGCTTGAATCTAATTCACATTTGTATTTAAGGCTTTGGATGCAACAGTATTGACTTTATTGTCTTCTTCTGTTTTTGTGTTTTGGCCTTCCCTGCCACCAAAATAACTTAATATGTGGAATTTCTTTCTTTTTTTTTTGCTGTTTGCTCATTTTCCCAGCCTTTTTCTTGACTTTTAATTAAAAACAAACAAAGAAATAACAACAACAAAAACACTGTTAAAGATGGGCTCCATTCTTTTGGTGAAATGGGTACTCTCCCAAGCTTTGGATTTTTTTATGTATACATTTTCAGAACTATATCTGGGGTCTATACATTTTCATTTCTTCCAAAGTGGTCTGATCTAAGGAGAGGTCTGTTTACTATTCCCTGGTCTATGTTCTGAACTGTGAGTGACCACAAGTACTCTTTTTTGCCCTGGGACTCTGACCAGAATCCTCCATTCTCCTGGTGCTATAAAAGCACCAGTGTGTTTGTGCTCTCCTTACACTGGGACTATGACTCAGGATTGGCATCTGGATCTAATGTGGGCAATGCAGCAGAGTCTTCCACCCAGGATTTGAAAAGACACCCTTGTTATTTCCTCACCAGTTGTCCAACTCCCTTACTCTCTGCGGGCTGACAGCTCTGGAAGCCATGGCTACTGATTCAGCTGCCCCATGGCCTGTACTGGTCAGCAGAGGAAGGGTCTCTCCTGGCACCCTGGTCTGCACTCTATTCATATTCTTAGGAAACAGACCTTTACTGCCAACCTTCTTAGGTTTCTTAGAATGGGAAATTATTTCACTCTATCTTTTTGTGTATTCTGCACCTCTAGAATTTATTTTGAGAAACTATCTTACAGTTGTTTGGAGAGAAATTTGGGAGAGATCACACTGGTCCCTGCCTTATTTCTGCCATCTTGAATGCCATATTATCTTGACTTCTAACTCTCATCTTAGCTCTGATTTCTAATACCTTAAAGGTATTAAACCATCTATTAACAAAAACCCTTTAAGGAAGGCAGTTAAACATCATTACCTCCATTTTCAAATGTGAAAACTGAGACTTAATAGTTTTCTGCTTAAATTCACAGAGGTAGACAAAGCTGAGATCTGACCCCAGATGTAGTGACTTTTTTTCTGACTATACATACCTGCTTTAGGCCTTTTACTATTCAGCTCCATGAATCATTGCAAGTTTATAGGTCACCCAGTTTGAAGAATTAATTTATAATTGTTCTAAAATTTCTTTTCTTTTCTTAACATTTTCTGCCTGCTTCCTGTGTCCTTTCACTAATGTATCTTTAAGACTATTTGTTATTCTTTGATACTATAAATAGATTTTTATTTTATTTTATTAAAATGAACAATAGCTTGTTTTTAGTGAGATACTGGAAGTCCATAATCACTCAAGAATTGCCTTTGTTCTTTTAAAAACATTTTTTTGTATGTACTTATATTTAGAACATTGCCAATATAGCCATGTATAGTCAGAGCTATAATAACATTCTTTAAAAGTGGCTTTATCTATAGAGGAGATGAGGGGGAATGAAAAAGAGTCCCTTGTAATTATGGACCTAAATCAATCAAACAATCAATCCACAAGCATTTATTGAGTACCTGTTCTATTCCAGGACCAACACTATGCATGATAAAAATAATAAAAAGACATAACTGAAATAGTTTTGCTCTAAAGGAGTTTGCATTTTATTGATGGAAATTTATAAGTACATGCAGAATACCATAAAACAAATACATATGAGATAGTTTTGGGAAGGATGACAACTAAGTGGCACAATGAAACACTTATCAATCGAGCAACCTGACTTGGAGGCAGGAAGACTCACTTTTGACTTCAAATCTGGCCTCAGACAATTACTAGCTGTGTGACCTTGGGCAAGTCACTTAACGCTGTTCTCTTCTGTTCTTCATCTGTAAAATGAGCTGGAGAAGGAAATGGCCAAGAATTTCAGTTTCTTCACCAAGAAAATTAAAAAAGGGATCATTAAGAGTCTGAAACAGCTAAATGAATGAGAGCAATAAAAGTTTTGGGAAGGAGGGTACTAGCAATTGGGGAGGGGTGGGAATTAGGAAAAGATTTATGTAGAAAGTTGTTCAGCCTTGACATAAACAAGTGATTCTAAGAGGCAGAAAGAAACACGGAAGGCGAGTATCCCAGATCTGAGGGATGTTCCGTATTAAGGCATGAAGACAAAAGAGCATCATGTCTGAGTATCTACAAGAAAGAAGGAAAGAGAATAAGGTATCATCAAGCTGGAAAGGTAGTTGGAGACAAGCTATGATGGGTTTTAAATGCTGCAATAAGGAGCCACTAGAAAGGGCATGGAAAGGAGGAAAAATAATTTTGGCAGTTATATGGTAGGTGGATTGGAGTGATCGAGTCAGGGAAAGCAAATAGGGGAGGATTGAAATAGATCAAGGGTGAGGTGAACAGATTGCGAGTGGGAAAGGGTCAGCTACCGGTGGTGGTAGAAATGAAATGATCCGACCGCTCTTTTGCTATGTTGAATGGGAAAAGAGGGAGGGGTCAGCTAACTAGTGCAATGAGGACCCACAGCCCTGAAGTCAAGAAGACCTGAGTTCAAATTCTGTATCAGGTACTTACTGACTGTTTGACTTTTGTCTTCATCAGTTTCCTCATCTGTAAAATGGTGATAATGATAATACTTTTCCCCAGGATTGGTGTGAGGATAAACTGAAATAGTATTTGTAAGAATCTTGAAAACTTTAAAGCACCATATAAATGCTATCTATTATTTTAAACCTAGTTTATAAAATTTGTCACTGCAAGTAAAGGATTGTATTTTTTTCAATTTTGTTAAATGTTAAATTGTCTCATGTTAAAGTGATTTTTTTCCACAGGTGGAAGAATGTTGTGGAGAAAAAGAGAGCTCTGGGTGAAAACTGGACAGAATTTCTTAACAGAAATATTTTTTTTGCTCTAGTGTCAAAAGCTTTGTTTAAACATATGAGTAAACTTATTATGAGAATAAGGAAAATATTTCTACTCATCTTGTGATATTAGTATGATATATATTTGAGGACAGCAAGAACATTGCCTGGCTTTTGTTAATGTCTATGTTAAATCTGTATTGCCAACACAAGAGAAGAAAGAATAAATTGTCTTTCTCTTGTAAATAAGCTTTTGATCTTTTAAAAGCATGTCTTGAAGCCAGAGTTCTGCTTAATGTATTTGTTGATTAGGTAGGTGAAGAGGTCAATGTTAATGGAGGCTGAGACTAATAAGGACCAGGTGGGAAGCATCTATTCTGATTCGGAGAGAATTCTCTAGAATGCCTTACAGAGCCTTACAGAAATTAGGATTATACAAAAGAAAATAAAATGAGTGTAATCATGAATGAACAGCCATTTAGCTTTAGGCTTACCCTATTTACATCTTTCTTCCTTCAAAATCCCACTCCCCAGTGAATGTTTTCTTGTATTGAGGAGGTTAGAGGATGGGTGGGATTTTAATAGTAAGGCACCTATGTGCATGCTAGAGAAATTTAGACAGTAAGCCAATGAATCATTAGCACGTCTAATGAGGGTGTGGTTCAAGGGCAGGGAGGTGGCATTTATAGTATTTGTCAGGTACAGAATTTCAATAGCTTGAGAGCATGCAGATGATTTGGTCTTGTCAAATTAATTGAATTAATTGGAACTTCCAGATGGAGATTGTTTTTTGCCCTTTTCCCAGATGGATCAATGGGGAGTGTTCCATACCTGACTCAAAAAGAAGAATTACTTCTATGTCCCATTCCACAAGAAAATATCTAAAAGGAAAGGGTGAAATTTTTCAAGAGATGAATTTGACAACTTGGATTTATGTTCCCTCACTTTGATCCCCAATTTCTTGTGATTACCCTGTTTCATGCGTGATTAAATTATGACTTTGGTCTGAACCGCTCTCTAACATTAGTCTTAGATATTGATTTCCAGGCTATTTTGCAGTCCAGAGTAGATCAAATGATGAAATTTGAGGTTAAGATTGTGAAAACTTCTACTATTGGCTGGACAAATAAGCTGTCTATAACCAATCACCATATTTTTGTGGCAAATGAAATGTTTGGATGTCATTCAATAGATAATGCTAATATTTAACTGAAAAACCTTAAAAAGTACTATGGCTAGAGGACTAGTAGATAGATGTTGTCATAGTAGTGTTACCAAATGCTTAGTAAGGTAAAGGGTAGAAGGGGGAAGGTTCCAGAATTGGTGATATTTAGTATATGGAACACTTGACTTGGAGTCAGAAGATGAATATAAGTCTCAGATTTGCTACTAAATTTCTGATTGGTCTTAGTATTTAATAGTAGGTACCTCAATTTTTCTTATTTGAAAGACTTGGCTAGATGATATTTGATTCCTTACTTTCTTCAAAATCTTTGAAACCTCATTTTCCAATCTAACTCCATCACTAGCCAGCCACAAAACTTTGTTAAAGTCACTTAAACTTGATGAGAATTAAATGGTGTTATTGGCAAAATAGGGATAACAATATCCCTATGTAGCACTTAGGGATGCTTTAACTGAACTAGAAAAGCAATAAAACCCTATCATCATAAGGTTGTAATGAGGAAAGTACAATGTGAACTGCAAAGTTATATATAAATGAAAGTTATGAAAGCTAGTGACTTAATTAGTGCTTCTAGGACTGGAGGATGGGTTATTATTTCATATTTTATATTTCGATATATCTCTGATCTTTCACTGACTCAAGTACTCTCTCTAACAGTATAAATTGTTATTAATTTGTGACTTTACATCCTTGATAACTCTTTTCATGTTCTTCTGTAAATTTTATATAGATATTTTCCACAGAATGTACTAAGTCTTTCTATAGATCTCTATCTGTCAGTAGCAACTAGGTGGTATGTTGAATATAGAACTGGATATTGAGTCAAAAGAGCTGAGATCAAATATAGCTTCAGACATTTATAAGCTATGTGATTAAATTAAATTAATTTGTCTGCATCTATTTCTTAATTTGTAAAATAAAAGATAAAATGTGCCAGCCCCTAGATTGAAGAAACCAAGACTTTGAGGAAAGTATAACTCCATTCCCACCCCTAGAAACTGAGACTAGAGATATGAGTCAACAGAAGAAGACAATGAATAGAATGAAGACTTTGAGATCATTGATTTTGTTCATGAACAATTTCTTTAATTTCACGTAATAAAAGTTATCTATTTTCTATTAGGCAATTTCTCATTGGTTGAGAATTAACCACCTAGTCATGGTTATGAAAGATGTTTCCATCTATTTTCCTTAAAATTTTTTTGAGTAACCATTTATGTTCATCCTGTGTCCATTATGAATGTACTCTGATACATAATATAAGGTGCTAGAGTAAATAAAACTATTGTTTACTAAATTGATACGCAGTTTTCCCAAAGTTCTCATCAAATAGGAAATTCTTCCCAACATAGTTTGTGTTCTTGGGCTTATCACTTAATGGTTCTGATTCTTGGCATTTTTAATAAGTAATAAATAGTTTTGATTATTATTGTTTCATGATATAATTTGAGATGGAAGTCCAGGTCTCTCTTTATTCCTATGTATTTAACATTTTGCTTGAGATTCTTGAGTTAGACTTTTATCCTTTCAAATATAATTCATTATAATTATGTTTAGCTCTCTAATGTAATAATTTTGTAGTTTAGTTGTTACAACACAGGGCATAATAATGAATTTGGGAAGTATAAGCATTTAAAATTTTATTGACATGACCAAACCATGAATAATGAATATTCCTCTAATCAGTTATTGCTTTTAAAAAAGTGTTTTGTAATTTTATTTATTTGAACTTTGAATTTGTTAGTGAATTGACTCAAAGATATTTTATGCATTTTGAAGTTTTTTTTTAAGAATGTGATTCCTCCACTTCCTGTTGGTTTTTAATATAATATAAATATAATATAAATTTTAGGATCTTTCCTTTTCCCAAATTAATTTAAATAACATCAATGAACCACCATGCACAAGACACTGTATAAAGTATGAGGAAGACAAAGACAAAAAAAGAAACAATTTCGCTTTCAAGATATTTGCAATCTTTTAACAGAGACAACATATACATATTTAAGTACATGCAGAATAAATGTAAAAAAAAAATAGGAAAGTTGATTTAAAAAAATCTGTACTGGACCCAAAGGGCTGATTTTCAGAAAATACAAATCAGTCTTTCCTGATCATTTCCCCAGATTTTAGTGGTAAATGCTTATTTGATGATTATTTTATTGGGCTGTAGCCATGCAGAGAACATGGTTAGTGTAGAGTATTATCAAATATTTTTAGAAAGGTAATCAGTCTTTCCTGATCATTTCCCCAATATTTAGTAGTAAATGCCTATTTGATGATTATTTTATTGAGCTGTAGCCATGCAGAGAACATGGTTAGTGTAGAGTATTATCAAAAATTTTTTAGATTTAGATCAGTGTGCTGATCTCAGTTGTAATTTCACGAGGCAATACAACAATATCTATCTTTTACAGGAAAATCAGCACCCCATGTTTTAGTTCTATATCTTGGGCTTCTGAGAATAGGGATTGGCCTCTCTGAGAGTATTTTGCCTTTAAGAGCTTTGGGATGAGATCTGGCAGAGTTTTGTGAACTCCTCTACATATTCAGAGCTATGGATCCTCCTTCATATAGTCTTGCCACTGACCATTATCTATGCTTCAATAATTTTTGGAATGAGAAGTCCAAGAAAGGGGAGTCTCTCTTGTGATTGTAATTCTCTGCAAGGCTATAGCCCAACAAAAGAATCATTAATTTAGAAAACCTTATAATTGTAATAGATAGTGAAAGGAAAGAAGATCATTAAATGCTTAGTGAGCAAACAACATCTATACACACCTACACATATACGCTGTTCAATACAAAGATCTCTATGTTGTGATCTCATATGAGCGATATGTTTCTGGTCTGACTCATAGTTTTATGCTCCATACAACAGCTTTTATCTACTGTCCTATAGTTTCCTCATCAGCTTTCTCTAGAGAAGATTGCTGTTTTTGAGCAGGCAGTTTTGGAAAGTAAAACAGGTTCTAAGTCATTTCTTTAAGTCTCTCAGTAAAATGACTGGAGAAAAGCACTAAGCGAGGGATTAGGGAACGTGTGCCGGAATGGTAGGACATTGCTCATCCCATGTCCAGATGTTGTGCACCACAACGACATTATTTACTTAGTGGCTGGGGATGGTAGCACATTTCCAGTTTGATGAATGGGATCGACTCAGCATTTAGTTCTGCTAACAATATTTTTAGGGGGGCCGATAGCACCGCATTCCCTGAAAGGCAAACCTTTGTGACACTCCTTCTGAAAAAATCCTGGTCTCTTCAAAATAAAATGAAATCTAAGTAAATTTAAATTATAGCCACAAATTCTCTTGATCTTTTGATTTACTAAATCTGTCAAAAAGAAAATGAGTTTATTCTATCTTGACCTATTTTTTTTAAACCCTTACCTTCTGTCTTAGAATCAATATTGGGTATTGGTTCTAAGGCAGAAGAGTGGTAAGGGCTAGGCAATGGGGATTAAGTGACTTGCCCAGGGTCACACAGCTGGGAAGTATCTGAGGCCAGATCTGAACCCAGGACCTCCCATCTCTGGGTCTTACTCTCAATCCACTGAGCCACCCACTTGCCCCCTATCATGCCCTATTTTTGATGAATTTATGTTGGCGTTTGGTGATTGCTACTTCTGTTGCTTTAAGTTTACTAGTCTCTAATTATACCTTCTAGAATGTTGTCAGGAATAAAAATTTAGTGGCCTCTAGTTTGAAAATTTTGCTCTCTTCCTTTTTTTGAGAATTGGACAGCCTATTTGCACCTCTAGGTCTGTAGTACTTCTCCCATTCTCCACAGTCTTTCAAAAATCAGAGAGGGCTAAATTGAGTATTGAAAGAGTGCTAAATTCTTATTAAAACTATAACTTAAATAGATTCTTATTTCAAAGCAGACAGCAATGTCTGGATCAAACTTGTAAATGATGCTGAACCCAGCACATTTATAGATGTTTGCTACCCAACTACCAAAGACAGATAATTCTCATAATTTTACATAATGTTGAAGTTTATCAGAATTTCTTTCCTTGCTACTCTATTGGTCATCCTCCATATACAGCATTAGCAGTGACACTACCTTAAAAGAAAGGAAAACCAAATCAACACTCTGCCCCCAAACAAAAAACAACTTGTAATCTTTTAAAATTTATTTAATATTTGAATTGCAAATAATTTGCCACTACAACAATTTTATTAATTTTTAATTTTTAAATTTTAAAAATATTTTTCCATGCTTACACGATTCATTTTCTCTCCACCTGCACTCTCGGTGCTGATAAGGAATTCCACTGGGTTATACCTATTTCCATAGTATTCATTTTTGTAATAGAGCACTCTTAAAACCCAACCCCAAATCATATACCCTGATAAACAAACAACTTTTCATTTTACTCACTGGGCAAAATGGAAAAACAAGGTGGAAGCATTTTCTCTTTCTTCTTTCTGCCAGGTGGTGCAATGGGAAGCGCGTTGGATTTGGCGTCAGGAGGCTCCGACAATCCTTCTCAGCCACAGTTTCTAGTTATGAGGTTTGAAACCTTAAAGAGCTACCTGAACGCCAGTCGGTGCTATTGTTATTATCATTAGATGAAACCCAAACTTCATGCTTCAATTTGTGACCATTTTAGTGAGAAGATAATTTAGGTGATATAATAGAAAGTTAAGTTATTCCAACATTAGTGCCACGTTGACCTTCATGGCAGTATCAGTTCATTGATCAGGCTGGATTTGTATGTTGCCGGACTATTTGTACTTCATCGGTAAAGTGTAAATGATGTTCTTTTAGAGGAAAAGAATGATGGTCCTGACCAAATCCAGACAAGCTTTCATGCAAAGAGAGGAGCTTACTGTTTGCTGGCAGGACAGAATAACAGGTCAGCATGGAGCACCGAAGTTATGGCCATTGGGTCTGGGGGCAGCCAATATTGTAGGAATTGTGAAAACTGGGACATTTTGATTTCTGCAGGGTCATCCAGGGGGCCTGGGATTAATTCAATACTTTAGAACGTGACAGAATTTTTGTTATTAGAATTGAAAACTAGTAGTATAGGAGCTACCATATTGCTGAAGTCCAACCTGCCATTTCTGCAGCCTTGAAGCTGAATCTTTGGCAGTGATCACAACTTTTTTTTTGTTTTGATTGCAATTTTCATGCAATGGGCATGCAGGGATCGTGTCCTGGGGCAAATAAAATGTACCAATTTTTGAAAAGTTTGAGGAAAAGAATATGGTCTTATTCTAGAAAACAATTCAAGTTTCCTGAAATATTTGTGTATGGAGATTGGAAAGATGAGAAAGAGGGTGACCCTTACATTGTACGTGGAATGAAAATGTTTTCAAACAATGTAGCACTTAGGGATGCCTACTCCCTTTAGCTGAACTAGAAAAATAATAACAGTGTCTCTTTATGACACCCTAATATAGATGGACTAGAAGGCAGAGACAGCAAAGTTCTGAATTCTGGGGAAATAAAGTTAGGGACATTCTTTACTACAGAGTGGAATGAGAAGGGCTACAGAGGCGGGGCTTGTGATTGGCACAAGAGAATGAACTTCGCAAATGCTAGATGGGGAAACTGTCACTAGACAGCAGTTCATTGAAAAATATCTGGAGGTTATTAGTAGATGGTAAGCTCAAAAGGAAAGAACAGTGTGAACTAGCTGCCAAGAAGAAGAATGCAGTGTTAGCCTGTATATTGAGATGTATAGCGTTCAGGGCAACAGAGGTGACATTCCTGCTCTACTTTTCCCTCATTAGTTCACATCTGGAGCATTTTATTTAGGTCCATGTGCCAAATTTAGGACGGACATTGGGAAGACAGCAGGGTCCCATAGAGGACGACCCAAGATGGCGAAAGATCTCAAAAAGCATATCAAACGAGGCACATTTGGAGGAGGCTTAAACTGAAGGACAGAAGAGGTAGTGGGGAGATCCAGCTTCCCTCCAGTATTTGAAAGTCTATCTTATGGAAGATGGCTTAGATTTGATCTGTTTAGGCTTCAGAGGGCAGAACTAGTA
Organism: Monodelphis domestica; assembly: GCF_027887165.1. Taxonomy (NCBI): domain Eukaryota; kingdom Metazoa; phylum Chordata; class Mammalia; order Didelphimorphia; family Didelphidae; genus Monodelphis; species Monodelphis domestica. The sequence goes on along the minus strand of NC_077233.1, from coordinate 285,152,254 downwards.
TCAAATGGTGGATGTTTCAAAGAATCTAATTAGGCTTAATATACATTAAAAAAAAAAAAACCCAACCAAAAGCATTTCCTAAAAAATCCAATTTATCAAAAAACAGACCTCAGGACATTTTTCCTCACTAGAAATTTTCAGACAGAAACTGGTTGACCTCTTGTCAAGAATTATGGAGAAGTGGCTGATATTCAGGTTCAGGTTGAACTATCTGGTCTCTCAGGTGCTTTCCAATCTGTGAGATTATGTGATGCTGTCATCTGTAACCAGCAAGGAGACGTTTCATGTTTAAGCATGGCTCAAGTGAAGTAGATGAGAAATATATTTAAATTCTTTGAACGTGAAAATGGACATTCCATTCAATTAACATTAGCCAGACACTAAGACACATCCGGGGATCACTGAATGTCATAGGTGTACTGGAACTGCTGGGGTACCTAGTGATGGCTTTTAGCAATGATATTAAGAAAAAGTCTCCTGTGGGAAAATCAATAGTCATGCATCTCACTTAGAATTTAAAATCCTTTTCACACAATTAGATTGTGTGCATGAATATAAATAAGGCTGGAATAGGTGGCATGTTTATCTTCTCCCTGTAAAATGATAAGCTTTCCTGGCAGGTACTGTCTCTTACTATTACCTCCCATAATACATGTCCAGAGGCAACTGCTATTTGCCAGAGCACATCCTCCAAACCAAGAATAATCTAAAAATCAATAAGGTTAAAGAATGGTGTGAATGTATGTTTCAAATATGATGCATTTTCCTTCAAATTATTTGGTGTCTCTACTCTTGCATATGTTATATCGATCTTCTAAATAGATTTCTTTAAAAATCATTTGAAGAAAATAAATAGAAGATGGTGAGAATTGAATGACAGTTTTCAGTTTTCCTGATAGGAACAAATTACCATTCAGATAAAGCAGGAATTGAACTTTAGTCCTCAACTATAATGGAATGAGCTATTTGCACAGTATTTTTTTCCTTTCTTTTATTTGCTTAATTATTTTCACATCTTCCACCTGTTTAATTCTACATATATTAACAAAATGTAGAACCAAGGCAAGAATCTAGAAGTACAGAAATGGTGTTCAGATAACATTTCCAGCATGAAAGAGATCAAAGAATTAAGAAATCTTATGACACCATTTCTTTGAAATTCGATATTTATTTCTGAATCAGAGATTGATTCATTGGGTTAGATCAGGAGTGTTAATTCCAGACCCCCTCAGTGATGCAGATTAAAATGTAATTTAATAAATCTAGATTTTGTAATTTAACAAAAATACTTAACACAATGAATAAAAACACAATAGAACATAAAGATTAATGTATGGCTTTCTAAAACAAAATGTTGCCCAGGGGTGTCCTGGAGTTAGTGGCCCCTTGTTTGACACCATTTTGTTTGACCCATTTGAGTTTGACACCACTGTTTTAAATGATTGAGGTAGTTTGGAGTAAAGATGAATAGAAATTGACAAATCCTTTAACAATGAGGTTATTTTAAAGATGTAAAATATATAAAAACTTGAAAAAATATGCATTTGAATGGAAAAAGCCTACTTGGCTGACCCATGTTTGAACACCACTATTTATATTTATCTATTATGTAGTGGTAGCTACAAAGCCTATAAGTACAATCGTTGGGAAAAATAAACTGCCTCTGAAATATTAGTCATGGAAATTCAACCTCTAAAATAACAATAAATGTCACAGAAAAAATAAAAAAGATTAAGTATCTGTCTCACAATCCCATCATCATCACATCAATAAGATTGTGGGTTTCTCATACTCCTACTAAACCTGACTGTATTATTCTTGTGACAATGGCAAGGAGTAGAAAGGAATAATTTGAGTGTTTGTGAGTTAATAATTCTTTTAGATCATGTTTGCAAAGCTAGTCTAATATCCAGTAAAAAAAGAATGTTGACATAGAACTGATACTGCAATTTTCTTATGAGTTATCATAGACAAGTTTTCTGCATGAATCATTCTGAGTTGCAATGTCATGCTCAGATACTAGTGCTATCCTTGGAGCTTCTAATTAGAAGTATGTCCAGTGAATTAGTCCCAATATGAGGACTATTCCTCCTGAAACCACAGAAGCCCTAAAACAAGTGCAAAAGACCAAATGAGAATCAGCATGGTATGGTGGAAAGAGTACTGCATCAGGAGTCACAAGATCTGGGCTATAGTCCTATTTCTAGCCCTTTGAAATTTAGGCAGATCATCTCTCCCAGACTCAGTTTCCCCATCTGCACCTTGTGTTATTATAACTTTATTGCTTACCTTGAAGGCTATTGTGAATTTCAATGAGATAATATTTGTGAAATCACTTCTTAAATTGTAAACTACTATATAAATGCAATGCACTATTATTTAGCATATGAAGACAAATTGTCCCCACAAATAATGGGCCCCCCATACTCATTTTTGATAAATTGTCCCTGGGATGTCAGCAAGCAATAGACTGTGCCTATCCAAGTTGACAGAAATTTCTGCATTATATGCATGAATGTAACTCAATAGGATAGTTAGATGTCATGAATAAAATACATATGATTGATTGTGTATGTGTTTTAAAAAGAACAGTTGGTCAGATTGTGGCTGAGCAAAAAGGAACTCATTTTGAATTTCTATGAAGCTTTCAGTGCTCACCACTTATAGTTAAAAATTGATGCTTTTCTTGCATAAACAATGCCATATCTGAGATTATGCCATTTAAGTATGAATTCTCTGATAAATATGCATTGTGAGATATTCACATCTTTTCATTTCTCAAACTATTGTTTTAGGAAGAAGAAAATCAGAAAAGTAAGTGGAAAGCCTACCTTGTAATGATTTACTTGCTTATATTGCAAAATCTTGCAAAAAATTCAATAAAAAAATGAATGCATAACAATACAAAATACTTGTTTCACTCAATTTATTTTTTTCAGGGCATCTGTTTTGTTTTGAGAGTTTGTATTACATACAAAAGCAATATGCTTAGTACAAGCTTAATACAGTATAATATGGTGATATCCCTAATGGACTGAACAAATAATTATTTGACCGATTTATCCATTTTTTAGGCTTTTTACCATGTTTGTTATGGATCTACCTTTTGGGATCCCTGGCTCCATTCAAGACTCAGTCATGTAAGCCTTCCTGTAGCATACCAGTTCTTTCCTGATGCCTTAATTTGTAGTGCTTTCCCCCAGGAATTATTTGATATATATTCTGCATTTTATTTAGTTCATCTGCTATTTTCCCCCAGTTGAATGTAAGGTATTGAAGGAAAAAGTGGTTTCATTTTTGTCGTTCTGTGCTCAGTGCCCCCAACACAGTGACCAGAACACAGTAGGCCCTTTAATAAATGCTTTTTCAACAGAATTCATAGCAAATATGTGATTGATGATCATAATAACACATATTAATGTGAAGTTTCCTGTCAGCAAGTCAGCGAGTTAAGATATACACGTTTTATTAAGCATAGATCTGTGATGTATCTGAGTCGAGGCACTGGTTAACTATGTTACAATGATTTTCTACTGGAATTGCAGCCTCTTCTAACTCTCCTGGCTTTTGACACTGTAACATTGCCCTTCATACTTTGCAACTCTCAAGTCATAAGTAAATATAATCCATCAGTCAAAAGGAATTTATTAAGCATTTATTAGGTACCAGGCATTGCTTCAATACTTCTCTAGTATCAGCTCTCTAGAGTCAGTTGTTGGATCTCTTCTCTGCTACCATAGATCACAGTCCTTGAAGCTGTTCCAGTTTTGAGTGATATAATCCTCTGTACTGATGTCCATCTGGAGAGTGTGTATCTCTACTCCCTCAATTATACCCGGAACTCTTTTGATTTGACTCTATAAATTAATGCTGGATGGGATACCTCCTTCTGGGAGAGGCATCATTGCTTGATGCCATATTCAAGGGATGAAAGGAGGAGAGAAACTCCTAACTCTTGGGAAGCAGTGGGGGTAGAGGTTTGGAGTCAGGAAGACCTGTTCAGATCTTGCTTCAGACACTTATTACCCATGTGTCCCTGAGAATTAACCTCGACTTGCCTCATTTTCCTTAGGTATATAATGGGTTTAATAATATCTAGTAATTAGGGCTGTTGTGAGGATATAATGAAATATTTGTAAAATGCTCAGCACAGTGTCTGACAGCTCATATGCATTTTATGATTGTTTGTTCTTTTTATTTCCTCTCTTCTGTTGCCACCTGCCTATATATAAGATCACATTCCTCATTTGCTCAGATACTGGAATGACTCTTTTGAAGGTCATCCAGGTGCTTGGCCAGTCATTGTTCATTTAGCAGAATTATTCCTCTTCTAATTTCCTCCCCTAATAAAGGGACTTATTCTCATCTCATGAAGTGGTTACCTGGCATGGCTGAATTTTTACAGTTACTTTAATGCTTAATTATTGGGCCCTTTTTCTGTGATTCAATTTGTGTAAGATCAACTTCTTTATGTCAATAGTATAGAATAACACCCTTTAAATTTCCTACCTTTCCTAGTCACTTGGTGGACAACATACCACTTGATTTAAGGTTTCTTTGATGTTATATGTAGGCAGCTGGTATCTCTTTTTATTTTAATTATTACTACTAAGTAATTTTTATAGTCTCTTCCAATCTTGTGTATCACAATTAATGATATCATTAAGAAAATTGTATTTAGATTTCCTTGCCTCATAGTAGCTTTCATTTCTCCAGAATATTTCTTGTTTTTTGGAATCTTCTTTATAGATGAATCTATCCCTTTGAAATTTCTATTTGAATAATTTGAATGGATAGAATAAATCTCTGGGCAAAAGGTAAAAGGGAGGATGAATCATAAGGATAAAAACCCAAAATATCTAATTCATATTTCTCATTTTACAGAAGATAAGGCTGAGCTCTTGAGATTTCAAATGAATTGGTTATGGTTTGAAAATGAGTGAATGGGAAAGCCAAGACTAGATTCTAAGACTCCATGCTATTGAAATATAGTTGGACTAGGACCATTTTTATTTTCAGGGCATCTCATAATATATCCTGTATTAGCTTTCATGGATGCTATTTCATATTGTTACTCATTTTCTTCTTGTAATTCACTAACCCACCCATATCTTCCTTGTAGAAATGAACCAGACAGAGATTATTGTTGTGTCTAAGAGAGAAGTTTGGTTTCAGTGCTTCCAAATTCATATTAAGTATGAAATAGACCTGAAGGAAAACTAGAGATTCCCAAAAAGCACAAAGAGATTCCAGAAACTCATGGATCCTGTGGTTAAAGAAGAGAAAAAGTTGAAAGTCACAACTTTTTTAATTGTTAAGGAGAAAACTTCCTGCTTTTGAGGATTAATGGAAAATGAGTATTGGGGTTATAAATCTAAAGTTGTCATCATGTCTACCAAGTCTTCTTGCAAGTTCACACTGCATTCTCCATCTCAATCTACCCAATTTTAAAATTATAATGAATATTATTCCAGATTACGTTTCAGTAAAAATGATAATATTTGTTTTCTGATATTTTGTAATCCATGTTCTCTCTCCTTTACCCCTCCTCTCTCCCTAAGAAGGTAAGCTATATGATCCAGGTTGTACATATGTTATCATATAAATACATATTTCCATGTTTGTTATGTTGTGAAAGAAGACACAATGCTTACACTCTAGAGAAAAGTTCATGGAGGAAGTAAAAAATGGTATGGTTCCATTTACAGTTGGACTCCATCTATTCCTTCTATGATGATAAGAGATCTCTTTTTTTTTTTTGGCATGAAACTCTTGAAGTTGTTTTACCTCATTTCCTTGTTTTTAATGGCTGTTGTTCACAGTTGGTCATCTTAAATTACTGGGTTCCTGTGTATAACATTCTACTGGTTCTGCTCACTTCATTTGTCCTCACTTTATATGTCTTTCCAAGTTTTTTTGTTGTTGTTGCTGTTGTCATGATAATCTTGTTTGTCATTTCTTATAGCATAATAGTATTCCATTGCAAGCAAAACTTGTTTAGCTATTCTACGATTGATTGATAGATATCCCCCAGTTTCTAATTCTATTCTACCACAAAAGAACGGCTGTATTTTTGTACAGGTAGGTTCTTTCTCCCCATCTTTACTCTCTTTGGGAGGTAGCTCTAATAGTGGTATTGTTGGGTCAAAGGGTATGCACAGCTTGATGGCCTTTTGGGCTTGGTTCCAGATTGCTCTTCAGAATAGTTGTATCAGTTTACAGCTCTACCAGCAGTATGTGTATTAGTGACCAGACTTTTCCAAATCCCCATCAACATCTATCATCTTTTTGTCATATTAGCCAGTCTGATGGGTATGAGGTTGTGTCACAGAGTTATTTTAATTTGCATTTCTCTAATCAGTTGTGATTTGGAGCATTTTTATATCATCAAAGATAATTTTAATTTGTTCATCTGAGAATTTCTTATTCATATCATTTGACAATTTGCCAATTGGGAAATGCTTTGTATTCTTATAGATTTTATTTCATTCTCTATATATTTGAGAAATGAAGCCTTTGTCAGAGAGACTTGCTATAAAGATTTTTTTTCTCACTTAGTCATTTGCCTTTAAATCTTGGTTGCATTGATTTTGTTTGTGCAGAAACTTTTTAATTGATTCTATTAAAAGTTATCCATTTTACATATTACAAAGTTCTCTATGTCTTATTTTGACAAATTTGACACATTCTCCCTTTATTCATAGGTCTGACAGTTAAACTGTTTTATTCTTCTCTAATTTGTTTAATGCTATCACTTTATTTTAAAATCTACATCCATTTTGACTTTATCCTGGCATATGGCATGAAGTGTTGGTCTACTCCTCTTTTCTATTATACTGTTTTCTAGTTTTTCCTGCAGTTTTTGTCAAATAATGATCTATTCTTCCAAAAGACTGGGTCTTTGGATTTGTCAAACACTAGATTATTATGATCATTTATGTTGAGGGCCTAATCTATTCCTTTTCTCCTTTCTTAGTCAGTACCATATTGTAGTGAAGGTTGCCACTTTAGTTTGAGATTTAGTACAGCTAAGCTACATTGCTTCATATTTTTTCATCAATTCCCTTGATATTCTTGATTTTCCAAAAGAATTTTTTTTAGCTTTATGAGATAATTTTTGGGTAGTTTTATTGGTATGGCTCTAAATAAGTAAATTAATTTAGGAAGAATTGTCATTTTTAATATACATTGGCTTGGCCTACCCATAAGCAATTAATGTTTTTCTAACTGTTTAGATCTGACATTTTGTGAAAAGTGTTTTGTAGTTGTATTCATTCTGGGTTTGTCTTGGTAAATTGATTTCCAGGTATTTTGTATTGTCTACAATTATTTTAAATGGGATTTCTCTTTCTATCTCTTGCTTTTGGACTTTATTAATAGTATAACAAAATACTATTGAAACTAGCACTTCTAGGACAATATTGAACAGTAATGGTGTTAAAGGACAGCTTTGTTTCATTCCTGATCTTAATGGGAAGATTTCTAGTGTATCCCAATTCAGATAACGTTCACTGATGGTTATAGATAGATGTCATTGATCATTTTGAGAAATATTCCATTCATTCCAATATTCTCTAGTATTTTTTAAAACAAAACAAATGTTGTCTTTTGTCAAAAGCTTTTTTTTCTGCATCTATTGAAATAGTAATAGTTTGTGTTCTTTTTCTTAATTATATGATCAATTATGTTAATAGTTTTCCTAATGTTGAACTATTTGCATTCTTGGTATAAAACCTACTTGGTCCTAGTATATGGTCTTTGTTGTATTGCTGCAAATTTTTAAGTAGTATTTTATTTAAAATTTTGCATCAGTATTCACTATGAATTACTGATCTGTAATTTTCTTTCTCTATTTTTTTCTTGGTTTAGATATCAACAACACATTTGTGTCATACAAGGAATTTGGCATAATTCTTTTCTCAGTTGTTTTTCTCAATAGTTTATATAGTATTGAATTTAATTATTTTTTAAATGTTTTATAGAATTCACTTGTGAACCTATCTGGACCTAGGGTTTTTTCCTTAGGGCATTCATTGATGGTTGTTCAATTCCTTTTTCTGAGAATCAGATTTTTTTTTTAAGTATTCAATTTCCTCATCTGTTAATCTGGGCAATTTACATTTCTTTAAATATTCATCTATTTCACTTAATTTCTCAGATTTATTGACATATAATTGTGCAAAATAACTCCTAATATTTGCTTTAATTTCTTCTTCATTAACTATAATCTTGCCCTTTTCTTTTTTAATACTCATAATTTGACTTCTTTCTCTTTATTTTGGTCAAATTAATCAATGGTTTATTTAATTTTTTTTTTCATAAAACCAACTCCCTTTCTTATTTATTAGTTTCATATTTTTTTTTACTTTTAATTTTATTATTTTCTGTTTTAATTTTCAGGATTTCTAACTTGGTATTTAATTGTGGAGGGAAGCATTTCTTCCTTGGTAGTTAATTGGGGATGTTTCCTTGTCATTCTCCTTAATTAAATTGTTGGTTGTTTCTATGATTTGTTCTTTTACCCACTTGTTCTTTAATATAAGGTTATTTGGTTTCCAATTAATTTTTAATCTTCTCTCCCCCTCCAATCCTTTTTATTCAGTATAATTTTATAGCATTATGGTCTGAAAAGGATGCTTATAAAAATTCTTCTTTTCTGTATTTGTGAGGCTTTTATATCCTATTATATCATCAATTTTTGTAAAGATGCCACATACCATTGAGAAAAAAGATATATCCATTTATATCCCCATTCAGTTTTCTCAGAGGTCCATCAAGTCTAACAAGTTCTAACATTCTATTCACTTCATTAATTTCTTATTTTCTTTTAATTTATCTAATTCTGAGAGGGGAAATTTAATGCCCCTACTAATATGGTTTTATTGTCTATTTTTTCTCATAACTCATGTAGTTTATCTTTAGAAATTTGGATGCTAAGTCATATATGTTTGATGTTGATGTTATTTTATCATCTATGTTTCCTTTTTATCAAATTTCTTTCTTTATGTCTTTAAATTAGCTCACTCTTCATCTTTGCTTTGTCTGAGATCCCATCTATCTTTTAAAAATATTTGTGGTAATAGAAGAGAATTTCTCAAGCTTACTGACTATAATTAAGAAGTTTATTGCTATTGATAAAATGATTTTTCAGTACATCTCTAAAATTGTATTCTATGATGTATTTTGAGTAGAGTACTACTCTTTAATGAGAATAAATTAAATTGTAACCCGTATTCTCATATATAGAGGGGTATGATAAATAATCTTTTCATGCACTATTATCAGTGAGGAAAGCTAGGATAGTAGGACTAGTTTTCATTTTCACTTTGCAGTCCCAGTATTAAGTAATATTTGTTGCATTGAATTTAATTACTTGTTAGATAGAGTATATCTATACTTCAAATTCTATCAGTACTCTAAGAATTTAAATTAAGAAATGTAGAGAGAAGAAAACTAGAATAGATTTGTAGATGTAGCAGAAATCATATTTTTTTCATTAGGTAGAATTATACTTAAATTATTATAAGATAGGAGATATCTATTATTATTTTTTAATTTTTAAAAACCATTATCTTTCATTTTAGAATCAAGATGGTATATTGGTTCCAAGGCAGAAGAACAGTAAAGATTAGGCATTGGGGGTGAAGTGAATTGTTCAGGGACACACAGCTAAGAAGTATCTGAGACTAGATTTGAAACTTTGACCTCCCATGTCTAGTCCTGACTCTCAATCCACTGAGCCACCTATATACTTATACAAATTGTTTTAATTAAAATTTTACAAGGAAAAATTTTTCAAAAATTCTTTCAGTAGTACATTACAGTATCTTAAAAATCGGACAAGCAAAAGTGTTTTATTATCTAATCTGCTGAAAGTCAAGACTATAATTTCTATATATGGAACACACTTTAGAGAGCATCTATTCCACTCTCCTCTACCCTATGCCCCCTCCCTGCCACAGTGAGGAAATCAAGTTTCCAAAAGTTCATAGAACAAAAGACCTTAGAATCAGGGGCCTCAATGATTATCTAGTCTAGTACTGTTTTTTGTTTTTTTTTTTATAGATGAGGAAACTGAGGTCCTGAAAAGTTGAAGGACTCAATCAAGGTCATAAAAGTACCAAGTGTCAACAACCAATAAATATTCATTAAGTGCTAGGCATTGTGCTAAGTTCTTGAGACACAAACACACACACAGACGTACATGATAAAAACAGTTCCTGTTCTCAAGGGGCTTATAATCTACTGGGGAGGGAGACACTATAAAAACTAAAGCTGAAAAAGGGAAGGGGTGAAGGTACCCTGCTGAGGAAAATGGTGGAGAAGTCCAAAATAAATGCAACCAGGCAGGAAATGAGGAGATATCTGTACTGTCCCTCCTTTTAACGTGGAGGATGAAAAGTTCCTGACTTCACTCTCTTATCAGAAGGTTAGAGGGTACTAAAATATTAAAGGCTAATTAAATCCTACAGGATCATGAGAATTCTCATTGATGAGATTACTGTGTAGATGAAAGAGAAGTCAAAGAGTTCCAAAATAAGACTTAGTGTTGGCATCCAAGCTCACAGTAAGTCGCAGAGCCTGGATTTGAACTGAACTACTCTGATTCCAAGGATGGAGATTTTTACGTCACGTTTACCTGTCATGAGTCGAAACACAAAAACCTGACTAGCCTGGGATGAAAGGCATTTGGTATTGTACTACTTGTACTACTGCTATTATTTTTTTTAATTGCAAGATGACCAAGTATTAGTTGAAACACTGGACTTTTATTGTGTATATTTTGCAGATATGTTCATCTTATGCCAAATACTTTCAGGGCTGGAGTTCAGTTGAATAAAGCTGAAGTACTCTATAGTGCCTTGTTATAGTAGAGTTCTAAAGAAAAATTGCAAGCTACCATTTGACTACTTTGCTAAAGATGATTTAAAATCAAAGCCGGAATGAGCAGAATGATTTTGAGTGAGTTAATAATAAAGAACATGCTATTACAGAAAGCAGTTATGTTTACTTTTGGAAAGGAAAAACAGCTGTAAAAATGCAGTTAACCTTAAAATGGCTTCCCACATTTTATTGCTGATTGTCAGGGCTCTTTCCACAAAACATTTAGCTATTTTCTTTAAAAAGTTTTCTTGTGCTTTTAAGTAGTGCTCTTCTCCGACTCATTCAGTGGAATCATAGAATAGGAGAATTAGAAGGAACCTGGTGATTCTAGGTCAACCTCTTCTTTTGTGAATTAGGCACTTAAAGCCCAGATGAGGAAATTGATTTGATTTGAGTTCACAATCTCAGATTTAGAAGGAACCTAAAAGGCAACTATTCCAACTGTATTTGAACCACAGTTGTTCCGTTATGTCCACTTCTCTTGACCCCATGGACCATAGCATGCCAAGCATTTCTCTTCTCCACTGTCTACCTAAATTTGTCCAAGCTCATGGTTTTTACTTTTATGACACCATCTATCTGTCTCTTACCACAACTCTGCCATTTGGTCTTTACTTGTAGATCCAGTACTTCTTGAGTCATTCCCTTCTATCATAGATAAATCAAAATATTTATAAAAAGTTTTTCTTTATGCAGAATTTAAATCTACCTCTCTGTAAAGTTTTACCTAAATTTCTTCTAGTTCTGCCCTTTGAGATCAAGCAAAATAATTGTAAACCCTCTTAGGTAAGGCATTGCAGCAGGGATTATTCCTCCTACTTCTCCCAATGAAGCATGCCAAAAGTTTCCATTTCTGGTTTGGGTGGACCACATAGGAACTTTGAGGTTTCTTTCCAACATTGTGATGGCCCAGTGCTGGCACACTTTGGTCTGACATAGCAAACCCTGAGTTCTGCTTTGGCCATCCTCTTATCCCTTGAATGTAGTAGGTGATAGATAGTTGCATCAATTAAGAATATAGAGAGCTTTCAGCAATATCCTTTGGATTTTGGACTCTCCATTGTGACAAGTAGTTCATTCTTTGCTTTGGTTCTCTTATGCAGGGTGATCAGAAGATGACTGCTGCTCTTTCTTTTCCTCCTGATACTGCTAGTGTCAGGATTGGGCTGGAATCAGGGAAATAGTCTGCATGAAATTTTCATATTCCTTTAGAATGTAACAGAAATCATGTAAATTAAATGACTGAATCCAGTTTCATCAATTCATGTTTATGAGTTTATTTTAGCATTTCTTTTGAGCGTATAAATAAATTATGTCTCACACTTGATTTATGTCATATATTGCCTGCCTTTTTACTCACTACTATTTGGGGATGCCTCCGCTATGTTCTTCTGCATCCTTGAGAAACTACCAATGTAGACAAAAGGTATTTTTTTTAATTGCGAATGATTTCCCTGTGCTATTTTACACAAAATGGTAAACCTTGTGTCTTTAGGCTCAGAATAGTGTTGATAGGAAGCTAGAGAGCCAGGAGGGATCTTTAAACTATGCCCAATATTGAAAGCGAGGAATAAGATGGGTATTTTGGATCACAATAAGGAGAAGCAAGAATGCTTAATACCTTTGTTGAGTATAAAAAGGCTTCGATTACAGTTGGGGAACTATCTTCCATTTCTTTGAATAAATAAAATTCCTTTTAGGTGAAAATAAGTGAAGCATTCAGTATTTGAGAATATTACTTGGTTATACAAGTCTTAAGAAAGGTATTAACTTCTTGCAGGTTTCACTTATCAGATTTATAGTTCCATGTATGCAGATACATCGCAAGTTTTCTGCTTCATAAAGATGAGTTTAGAACATTGCTGATGGATGATTAATGATTTGGTAATAATTAGAGCAGTAGTCCTTCCCTGTTCCTTCATTGCTTGCATTGTCTACAATCTGTCACTGAGGACAAGCCATTATTCTTTTTTTTTTTAAATATATTTTATTTGATCATTTCCAAGCATTATTCGTTAAAGATCATTTTCTTTTCCTCCCCCCCACCCCCCATAGCCGACGCGTAAGTCCACTGGGCATTAGATGTTTTCTTGATTTGAACCCATTGCTTTGTTGATAGTATTTGCATTAGAGTGTTCATTTAGAGTCTCTCCTCTGTCATGTCCCCTCAACCTCTGTATTCAGGCAGTTGCTTTTCCTCGGTGTTTCCACTCCCATAGTTTATCCTTTGCTTATGAATGGTGTTTTTTTCTCCTGGATCCCTGCATATTGTTCAGGGACATTACACCGCCCCTAATGGAGAAGTCCATTACGTTCGATTATACCACAGTGTATTAGTCTCTGTGTACAATGTTCTCCTGGTTCTGCTCCTCTCGCTCTGCATCACTTCCTGGAGGTTGTTCCAGTCTCCATGGAACTTCTCCACTTTATTATTCCTTTTAGCACAATAGTACTCCATCACCAACATATACCACAGTTTGTTCAGCCATTCCCCAATTGATGGGCAGCCCCTCGGACAAGCCATTATTCTTAAAGAAACAAGTAAGTTAACCCAAATTATACTTTTGTTTTATTGCCCCCCCCCCCTTTTTGGCCCCTTTGCTGACAGTCTGGGAAAGCTTAAAGACCTCTTTTAGAATTACACTTTTAAGTACATTGAAGCAAATGCTAAATTTTTTTCTAGAGTTTAGGGGAAATGAAGATGTATTTTTTCCCTCATGTTCATAGATCCTTTGCATAGCTCCCAGGGTATGAGAAATGGCTTTGTTGCGTTTAAGAATTAGTGATATTTTGCTGTTGGGATGAGCGCACAGGATCCTAGATAGGTAATCACAAAAGGTAGTCAGCGTGGAGAGTGGCCAGGGCCATCTGTTCCTTATATATCATCAATCTTTTTCTTTATGACTGTTCCCCCTCCTACAGTGTCCCGTCTGCCTCAACAGACTCTTGCTTGGGTACCTTGAAGGCTGCCCAGCAGCCACAGCTTATTTCCTGATGTTAATTGCTGGGATATTGCTTAGGCTGCGATTCCCTAATAATTTTCTGATGTCTGGTCAACCTGGTGCGAGTTTGATTTCAGGGAGAGCCAGCCTTGCTTCACCAGAGGCTGGGCAAGGGCTGCTTTACCAGGGAGTCTAAACGTAACATAATGGATTTGAGTCTGTCTTCAGCTGTTTATGGATCACGTTTTAAAGCATTTGTCATCATATTAGAAATTGCAATGAGACAGCGTCAAGCAAGGTGGGCAGAAATGAGCAATGATAATGATGACTCACGTTGCTAAAACAGTTTAAGGTTTACAAAGGCCCGCCCCCCCTCCTTTCACTCCCGCCATGACAGTCCTTTCAGTTGTTAGAGTAGGATTTTGGGTAAGGGAAACCCAAGAGGAAAAAACCATATAAAAATCTGTTTTATTGTTTTGGAAGGGAAAGGAATAAGGGCTTAGGGATTTGCTTATGCTTATTCTTATTTAAAACTCACGAAACTATACTCACTAATAAACTAAAACCTTAACCAAATACCGAAATCTCACAGCAGAAGTCCAAGAACATGCGCTTCACGATCTTTGCCCTCAAAGAATTAGGCAATAAAGGAGTCTTAGAAACAGTGCCAGACCCCGAAAAGTGCTGGCCCAGTTACGGCTATTCTGAAAGGCTTTGAGTCCTCAGTCAGGATGGGAACGTGGGTCACACTGATACCCATAGAGTGCTTTGAACTCCTTACTCCTAACAACATTTTCAAGTATGAGGGACAATTATACAGCCAGGACTACACTGAACAAAGAGAAGATTCGATTTTCCTTTAGACACCAACCTAGTCTGAATGGAGAAAGTAGAGGGGTGCTATCCATCTCCCTTCCCTGCAGTCCTTAATGACGTGTCTGAGCAACAATGGAACAATCCTTTACCTTAAAAACTGAGTGACAGCCATTGACAACATTTGCTGGGGATTTATTTTTCCTCAGTTCCCCAGGGAATACGTGTATTATGTTCTGGAGGGTCAATGTTGCAGATGAAGGGAATGTGGGATAAAATGGACCTGAATCAGGGACGAGTTAAATATAATTCCACAAACTTCTATAAATTCTTGGCATAACATTATTTACATTTAATGTAAAAGGCCATTGATGATGGGTAACGGTTCTATAGCCATTGCATGTTTAAGTATATGCTGAATAAAGCTTATTTAAGAGGAGATATTCTGGTACTATTGCCTCAGGAGCTTGAGATTTCATTATTATGAAGTGCTTTTCCTCCAGAAGATAGTACTTTTGTGGAAAAGAAGAAGTGCTAAATTTTGAATAACTTCTGCTAGGCTATTCACAGATAACTTTTGGAAAACCCTGCAAAAGTGTTTTTCCATAGAATGCTGCTGATTGAAGGAAGAATAGAGCCTGGTATCTAACACACAATAATCTCTTGCTCTCAAATATTAAATTCTAACCTCCTGGCTTTGAATGGAGGCAGTGGAAGGCAGTGGAAAGTGTCCTGAAACTGAAGTCAGAAGACCCAGTTTTGAATTCTGGCCCTTGTATTTAAACTACCGATGGGTCTAGGATAGATCATTTCTCCTTTGCTGGTAGAGTAGTGGACCTAGAGTCAGGAAGATCTAAGTTAAAATTTGGCCTCAGACACTTGCTATCTTTATGACCCTGGGCAAGTCACTTTATTCCCATTGCCTAGCCCTTACCACTCTTCTGCCTTAGAGCCAATAGATAGGATTGATTTCATGACAAAAGAAAAAAAAAAGCTCTTAGCCCAGTGCCTGGTACATGGTAAGTGCATGCTTTATTCCTCTTCTCTTTCTTTCTGTTCCTCTTTCTCCTCTTCCTATAAAATGAGAGTATTGTGAGTGCCAAGGTCCCTTTTAACTCTAGATTCTATGAATTATAGTCCCCAACTCTGACTCATATCTTGGATGGCTGATTGATTTTAGAATGTCATAAACACTTTCACATGACTGGAATTGATTTACAAAAAGCTTGACACGCATTGAGCTGATAAAGTTTGTTTGGAAGCCTTTATCTTGCTCCATAGATTCTTTTCCTTGAAGTGAGCTCCTTTGGAATGTCTTGGATAGATATTTCCTCCTCATAAGTTGGGTTCAGGCTTCTCATTACCATCTATTACAACTTTGCTGGATGGATGACAGATAATCTCTTTCTTGTGGCAAAAATGTGAGTGGTTTTGATGTGTTTGGATTTCTGTTGAAAAATCAAATGCTAGTCATCCTTGTCTTCCAGGACATTATTACTGAACTTATATTAGGCTCTCCTACCCCCCCCCCCATCACCAAAAAACCCCAAACAACAAATAAGCCATTTGATAGCCATTTCAAGTCAGAATCATTTGCTCCAGTTCCATGCAGAAGCAAAATGTCTCCTTTTCTGTAGTCTCAAATGTGTTTATTTTCAGAATATTAATTTCCTTATTAATTATTCTTGGAGCTGAAAGAAAAATTAAGGGTTGACTAAATTACTACAGCACACGAACAATGTCACACATCAATGTCAATTAGTGATTATACTTAGAAGTAAAAGGAAATTTGTGATTTTCAAAGAAGTATCACTGAAAAGCACAAAATACCATTTACTTGAGAAATAGGCATGTTTCTCTCATTCTTATCTGAAAGAAAATGACAATCTTCTGGCACTAATTAATTTATTCCACTTCAGTAAACTCACTGGTACCAACTGAATGGGGATGGTGGGGAAAGTCTGTGATTCCTATGACTATCATAGCCATAGCTTGACATCCGTACAGCATCAAATGCCGGGTCAATCTTTGAATGCTGAGGGCCACCATCAAAAGCCATGGGGCACCATTCTAGGTTTAATCATTCTTTTTTGGTAACTGGGACTTTTGTAGATTTACTGCTACCAGAATGACATAAAAGAACACTGCACTGGAAAACAAAGGATTTGGAAAGGAAACCTTAACTGTGCTACAATTACCAGTGTGATTTGGGATTTAACCTCTTTATTTTCCTCATCTATAAAATCAAGAACCTTTAAGGTTCTTTCTTGCCCTAAAAATTCTGAAAATCCAAGAAAAGACCTGAGGGAATAGTTTTGCCTTCACTTCAGCTCTCATTTTCCTCACAACGCTGTTGGAATCTGATTGCCCCGATGATCTTAGAGTCATGATTATAGAACATGATTATAGGACTTTGTAGGTTATTAAGTCCAACTTCCTAACTTTGCAGTGGAGAAACTGAGGCCTAGAAGAGAAGTGACTTGCTCAAGGTCACACAAATACTAAATGGCAAAACCAATTCTGGTCCTGACACCATTGTCCTTTATGTGTGAGTCAAAAGCTCCTGATACGTAGTATGTGCTATATAAATCCTAGAAATTATAATAATGAAACACATTCATAGTATTATATTATTTATCTTTTCTTTACTTTTTGTTTTAACCTTTATATACCTTCAACATGCCATTCACTCTAATACACAGGGAGTCCACCTGAAATGGGTCTTGAAGGCAAAGAGGAAATTCACAGAATTAGGAAAGGCTTTTTGCTCAGTAGCCATTTGATCTGCCCTACACTGATATGAATACCTACCAAACATATCACAAATGATCATCCAAGTTTTGATGAGTGACAGGTCACGACCTCTGGAGGTACCCTATTCCATTTTGGATAGCTATCATTGTTAGTATTTTCCTCCTAATGGCAACCCTAAATTTTCCTCTGGCTAGTTTCCACTCAAGGCTCTCAGTTCATGCTTCTGAAGTCAAGGAAAAGAAAGGATGGAGATAGTGGGAGAGTAGAGATAAGAGAAAGGAAACAATGGGTGGGGTTTCCCTGGAAACAAAGATGAGGAAATTAAGTGTGGTGGTGGTGAACAAGTAATATTGAAAGTCTGAAATGTCCTAAGGAAGTGCTTATGTAATGAGGTATAAACACTCACAAGTAGTTAATAATAATGGTAGTGACTTTAATAATATGGTTAAATACAAGTGGCCTTATTTTTGTTGTGACTTACCTGTACTGTTTGAGAAAGAAGGGACATGATCAGATCCTTTGGGGGAATATAATTTTGGCAGCTCTTTGAATAATGAACTGCATAGGAGAGAGACTAGACATTAGTGAGAGGCTATAATAATAACAATAATTCAGAGGAGAGATGTTGATAGTCTGAACAAGGGTGTTGGTTGAATGATTAAGGAGAAGGGTTCAGGAACCAGAAAAATGGTGGATATGGCATCTCTCTGACTTGGGAAATTATTGACTGTGAGGTTTAAGAGAGAGGAATATTCAGGGGGAGTGTGTGTGTGTGTGTGTGTGTGTGTGTGTGTGTGTGAGTGTGTGTGTGTGTGTGTGTGTGTGTGTGTGTGTGTGATACACAGGGCAACTTGTCCTGGTTAGGTACCATCATGTCTCAGGGAGAAGACACAGGAAAGGACTATTTATATTTTTTTATAAATTTAAGAGGGCCCTTTAAATATTATGAAGAAATCTCTAGGAAGGAAGGAAATAGGACAGAGAAAAAAGACTGAAGGTGAAAGAGAAAAGATTCTTGGGAAAATTGAGAGGGTATGGTATCAAGGGCACAACTGGGGGGATTAATCTTGTTAAGAAAGAGAATCCCCTCATTTTCTGAGATTAGTGAAAAGGAGGATTAGTATAGAAAAATTTTTATAAAAGATATGAGTGGATTACATCCTATATATAATTGAAGGAGATTATTATCAAGATATGAATGGATTTCTGGGGTACTAGCAAAGACAATTCAGAGGTTACACACAGGCTTTCATCTTCCAGGCAAAAAGGACTTGTGAAGATTGGATTTAGCTATCTCCTGATTGTAACAATGAAGATACTTAGCTCTTTCTTTATTGTGGAGATAAAATTGTATTCTGATTGTAACAATGAAGGTACTTAGCTCTTCCTTTATAGTGAAGCTAGAATTGTAAGCTACAATCTATTATTAGATTTTAACTACAAAAATATGTTAAGTAACTACAAAAGGTGAATTAACCACAAAAAGGTGTTAAGTAACTACAAAAGGTGAACTTAACAAAAGAGTCCGCTCTCTCTCTCATTAATATTTTCCTTCTATTGTAAATATTGTAAATAAACTACCATAAATTCCATTTACTTTAGTAACTCATTTTGGGATTTAGAAATTAAATCCCTGGTGACCACCTAATTAATATATTATCAGTCCTACCACATTTAAATTAGTAGACTGCAAACCACTGCATGGGCCCCCCCCCCTGCCCCCAGGTATCTTCAACTGAATTCATCTCCAGTGTATTATAAAGGGGAAGTTAATTTGTATTCTATTTTTTTTATCATGGAGATAGGTGTCAGTGTCCCTAAGTCCCTTAAGTGAGATGGTGTCAAATTTAGGGCAATAGTTCCTGAAGAAACCCCTCAAGTGCTTATCACAGCCCTTGACAAAATGTATCCTCACATTTGCTTCTGATTCTTTTGATCAGGGTTAAAGCATAACAGTCCCTCAGTTTTTTCAATAAGGCTATTGATAAATGAGCTTGGGTGTTCATTTTTTTCTTGGGATAATTGATCAAAATTTCTCCATGCATTGGGTCTTTCTGACAATTGTTTCATTCCCTGCAATGTATCCTCATGGCATTTTCTTAGATAAGTCATTGATCTTGGATTAGAAAAAATCCAGATCTTCAAAAACTTCTGGCCAGCTCATGAGTGAGGAACTTTTATAGTTTGCTCAATAAAGTTTTTATGTTCCTGGGGTGTACAAAGTTCAGATAAAAGAATTTATACATCCTCAGAAATCTGGTTAATAGAAGTGAAATGCTCTCTTTAATTCTTTAATTGTGAGATGAGGTTCTAATAAAAATTTAGTCATGTGTATACATAAAGACTCTAAGTCATGGGTGGTGGATGGCTTATAAACCACTGCATGTAAAACACCAGAGTTATCAGTGACCTTAGCTACATCACGCAAAGGCATAATCTTTTGAAACCCTAATGCATTTGCAAAATTGTTAGCAGATGCATTAGTTGGTGCCTTGTTGTTTTGTGCCTGTATGTTATTGGCAAGGTCATTTTCCCTTATTTCCCCTAATGGTGTCCCAGTGTTAGTATTAGTAACTATAGGATTCTTATTAGTCTGTCCCATCACTTCCCCAGTCTCCACATTGGTTCTCTTCCCCATGCCTTGTTTTCTCTGTATGTAATCTGGACATATCTCAGTTATAGTAGGGATCTCACCAAGCAATGCTTCAAATCTATTATCAATGACTAAAGCATGTACAGTTTTCTTTTGGAAGATCAGGTTGGCACCAGATTTGATATTCTTTAAGATGTTAGTCCCTGCCATGAACACAACATAGACTTGGAGTATGATTTGGCAGAGGTAACTTATATCTAGATAATTCATTGGTAACTGTGTACATCCCATAATTATATTGGTTAATGTCCCCAGAACATTGTTTATCATCCCTGCCATGGTATTAGAAATGATACAGCAGCCCCAATAAATTGCAATTATTCCTAATACAGCAGACCACAGTATTAGTTGTAACATGTTTCCCATTAGATCTTTTCTAGGCTCTAACTGCCAGGAGTTAACAGTTAGAAAATGGTTGTTATCCCCACATGCTTTGCTTCTAGCTAGATAGGCTCCAAGATGGCTAGATCCTATCACTGACAGCCCTAGTATAGCCTCCCTTTTACAATAGACTCCCTTCCTCAATTTTCCAACTGACCAGTGTGGCAGTTGGTAACTGCCTTGTACTCCCCACATTAGGAATCAAGATGTTTTTGATCCTGTGTGGAAACTTGTAGGCAGAGCTAGTGACAAAGGCTGCTAGCCTCAGGAGTTGTAATTAACAACAAATTCACAACTGACAGTTGATGACAGTTGGTGACAGTTAAACACTAAAGCCTTTTTAAAAAAAATAAATGGGGTTCTTTTAAATTTGGGGTGCCAAATGTATTATAAATGGATATTAATTTGTACCCAGAAGGGTTCAGTCTTTCAATATGGAGGGGGAAAGAGTGGAGACCCCCCTTCTCAAAACAGGGTACAAGGAAGATAGCTGATATTTAGGGTTGGCTCAGAGAGGGGGTTTGAAGTTTTTCCCCCTTCTACCTTCCCTTCTTAGCTAAAGCTGCTTTCCCAATTTGCTCTTCTCCCTCTTGTCCTCCCTCCATTAGTCAAGACCAAAGGTTTTCCCTTTGATTTGTTTATTCACACTCAGCTTGGGGAACAGATAACTTTTAATGTCAACTCAATCAGGTAATACAAAAGGAATAATGGGCAGGGAAAATGGGAAAGGAATGTGGGAAAAAGGGGTCCCTATCTCTATTGAAACCTCCTTCCTCGAGTTTGGAGGAACTCAGGCTTTGGCAGCCTGAGCCCCCCTGAGAGAAAATCAGGTTGACTCACTCCCGGGCAACAGGAGCTGAGGTAAAGTCTGTTCAGGTTTCTCTTCAGAAAGTCCCTTCAATTGGGAAGTGTTGGGGGGTGGGGTAGGGAAGATTTTCACTCACCAGCAGGAAAAGTGGATAACTCTCAGGAGAAAGTTTTTTCCCATTTACTATCTTTGGTTTCTCAAGATTGAGAGACCAACTCCTCTCCCCGACAAGGTCTTCTCCAGATTCCTCTCCTCTAGGGCCCCTCCCCCATTGAGGTTATCAGTTTCACACACTCTTTAGCCTGGCACTTTTCTTATGTGCCAGCTTCTCTCACACCAGTCACCATTATTCCTAATTCAGGGTCATATGGTGAATTTTAAGTTCTAATGACTGATTCTTGAACACAATTGAATTGAACCCATTTTGAAAGTCAAAATTTGTGATAGTGCTTCAAAAATAATATTTTACTCCCTGCAAATATTGAAGAATCTCCTGTGTTTTCTTATCCTGCTCCATCAAACTAGTTATACCCTGTAATTCTTGATATTTAATTGGGATTTTTAATCCCAAGTGCACTTGGGATTAAAGGAGAGGAAAAAAGGATCTGGAACAGATTCCAGTGGCAACCCGATAGAAGATGAATGAGAAATAATTCAAATACTCTATGGGGAGCTATTTGAAGTTGGAGGGTAGAAATTATAATATAGAAAATACAACTTGGTCATTTCTTCTAGCAAAGCTTGGCAACTTAAAAATTGGAGTGGAAAATACTAAGGATATCTTTAGCCATTTTATGAAACCTGTTAGTATAGATTCCTTTGGTTTAACGATCTTGCCTTGTTGCCACTATCTAGAGGCATGACCCAGAAGCAAATTCTCTTGTCTCCTTTGAGTTTTAATTTGAACTTGACGTGAGATTCATATCTCAAGTTAAAATTGACAGCCCCTTCCTCCACCTTCCAGGGTTAATATGAGCAATAAGAAAAGGGTGATGGGGAGCATTTGGGTAGCTCAGTGGATTGAGAGCCAGACCTAGAGATGGGAGGTCCTGGGTTCAAATCTGGCCTCAGACTTTTCCCAGTTGTGTGGCCTCGGGCAAGTTACTTAACTCCCATTCCCTTGCCCTTACCACTCTTCTGCCTTGGAGCCAATACACAATATTGATTCCAGGATGGAAGATGAGGGTTTTAATAAATTTTTTAAAAAAAGAAAAGGGTGATGAAAAGTCTCATGAAAGGAGATGTACATATGTACATATCTGAGGGAGCCTATGCCCATTTATTTTTCATTTGGTCAGTGCTCATTGGTGTTGCAAACAGAATAATACAATCAGGAATTTTGAACTAAAAGGGACCTCAGATGCCCTCTGATAAAATGTGATGGTATTTGTAGGTACATAGCACAGGGCTTGGCACATAATATAGAATGAACACCTTTTTCTTTTCCCCTTCCCATGTCTCCATCAGACACAGAATTAAGTCTTAGAACAATCAGGAAACGGCCCAAGACCATATAGGTAGTAAGCAGCACCGGTTCAATGTGAATGGGTTTCCTATGACTTCAAGAACATCATTATTGCACAAGTTAAGTTGAAGGAATCGCTACACTAACATTGCCTCCACCACTGGCTCGGTTATCTTAAAAACGTTGACTAGTATTTGTTCTAACGATTTCTTCTTCTGCAGTTCGGTTATCACACCTGTTTTCTCTTTCTTACTAGATGAACATGGTTACTTCAGTGAATCTGTATTTCAATGGTGTGCCTTTTCTTTCCTCAAATGGCAAGGGAAACGCCATGCCTTCTCATCTGGCCCATTTCCCTTCCTGAGGCCATAAATGTCCTCAATAGTGTATTTTTTCACTGTTTCTTGCCCCCAAGGCTTTGACTCAGAGCTGGGACAACCTATTGAGACCTTCACCATTATGTTGTTAGTGTTGTCTGTGTTAACCTTTTCCATTTTTATTTTAAATCAATTTTAATTTTAATTGTGTGTCATAGATGAGAAATGACATATGTTATTGAAAGAAAACTATCATGAATATGTATTTTTGCAGGACTATCTCTGCAGAGTGATTTGTTTGTTTTTAAATAGGCTTGCTTCAGATGCCATCATTTTCTTGATTCATTTTGCTTCACTTTTTTTAATTAAAAAAGAGTTGATGATGGGAGATAGGGTTGGAGGTTGCATAGGACTGTTGTAAAAATCAAAAGGCTTTTCGACTTTTTAAGAGGGGCAAAAGAAGCCTATAATTTTTAAGCAAATTACATTGTATGTTAAACTTTTCACATAGGAACTGAAGATATGATATTCAGAGGTTTAGCTATTGGTTGCCTCTGCTGCCATTTCCCAGATTTATTTAAAGATTTCCTCTTAAATAACTGTCAGAGTTAACTTGGACGGAACCATTTTCTCTCTTTGTCTTATTTTTCTTTGGGAACTACCTACTTCTCAAGCAACTCATGCCCCAATGATTTAAATTCATCTGAAAGAGAAAAAAGTTGGCTGCCTCAGGGTGTGTACACTATCAGGCTGGGGTAAGCCACGTGTCCTACTGAGTGGCCTAAGTCAATCCAGGTATACGTGGCATTTGTCTTTAAAAGGTATGGCAGCATAATTTTATGTTTGTCGAGTTAAAACAATTCTGCGTATCCCGGTGGCCTCACAGCTGGAAGATGACAAGAAGTGGGTCAGAGCAGGCAATGGCAGCTTCTCTGCTGTTTACCTCAGGAATGCTCTGGGTTTCTAGGCTACAGTGAGCAATTGTGTGTGATTCATTATCGTAATGGGTGGGCAAAAGACACTTGCAAGTTTAACACTGTCTTAGCAGCCTGTTAGAGCCCTTTTTAGGACTAATCATTTGACTTTGCACTAATGAGATTAAGCTCAGCAGGGGCTGATATTTCCATTTTCATTCCTTTTATTTAATTGGTATCACACACACACACACACACGCACACACACACACACACACACACACAATCACCAGAAAAAGCTTTCCTGTAATAAAGTGTTCAGAACAAATAATTCCGACAGATATAGCCATGGATCTCTACGGTTATCTCCCTGACATATGGATTATGCTTAGTTGGTACAAAGATTGTGTCTTTTGTCTTTCTTTTCTCTAATGAGGACTGGTGGGAGGGAGACACCATCGATTTTTGGTAATTAAAAAAGAAAAGAAAAGAAGGAAAAATGAGAAAAGATAATGACAGAACGAGCTCTGCTTGTTAAAAATTCCACAGCCTTAGTTGCTGCCAGTTTTGAAGACAGAAAGTAATTGTTTTCAAGATTTATGGATCCTGAATCTATTCTTGATGAGCCACCTGGACTGATACTCCAAGTAATAAAACGAGTCCTAGGCCACCGTTTAGTACTAGAGTCGGCATAGTAGTCCTTTGCCTGTTGTGGCTTCCGTCATCCTGGTGGACACTTTCAGCCATTTTTCTCTGGGGAATGTATGAAAGATGGTCATCTCAATGAAAGAGAGTAAGTTTCTAGGCTAGAAAGCTCATTTCTTATACCTCATTTTGCAATACAATTTGTAAAGCTTCACTATGGCATAAATTTCTTATCCATCATAAACCATGTTCAATGAAAGCAACATTAGAGGTACCTGAGAGGGGGTATCTTTTGATGAAAAAAAAGTAATTTTGTTTTTCAAAATATGTCAAGAAAGTTTTTTTTTTCCATATTATAATGGAATTCGAATCAAGATTAACCTTAGTCAACAGAATTCTGGGCTTGGAGTGAGAAGGATCTTAGTTCAAATCCAGCTTTAGATATTTACTAATTTTGTGACCCTTGGCAAGCCAACGATTTACCTCTGTTTTTGATTATGCATTGGGGTACCAATAGCACAGTCTACTTTAAAGGGTTGTTGTGAGGGTCAAACAAGATAATTGTTAAAGTGCTTAGTGCAATGTATGCCACATGGTAGGCACCATATAAATGCCTTTTGGTTCATTGATTGATACAAATTGTTAAGCAAAAGAAAATTCCAGGGAAGGATAGAAAATAACAGGGGAAGGTTGGGGGGAGGTCTCTTAGGGAAAACTGTATGATAACATATAAATAGATATATGTAAAATACGTGCAAAACACGTAAAAGGTCATGGCACTAGGAATTAGCATCTATTTCCCAGAAAACATGGTGAAGAAGGTGGTGCTGGAGGTGAGCTTTGAAGGAAGCTAGCAATTCTAAGAGGTGAAGAGGAGTGCAGAGCGCATTCTAGGCACTGAGGAGAGAATCGTCAATGACCCAGTGGGGACAGGATACAGAATGGTTTGCATAAGGAAAAGAAAGATGCCAGGCTTTTCCTAGACCATGATTGAGGAGAAAGTGCAAGAAAATCATGATACTGATGATCTTGATGATAATAATAGCTAGCATTTATATAGCACTGTGTTTACAAATCATTTCTTACATGTTAACTCATTCGATCCTGGCAATAACCTTGTGAAGTAGGTGCTATTATTATTATTTCTATTATAGGAATAAGGAAATGGAAAATGAAAGAATAAATGACTCTATCCACTAAGCCGCCTAGTTGCCTCCCACTGATGGCCAACTTTTTGCCCATTAAAAAACATCACAGAAATTCTGTTGTGTAGATGTGGGCATTCTTCTCGGGAATCTTGGAACGACTTTTGAAAATGTATGAATTGTCATATTTTCCATGCAGTGATGGGATGCCTAACTCTAACCCTGCTCTTCGAATCATCACCTTTTCTACACCTTATTTTTCATGAATGTAGCAGAACTTTGGTAGCCAGTGAGATACGTCACCAAAATATTGGAATTACTTAAGAACTGAATTCAATGAAGAGTGACACTAGATTATGTATTGACTAGCTTATCAAAATTGTAGCTTGGTCAGGACAGTTTTGTAGGATAGATGGATAGATGGCTAGGATATTCCTGAAATGAATTATCTAAATCGATTGCATTAATTAACTCATAAATTGGAACATTGGTGAAACTAGCTATTAAATTCACTAGTGAACAACTTGAAGATGGACTTTAAGTTCCTACTATTTGAGGTTATTTGAGAGAATAGAGATACAAGACTTAGAGGGTACCTGATAGCTGTTTTCAAATATCTGAAGGACTATAACACGCATGTGGGATTGCTAGACTTATCCTGATTGGTCACGGAAGGTATAACTAGAAATAGTGTTTAAAAATTTTAGAGATACATATTTAGACTTGAAATAGGGGAAAAACTTCCCAACAATTGAGCTGTACAGAAATGGGATACTTGCTATGGGAGGTAACAGATTCCTTCTCATGGATATCCAGACAAAATCTGAATGATTATTTTTGGTATAGTTTGTGAAGGCATTTATGTTCAGGGAATATAGGATGGAGTTGAGGTTTGCAATCCATTCCACCTCTGATATTTTAAAAAGATAATTATAAAGGAACTGTCGGCAGAAAGAAAGTTAGATAAAATTAGAAGTTGGTAGGATAAATTTGTATAATATAGGTACAATGGAGTGAAATTGTAGAATGTTAATATTACCAGATGAGTGACTTTGATCAAGTCAGCTGCATCTCTGGGTCTGTAAAATGAAGATGTTGGACTTCTTGCTTGACAATTCTAAGATTCTCTGGATTAGCAAGCTCATTTAATGTTTACTGTAGTAATTTTTAAAAATTCATAAATTATATCTAGATCAGATTGCTTCCTTAATGCCTCAGGGAGGGGAAGAAGGGAGAGAGAGAATCGATAGTATAATAAGAGAATGTTAAAAATTATTTTTACATTTATTTGGGGAAAATTAAAATATTATTAAAAAAGAAACTTTATTAGGCATTTAGAAAACAATTTCTTATTTATAGTGGCCCAGAGGATGTAGTAGCAGAAGATCTGGTATTTTCTTTTAACAATTTTTTTCTATTTCATGACTTGAATATTCTCCCAGGGTTACCTGACCTCTTACTTCTCTGAATTGTCCCGAACTTTGGTCAGCCTGACTCTTCCATGTATTTCTGAAACAGTCTCCATGTTGGTAGTCCCCATCTGGCCCTCAAACTATTGTCATTTGTTTTTCTCTACAAATTCATGGCACATTCCACATAAATCCAGCGGGATAACCTCTGATTTTCATTGTCTTTGGCTAAACATGAATGCTTTCCCTTCATTGGTTATGCTGTAGTACTTAATTAGACCATTTCTTAAAGCTGTGAACTGACTGGTGTTAAGAGGTGTGATGTGTGTTGATCAATATTGCTTGAAACTGTATAAAAAATGTGTGTAAGCAGGTTATGGACCACCTTCGCCTAGAGAGGCAGTCTTAAGCTTCTCAAAGCATCCCTTTGTAGATGAATGGTTCAGTCATTCCTGAGGTGCTGCAGATCCTAGAATTTGGGAATCCTGGGACCTGTAGGGTGACTGTATGACTAATACTGCACATATCCTCTTGTATCCATTGCAGAGTAAATATCGACGTTTGACTTTTTTCATGGTGAGTGCGGTAGTTAGTATCTTCTTTATATTAAATTCAATATCTAAAAAACAATAGACTAGGGCACGTTACCAGAAAAATGGCATTAAATAACTATACTAATGATGGATACAATATAAAATGACTCAAAAATCAAAAGATCAAATGACACCCTGGAAGAACAGGTTTAAAGGTTTTAACAAAGTAACCTCTTGTCATCAAAGGCAAAATTCCTTTCAGGGAAAGTGTCTCCAGTTAGATAATACACCAGCTGAGTAGGTATGTCTAATTACTAGATAAATAATATGATTAGCAGAATTATAGAGCATAACTCGTTTAATGGAATAGGAAACAGAAGATGCAGGAGACTGAATGGTTTTGCGAAGCCCTGCCACCAAATTCTGGCTTTCAAAAATTGGTTCAATTCCATTTTGTTTAAGAATAGACATTAGAAAAGAAAATCCACCATCGGACCCTGAGTTAGGAGCAATGGCGACTGGATTCACTTAAAGACAGCTGGGGGCTCCATGCCGTAGGCTTGCCGTTCTCTTTTGAAGACTGGGAGATGCAAGCCTGTGTGTGGTGACTTCTTTTTATCTTTGCTGGCGCCCCAGAAATCCATTCAGCTCAAACGCGATGGCCAATCCCTCACGTCGATGTTCTTACTTGAGCTCCTACTCTTTGTCTAACTTTGCCATTTGGCGAAAAAGAACATACGAGCTGAGATCTCTGGTGACCTTCTGCGTTCCCTTCGCCTCTGGGCAGCTGTGATATACTATTTTAATATAGGAAGTGTGATGGGATGTGAAGTTCTGGACACTTCGGGGACTTTTGGGGAGGGCACGTGGTTTTCTTAATTTATGTACTATGTGTCCGTTGACACACCTATACTTGAACACGTAAATATCTCTGCTTCTGCTCCATTGATTTCCAAACCAGTGGAGGTGATGTCATCTCTTCTAGCTCGCCTCCCCCATCTGCTCTTAGGATGATAATTGGATTGAATCTCTCCCTTTGTTATTTTCTGTCCTTCAGGTAGGGTGTGATCACCATTCACATCCTTGGCCATTAGAAAGCAGGCGGTGCCCATTACGGACAATTAAAACCACTTGCTTCGTGCAGCATGTCAGATTCTTGAATTTTTAACACATGCAAAGATAACATGTCAATATTTTCAGATTTGGAAGCCAACAAGGACAAAAACAAGAATGTTGTACTTTGCGCAGTGCTGGGGCTTTCTTGGACTAGTCCATCCACTTCCCATTCTCAGTAATCCGCACTGTGTTCGGTATTTTATTACCTGTATGTGCATGTCAGATGCATTTTGGGTATATTTATTTAATTTCAGCTAACCCTGCAGATAAGTGCCCCCGTGACCCTGTGCCGTGTTAAAGGTAAAACCACACGGAGCAGGAATCACCAGAACACGGCATCCTATTCTCCAGCCCTGATGATGCTGCAGGTACCACCTTCCTCTGGTCTTTAGCTAAGCTGATGGGGGGAGATTCGGATATTCAGAAAAACGCCTCCTTGGAATGAACTGACCTTTCCTATAAATCAGCAGCAAAACTGTCCGCTTGGCACTTTCTCATTTGCAGCATACTCAGGCAGCAAGAAAATGAGCCAAAGCATTCTGTGAAGCAAAACATTACACATAATGCAGTTCTTTTGTACTGTTTGCTCTCCTCTCCGAAGAGCTATTACTGGTGATAAATTAGGTGATGCCATTTTACTTCATAGACTGGCCCAAAATAACTGACTCTTTCCACCTGCAGCTCTTATTAGCTAAAATCCATTTTTAAACCTGCCTCACACAGTCATTGCAGACCAAATGGGAAAACTCTATGTAAGGGCTCTGCGAACCTTAAAATCCTGTGAAAATGTCAACCACGATGATTAGTTTTATCATCAAACTGTTGCCATGGTCAGTGGCTTATTTTAAGTTCAGACAAGTTTTTCCTGGATGCTTAAGACAAGTTGTATTTTACATTAGGAAGGAACGAGCATCCTCTGGCTCAGATTACTCGAGAGAGCACACTGACATCTGCCTGGTGATTTTGAAGGGAACGTTCACTTGTCACATTTTTGAAATGTTAGTGGGAATAGTAATCATCATAATAACAATCACTGACAGTTGCACATCACTTTCTAATTATAGGATTACAGATGTGCTGCTAGAAAGGGATTTGTACATCATCTAGTCCAATTCCCTTACCTTCTAGGTGAGTAAACTGAGGCTCACAGAGCTTAAGTGATGCCCAGGTTTATACCTTAGTTTACCATAGACGGCAAGGATGAAGCTGGCATTTCAAAACATGTTTTCTGATCTTTCCAGCATTTCTTAATTTTTTCTCAAGATGCTTCTCTGTGAATTCTGCCTAGGAGTTTGGATCTTGGGAACTTTCATAGTATACTTTTGAAAACACTCCATCTGTCAGTTTTATTTTAATTTTATTAAAAAGGACCATTAACTCTGCTGTCTGTTGTATAATTTTATAATAATTGTATACAATTATAATTGTATAATAAAATGGGAACTCCATCTCCCAGAATTCTTTTCTTATCCAAGAATTCTTTTCCCCTTCGTTCACATTTGCGTTTGTTACATTTGCATATAAGTTTTGGGTAACACCTCCTTCACACTCTTTCTCCACGTGGGAGGCTGGGTGAGCTCTCCCTGTTTCTCTAGCTTTGAGTTTCCCTTTGCTTCAAGTTAAATATCATTAAATATAATACTTGGAGTAGTGGATATTAATTTATAAATTCGACACTGTCATGATTCTAGCTCCTTGGTTTGCCACTTAACACTGTCCTTGATTTGGGACCATCTTAACAAGGCAAAACTTATACTTCAGTTTTCCCCTACATGAGCACTCTGTTTTAGCCAGGCTTATCTTTTCCCATTAAACATCTAACATGTTAGAAAGCCAAAGATAATGAAAAGGGCTTTGGTCATGGAATCAGAAGATAAGGATTTGGGTTCTTATTCTACCACTTTTCGAGTTTTAATCACCTCAATTTTAATCTCTTTAAAATAAAGATAATAATAATTATGTAAGAAGTTTAAAAATAATCCCAACAAAATCCTATTGTATGAAGAGGATTTTGTACTTCAGTTTTAAAGTGGGAATTTGTATCATTATTATAATTACAATCCATTAAATGAATACTTGGCAAACTCATTTTTAATTCTTTTGTACTTCCTCTCCTTAAAGTAAATCTAAATTCTATCTGTCTTGTAAGCCTGAGTTCAAATCCTCCCTTCTACAAAAGTTTCTGTGACCATTCAATTCATATTGATCACTTCTTCCATATAGCATGTCTTATAGTCTTATAGCATGCAGGGTCTCATTTATTTGGACATTCATTATTATTAGTGTCACTAATACTTTTCGTTGACAGTGATTTACAAAGAATTTTCATATACATTAATTATAATATTTTCTCATCTATTGTCTTGTTTAGAGTATATTTTATGTTTTGTCTCCCTAATTAGTGAGGTATTGGAAGACAGCCACCATGTTTTCTGTTTCCTTTGGAGCAGTGAATAAAGAACCCAGTCTTGAGTCCTGAACACTCAAGGAAGAAGGCAGAACTGAGTTCAGACATTTACTAATTGTGTAGTCCTGAATCAGTTATTCCACTTCTATTTCCTTTTCTTTTCTCATTTATAAAATGGGAATAATAATAGCACCTGTCTCCTGGTGTTTTTATGAGAATCAGATGAAATAACAATGTAAAGAATTTAGTCTAGTGCCTGATGTATAGTTATTGCTATATAAATGATAACTTCTTTATTCTTCAATGAAATTATTTTTAAAAGCTTTTTTTTTTTGGCCTGAATTTGACCAATGAATGCCAATAAATTTCTCCATGAATGGGAATACTTGGTCACATTCAGATATGGAATTATGGGAGGAAAATGGCTGTCAAAAAACCTTGTCAATAGGTATTAGACCCAAATATATAACTTAAAGACTAGTTATTGGTTAAGGACTAGAAAATGGTGTAGCATCATTCCTCTAATTGCCTTGCTACAAGACCTCTTTGATTTCTCTTTTTGAAAAGCATGATTTTGGGTGGATTTAAAGAGTTTCCAGACTTCTGATCATCTGATCAAGTACTATCCTGGCCATGGCACTAGCCATTACCTCTATTGGGCCTGCTGGTGCTGCTGTGCTTCTGCTGTAGCTCTTCAGTTCCAAATGCTTCTGAGGGCTGAGCGCATGCTTTCTTGATGACCTGCAATTTATGAAGTAATGCAGGAAACACTCTCAGAGAACTATGGCTTAAAATGTCGCTGAGAAGGAATAATAATGAGGATGTCATGGTAACAGGCAGAGTTATATTTTTCACTTATCCTCTTTTGGTTGGTAGTAATAATGGTTTCCATCATGTCTTTGAAATTGTGTCCTTGAAATCTTGTAGGTCTAATTCAGTAATCTATAAGTAGAGAGAGTTCCCAAACAACACACTTCTAACACTTCGTAGCATCTAGCATAGAGATCCAGCCTGCTTTTTATCTTCCTTATTTTTCTTTAAAAGCATATATGTATATAAACATATATATGTAATCTATATAATTTAACACAAGCCTTTTTAAATAATTTGTTAAAAAAAAAACTTAAACAACTTTGTCTTTTTTCCTTCTATTCTTTCCCATCCACTGAGAAGGCAAGCAAAATTATATCAATTATACATGTAAAATCAAGTAATACAAATTACAATATTAACTCTATTGCAACAAATGAAAAAAAATAAAGGAAGTGAGAAAATTAGGGTTCATTTTGAACTTGGAGTTCATCAGTTCTCTCCCTGGAGCTAAATAGAATTCTTTAATCATGAAATCCTTTGCATTATATTAGATTGGATGATTGTACTGAACAAAGTACCCAAGTCTTTCACAGATCATCATCATTACAACATTGCTGTTATTGGGCACATGATATTCTGGTTCTTCTCACTTCATTTTTCATAAGTTCATCTAGGTCTTGCCATGTATTTCTGAAACCATCCCTTTTTTCATTTCTTTTTTTTTAAATTTTATTTAGTCAATTTAGAACATTATTCCTTGGTTACAAGAATCATATTCTATCCCTCCCTTCCCTCCCCCTCCCCTTCACATAGCCCACGTTCAATTCCACTGGGTATTACATGTGTCCTTGATCAGAACCTAGAACCTATTTCCATGTCATTGATGTTTGCACTGGGATATTCATTTAGAGTCTACATCCCCAATCATATCCTCCTCAACCAATGTAGTCAAGCAGCTGTTTTTCTTCAGTATTTCTACTCCCACAGATTTTCTTCTGAATGTGGTTAGTGTTCTTTCTCATAGATCCCTCCAGGTGGTTCAGGATCACTGCATTGTCTCTAATGTACAAGTCCATTACATTTGATTGTACCACAGTGTGTCAGTCTCTGTGTACAATGTTCTCCTGGTTCTGCTCCTCTCACTCTGCATCACTTCCTGGAGGTTGTTCCAGTCTCCTTGGAATTCCTCCACTTTATTATTCCTTTGAGCACAATAGTATTCCATCACCAACAGATACCACAATTTGTTCAGCCATTCCCCAATTGAAGGGCATCCCATCATTTTCCAATTCTTTGCCACCACAAAGAGCACAGCTATGAATATTCTTGTATGTGTATTTTTCCTTATCATCTCTTTGGGATACAAATGCAGCAGTGCTATGGCTGGATCAAAGGGCAGACAGTCTTTTAATGCCCTTTGGGCATAGTTCCAAATTGCCCTCCAGAATGGTTGGATTAATTCACAACCCACCAACAATGCATTAATGTCCAGGTTTTGCCACATCCCCTCCAGCATTTATTACTTGTTCACTTTTAAGTTTTTTGATTTGCATGTCCAATTAATTGACCTCTGCTCTCCCTAATTTGTTAATATATGAACTCCAGGATACAAATTTTTCCCTAGTACAGCTTTGGCTTCATCCCATTGATTTTGAAAGGATGCCTCATAATTGTCATTTTCTTCAATGAAATTATTAATTGTTTCTATTATTTGTTCTCTAAGTAACTGATTTTGGAGAATCATATTGAATTTCCAATTCATTTTTGACTTGCCTCTCCATGTTCCCTTACTGATTATTATTCTTATTGCATTATAATTTGGAAAGGTTGCATTTATTATTTCTGCTTTTCTGCATTTGTTTGCCATGTTTTTATGCCCTAACACATGGTCAATTTTTGTGAATGTACCATGTGCTGCTGAAAAGGTGCATTCCTTTTGTCCCTATTTATTTTTCTCCATATATCTATTAACTCTAATTTTTCTAAGATTTCATTCACATCTCTTACCTCTATCTTATTTATTTTTATTGGATTTTTCTAAATTTGGTAGTGGTAAGTTCAGGTCTCCCACTAGTATAATTTTACTATCTATTTCCTCCTTCAACTCCACTAGTTTTTCCTTTAGAAATTTGGATGCTATACCATTTGGTACATACATGTTGATTACTGATATTTCCTCATTGTCTATACTGCCTTTTATCAGGATGTAGTTTCCTTCCCTATCCCTTTTAATCAGATCTATTTTTACTTTGGCTTTGTCAGATATGATTGCAACTCCTGCCTTTTTTCTATCAGTTGAGGTCCAATAGGTTTTGCTCCAACCTTTAATTCTAAACTTTTGAGTGTCTAGCTGCCTCAAGTACGTTTCTTGCAGACAACATATGGTAGGATTTTGGTTTCTAATCCACTCTCCTATTTGTTTTCATTTTATAGGTGAGTTTATCCCATTCACATTCAAAGTTATGATTGCCACTTGTGTATTCCCCGGTATTTTGATATCCTGTCCTAGTTCTGTTCTTTCTTCTATTGCTATATCCTTTTAAACCAGTGGTTTGCTTTTGATCAGTCCCCCTAATCCCCACCCGTAATAAGCTTCCCTTTATGCCCCCTCCCTTTTTGTTCCCTTCTTATTTATTTAGGGTCTTTTAAGTTCCCTCCCCCCTCTCTTTCCCTCCCTTTTTGTACTCCCTGCTCCCCTACCCCCCTTAGTTTTCCCTTCTTACATTCCCTGTAGGGTGAGATAGAATTCAATACCCCGATGGATCTAGATGCTCTTCCCCCCAGAATTGATTTCACTGAGAGTAATGTTTAAATATTACCTATTAGCACTCTCTTCCTCTCATTCTTATAAGAGTATTCTTCCCCTTCCCTTCCCATGTGTATCTTTGTGTGATAAAGATTGTCCTATTTATTTTATTTCTTCAAGTATCTTTTGGTTCCACCTTCCCTTTCCCCCTCCCTTTTACTTTTTTTTTTGCATATCACCTTAGAGCACTTATTACCCCAATCTCTTCCTGTGAATGATTTCTCTAATTACTATAATAGTGAATAAATTTTTGAGAGTTACAAATAACATTTTACCCATATACTAATAAAAATAATTTCATCTTATTGTAGCCCTTAAAGAAGAAAGTTTGAAAAAAAATTTCCCCCTTTCCTTCTCTTATTTACCTTTTCATGTTTCTCTTGATCTTTGTGTTTAGATATCAAACTTTCTACTTAGTTCTGGTCTTTTCTTCACAAATACTTGGAAACCTTCTATTTTGTTGAATGTCCATACTTCCCCCTGGAAGTATGTAGTCAGTTTTGATGGATAGGTGATCCTTGGTTGAAGACCTGATTCTCTTGCCTTTCTTAATATCCTTTTCCAAGCCTTGTGGTCCGTTGGTGTGGAAGCTGCCAGATCCTTTGTAATCCTGATTGGTGCTCCTTGATATCTGAATTGTCTCTTTTTGGCTTCTTGTAAACATTTCTCCTTAGCTTGCAAGCTCTTGAATTTGGCAATTACATTCCTTGGAGTTGTCTTTTGAGGATCTAGTGTAGAGGGTGTTCTATGAACTCTTTCAATGTCTATTTTCCCCCCTTGTTCAAGAACATCAGGGCAGTTGTTCTTGGATAATTTCTTTTAGTATGATGTCAAGATTTCTTTTTATTTCTGGGTTTTCAGGTAGACCAATGATTCTCAAATTGTCTCTTCATGCTCTGTTTTACTGATCCATCATCTTTTCAGTGAGATATTTTATGCTTTCTTCTATTTTGTCAGTCTTTTGACTTTGCTTTATTAATTCTTGCTGTTTTGCAAGGTCATTGGTTTCCAAATGCCCAATTCTGGACTTTAAGGACTGATTTTCCACTATAATCTTTTGATTTTCCTTTTTGGTTTGGTCTATCCTGATTTTTGTGGCTTCCAGCAGTTTCTCTAATTTGGAGTTCTTGCTCTTTAAACTGTTATTTTCTGTTTGAACTATTTTTCATTTTTCTTGGCAGAAGGCATCCATCTTTTTGATAAGCTCCAATTTAAATTATTCAAGAGCTTGTGGAAAATTTCCATTTTTTTGAAGATATTGGTGCATTTATTTGGATTTCCTCTTCCATTTCTCTGTAGCCTGGTTTTTTTCCTCCGTAAAAATTTTCCAGGGTCAACATCTTCTTCTTGTTTTTCTTGGTGGTGGGAAGTTGTTCCTGGGCACTATTTGCCATTACTGTGGTGGTTTTTCCTTCCCTTTCCAGTTAGAAATCTGAGTGAGATGGGCAAGCTCTCTGTGTATGGAGCTAAGGAGCAAGGATTTTGGCTGAGGCCAATTCTCGAGTCTCTGCAGCTTCTGCTGTTTGCTGCCCCTGCCGGTACCCATGATCTGTGCTCCTCAGGCTGCTGGGGCCTCAGGACTAGCTTCTCTCAGGGGTAGGTCCTCAGTGGTCTCAGTTAGCTGCCGAGGACCCAGAGGCGCCCCTCACTCACTCACTCACTCACTGAATCTGGCTGACTCTGATTGTGAAGAAATGCCCAAATCCCATGTACCTTCAATGCTGTGCCCTATTGTAGAGTCCCTTTGTTCATATGAATTTTTTTTTTGGCCTTTTGAGGTAGTCTGTGTTGGTATGTGGTGAGGAGAGGAAGAGTCCTGCATCAAGACTGCTGCCATGTTTACACAGAAGTCCTTTATATTTCTTATAGTACAATAATACTTCATCACAATCATGGATCAGCCAATCAATCACAACTTGTTTAGCCATTCCCCAATTTAAAAGAATCCCCTAGATTTCCAATTCTTTGCTACCAAAAAAGAGCTGATATAACTATTTTTGAACACTTAGATCCCTTTTCCTTATCTTTTATCTCTTTGGGATATAGACCTAGTAGTTGTATAGCTGGGTCAAAGGGTATGCAGACTTTTGTAGCCTTTTGGGTATGGTTCCAAATTGTTCTTCAGAATAATTGGACTAATTCACTAATCCACCAATAGTTATTAATGTACCTATTTTCCCCATCTGTCCCAGCATTTGTCATTTCTGATGAGTAGTATCTCATTAATTAACAATTCTATAATCAATCATGATTTAGCACGTTTTTTCATATTATTATAGCTAGCTTTTATTTCTTCTTCTGAAAACTTCCTGTTTATATCCTTTGACTATCATTTGGGGAATGGTTCTTATTTGTCTGCATTTATTAGCTAAATGAGATTTTTTAAATTAGAGAAATAGTGTAATCTTTTTCATATTACTTCATTGGTTTTGTAACTTTTAGCAAAATGAAATTTCCTTGACTATTTTTTATAATTATGTCCATTTTTTAAATTTTGTTTGAGGTCATGATTACTATCTCTGCTTTATTTTTTTTATTTTCAGATGAAGCATATTAGATTCTGCACCAACCTTTTATTTTTAACCCTATCTATCTTTCTGTTTCAAGAGTGTCTT
Organism: Monodelphis domestica; assembly: GCF_027887165.1. NCBI lineage: Eukaryota > Metazoa > Chordata > Mammalia > Didelphimorphia > Didelphidae > Monodelphis > Monodelphis domestica. The sequence goes on along the minus strand of NC_077233.1, from coordinate 285,114,834 downwards.
TTATAAACAGCATATTGTTGGATTCCGGTTTCTATTCCATTCTGCTCTTGGCTTCTATTTTATGAGTGAACTCATACAAATTCACATTCACAGTTATTACTACTATCTATTTCTCTTCACCCTATTTCCATCTGTTTCTTTTTTCTCTCTTTTTACAGGGTCCCTCCTTAAAACTCTTTTACTTCTTGCCACTGTTTTACTTAATCAGCCCTCTCTCTTATCATTCCCTCTCCCTTCTCTTATCCCCTTTCCTCTTCTATTTTCCTGTTGGATAAAATATATTTCTTTGCCCAACTGAGTGTATTTATATATTCTTCTCTCTTTGAACCAATTCCAATGAGAGTGAGGTTCAATCATTGTCCTTTTACCTTCTCCTCCCATTTCTCCTTCCACTATAAAAGCTCTTCCTTTGCATGCCATTTTTATTTGAGATAATTCTCCCCATTATTGTTTTCCCTTTGCCATTGTCTCAGTGTACCCTTTTTTCTCAACACTTCCTCTATTTCTTTGAGATTATCAAAACACAATTCATTACTAACCATGACCTCTGTCTATGTAGATTCCTTCTATTTGTCCTAATAATGATAAAATTCTTAGGAATTACATGTATTATCTTCCCATATAGGTATGTTAACAGTTCAACTTTATTGAGTCTCTTATGATTTTTTTTTAATGTTTGGCTTTTTTATACTTCTCCTAATTCTTGTGTTTGAATGTCACATTTTCTATTCAGCTCTAGTCTTTTTCAGGAATGCTTGTTGAAAGTCCTCTATTCCATAAAATATAATTCTTCTTTTGCTATATAGATTATTCTTGGTTATAATTGGAACCACTTTGCCTTTTAGAATATCATATTCCAAACCTCTGCTCCTTTAATGTGCAAGCTGCTGAATCTCATTTGATCCTGACTGTGGCTACACAGCATTATATTGATTTTTTTCCTGGCTGCTTAAAGCATTTTCTCCTTGACCTGGAATTTCTGAAATTTGACTATAATATTCCTGGGAGTTTTCATTTTAGGATCTTTTTCAGGAGGTGATTGACAGATTCTTTCTATTTCTATTTTACCCTCTTCATTTAAGGTATCAGGGCAATTTTGTTTGGTAAATTTTTGACAAATGATGTCAAGAGCCTTCCTTTGATCATGGATTTTAGGTAGTCAAAAAATTCTGGAATTATCTTTTGTTGATCTATTTTCTGAACAGAATGAGTATTGCTCATTTGGCCTAAATTATCTAGTTAGTCCAGTCAAAGTGGTTAAACCAATTGTTAATAAATATAGCCTTCATATTTTAACAAGAATATAATAGGAAAAACCAAGCACAGCATCATTTTACTTTGTGACTGTGTGTAAATGTGACAAAGGTAAATTATAAAAACGAATAAAATAAGAACTTGGTACTATAAAGGATTTTGGTTTAGGCTGTTTTAATCTTGGTTATTGTTCTCAACATTTAATTTTGAGAAAGACATACACATGCTTCTAATAAAGTATAAATGAAACTATGTTGACTTTACAGCATGTGAACTTGATAGATTTTTTTATTTAATTGATCTATTTTTCAGCTTTGTTGTTTTTCTGATATCTCACATTTTCTTTAATTGTTGTCATTCTTTTAAATACATTGCCTTATTGATTCATTTTTGTCTTATTTTATTTTAATTTTAATACTACATATTAAATTAGTTATTATGTATTGGTTCTAAGGCAGAAGGGTGGTAAAGACTAGCATTGGGGTTTAAGTGACTTATCCAAGGCCACATAGCTAGGGAGTATCTGAGGTCACATTTGAATCTAGGACCTTCAATATCTAGGCATGGTTTTTTACCACTGAACAGGTTAGCTGCCCCTGTCTTATTTTATTTTTTTCTTGATGTTTACCAGAATCATTAGCTTCCAATTGCCCAATTCAATTTTTAGGAATTTTTTCCTCAGTGAGTTTTTACACTTCCTTTTCTATTTGACCATCTTAAGAAGTTCTTTTCTCCAATAAATTATTATATTTCCTTTCCCATTTAGCCATTCTGCTTTTTTAAGGGTTTATTTTCTTCAGTTATTTTGTGTCTCTTTTATCAAGCTATTACTTCTCTTTTCATAATGTTCTTGCATCACTCTCATTTCCTTTCTCAGTTTCCCCTCTATCACTCATCTATTTATTTTCCAAGAATTCTTTTTAGACTTGTGTCTTATTTTTCTTGGAGGCTGTGCTTATAGCTATTTTCATAATATTGTCTTCTTTTAAGCTTGTGTCTTGGTTGGCTTTGCCACTGTAGTAGTTTTTATGATTAAGTAGTTTTTGTGATTAAGTTATTTTGTTGTTGTTTGTTTGTTTGATCACTTTCCCAGTTTATTTCTTGACTTCAAATCCATGTCAGGCTTCTTTATCCTGATGTTTTCAGAGCTAGTTCTAGAAGTGTGCAAATTTTCAGTTCTTCCAAGTTGGTGTGATCTGAGAAGAGGTATAATAATTGCTCTTTTGGTCTGCTCTTTACTTTTTCCTCCATAAGGGCCCCTATTCTCACAAACATTAGCAACTCTTCTTGGCTTTGGAACTATAATCAGGTCCTCTTCTTTCCTGTAGCTGCTTCACTAGTGACCCCTTGTTTCTTAGAACTGTCACTCCTTGTGGGTGCTCCTGTCTGTCCTGAAACTATGACCCAGAACTGTGTCTAATGCCTTCCAAGAATCTCTGGTCATCTCTTTCTGATCAGTTGCCTGACCCTTTATTGTCTCTGGCCTGAGAGTTCCCAAAGTTGTTGTTACTGTAGCTGCGGTTGCTGCTGCCCCATGTCTTCACCTTAGTTTCATAGATCTCTTAATTATTTTTTAGCCTGGAAAAATTTCATTCTGACCTTTTGTTGTCTCTGCTACTCCAAAATTTGATTCAGGGAATCATTTTAATGTTATTTGGAGGGGAAGGCTGAGAGAATTCAGTTAGATTGCTTCCTCTGATCTACTGTCATCTTGGCTCTGGACTTCTTCCCTGCTTCTCACTTAATGTTCAGTAAGTACATTCATGGATTATGCTAAACTCAGTGCTCTGCAATATAAATTAATTAAGCATGGTCTTTACCTTCTAGAAATATTCTTGTCCCATCTTTGTGATATGAGCTGTGAAAGAAGTCTATCCTCTCCATTATGGGTGGAACTAGGAATATAAAAAGGGATATGTGTTGTATCAGAAGGTATACTAATGCAGTCTGTAACTTCTTTATTCCATAGTAAATCTTTCCTGATAAAACCAGACAATAACACGCTCTTGTTTTGGACAATTTTTCCCAATCATGAACTGTATACCAAATATTTTGATATTTGGTTTCATTTAATTTATCTCTTTATATACTATTTTGTGTTTTTTAATTAATGATTCTTAATTTCTGGATAAAATAGGCAAATATCTGAGTAGAGTATACATAATAGTATGGAGGGCAGTATATACATATCTATCTATTTTTCTATCTATCTATCTATCTATCTATCTATCTATCTATCTATCTACCTATCTATCTATCTATCTATCTATCTCTCTGTCTGTCTACTGAAAAGAATAAATAAGCAAACTCTTCTTATGCCCTTAACAATGATCTTACTTGAATAACTCTGAGTGGTTGGCCAAATTCTTATTATACTTCATTGGTATTTCAGGCTTTGCTAGGATTCCCTCTCAAAATACAGGATGTTCCAAAAGAACTTAAAGTTACTAAATCTTAAAACTGTAAAACGACCTTTGGAACATACTTTAATATTCACTTCCTTCTTCTCTACCAGTTGAAAAATGTCATCTCAGATCTTCATTAAACTCTAAATCTTCTTTCTTTATCTAGAAGAGGATTTTCTTGTTTTCTTCTCTATTGATTCCTCTTGGTTCTGGGATCAAACAAAATACTCCAAGTACCAGAAAATATACTTTATTATGGCAAATGAGAGATATATTGAAAAGGATTGTGTGTGTTTGTGTGTTTATTTGAGGTGAGGGATTATAGTGTTAAGCCTAAAGATCATGGGCTGGATTAGAAATGAATTTTCCCTTGACATATAAAATTATTGAAGTATAAAGGTTTCATCACATTTCCAAATCTTTCATAGTCCTTGGAGAAAAAAAATAGCCATTGGCTTTCACTTTGAGGCATGTTAGGAAAAGGCTAGATTCTCTTCTCTAATGGAGTTCTTTTTGAAGGAAGATTAATTTTTGGAGTCATTTCTGAAGGACATTGAAGCATGGATTGGTCAACCCAGAATTGAAAGACAGATTGGCCTTTGTTTAGTACAGTTCAACAATGCCTGTAGAAGTCATCTATATTTAAAGAACTGGCAAAGCTGTGAAGAAGGTGAAAAGATTTCAATTTTTACTGCATTAGGCTAGAAACTGAAATTGTTTTCTTTTGCTGAGATGGCAGTCATGATAGAATTAGTTATGAACATAACTATATAATTATAGAAATATTTATAATTATATGAACATAAGCGACATTATAAATCATTAATATAATACTAAAATGCAATGTAACTTAATGAAAATGCAAATATTATAAATAATATTTGTAATAGAACTACATTATAATAACAAACATAATAAAATAATTAGTTATGAACATAAGATGAAGGCATCCACTCCAACCCACTCATTTTGTGGTTGAGATATTAATGTCTAGAGTGGTTAAGCAGCTTGTCAAATGTCATAGAGTAAGTAGAAGAGTGAGGAGTGGCATCTAGATTGCCTGGCTTCAAAGCTGCCATTTCTACTATACCACATTACTAACAATCCAATTCATCCATACAAAATAGTAATGGAGTTAGCCTCATGACTTGAGTTTCACTTTTACTGGTATAATATCCAAGTAACCCGTAGGCAAGTCACTTCATCTCTATGGACTTTGAGCTTTCTCATCTGGAAAATGAAAGGCTGGATGAAGTGATCTCTTCCAATTTCAATATCTATTATTTAATAATTCTTTGAGAGACTTGTGCATGGTCTAATCATTTGTACCATGTTGATCGGAGGATGTTCTTTTGAAACAATAAGCTAGGCTTTGGTAGTAGGGTAGTTTTCTAGCTACAGCAATTCCTAGAAATCATAGATTCTATTTATCTCTTTGCCTCTCCTCTCAATGATTAAAAATAATCAGAACCATTCTTAGAGTGTATGTTAAATAGGCCTCTCTTTTCAGCCCCCTGGCCATTTCAGAAATACATTTAAATTGTATCTGAATTGACTATATCATCAGAGACCGCACATTGTGGAAAATTGCTCTTGCCACCCGGAAAAGCACCCAAAATGTGCAAGGAAGGTTCATACAGATGTCATAAATATAGATGTCATGAACCTGTTCTGGGTGTTTTAAATTTAATCCACATCCAGAAACATTCCCACATCTGAAAATTTCTTAGGAAACCCAGATAATGAATATACAATCTTCTTGAATTCTATAAACTTACGAGTCTCCTCTATTCTTCAGATAACCTATATTTCCCCTTATCCCATTCTACTTTGAATTGTATATGTTTATATGCAGTTGAATTGCATATATTTATTAATATGTTGTGATGAAGGGGGTTTTTGACCATTTCTATTTGTCCCCCTCATGCTAATACTGATTTATTGTTTAGATGAGTTGACTGGACCTCTTCCTCTGTCCTGGGGAATTGTATCCATAGAACTATATTTCCTTCTAATTTTTCAAGCTTTGACTCTCTATCCCCAACCCAGAAATAGCACTCTAGCAAAATATCTTAATTTTATGTTGGGGCAATTGAGGAAGAAACATCCTCACGAAAGAATTTTCTTTTTCTCTTTCCTGAAGATGTTTTGCTTTTGATTGCCTCCTTTAAAATATATTTCTGATAAATACACCCAGATTAGCAAACACTTGTGATTAACTGTTTATAAAGACTCTAAAAGATATAAGATTATAATTGTAAAGATTATAACACATAAAGTTAAACAAAGACAAATAGACCTTCCCCATGACTAAGAGGAAAATAGAAAAAGAAAATGCAAGGGCACTGCCATGGGGTCCGTAGTCTTCAGAGTGCCAATAATAGTTTCTGTCCCAATTCTTCTCATGCCCAACTGGTTCAAATAATTCTGTTCCTGAATCTTGAACCTCTACCCCATTTACATTTTTCCTCTACTAGCTCAGTGTAGGTGGCCTCCATTTCTGCAGCACAGAGCATCTTCAGTCAGTTACTAGGGGATTTTGTTACTCTTTCAGAAAGAGCAGGACCTCCTTATCATGCTAGTGGCTGAAACCTTTTCAGTTGTGTACCACTGGGGGCCTTACGGCTGAGACCTGCCATACTTCACAACTCAAGGGCAGGAGAGCAGGGCCAACTAATTAAACTAGTGTCTTTTATTTCTAGCCCTCTTTTCAGTCCTCAGCTAGTTCATTCTATAATAGATCTCACTCTTACTTATGATGTCTATCTGAGACATCTAGTCTAATCCAATCAACATTTATTAAGTACCTTTTATGTACCACTGACTGTGTTAAACACTTAGGTAACAATAAATTAAAAAGAAACACTAGGGGCAGTTGGGTGGCTCAGTTTACAGAGAGCCAAACCTAGAGATGGGAGATACCAGATTCAAATCTGGCCTCCGATATTTCCTACCTGTGTGATCCTGGACAAGTCACTTAACCCCACTTGCCTTGCTCTTACCATTCTTCTGCCTTGAAACCCACACATAGTACTGATAAGGATTTTTTTTTAAAAGAAAGATAGTCATTGCCTTTGACAACTTTGTTTTATGGAACCCCAAGTTTGCTTTTGTTCCTGGGGGAGCCCCAGACTGACCTTGTCTTAGACTGAACAAAGTTAAGTACCCAATGATCTCAGCTTAGATAGAATTAGAAGATATAACCCAATCTTCAGTACCCTTTCATCTTAGAACTTTCTCCCACTGTATCATCACTTCTCTCAGTTAGGGAAGTCGTCCCTGGCTGGAATCATCCTTCCCTTGTCTCTGTTGTAAGCCAATCAATGAAACCTTCCTGTCCTTTATTCCCCACAAGGTATATAAGACCCCCAGTTTTTCAGTTCATTGAAAAAATTCCCTTTTGAGGTACTTTTCTCATCTGGGGATAGTCTTCCCAGAGTCCCAGAGCCTGGTTCTGTGTGGTTCCTAGCACATGCCTCTGAGTGGGGCCAGTTAGAGCAGTGTCTTCCCTGTCCCGATTAAAGACTTGTTCTTTCTAATTACCTTGATGGTTCTATGTTTTTCAAGGCTGACACCCTCAAGAAGCTGACTTTAGTAAAAAAAAGAAGGCAGTGAAAGGAAGTCAGGGACACCAGGGAGTTCTCAAGATCCTCTTGTTCCATGGTGTTAAAACCAGACAGAGCAGCAATAGATGCCAAGTGGAGGGAGCAGAACATCCATAAAAGAAGTGCATTAGAAGAAGTCATTAAGAGACTGAAGGGGGTTCAGTCAAGACTTGAGTTAGCAGCTTGGTGATGAGATAGAAGTGTTGAGTTTATCCTCAGAGGGGCATCTAGTCCCATAGAAGCCAAGTGGACCAACAGATCCAAAAGTGCTCACATTTTCCATATCTTTTTTTCTCTAGTAGGCCCATGCCAATGAGAATGAGTGGGTTGGGTAAAGGTATAAAGGCAATCTGTTCCACTAGCCAGTTGCTTTTGTCTTGATCTTTTATGTGCAAATATGCTACTCAAAGTCTCACTTCCTTTTAGGTGAAAAATGATCCACTTAAAGATGAAGGAGGATGGAGAGTCCACCCTTTAAGAAATGCAAATGGCGCCTGTCAGGCTCACCCTTCCCTTTGAATAAGCATTGATTTCCCTCCTCCATCCTCCCCACCATTCCCCTTAGCAAATAAATGAGGGCCACCAGAGTTCATATCTGTCCAGATTCCTGAATAACTGGGTAACTCTTTAGTCACTACACATCTTGTTAGCATGCAGGACACATTACAAGCATGCAGGACCTAGAGAAGAATATTAATTTCTATATAAACAAATACACATAATTGATAGATCAAAGCAATGGAATAATAAAATTGGTAAGCCTATATAATAGAACACGATTAAACAGTAAAGTATATGTAAATAGACAAATGGAAAAATTATGAATAGCTAAGAGGCAAATTTATATTTGGTACAGAAATAGGAGATAATTGCCACATACATCAATGGGCACCTGTAATTGTTTAATGCATATAAAACCATAGAATTGTGGCTGGAAAGTTCTTTAAAAATCTAATCCAGTCTAGTTCCTTCCTGTTATTATTGAAGAAATGGAGATTTGGGGCAGTTGAGTGAACTGCTCAGTCCTAGAGCCAGTAAGTGTTTGAGGCTGGAACTGAATGAAGGTCTTCCTGATTCGAAGGTCAAAGCTCTCATCGCTTTTCCATGCTGCTTTTCTAGTATTATCAGCTGGCTGCACTTAGTACCTATTTAGGCTTGTGATCTCAGATATCCAAAGAGCAAACAAGGGTTCATGGAGGGTAAGCAGGATTGGAACCCACAGCCTTCCTGATTTTATAAGTGCACTTTCCTTTGTACTGTAATGTGTCTGACTTCAACAAATGCACTTAACCGGAAACATTCAGAGGTCTTTTCCCCATTTCCAAGTAGTCATTTTTTTTAATGCTCGTGATTGGATTTCTGTAACGTTGCCTAGATTCAGACCTCTCTTCTGGCACTTACTATCTATAGGATTTCCAGAAAACCTTTTAACATCTCCCACACTCAGTTTCTCATTTTTCAAATAAGGAGACATCCTGGATGGCACTTCCAAGATCCTTTTCCCTTCTAAATCTCTGATCCTATCATTGATCCTTTGCATACAATTCCACACTTTCTTTGATGTTTGTATATATTCGTGTACCATAAATCCATTTGGCTATTGGACACAATCTTGCTATTTGTCTAAACGGCATCATGTGTCATGAAGATTTGTTTGTGGCAGGAGGTTATCTGACACAATTCCAGGTCATTGACTAGAAATTGTTATGGGTTGTCCTTAAGGGCTCAAATCTAGACTCAGATATTTACTAGCTATCAGTAAGTCACTTAAACTAACCCTACCTTCTTTTCTCATCTGTAGTAGTGGTCGTCTGTCGGTGACCGAGAATGACGATGGTCTTTGTGCAGTCTCATCTCCGGTGTACCCTCCTGTGGCTTTGGAGTCCAAAGGCTGAGGCGCACAGTCTGTGGCACACGGGGCATGGGGCGCCAGTTGTTAAGGGAGGTGCGGCTGTGGCCTGGTGTCGGTGTTCACGTGCAGCGGCAAGACGTCGACGTCGCTCATCTTCAAAGGTGGCGGCGGCCTGGTGAATGTGGGCTCGCCAGCTGCTTCTGTCAGGCAGCGAGTTCTAGTGGCTTTGGTGTAATGCCAGCCCCCTTCAAGTTGGACTTTAGCTGATCCGTGAATCTTCTCTTTGGTTGGCCTTGTTTCCTGAGTCCAGCTGACAGTTCCCCAAAGAATACCTGTCTTGGTATTCGCTGTGGGTCCATGCGGAGGACGTGTCCAGACCATCGTAGCTGGGTTTGGAGGACTTCGATGCTGGTGGAGTTGGCTCTGTCGAGGACTTCCTGGTGGGTGATTCGGTCCTGCCATCGGATCCTCATGACTGACCAGAGGGAGCGTTGGTGGAATTGCTCCAGCTGTTTCATGTGCTTCCGGTACAGTGTCCATGTCTCACAACCGTACAGGAGCGAGCTGAGGACCCTGCGTTGAGCTTTGAGCTTCGTCGCAGTGCTTACACCGCTGTGTTGGAGGACTTTGGAGCACAGCCGCCCGAGTGCCTGGCTGGCATTTTGGATCCTGGCATTGATCTCGTGGTCTAGGGACCCGTCGTTGGCGATGGTGCTGCCCAGGTACTTGAAAGTGTTGACGTTAGAAAGCTGTGTGCTGTCGATTGTAATGCACGGCTGGTTAGTTGGCCTCCCTGGTGCAGGTTGGAACAGTACCTCTGTCTTGCTGAGGCTGATCGTCAGGCCAAACAGTTTTGTTGCGGGGGAGAACCTGTCCACAATGGTTTGGAGATGATTTTCTTGGTGGGCCATGAGAGCACAGTCATCTGCGAAGAGAGCTTCCAGGATGAGTCTCTCTGTTGTCTTTGTTTTTGCAGTCAGGAGGCGAAGGTCGAATAGTGAGCCATCCAGTCGGTATTTGATGTAGACGCCCAGGTCTAGATCCATTACAGCATGTTGTAATACTTGGGTGAAAAATAGGTTGAATAGCACCAGAGCGAGGACACAGCCTTGTTTCACGCCATTGGAGATGTTGAAGCGATCGGAAGTCTCTCCACCAGATAGGACTTCCCCTGTCATGTCCACATGAAAGAGCTGGATCAGTTTGACGAATTTTGCTGGGCAATCGAGCTTGCTGAGGATCACCCACAATGCGTTCCTGTTCACTGTGTCGAACGCCTTTGTCAGGTCTATGAAGACAATGTAGAGACTCAGGTTCTGCTCAAGGCATTTTTCCTGCATTTACCTCACCGGGAAGACCATGTCGATGGTCCTGCGATCTGGTCAGAAGCCGCACTGTGATTCAGGCAGGTTCTGCTCTGAAACAGATGACAGGAGTCTGTTGAGTATAACACGGGCGAGGATCTTTCCAGTAGTGGAGAGTAGTGAGATGCCTCTGTAGTTGTCACAGGATGCTCGTGAGCCTTTGTTCTTGTATAGGGCTACGATGGAGGCATCTCTGAGTTCTGGGGGCATGTCTTCCTCTTCCCATATGCTGGTCAGCACTATGTGGAATGCCTGGAGCATCTTTCCATTTAAGGTCTTGTACACCTTGGTTGGGATCCCGTCTTTACCGGGTGCCTTGCCTGCACTCATTTGTTTAATGGCTTTTTGGACTTCCTCTATTGAAGGAGGGACGTCAAGTTGTTTAATGGTGCAGTTTTGGGGGATCTGGTCAAGGGCGCTTTGGTCGACTGAAGAGGGTCGGTTGAGAAGCTGACTGAAGTGTTCTTTCCACCTGTTGCTGATGCCTATTTTATCTTTTATGAGAGTGTCACTGTCAGAGGATAGCAAGGGAGTGGTGGTGGGTTTTGATGGCCCATAGACAGTCTTGAGGGCACTGAAAAATTGTTTGTAGTTTTTTGTATCACAAAGCGCTGGATTTCTTCTCATCTGTAAACTGGGAATAACACCTGTTTCTCAGTATTGTTGTAATAAATGATATAATATTGGTAAAGGGCTTTGCAAACTTAAAAGTATTAAATAATGGCTAGCTCTTATTACTATAGAGCTGCTAATTTAATTTGCCTGTTATCCAATAATTACTCATTATTTATAATAAATATATTTTATATAATTATATAATTTATAACATATATATGTTTATATAGGTCTGTTTAGTTGTTACTCAATTGTTTCAGTCATTTCTGACCCTTCCCGACTCCGTTTGGGATTTTCTTTCTTTTTTTTTTTGAACAATATTTTATTTGGTCATTTCAAAGCATTATTCATTGGAGACAAAGATCATTTTCTTTTCTTCCCCCCAAAGGTATTAGAGTGGTTTGCCATTTCCTTCTCTAACTCATTTTATAGATGAGGAAACTGAGGCAAAAAGTAAAGTGATTTGCCCAGAGTCACACTGCTACTGTCTAGGGATAGATTTGAATTCACTTAATCCATTGCATCACCTTGATAACCCTCATAAATAGCTCTCTTAGGTTTGCATTTTTTCACATATTATCTCATTTTAAAAGATGTGTTTATCTTGGCAAGAGACTGTTTTTAAGAAATACACCATGTACTTTCTTAAGTATTTATCTGGTGCCAGTTGTGTGCAATAATAATAGCTGATATGTATATATATATTATTTTATTTGGGGCTCCACAACAATAGTGTGATGCAGTTACTGTAGGTATTATTTATCTTCATTTTATAGATGTAAAATTAGGGTCTAGAGGAAGTAAGTGCCTTGCCCATGTTCTCACGGATGATACATTCTGGAAGATATATTTGAATCTATGTAATTTTACTAGAATCCAGGAATAGGCCTACATGGAAATGGCCAAAACACATTCAAATGGGTAAATTTGGCACATTTGTTAGGAAGGTGGATCTCATTATGGTAGAGTGGAAAGAACCTTGTCTCAGAGACTGTAGGTTCAAATGCTGCTTTTGACACTGTGAAACCTTGAACAAAGTCTGAGACTTTATTTCCTTATCTATAAAATAAAAGTGTTGGACATATGGCCAATCTGAGGTCACTTCTATGTCCAGAAATACAATCAGATAATCATAAAATCTTACTTGGAACCTCTCTATAGTTGTATATTTTATTGCTAATAATAATGAGATCATAAATTTCTTTAAAGAACAATTAGTTTTATAAGTTGGCCCACATAAAGGACCTCATATTTGAGAATATTAAACATTTTCAATAATGGCAAACTGATTATCCTAAGCCTGAAACTTGTGCGCTAGCTTCTATTATATTCTTTGTTACAATTTGTTTTTAATACTCATGTTTTGTCCTCTATTTAAAAATCTGGTTCTGGTCTCTTTCCTGTCCCAGGATTCGGTGAATTCCTGTGCGGTTATGGTGGTCCAGAGCTAAGAAGAAACTCCTGTGCTAAGACAGGCTATGCTGGGCAAGACTGCTGCATCACTAACAGGTGATTTGTATTTCATTGCTTTCAACTCCATCTTCCTTGTTGCTGAGTTCAGAGAGGAAGAAGCAGAGCTCTATCCCTGACACAAAGTAGCCAGATCTGCATCTCTTACTTTCTGATCGTATTTCTTTGTATTTATGTTTCTTTGTTGGATAAATTAAAATTTGGTGGCTGACAAGGGATAGAAATTTGGGAAGATATTTTGCCCCTTTAAAGAGATGAGACACAATCTATTTTCCATGGGAGTTGAGGTGTGGTCGGAGGGTCAAAGAATCTGTATTCCTATACACAAGAGAGCTTATAAACCTGAAGGACCACATCCTCTAGATAAATGCAAACTACCAAGCAAAGAAGAAACTTCACGGAAGGAGCCAGCTGGAGAAAACATTCTGAATTGTGATCCGTCAAGGAAACATTTTAATCTGGAAGATTCTCTAACACCTAACCCCAGTTTCCCATCATGCTCTCAGGGAAGTAATTTTATGTCTTTATGATTATTATTTTCTGGGAGCCTCCATTAATGTTGTATTTGGGGATTTTTGTTCATGTGGAGAGCATCTTCCCTGACCCTCTAGAATCAGCCCACCCTTCTTTTAGCTTCAGTCTTCCTTGTGGAGAATTTGACCCTGTCTTTTATTTACCTTTTCTGCCTGGTGCCCGCTGCTGAGGTGTGCATGGAGATTTTTGGAAACTCATAATGGCCCGTCCTTGCTATATGAGCTCGTCTTTGTTCCAGCTGAACCAAAAACTGCAGGAAAAAGAGGAAATGAGAAACCAGAACCAATCAGGCAGCAATATTTATTAAGCACTTATTATGTTATAAATACAGTTTGGAAAGTTCAAGAATCTCACAGTCTAGTGGAGGAAACAAGCTATAGCAACAACGAAGGAGAATTTAGAGAGAGTCTCAGAAGGAAGGTGTATTAACATTAAAGTAAGCCTGGAAAAGTTTTCTTGTGGAAGGTGGAATTTTAACTAGGACTTTAAAGAAGCCAGGAAAAGCAGGAGGCAGAAACAAGGAGGGACAGAATTCTAGGCATCAGGGATAGCCAGAGAGAAGGCATGAAGAGCAGAGCTGGAATGTCTTTCAAGGAAGAGTGAAAATGGTCAATGTTATGGGATTGTTGAATGATGTCATTTAATCCCTTTCAGTTGAGTTGGAGTTTTCTTGTTAAAGACACTGGATTGACTTGTCATTTCCTTCTCCAGCTCATTCTACAGATAAGGAAACTGAGGCAAATGGGGTTAAGTGACTTACCCAACATCACTCAGCTAGTAAGTTTCCAAGGCCAAATTTGAATTCAGGTTTTCCTGACTCTATCCACTGTGTCACCTAGCTCTCCAGATGATAGAGGCAAATAATGTGTAAGGAGACTGGAAAGGTAGGAAGGGTTCAGGTTATGAGGGGCTTCTTAATATTTGATCCTGGAGATAAAAGAGAGTTATTGAATAGTCACAAGTCAGATAACAAAGTATGCCAGAGATTTTACTATCCCACGATGACCAGTGACTGAATTATATGGAAAATGATTAATTATTATAAATGACTGTCTCAGAATTATATGCATTCCATAAGCTGGTCTTTCTAAGTCCTGGTGGGCTTATAAATGAGCCAATTGCATATGTGAGTGTGGGAAAAGAGTTGTGCCCCAATCCCTTGTTCTGCAATGTGCTCCTTCGAGCAAGTCTTTCCCCCTACCCCCATCCTGAATATAGTCCCCTTCCTTCCAACCTTTCCCTCCTTTCTGCTTGCTTGGGGTCTCTAATCATGCCTCTGAAACCAGATGACTTAAGCGTATAATGTTGATATCTGAAGCAACTTCTATTGTTCCTGACCAAAAAGAGAACTCTTTCCTTTTCTCGCCATCCTTTACAGTGAATGATTCAACAATTTAATTCCAGCTTCTTCTCTGTCTGGAGTTACAGAGACATGCAAATATGATGGTTCAGAGTTTAAGGAACTTTAGAATCTAAGTGGAGTTGGTGCAGCAAGAATCCACAAATAACTATGCTATAAGGATGCTGCATTCGTGTGTGCATAAGCCAGGTCAAATTCCATGACCGATTGGACACAGATCACTTTCCCCTCTGGGAAGGAGAGAGACTTCATGGAAGAGGTGCATCTAATTTTGGTTGTGAAGGAAGACAGGAACTTCCCTAAATAAAGGCTTCTCAGAAAGGATGCTGATTTCTGCTTTAGACTGATGAAGAGTAACTGAACTTTTTTCTGTTTATACCACACATTCTGTATACGAAGAATTTAGGACAAACGTGATAATGGGGTAGACTTGGCAAAGCATCCAACAGTCATTAACAATAATTTAATTAATGGTGCTGAGTTAAGAGTGTTGATTTGGAGTCAGTAGAGATGTAAGTTGGATGAAGCTAGCTTCTGACACTTTGCGACTTGGCTTGAGACACTTTTCTTCACTACAGTTTCATCTTCTATAACATAATAATAATAGTGGATTCATCAGGGATGTTAAAGAAAAGGTATAATTCATAGACACAAAATCCAAAATTTTAGATTTTTAAGGGATCTCGGCAGCAAATGTGCTCTTACCCTTATTATATGTTGGGCGATGTGGAAACCTCTGGAGATAATTTCCATTGACCACCAGATTCTTCTTGAAGAACTCCAATGAGAAGAAACCTACTACTTTTCATGGAGGGCCATTACACTTTTTTGTTATGCTAATTGTTATAAATTTTTTCCTGCTATCAAACATATTTACTTCTTTGCATTGTTCCTTCTTCTGTTTTGGGGACCCAATATGAAAAGTAAAATCTCTCTTTCACATTAGTATACTTCATATATTTGATGACAGATTTCTTATCTCCACTTCATGAACTTCCTTCACCATCCTTGTTGTCTTCCTGTAGATGATCTGGAGCTGATCAATTTCTTTCTGAAATTTTGACACCCAGATCTAAACCAATATATAGTCTGACAGAAAGAATGAAGAGGAATCACTTTGTTAACTCATATTTAGCCTTAACTCCACTAAAATACTTAGATGTTTTTCAGATGAATTATGATGTACTCCCATCTCTTCATCATGTGTTTATGGAATTCATAACATGGACTAACATTCAAATTTCACACTTATCCCCATTGAATTTTAAGATATTCATTTCAGCTCAATGTCCTGTAAAGACCTTTTGGAACTCCAGTTTTAACAAATGAACTACCTATTTTCCCTCTTTTTGTATCTGTAAATTTGATAAATATATAATTTATGTCTTTATGCAAGATAGGGTCACTAACAAATCACTAGGGTACATTGCTTAAGAACCTGGTTCTAAGTTCTCATTGAATCATGTCTTTGAGTCCAAACATTCAACAAGTTCCAAATAAACTCAAATGTACTGTTATCTAGATCAGTGATGGCTAACCTTTTAGAGACCATGTGCCATTCCCTAACCCCAGACTGTGTGCCATATCCCGTCCTCCTCAGACTAAGTGCAGCACCCCCTCCTCCCTTGCCCCAGACTGGGGAGGGAGAAAGGGAGGAGAGTAGCCTGAGTGCTCTGCTCAGGGGATGGAGTAAGTGCTTCTATTGGGCTGTTGGGCAGAGGGTCAGGGAGGCATAGTGGAGAGGGAGAATGGAGCAACTCTGCCCAAATTCCTCTGTCTTTCTAGTAACTAACTCTGCTGGGCGATAGCATGTGTGCCCATAGAGAGGTCTCTGCATGCCATCTTTGGCACCCAAGCCATAGGTTCACCATTATGGGTTTAGACTAGTCTCCATCTTTTCCATGAGTTTTAGGGGATACAATTACCAAATGCTTTGTTAAAACCCAGGCAAATCAATCTATTTCATTCCTCTGACTTATCATTTTAGTAACCCCATAAAAATGAAATGAAGTTAATTGGACACCACCTCTTCTTACTTAAAAAATAAAAAATCTAGTTGTATTGATGCCTTTTTTGTTATCTATTTTCTGGAACCCTCATGGGTTTTTCTATTACTCAAATTAAAATTTCTTTTTAATGATCTTTTTGCATCCATCAGGAGTGGAACAATGTGGACTTAGGCATGTACTTTTTAAAAAAAACTTTTCCTATTTCAGGAATTTGGGGAATGATTGCATTTTCTCAGATTATGCTTATCACTTTCCCTTGTGTAGTCAGTAGAGAATGTATTTTCCTCAGTTCATACTCAGAGAATATTGATTTGCCTAGGCCTATAGTAGTATTAGTCTCTTGGTAACTGAAGATGACGATTGTCTTTGTGCGTTTTCATCTATGATAGATGAGTGTGCACAAAGACACTTGTGCGTGAAGGAGATTTAAGTGGAAGAGTTGATGCACAGAGACAGTCCCACTCTCTTGGCGTTGGAAGCCTGGGTCCAGTGGCACAAAAGTTGTTACACCTGAAGACTTCCTCAGCTGCAGTGGGTGGCCGTGTTGTCCTTTGTGCTCCAACACGCCCTGAGCACTCCGCAGTGCTTTGCTGCGTCGCCCTCTCAGCCGTTGAACCTTCTTATTGGTTTCTTCCGTCTGTTCGGCCAAAGAAGTCTTCACATGCGGGGTGAGCAAAGCCCTGGTTCACCAGGGGTCCATGACGACCCAATGGCTACCCTCACAAGGTTTAGCCGGCCTGTCGAAGCCGTTGCCCGGGGTGTGGCCGCTGCCACATGCTAGCAGCTACTGGGAGCCACAAGTGAGAGCTGGGTGTCAGGTGAGGGTCAGAGGCTGGAGAGCTGCCCTAGGAGGGCACGACAAGCCCTCCATACCAGAGATACTACCCCTCTCTGAACACCCCTAGTGTGACTAAAATAAAGAACTCTGGGGGAAGCTGTGTGCTCAGTGGATGGAGAGCCAGGCCTAGAGACAGGAGGTCCTGGGTTCAAATCTGGCCTCAGACACTTCCTGGCTGTGTGACCCTGGGCAAGTCACTTGACCCCCCATTGCCTAGCCCTTACCACTCTTCTGCCTTGGAGCCAATACACAGTATTGACTCTGACTCTAAGACAGAAGGTGAGGGTTTAAAAAAAATAAAATAAAATAAAGAGCTCAGTTAGCCTGGAGGAGAAAGAAAACCTTACATAAAATTCCAAACCTGCTTTTAGTAAAACATATAAAATTATAAAAGTCATTAATGAAGTCATAATTGCTTATAGCTCCCAAGTTAAGGAGGAAACCTAACTTCTGTACTGAGATGCAATTCTTAGTACTAGTTAACATCTTTATGTATTCAAGCTACTCACTGATGTTCACCGTTTTTCTTTACAAACCTGAAGTGAATACATGCAGTACAAAGCATTCATTTGTAATTTTTAAATTTCACCTAAAGCAAATTTTGGAAAAAGAAATAGCAACATAAAAATCACACAAGAGCCCCTATCAACAGGGCTGGGGAGAGGGTACGGAGTCAAATAAAGCCTTTTTTTGTAGAATTCTTCAGTTCTTAAGTGGATGGAGGGTCATCAAACAACCTTAGCCCATCCCTTTCCCCTCCATTTAGCAGGGGCTGCCCACTAAAACCAGCCTTCTATGCTTAGTCCCTAGTCCTGGAATACCCACCACGATGTTTTTACAATGCTCTTTCTTTCTTTCTTTCTTTCTTTCTTTCTTTCTTTCTTTCTTTCTTTCTTTCTTTCTTTCTTTCTTTCTTTCTTTCTTTCTTTCTTTCTTTCTTTCTTTCTTTCTTTCTTTCTTTCTTTCTTTCTTTCTTTCTTTCCTCCTTTCCTCCTTTCCTCCTTTCCTCCTTTCCTCCTTTCCTCCTTTCCTCCTTTCCTCCTTTCCTCCTTTCCTCCTTTCCTCCTTTCCTCCTTTCCTCCTTTCCTCCTTTCCTCCTTTCCTCCTTTCCTCCTTTCCTCCTTTCCTCCTTTCCTCCTTTCCTCCTTTCCTCCTTTCCTCCTTTCCTCCTTTCCTCCTTTCCTCCTTTCCTCCTTTCCTCTTTTCCTCCTTTCCTCTTTTCCTCCTTTCCTCCTCTCCTCCTTTCCTCCTCCCCTCCTCCCCTCCTCCCCTCCTCCCCTCCTCCCCTCCTTCCCTCCTTCCTTCCTTCCTTCCTTCCTTCCTTCCTTCCTTCCTTCCTTCCTTCCTTCCTTCCTTCCTTCCTTCCTTCCTTCCTTCCTTCCTTCCTTCCTTCCTTCCTTCCTTCCTTCCTTTTTATCTCTCTCTTTCTCTATTTCTTTCTTTCTTTCTCTCTTTCCCTTTCTCTCTGTCTCTCTGTCTCTCTGTCTCTCTGTCTCTCTCTCTCTCTCTGTCTCTGTCTCTGTCTGTCTCTCTCTCTCTGTCTGTCTCTCTCTCTCTGTCTGTCTGTCTGTCTGTCTGTCTGTCTGTCTGTCTGTCTCTCTCTCTCTCTCTCTCTCTCTCTCTCTCTCTCTCTCTCTCTCTCTCTCTCTCAGAATTCCCAATGTGGCTTCAGACTCTTACTCTGCCAGTAAAGCAGGGCAATTAGTAGGTGATCCATACAGTACCTTATTATGTTCTCATTTACAGTGCCCTAGTCATTTTGTATATTGTTCTCTTGGGTCTGTTTATTTCACTGGCATGATTTGTTCATAGCATGGGGCTATGCTGACTCTTTATAATCACCATTTTCCTATTGAAGGTATTGATAATTATCTCTTTTAGAATTTTCCTAGAAATTAAAGTCAGGTGCATTGCCCTACAGTTTGTAGACTGAAGCCTCTGCCCAGTTTTGAACATTGAGATAATGTATGTTATACACTTTGCAAACTCAAGGCACTTATAAGTGTTGTGAAACAAATTACTATATTTAAACAAGAGAGAGAATAGGAGAATTTGAGGGGTGAGTTTTTAACATTTAAAATGGTTTTGGAGAGATTGAAGTACTTAAAATTAAATTTCCATTACATAGTAATGCATTCTCAAATTATTAAAGTAATAAAAAGTATTTTTGGCATAGTAGTGGAAGTAGGGGAACACATTTATTAAAATGCCTATTGTGTGCTAGTCTGTTAAGCACTTCACAAATCTCATTTGATCTTCAAAAGAACTCCAAGAGATAAGTACTATCATTAACCTTATTTTAGATATGAGGAAACTGACTTTGAGAAAGGTTAAATGACTTGCCCAGGGTCACACAGTTAGGAAGCATCTGAGGTTATATTTGAACTCATGACTCTAGGCTTAGCAGCCTATTCACTGAACCACCTAGCTTCATAGTTATTAGAAAGCTGCCCTTTTGGTGGGGTTGGTAAATATGGGCAAGTTTCTTAACCACTCCATTCTCAGGACAACTCTCTAAGACTTTCAATTTATGGAGCAAGGACAGATCTGTAGGAACAGAGAATTTACTCACTGAGAGTTCACTAGGCAAAAAAAAAAAAATTACAAGTCCATATATAGTGTTTATTTTCAAAATATTATCCAAAAATAAATAGTAAAAATCGTTATCAACTTTATTCAAATCAAATAATTTTTATTTGGTGGATAAACTGAGGCACATAATCAGAGATGATGATCAAAGCCCTCACTACTGTTGAGTCCACAAGTCTACTGGTTGACCTTTTTTGATAGATAAATTAGCATGTGGTCAGCAGGAGGGCTGAACAATTCTCTTTGCTGGGCAATAAAATTTTAAAAAGCATTTTTCTCTGATTACTTAAGGAATATCTTCCACAATTGACCATCCTGGTCATTTCTTTGGCGTATTTTATTGACTCTATTCATAGTTTTAAAGGTTTTCTTTCTTTTTTTCCCCCCAAGTTCTGTAACAATAACGTCAATGAATCTGAACTTTGTGACTGGTAAATGCTTTCCTGCTTTGAAAATAAATGTCCTGGCTTTGCCTTTGGATTTGTTTTCTACAAATGCCGTGGCCTTGTCTAGCCTTGGCATTTATCTTGCTGCAGGAGGCCATTATCCAAGCACACCATTCCCATTCCTTTGACATTATCTCCCTTAAAAATTCGGCATGAAGTATTAAACATTTTAAAGATGATTACACTGTCGTCGACATCCTGCAGCAGGAACCATAAGCAATTTTATTGCTACCTTCCTGTCCTCCATTCCTTATGCTCCCCCTTTCTTATGTTGGTCAGACAAGAGTGTCAATAAAGCCAGTGACACCCACAGGCTGACATTTTACCTGAATGTGAGGAAAGTAGCCAAGTGCTGGACAAATAAAATGCATTCATTTGCTCTTACTGCAGTGGAAAGATAAGGCCTCGAGTTTGATGAGAGAGAGAGAGAGAGAGAGAGAGAGAGAGAGAGAGAGAGAGAGAGAGAGAGAGAGAGAGAGAGAGAGAGAGAGAGAGAGAGGGAGAGGGAGAGAGAAAGAGGGAGGGAGAGAGACACAGAGAGAGGGAGAGGGAGAGAGGGAGAAAGAGAGAGAGAGAGAGCACGCACCATGGGGGGGGTAAACTAGAGTTCTCTCTGGCTTTTTATTTCCTGAATTATAAAATGAAGGAGTTGACCAAGAACACCCTTAATTTCCTTTTAAGTCTAAATATTCTGAAACCAGTTTCTCTAATCAGTGCAATAGAGAGGATGCCAGGTTTGCCATCAGAGAGCCTGTGTTCAAATTTGAGTGTTTCACTTCCTACCTATGTGATCTTGGACAACTGATTTCACCTCTGCTTGCTGGAGTTACCTCTACCATGAAGTGAGGAAATGGGAGTTGATGATCAATCAAATGTTCAATCAACAAATTTTTTGTAAGAACTTGCTCCCCCCGGGGGATTGTATTAAGAGCTGGAGAGTCAAAGAAAGGGCAAACCAAAGGTCCCTCCACTCTTGTAATTAATACACTAATGGGGCAAATAATCAATATTTACATATTTTCTTTTGTGAGGTTTTCAGAGCAATGGAAAGGCTCGTGTGTATTTACTTGTCTTCCCCAGTATTCTACCTATTAGGAATAACATTTTACAGAGATCCTATTTAATCAGACCCATACAAGATGCCCAGTTGGAGAAATGTAACTTACATAAGATGATGCAAACTGAATAACATCATCTCCCCTCCCCTATAATATACACATCATGCAATAGCATATGTGCACATACATATTATGTTTATTTGATATATGTAGCCCAGACTGAATGAAGGATGCTGCAATATATACATATTTAAAGTGGTACATAAAAGAGTCATACAGAATAGGAGGAATATAACCTTAATATAGTGGGCAAATAGATGGTATAAAGGAGAGTTCTGGATCTGGAGTCAGTCCAACTTGAGTTCAAATCCTACCTCAGAAACGTACTAATTGTATGACCCTGGGCAAATCATTTAACTCATTTTTCTCAATTTTCTTATCTCTAAAATGGAATAATAATAGCCTTGCCTCACAGGGGGACTGTGAGGATCAAATGAGAAAATAACTGTTAAGCACTCAGCCCGGGGTCTGGCATACAGCATGCACTATATAAATGTTAGCTGTTATATCCATATATGCACATTCATTTAAACTCATCCATTGAAGACGCACAGAGAAGGAATATACCCTTCAACGAACAGTGTCAAGGTCTCTTCTAGCTCTCATCCAAGAGCCTGGCCTTGTATAAGCCTGTTTCAGCTCAGCGGACGTCTCTGTAATTCTTTGTCAGCAATCCCAGCAGAAATGACCAGAAGGAGCCAAACTAAAGCCTCCAGCTAAGCCCTGGAAGGACTGCCCTGACCTCCCTTGCTTTTCTCTCTCCAGTAAGCCTGCAGGCTGTTCTGGCTGCCCCGTCACATGCTTGTTCCGGAGCTCGCTCGGTGCCCGCGCGGACTATTTCCCTCTAAATTGGCTCCAGCCCCAAGTGGTGCCCCCTCGGGCGGGATGGGCCACCCCAATTTAAACATAATTGGAGGAGGGCTGCGGGATTGCTCGGTGGAGATGCGGCTCTCAAACTGTCTACAGACTGCCGAGCAAGTGAAATGTTTTGACAGAGAGAAATCTGTGTTGTCAACATTGTTTTACCCCTGGCTGAAGAGCGAAATGGAAACGGCACTTCAGCAGGGTTCCCATGTTGATGACTAAAATGATCTCCCTGCAAACAAATGACTGCAGCCCCTGCTGCTCACGCGCGCGCGCCCCATCCTTCCCTACCAAGCACCCAATTAGAGGCAGAGCTCTTCTGTTGAAGAAGCGCCGAGGCTCAGGAAGGATGCAGGGAAATGAGGGCAGGAACATCCTTCCCTGGGGGAGGAATCCAGAAAAGGGGGTGAATAGACAGGCAGCTACTTCCTCCCGTACGAGCTGGACAGGAAGCCCCGAAATGAATGAAGGTTCCTGTTTTTCATGGTCAGGTAACCTTGCGAGGCAGACAGGCAACCATTTTTGTTGCTTCACTAAATTGGAGCGATGAGAAAAGGTGGTTAAAGGATCGCCACACAAGGGGGGAGCACATGCAGGAGACTTGCACAGACTTGCTTTGGTGGGGAGATCATTTGTGACTGGCTGACTGTCCTGATGGCGGAGTGTTGCTCCCCTTCATCAGAGCAGTTTCCATTGAGTCATAAGCCATGGGCTTGCTTTTCTCTATTTTCTCTTTTAAAGAGCATTGTGGATGACAGGAAATGTTGACAGGTTTTCCTTTCTGCAGAATCACTAGGAAATGTTTCATTGCTTCTTGCTGGCCTCCTTTCATACTCTCTCCAGAGAAAATGAACAAGAAGAGAAAGTGGTTGGAGCACTAAACAATGGCTTAATGGAAGGCCTCCACACTTCAGAGAAGTTTGAACTTGTGTTTAACTCACATCTCGCTATTCAGTGGCTCGGCATGCTCACAGAGCTAGGCAAGGAACAGAACAGAAACAGGAAGACATTTATTTTGGACCCAAATGAATAGTAACTCCGTAGGAAAAGCAATATTCTAAACATGTAGACTTGTTTTTTGCTTTACCGCTCACACACACCCAGGATAAATTGGGACTTGGGCTAAAAAAAAAATAAAAATCCTGTTTCTAAAAAGGAAATGTCATTGAGCTAATTTCTTCTCCATATGGGCTAGGCTAGTTTTTCCTTAAAAGATAATGAAGCCCTCCTTGAGATATATAATTGATCTAGAGGACTATAAAGCTCAAACCACCAGTAGAGCTTCCCACTCGCCTAAGGACAAGAGCACAGTGCAGAGGGAGCCAATTTTGCTTTCAGGTTTAAAAAAGCATGGCTGGCATGCCTCATGTGAAATGTGGATGGAGGGAAATTGACCAAACTGAATGAACGCTGCTGTGTCTTTGCTGAATATCCTTTCCATGCTATCACCAAGTAAGCCTTTTCTTAACTACTAGATGATGTGTGCCTCATTTGAGCAATTCCTGATTTGAATCAATGGATGCACTGAGTGAGACCCACTTTAGAACCTTTGTGTCAGTCATCAGGTTTAGATAAGAATGGCCTTAGAGCTGATCTTATGGTTGAAATGAGAGAAAAATAATGTGGAAAAAAAGGGAGCTTGGGAGTCAGGGTTTCTGCTATTAGAGATTCATACTCTGTCTCTGTGGTACTTCTCGATGCCTACCCAGAGTTCTGCCAATGGAGGTGCCCACCAGATCGGCTTGATCAGAAAGTATGTTGTCAGGGAAGAGAGCAATTAGAAACACACGTGAAAGTGCATTTTATCCTTAAGAATCATGATCCAGAGATGATAATTTCTGTAAAATTTCTTGTGTTGAATTTGTATAAATTTTGGGGTCATGGTAATCTCTGGCCCCAGTAGGCAAAATAGTCATGAGCCTTCCCCAAAGAGTGTTAATTTAGAGATTATCCATGAATTGTTCTGACCGTATTTTCTGAGATTGTTAATATGACTTTCAGGAAGCCACCGGAAACAACTGTGATGTAGAATTTGTTAAAATCTTTTAGATCAAAGCACAGGAGGAGATAGTTGAAAGGACAATGCTTGAGTCTCCACAGGAACTAAAACATCTTTTAAGATTTGGTCATATGGACAAAGGTGCCAAATGTATCCTAGTTTACTTTCTGATCACATAGGATATATCAAGTTTTGAAGGAGATAGAGTTTTTGTTCTTGCTCTGGAACTGTCATTCTCTTTCTTGATGAGATTTTCAGTTAAAAGCATGTGAGGGAACTTTGTAGTGTGGGTTCTAGCAATGATATTTGGACACCTTCCCCAACCCAATCAAAAACAGAAACTATACAGTCCTAGAAGTGGGAGGTCCTGGGTTCAAATTTGGCCTCAGAAACTTCCTAGCTGTGTAACCCTGGGCAAGTCACTTAACCCCCATTGTCTAGCCCTCACTACTTTTCTGCCTTGGAACCAAAACACAATTTTAATTCTAAAATGGAAGGTGAGGGTTTAAAATAAAATAGAAACTGCTCAGGCATGGCAAATGGAATATATGACTGACTAGATGAGTCTACAACTACCTCTTCTTCTTTCTATTGCTTTACTTGATCATTGGTGAATAGTCAATCCTGAGATAGACATTCTAGCCTTGAATGCAGCCTTCTAAGTTTGAGATGTTCAGAGCCTTTAGATCAGCTGATTGGCAATGACAGTGATTTTCTGTTGTGAAGAGGATGACCACAAATAAGAAGAGGCAGGGCAAATTCCCTGGGAATTTTTGGCTTTTCCTGATTTCATATATATATGGCAGAATAGTTGGGGAAATAACTTTGAAACTTGTGGCCATTACTAGGTCCTAGAAGAGAGGGGTAGCACTAAGGTTACAGTGTAGGGGCCGGTTGAAAGGTCTAAAGCAGATGTGACCAAGTGTGTTCCCTGCTTAAAAACTTCATTGGTTCTGTTTCTTCTATGATAAAATACAACCTGACCTTGTGAATATAAGAACCCCATGATAGGCAACAATAGAAAACAATGACAAAAAATGTGAATTACCTTTGTAATCACCCCAGAAATGACTGCCAGTTATGGAAAATAATGACTTGAAATTTGAGACTTTCCCCCTTGCCATTGGAAGGACTAAATCTCACATTTCAACAATGTGGTCCATGTAGTAAGAAATGCCAAATCTTTGCCATTATTAATAAATCTACCAATGAAAAGTGGTGAAGATGAAGTCAGCAATGGTCACATGGAATAGCTCAGAACATTCCAAGACATTTTTGGCGAATCAAGCCTTACATTTCATCTGTCACAATGTTATTTGATATTCTTCTAGAAAGATTTTTCAAAGCAATGAGACAAGATTGAAATGTAAATAAGTAACAAAATGATCCCTTCTTGAAAACAATATTGTTTACTTAGAGGACCCTAGATTCAATTAAAACCTAGTAAAAAGAAAGTAGCTATATATGAAGTATTCCTCCCCCAATTCATTAAACTTTCTTTTACCAACTTAACCCAGAAGGAAAAGGGGGAAAGACACATTCCATTAAAAATTATCACAGAATATATAAACTGAGGGTCCAGTTCTTGAGACACACAAACTCAGAATTCTTATGACTAAAACTAGAAAACATTCTTTATGAAAATACAGACTTGTTAGGAGATCTATCAGTTGCTTGTTGGCAATGCCAATGCAATAAAATGACATTATTGTCTATATTAATTTGCTTATTCAGTCCTATCACATTTAACCCACAAAAATGTTATTTTTAAAGCTAGTGAAAATAATTACTAAATTCATCTGAAGGAACAAAAGATCACGTGTCTCAAAGGACATCATGGAAAAAAAAACAAGGAGGAAACATAGTAATACCTGATTTCATATTATACTACAAAGAAGAAATTATCAAAACTTTTTTATATTGATCAGTGTTAAGAATTAGGCCCAAAACATCCAGAAGAAGAAAATAGACATAGTAGCATAGTGTTTTTTTAAAAAAAAAACAACTCAAAGACCCTAAATACTTAGATATTGTCTCAGAAAGAGACTAATTTTCCAAAATCTCTGGGAAAACTAGAAAGTAGTCAGGAAGAAATTATGCTTATATCAGCATAGCCTCCATATGTCATAATAATCTCCGCATGGATATGAGGGCTAGATATGAATGCAGATATAATGAACAAACCAGAGAAGGAGAGGAGATGCCTTCACAATAAGAGTCGAAAAACAATAAATGTGGCAGAGTTCCACAAGTAAAGATGAAACAATGGTCCCTGTAAACAGACAACTGTAAACAAAGAATATTTTATGTAGTATAATAGAAAGTTACTGCTTCCTTAGTACTTCACAAGTATCTGTCAATAGATGAAATGTTTCTTTTCCAGCCAAAAAAGCAATAAAAAAAGAAAAAGAAGACAATCAAGCTTTCTAACTATGGAGGAAATTCTTGAACCACAAAGTCAGGCTTTTTCTGTATGGATATAGGACTCAAGTTCATCTCCCTAATCTTCAGGTGAGAAACCCAGTTACTGTTTCATGATTCTTTTGTAGCCATACCAAGTGCTTGAGGTTGAGAAATTGGGTCACTTGTCCTAACCCTCTTCCACTGAAAGGACCCCTGTTTTCTCAACCCATGTTCTAGGGGTAGATTCAAATTTGTAAAACTCTTCTCGGTCCCTGCCCCACTTTTTTCCCCCCAGCTCCCTAAGACCTAGAGGAATCCAACTAGAGATCAAGACAAAATATCTACCTTTCCCTTCAATATGAAGTTCATAGAGATCCTGTCACCTTGATATAACATAGGGCACTACACAAACCAAATATAATTCCAAACTCACCCAATGGGGACCAGCAGGATCAGTTTAAGAGACTCAATCAAATAGTAGCTTGGAGATGACAGAATTAAAAAAAAAGAAAGATACTTTTACTCAGAATCAAAAAACCCTAAAACTGTGTAGAACTCTTAAACAAGATAAAGCACTTTAGGTTGTTTACTCAGAGTTTCTATGTCTGCAGTTATCTATATTAATATCTATGTCTCTGAGTGTTTATCATCTATATCTTTCTATCATCCATCCATCCATCCATCCATCTATCCATCCATCCATCCATCCATCCATCTATCTATCCCATCCATCCATCCATCCATCCATCCATCTATCTATCCCATCCATCCATCCATCCATTCACCCATCTATGTATCTATGTATGTATGTATGTATGTATGTATGTATGTATGTATGTATGTATCTATCTATCCATTCATCCATCCATCTACCCATATATCTATGTATGTATGTATGTATGTATGTAATCTATCTTTCTAGTAGTGTGTTGGTAAATGATTAACAATCTGCTCTCTGAAAAGCTTGACATGCTTAAGTTCAATCTGTTTTATTAACATTTTCTTCTTTATGATCTTAAGTTTAGCAGTCAACAAAACAATAAATCAAATCCTGATTCTGGTGTTAAATAGGAGAGCAGATTGTAATGCCTTAAAGAAATTGCATCTGGGCTTCTGTCTCACTTAAAGACTGGTCTTTTAATTCCAATATTCCTCTAGTTTTGGTTTTTTGTTTTTATGGCTGCTAGTCATGTAACGCTACAATTTCTTAGAAACTGAAGTTGTAGATCACCCATTAAAGATAAAAAGTCAATGGGGAGTTATATGGTGGGCATGAGTAGTTTGCTGCACATTGCAAATAACCCATGAAGGAGTTTTATATTAAGTATATCATCAAGGAAATGTTATCCTTGAAAATGATCTAGAAATGTGATGAGAACAAGGAGGAATCCAAAGAACAGTTCAAATGGTGTCCTTGCGGTGTTAAGAAACTGTGAGAAAGGACTCCAAAATAGGAAGTGACCAACGTTGAACTTATGGCAATATATGAACACATAGAAGGGACAAATATGGCGGGATTGCTGATGGGATTGTTGGAAGGATTTCCTGATTCCTCCTGTGGTTAGAGGCCCCTCCCTCTAATCATTGTGCATTTGTTTTAGAGATAGATACTGAATTTACTTCTCTGATCAGGTATTGTGCTTTCCTAGTAGAAGGAAAGCTATTTGAATACAGGGAAAGTTTTTCATATTTTTATCTCCTGTGTTAGCATAGTGCGCATCTCATACTGTGTTAGTTTATTGTTTTCTGACTGATGTCAATAAGATCAAAAGGCCATTAGAATATTGGAATATAGCATTATTATGTAGACTTTAATAAACAACAGAATTTTGCTTCTTATTATCAAGCTAAAATTCTTGCCCTATAGAAAGATCATGGGTTACACAGGACAAGATAGTTTTAGGAACTTATTTTTCAGCTCTATGTAACAGTGTGAAAAATATCCCAGATGACCATCATCTCTCTTTTCTTTCCTCTCTCTACTTTTTCTTGGAGGTAAAAACATTTTCTACTTTCTTTCTTTAGCTTTTATCAACACTTCTCTGCCTCTGCTAGTAAAACAAATTATCCCTGCCTCCTCATCTTGTTCCATAAAAGTCTGTAGATGCTTGCACTCTTATGAATTTCCTCATGTCACCCAGATTAAAACTGGACAGTTTCACATAATTTACAGATGATGCATCTCAAACAGTGACTTGGAAATGGCAAGATTAAAAAAAGGATCCTTTTTAAAATTCAAATTTATTGTTTGTCTTATTTGTATTTTCTTGTGGAAAATCTATACAAAGAAATGGATTTCTCTCCTTGGCTCTGCATCCCTCATCTACATTGATACCCTATGATACGGCATTGTGAATATCATGCATCATTTCCCCGCTTACCCTCAGGCCATCAAAGATTGAGGAATTTACAGCCAGACAGGCCCAGGAATCTCTCCTAAAGTGAAGGACAAAGTGCTGTGCTGTGCATCCAGTCAAGCCCTACTTGTTTATGATCATTCAATGAGTGATATCCTCTTAGCAAGGTCAAAATAACTTTTGCTGTAGAAAGAGTGCTTCTTCTGAATTGTCTGAGGAAGAAGGTTTGGGCTACTTTGCCCTGTTCCTAGAGTTGCTAATGAGTCTGTGCTGCACATGAGTGTTTTTCACTTTTATGGCTTGCCAAGTTACAGGAGAACTTATTTGAACACTTTCTTTGATATTTCACAATTTTGGTATTCATTACTGTGGAATGAAGGTACGGTTGCTGGATTCCCAAGTCGTAGAAGGCTGTGATGCTGGAAGGTTGTGAGAAGGAGGAATATACAACCTTCGCAGCTTGGGAAAGTCCAACTCATTGCATTGGTTTCCACTGGGGAGGAAAAATAGTGATGATCACTTGTGGGAATCCGGTGGCCGTGGGGATGAGGCATGGCTGGTGCCCTGCGAGGCAAATGCCTGAAACAGGCTTTAGCATGGAAAGTCTTAAAGCAGGAGAGTCAAGCCCATGATTGTATCAAGGTAACATTTACTTCAATGGAGATCAAAAATGATTGGGCTGACTGAGAAGGAATGGGAGAGGTTATAGAGGACAGGGGAGAAATGCTGTAGTATTTCCCTTTGTTGTCACTATGGAAGGTTGTTTGTGTGCATACCGTGTTCCAAAAGTACTAGAAATGGTTTTAGCTACTAAAAATGAACTTTCAGAATATCTTGTATGTGTGTATGCATCTAATGGAAATACATGTATGTGTGTGTAGATGCAGAAATACGTATTGGAATAATTTGTATAAGTGCATGAGACGTGTGTGTATATCATATTGGAAAAAGGAGGGAGTTTTGCAGAATTAACCTAATCCTAATCCAGTGTAGGTACCCAGATGGGTGACATTTTAGGTTCATCTCAATCTTGGAGTAATAATAAACCATAAGGCCAGTGAAATTGGCATGGCCATTTAGAAAATATTTATACTTCCGAAGGTGAGTCATTATCATTTCCATTAAAAAATAATTAGCCCATAACTCCTTAACGCTAACCAAATGTCTTGTTGTTGTCAAACTTCGAGGGGAAGATTTTGAATTTTTACAAAGTTTTGTACAGCTCCATCCACAAGAAGCTTTCTATTTTATATCAATGACAAGTCCTAATGGAGAGAAAATACCAATTCAAAACAGGATGAAAATTCCAAGAATATAACTTTTTAACTGTGGAATGCTATACAGGAAAAGAAAATGTTATTTATTGGGCCCTACATCTAGTCAGTTTATGACCTGAATTTTCCTCATCATTCCATTCTGGAGTCCAATTCGAGTTTATGGTCTCTGTGGTTTATGGTTCCTCCAGAGAAAGTTTTCTTTACATATTTATATGCACTACAATTCCTCTCCTTTTTGAAAGGTGGTTCTCATGAGAG
Source organism: Monodelphis domestica (assembly GCF_027887165.1). Classification (NCBI taxonomy): domain Eukaryota; kingdom Metazoa; phylum Chordata; class Mammalia; order Didelphimorphia; family Didelphidae; genus Monodelphis; species Monodelphis domestica. Next base: position 285,084,217 of record NC_077233.1, on the reverse strand, counting down.
CCAAGCATTTTACATATGAGATGTGTGTGGCCTGAATGGGAACTATTCACTGGATCTGAGAAGTAGTATGTTTTTTCTAGCTAGTACAGAATCTTCACAAAGGAACTTGTCTGACTTTCCATTCTGTTTGAAGAAGGGAAAAGAGGTTTCCATACAATCAGCCTGTTATTTCACATTTCAAAGAGTGTCCTCTAAATTGCCGGTACCAATGCTACTACCATGAGGTACATTTCACTGTAACTCTGAAATTATAGTGCATTTTTAGCTAGTTTGCTCAAGGAAAATCTAGATCTTAAATGGGGACAAAAAGACCAAAGGATAAAAAATGGAACATTCAACACCTCTCCAATGTCATCAACACTCTACTCCACAAACAAAACAAAACACTCTAAGAAATTCTTTAATGTCTTTGTCAACATTTATGGTAACTATTTTGGAGTACAAACAAAATATCATAATTTCATTTCCTTAGTTATTTTTTTAACCCCTTATCTTCCATCTTGGAATCAGTACTGTGTATTGATTCCAAGGCAGAAGAGTGGTAAGGGCTAGGCAATGGGGGTCAAGTGACTTTCCCAGGGTTGCACAGCTACGAAGTGTCTGAGGCTAGATTCAAACCTACAACCTCCCCTCCTTAGGCCCGGTTCTCAATATGATGAGCTACCCAGATGCCCCCTATTTCCATAGTTCTTAAAACAGATGCTGCTCTGGTTGCTTCTATTGCTAGTAGGAATCTATCCATATAGTTACTGATTCTCCATTAAGGAGAAAAATTATATAGTATCTTCATTCGCCAAGGAAGTCATCTGCAAAATAACCACATGAAATAACTGGCCATTCATTTCCCATTTGGCAGCTTTATAAGATGTCAATCTTACTTTTGTTGGGCAGATGCCAGTAGAGGAAATCCATACCTTTGAATGACACATACTTGCACCAAAGTGTTACCCTATTTTGAATATACTGGCGAGCCAGCCAGTCTTGGGGACCAGAAGACTTGGATACAATATCTATCTCTGACTCATCCTAGGTATGAGACTGCAGGTAGGTCACTTAGATGCTCATCCTCCTAGGAAACTCTTTCAGAGCTAGATGAAGTTGCAAAGAAAATTTTAATTTGTGAAGTGCATGTCTTTTGAGAAATTTTCTATATTAGTGACTCAATGCATTTAGGAAATCATAGATTGATGTACATATGTGCAGGTCTATACCTGCAAATAGACATACACACACTTAAAATTTATGATCTGATTTGTATATCTGTATATATACACAGTAGAATTTTAAGACATGAATCAGATCATAGATCTATATGTCTATGTATACTTGAAACATGAACTGATATCCCCAGTTCTGGTACTTGTCTATTCTGTGACCTTAGACAGAGCTCTGCCTCAGTTTTCTTGATTTTAAAAATGCAAGAAGGGAGAGAGGGGGTTTTATAGGATTAAAATCTTATGAATATACACATATGCCTACCTATTTTTTCATAAATAAAATATTGACCTTTACATGGCCATTAGAAAAAATGAATAAGTGAATTCATAGGTCTGATTCATATTCATCCAAAAAATATAATTTTACATGTTCTGTATATCCTTTTACACAGTCGAACATTAGCACAAATGCTTTCTAAGTGAATTCAGTGCTTTCTTGTTGTCCTGACTTTTGTCCAGCCTCTGCACTTTCAATACGTTGGGAGAGAGAGGGAGACTGAATACTTTGTGCTACTCTACCTCACTTAAATCCAATTCACACAAGTCATTATCTTGTCATGTCCTTGGTCCTTTTGAAAATAAAGGATAAATTGTTACCATTCCAGCTTGGTCTCCAGGTTTCAGATCTGGGCGACATCTCACAAATAGGTGGCATACTTCCTGAGAGAATTGTGTTTTTGGGTCAGTTCCCCTCCTCAACTGCCCACCTTCACTCCATCCCTGTATCCAGTCTACTGAGCTTGAATAGTTCCTATTTAACATTGCTCTTTTTATGAAAGAGCTAAAAACAGTCCCACTGTGCATTAACAGATGCTATTCTATCTGAGTGGAAATGTCTATTATTGCTTAAAATTGCTTAATTAACATCAAGGTTTTTGTTACAGATCTAGTTGAACAATGGACATTTCCTCTTTAAGTGGGGAAGCTGACAATGGAGATAACTTCAGCTGTATACTTCCCAGTCCTGGACCAAACTGTCAATACAGAAATAGTAGCAACATCCCACAGGTGCTGATGGAAAACAGCCCTCTTTTAGAAGGGGTTAAATATTGTAGGAGCAAAACAAAGTGCTAGAGGTATGGTATGCTTTTCTTTTATGTCAGTGTTTTATTCTATTTTGATGTAAAAAACCATGACATTTCAAAATGCAATAGAACCAGCTTGGATGGGAACCCAGAGGTCAGACTGTCAGAGCATTGAGAGGTTTGCTGATGAGAGTATGTGTGATGCTAATGTGTTACCTTATGAAATATAAAAACAGGGAAGATGGATGGTGAAGTAGTTAAGAAGAACATGAAATATTCTAGCTGTTACCCAGACCACCTAGGAGTGAAAATCATACTTGGGGTGATATTCTAAGGTTCCAGGCAAATGAAGGGACACATTGGAATATTCCCAGAATCATAATTTCCTGGTTTGCCTCTGTTGAGCCAAATGTCTAATTCATTTTCATGAGAATTTAACTCAGCCTAATTCAGTAAAAAATATGCATTGACAGATTACTATATGCAAAGGAGTTTCTTTTCCAGGTCATTCAAAGTGAGTGAAATGGAATTAACCAAAGAGCATCTCTGAATCCTGTTTACTTTAAAAAATTTCCTTTTTCATTTTATGTTTTTTTCCAGACTTGATGTAGTCATAATTTTTACAATCATCTTCTGACATTTTGTAATCCATGTTCTCCCCTTCCCTCCTGCTCTATATCATAAAAATATGATATATATTTACATGTGTTATCATGCAACATATTCCATGTTTGTCAGGTTTTGAAAGAAGACACATCACTTATACTAGGGAAAAATTCATCAAAGAAATAAGGTGAAAACATGGCATGCTTCAATTTGCATTCAGACTCCATCAGTTTCTTCTATGGTGGTGGATAGCCTTTTGCACCATGAATCCCTTGGAATTGTCTTCGATGCTAATGACAGTTAAATCATTCAAAGTGGATCATCATTGCTGTTACTGTGTACAGTGCTTTTCGGTTCTTCCCACTTAACTTTGCATCACTTCATATAAGTCTTTTCAGGATTACTTTGTGATTATTATATTTGTCATGTATTATGGCACAATAATATTCCATAACACTCATACACCACAACTTGTTCAGTCATTCCCCAATTGATAAACATCTCTTTAGTTTGCATTTTTTTGCTACTACAAAAAGAGCTGTTATAAATATTTTTGTACAAGTAGATTCTTTCCCTATCTTTGATCTCTCTGGGATACAGACCTGGTAGTGGTATTGCTGGATTACATATTTTTAAAAATTCAAAGATATTTTATTTTTCCCATTATATATAAAAATAATTTTCAACATATAATTTCCAAGATTCCAAAATTATAGGATCTAAACTCTCTCCTTTCCTCTTCCCATTTGGAGATGGAAAGCAATTTGATCTGGGTCATACACATATTATCATTCAATATATGCTTCCATTTTGGCTATTGTTGTAAGATCACACTCATACAAAACCAAAACTCCCAAATAAAACTGTAAGTACCCTGAAGTGAAAGATAATATACTTTAAGCTGCATCCATCTGACTCAACAGTTCTTTTTCTGGAGATGGAGAGCATTTGTCATGCTAAGTCTTTCAGAATTGTCCCAGATTATTGCTCAGAGTCTTCAAGTTTTCATAGTTGATCATCCCATAATATTGCTGTTACTGTTTACTATGTTCTCTAGGTTCTGCTTATTTTGCTCTGCATCAGTTCCTGCAGACATTTCCAGCTTTTCTGAAATCATCTTGCTTATTAGTTCTTATAGCAAAATAGTATCCCATGACTAATATGCTCCACAATTTGTTTGCTACCACTAAAGGGGCTGCTATTAATATTTTTGTACAAGTAGGTCCTTTCCCCTTTTTAATGATCTCTTTGGCACACAGAGCCAGTAATGGTATTAGAAGACAACCGTTTTAGAGACTTTTGGGCATAGTTCCAAATTGTCCTTCAGAATGGTGGGATCAGTTCACAACCCCACCATATTGCATTAGTGTTCCAATTTTGCCACGGGTCCTCCAACATTTAACTCTTCTTTTTACTGTCATATTGGCCAATCTGATAGTTATGAGGCGGTACCTCAGTGTTGTTTTAATTTGTGTTTCTCTAATTAAGAGTAGATTTTTTTCATGATTATCAAAAGCTTTGATTTCTTCATTTGAATATGGCTTGTTCATTTCTTTGACCATTTGTCAACTGGGGAATGGGATGTGCATATTTTCATGATTTTTTGAGCATAGTTCCAAATTGCTGTTCAGGATAGTTTTATCAGTTCACAGCTCCACCAAAGGCATATTAGTGACCCAATTTCCCTACGTCTCCTCCAGCATTTATAATTTTCTTTTTTGTCATATTAGCCAGCCCGATAGGTATTAGGTGGCACCACAGATGTCTTTTAATTTGCATTTATTTATGAATCCCATTTAAAAGGCATGGAGATAATTTTCCTTGCATTATAATAATCAGCATTTCAAAATGAACATTTGGGCAGTGTTAAGTGAACCTATAGGTGATAGAAGAAGTATAAATCTGTTCAACGATAATTGCAATTACTCACAATAACATTTGTTTTAGTTCAGTTATGTTGCTGTGCTTGCTGCATGCTATATAACTTGTTACTTTGTGTTCCTTTAATGTATTTGATCCACTTAAGTTTTGAAGTGAAAATGAAATGTTGCGATAACCTCATTTTGCAAGAAATAAATGTGTACTTATTATATTGCAGTAGACAAGTTAGCATGTTTTCACATTTTATAACAAGAAAGATTATTAGCCGGGAGAAATTAATGCATGCAGAGCAATATCTTCCAGACTAGTTGTTTCTACTAGATGAAGACTGATTCCATAATTGCTAACTGAATGTAGGGTCAGAGGTTATTACTAAAGCAAGGTGATTAGCTGCAGGATGATCAGAGCAATGATATTTTAATGCTAAAATAGCTGTACTCAACTTCCTTATTTTAATTAGCTATTAAAGATGTGTTCTGGATAGTTTTGAAAGAATTCTCTTATTGGTATTATTATTTAGAAGTTATTAAAATATCACTCTAGTTTCTTTTTCTCTCATCAAAAGTCTTTCAATTACAAGCTTTGCTGGCCTGAAATATTTTTTTTTTCAAATCAAGAGTAATTATATATGCTATTTTCCAATTTTTTGAACCCTGGCAATTGCCATTTTGAAATACATTATCTATTAGTCAGGTAATTGGTCTAGTCTTTTATACTCACTTTTAGAAGACCTAGGTCTAGATTCTTTAGGGATATTTTAGAGTAATTGCTCCATGGTACTTTAGAGATCATCTAGGCATGGGGTTATTAACCTGAGGTCCCTGAATTTTAAAAAAAATTCAGTAACTATCAATATAATTTTTTTGGCAATCCCAAGTATTTTAAACATTTAAAATCATTAGTCAAATTAGTCAAGGAAAGGGCCCATAGGAAGAGGGACCATTAAAACAAAAAATGGTTAAGAATCCTTGATTTAGTCCATTTTCTTAATTGTATCGATAAAGAAACTTGGGCCTAGAGTGAGTGGTAGAGGAACTTGAATGTACTCATTGAGTGAATTAAAGGCAAAGCTAAGATAGCATCCCATGTATTCCAACCCTGGTCCACTATTCCTTCGCTATGTAATACAGATTTCTTTTCACTAAGAAACTAGAGTTCATTTCTATATGCTCTCAGAGCTTTGAGTGGAATCTCGGATACATACACCCTTAATTCTGCATTTCCCTGAAACATCAGCATCACATCAGAGCTTCTGAAGTCCCTACAGGACTGATGGGCAGGAGTCTTCTCCAAGGATTGAATCATAGGATTCTAGAAGGACCACAGAGACCACCTGGCCCATCCTTCTCATTTTATCAGGGAAGAAACTTAGAATTGGTATCGAGATGACTTGCTGGAGGTTACATGTCTAGTAAGTGGCAGAGTCAGGAATTCTATTTGTGGCTGGAATTTTGTGATTGTTTGGATTTTCATTTATGTTTCTTGAAATAACTTGTAGGACTTTGCATAGCATTATGATTTCTTCAGCTGCATTTTACTTACAGAAAAGCCTGCAGGCTCTAGTAAGCAAACAAATACAAAAAAGCCTCATGGATTTGAAATTAGAAACCATTGGTTTGAGATTCAATTTATTTACTTGCCACATGTGTGACCTTGGGGAAATTACTTCCTTTTCCTTGGCCTCAGTTTCTCAATCTATAAATTGAAACCAATACAAAAGATTTATTTTTTGGTCTCATTCAGGGCTAAATCCTATTCATCTATGAATAGAGATGCTGGTTTTGATCAACTGAAAGTTTTACCAAAATTTCAATGTATGGAAATGGAACACTAATCTTTAAATAATCAGCTAGTAATATTCTTTTAAAGCAGAACTAAAAATATTCACTTTAGTCAGGCAACTACAAAGGTGCTTTTCAAAGTACTTTATCTGGAACTATTGTGTGTAATTCAATTTGATGACCACACATAAAATTGTGGAAACTTAGATTGCTTTCTTTCCTCATTATTATCTTCAATTTAAAGAATCAGATGTGAAAAAATTTAGAACCAAACAGAATACTTCCTGGTACAATGGAAATTATTGCAGTATATATATTTATTATATAGGTCACATAACAGCAACCATGAACAATCGGTTTCAGAGAAGGAAAGTCATTAATTTTCTCTAGAAATGGGAAAATCTATGCATTTTCATGGAGTTTAAAGACATACTCCTGTCCAGCTTTCTTAGAATATATTACAGGAGAACATATTTTGACTCTACATAGCTATTATTAGATTTCCCAACAGTCTTCTAATAGAATGTTACTCAGTATAGAAGAAGGCAAATGGACAATATGGAGAACTAGTTTGGCACAGTGGAGAGGCCAAACCCTGCCCCAGATGCTGGATACCCATCTCTGTCTGCTATTATGAGAGTTAACAGGGTGTCTAAGCTCTTCATATTCTATGACCCATTGATCCCAGAACATTGTAGGCCATTTTAATAAATATTGATTGATCTTACTCCTGGGAAAGAGGGAAGGGACCACAAAGGCAGAGAAAAGACACAAAAAGGGGTGTGTGTGTGTGTGTATGTATGTGTGTGTGTGTGTGTGTGTATGTGTGAGTATACACACACTCAAATGCACACACACACACACACACACACACACACACACATATATATCCATGATGGTATATGAGTATAATGGAACATATTTCTCTTCTCTTGATAGGCAAATGGGAGACCAAGGATGCACAATGCTGTATACACTTGTCCGAGTGGACATCCAAATCAGGTCATTTTCTAGGATAACTAGAAAAATTATAGTTCACCATTACCAACATATATCTACATTCTTTGGGTTCATGGGGGGGGGGAGGGAAGGGAATCAGTCATGTCAGTGAAAAATCTGAATCCCTCTCCTAGTCAGTTTGCTAACTAATACTCCCAGCTCTGTACTAAGCAAATTCCCCAGTGTTGTTCCTCTCAAGTCTTCCTGGAGAGTCAATTTTCAGCCAGTTGAGGAAACTCTCAATTCAGGGTACTGATTCCTTCTATGGCTGTCCTCTGATGGATTTCTCATGGGTCTGACTCATTCTCTATAGTATATAAGACCACCATCATTTTGGAAGTTTGATAGTGGAATGGAGAGACGAGTCAAGGGCAGGCCATTTCTTTTCCTTGTCTTTCACTCTTTGAACATGTGCTCAGCCAGATTATTTAAGGATATGATACAGGTAAGGAGGTCCAAAGTGAATTTAGAGTACAGAATCATGGCTGCTAAATAAATAGTTTCCAGTATCATTTTTCTAGACTCCCTCGGAGTTCCTCTTCAATGCACAACTCTATAATAGTCTCCATTGCCTCCAGGACTGGCTGATCATTACTAAAGTCCTTTAGCTTGTGTATGGTGGTGGGGCATATTCTTTTTATTTGGAAGGTTAATATACTTTTTTTAGAAAGGTAGACACAGCTTGCCTAGGACTGGGATGCTTCTTTCTAGCTCAGCTCCTTCAGGGATTTGTTTGTTTGTTTGTTTTGATTTTTGCTTTTGTCACCTATCAGGAAGTGAGTTGAAGAGGTATAAACTCTTTTAACTGAAAATTCTTGGTAAAGAACTAGTTTCCCCACAGTGAAGGATCCCAACTTTACTTACAGTGACTATCCAATTAGGTTTCCCAGTTTCATATTATATGCAAATGAGTGGCTTGGGACAAAGATAACGAGGCAGTTTGTGTTCTGCAACAAGTTCATTGTCTTTACTGGCTTTATCACATCCATCGGAGTTATTCAAAGCATCTTCACTCATCCACAGTGTGGCATATTTCATTCATACTTGAGGGGGCCTTATCTTCACTTTTTCAGGAAGCTAGGTAGATGGAGTTCTATGTCTGGAATCTGGAAAATTCAAGTTTAAATTTAGTCTTAGCTACTTACTAGATATGTGACCTTAAGAAAGTCACTTACCTTTTGTCAAATTTCTTAAACTATAAAATGAAGAATCCCTCCCAGAGTTGTTGTGAGAATCAAATGAGATACTATTTGTAAAATACTTAGCACAATGCCTATACTATAGTAGACATTATATAAATTATATAATTATTACTTTTATTGTTATTATTATTTCATTGTCTATTTTTGTTTCTTATTCAACGCAGCCAAAGTCTAAATCACCTTACAGTAGCACTGTGATTGAGTATTTTTCAATATTCATGAAAATTTTGGTTTAAAAATTTTATGACATAAATTTGAGGATCTGGTTTTAGGTTCAGCTTATTGTGATTCTTGACTTTAATGACTCAAAGTTGAAAGGATATCTGGTGAAGATATTTAGGTCCAAATGGGTGGAAGGTATCATTTCCTATCTTATTTAATTATGATTCTTTTCAATTCTCTCTATTAATTGTGCATTTAAAAAAATGTAACTAGCAACTTTCTATTTTCACTGCCAATTGATTATGTTTGCCGACTATTCAGAAGGTGTTGCATGTTTATAGTTTTTATTGGTGACGTCATGCATTATTTTTAGGATTGCAGAGCAGAGAGAGTAAACATCTAGGAGGAGAGAAGGTGGCCAATAATGTCAGTTTAATGCTGCAGAGTGACTAAGAATGTGGAATGAGAAAAAGCCATTAGATTTGGAAACTAAGAAGTCATTGTTAACTTTGAAGAGAACAATTTTATCTGTGTAGCACTCAGATAAGGTAAATGTTGAGTATTTGGGATATTGGAAGATCTGTGGCCTTCTTAACAGAAAAAAAGAAATTTGGAAGAAAGGTGTGTTTTAAGGAAAAGACAATGTAAGGATGTCTTTGATGCTGATCACAACTTTTGAATACTTACTTGACCATTGTATAAGTGAAAATCTGTTACCCTAAAGAAAGAACTACATTTCCTGGTAGCCCACTGACTTCCTGTTATTACATACTTCCTGTAGATAGAGAATATTAGTGAATGGGCGGTCCTCTTGGGCCTCTTTCTTACTTAGGCTTGCAGCCAGCATGGTGGCAGTGATAAGCTAAACACAGGGATTTTAAATGGGCTAATCAGCCACGGGCACGTGGTCTTTATTTTGTATCCTCTTTATTTTTTGATTTCTAATTATCATTAATAAATCTCCAAAAATATAACATTTTTCTTATTGACATTAATTTTAATTTTTTCACCATCCTGTGTCATTCACCCTTTTGCACTGAAATACTAAAGTTGGGGATGAAGTTTAACTCAATGGCCTATCAATTCCTTGAGTACATGATGCCTGACTTGGGAGCCTGACAGGTCCATGAGGTAATCTAGGAATCAGGGTGGGTAATTTTGCCTTTGTAGCTACTGGGGGTGCCTGGGTTCCTGTTAGGTTATAAGTATCCTAGGAATCTAATGCTGCCCCAAAAAGGGTAAAGGTAAAGGCTGAAAGCATTACAGCCATTGAGGGCTATCTTTCTGAAGAAGCAAAGTGGGGAAATTTTGGGCAATAATGGGCAAAAGGAGTATCTAGCTGGAGTCTGAGATCAGGTCCATCCCTGGCTATCTCAAGAGAATATGATTAGTTACTTCTGGAGGTTATGCTACAGTCCACTAATTCTTTTACATATTTAGTCTTAGAGAATTCTCTGATTCAATTAGAGATTAAATAACTTATCCAGGGTCACTCAGCCAATTAATGATGGAAATGGAACTTGAAAGTCTTTTTGACTCGATCCACTATGCCACCTTGCTTTTCATCTCATCTGTATGTATGTCTGTATGTATGTATATGCAAGTGTGCTATTGAAAGCTTTGAAGCACCTAACTGGTAAGCAAAAGATATATGTGCTACCTATACAATGGTTATTTTCTTTATTTGAAATAATTGAGGGCATGTTCTTTTAGTATATACACATATATACCACTATATATAATATATTTTTTATTTGTCATCTATCCATTCTTCTATGTGTCATCTATCTTTCCATTCATCCAATAATCTATCCATTTATCTATGTATATGCATCTATTTATATCCATCTATCTATCTATACAGCTATCTAATCTTCTATTTCTACAGACTTGTGAGTTCACTGGTTTATTGAACTCCTGGTGAGAAAACTCCTACAAATGATCACTGGAAACTATTCTGTAATTATAGCCTTAGAAATTTCCCTACAAATTTCTGCTTCAATTTTAACTAACTGCAATTTAGCAAAGGAATTAGACTCAAACAGGGTATGGGAGATATAAAGAAATAGCAATAAGTTTTAAAAATAGCCCATTATTAACAATCTGTACCAAATCAATCTATATCTATGGTTCACTCAACCTTTTAAAAAGTTGGACAATAGCTACGGTAATTATTTGGGGGAAATTATTGCTGTTGTAAAAAGTAATCAATGGTTTATTACGGAAAAAAGATGTTTCTCCCCTCACCCATTTCCTATTCACCCCACCTCTCCTTTTTCCAATTCCCTGGTTGAAGCTTCGGAATAATGATTTTCTTCTTCTTCTCTATGGTGGCAGCAAGACTATTATGATTATAGCCATCTGAATTCAGTAATATAGGCTCATCTTATAAAGGTTTTCCATTTTAATATCCCTTAATGACCAATAATGAATTCTTTATAGTTAATCTGCTTTTCTCATGAAAACAATCTAGATGGTTAAAAAAATCAATCATTAATGAGCAGTAAATGGCAGCTCCACAACAACACAGCTGTATTTTTGTTAAAGTGATTAAACATTGTCTGCATACATAATTGCATGGTTAATAAGAATGTTGAGAGCCAAGTCAAGCATTGTTGCTAATGATGACAGATTATGATGCTACAAATGTTTTAGAGTAATGGGGCTAAATTTTCAAAAGCAGCCCCCAGAACAGAATGCACACAGACCAAGTAAGTACTCAATTTGCATGGGTCATTACCATGTTTGTCAATGACATTTGGGAGGTTTACAATTGAGACTTTCTGAGAAAATCTGGGCTGTTACTACTGAAATGTCTGTAATTAACAGGAACTGATCTCCATTGGTCCCAGGACTAGTGAATGGTGTTGAAGATCCCCATCTTTGTGTGTATCACAAATACCCATGCTCATGTGATTGGAGTATGGACATCTTTGAAGAACTGAGAAGCTTGCAGAAGAATTCATGATGCTAGGATAATAGACAAAGATTTCAGCTGCATAGGTTTGGTGGGAAAAGCACTCTTCTGAATTCATAGCTCTTATTCCTTATGTTCCTTAATTGACACAAAGTCACATAGTGACCTCTTGAAGTAGTGATTTGTATTGTTATTTAAGACATTTTTGTTTAATTTTTCATGCGCATATATTTTTGTAAAATTGTATTGATATCTTTTGTTTTTATATCTAATTACATCTACATTTATATGTATTACATTGAGCCCTGTGCTCATCTCAGTCATTTGGTAAGTTGAAGAATTAATTATTATAATAAAATTAATAAAAAAATAAAAAAGCTCAGCAAAAGTAAGCAACATATTTAAAAAATTGACAATATACACATTAATCCAAATCAATAGAACTTCACAACTATAGGGTAGAAAAGGAAGTATATTTTCTATCCCATTTTTGGGACGAAGCTTGGTCATGATAATCTTATAGCAATCAGGACCATTAATTGTTGATATTTTATTTTCATTTCCATTGTATATGTATGTATCTGGCACACATATATATACATACACATGCATGTTCATATATAACACATACAAAATATACATATATACTGTTCATGTATTTCATGTTGTATTCTTTATTCCTTTATGTTTTTCATATTCACTATTTCTTGTAATATCCCATCACATTCATACTTAATTTGTCTAGCCATTCTTTATCAATAGGCTTCTACTATTTCCCCTGCTTCTAATTCTTTGCTGTTACAAAAGGTGATGATCTAAGCATTTTTGTTGGATATGCGATTTTTCTTTTTATAGTTGACTTCATTGGGGTATTTGCCTAACAGATGTCTGGATCAAAGGATATCTACATTTTAATTACTTTATATGATTTCAAAATTTTTTTCCAGAATGAGTCCACCAAAATACATTACTCTTTTGGTACAGAAATCTTTTTATACAACCCTTAAAACTTACTAGTCCTATATTTTCTCATCTTTTCTAATTTTATGGATATATGGTGAAAACTGAGTCTTTTGACTTCAATTTCTGTCATTATTGATGATTTGAGATTTTCTTTCATATGATGGTTAGTCGTTTTAATGTCTTATTTTGAGCTATTTGTTTATATGTTTTGACCACTTATTTATTGGAAAATGGCTTTTGATCATTCATTTCTATCAGTTAACTATATATATATATAAAGTATATACACAGATACATATTTATAAAAATTTTTAATCTCAGATCCTTATCAGAAATGTGTGATGCAAAGATCACCCCACACCTCCATTGATGGCTTCTCTTCTTAACCTGGTTGAGTTGATTTTGTTAGGCTAAAAGTTTTGAAATTTCATATAATCATAATTATATTCTTTAAGTCTTTTTTAGTCATAGATTCCTTTGGCAGTTTGGTAAATTCTTTTTCGCCTTTTCTCAATATAACTCTTTTTATATGCATAACATAAAGTTCATAGGATTATAAAGAAAACTAACTATATTGAAATAAAGGTATACTTCTTTCCCCCTTTTAAGTTCATGAACTCCCTGGGTTCATGGACCCTACATTAAATATCTCTGATGTAGTTTGTTTTTTCTTAATATTTCTATCCCTTGGTTTCAAATGGATTCTTCTCTTAAAGGTACCTGATACGGTTAGTATAATGTTTAATATTGGGATAATGTTTCTTTTTTGAGCTTGTTGTGGGGTATAATGTAATGGATGGTTCTAACCTAAAATCTGCCAAATTGCTTTCCAATTTTCTCAACAATTCTTGTCAAACAGGAAGTTCTTCCAAAAGTCACTTATGTTCCTGTATTTAATGAGTATTGGGGTGTTGAGAACTATTGTTTCTGGTTCATCATTATCTAGTTATTTCCACTTATTTACTTTTCTTTCTTTTAACTGTAAGAATTAGTTTTCCTGGTTACTATTTTAGAGTATAATTTGAGGTCTCAAGTACTATTTTCCCTTTATTCCTTTGTTATTGCTTTTCTTTCTCTTGAGATTACAGTTCTTTTATTCCTTCAAGTGAATTTTGTTAAAAATTTCTTTTAGCTCTAGAAAGTATCCTTATGGCAGGTTTATTGGGATAGGGATATGTTCATAATTAATTCAGATAGTATAACTTTTTATCAAAGGCATTCATTTTTAAAATTTCTTAATTTGATGAATTAATTCATAATTTCCTAATAAGCATTTTAGGATTGCATCTATATAGCTGGTGACTATTGGCTCTTACATATTTTATGTTATTTTGAAAATTAGTCCCTTTTCTATTATTTCCTTCTGGGTTTCATTATTTCTAATTTAAATATTGTTGATATTTTCATGGTTTTATTTTGTATCCTGATACTTTGTTGAAGCTATTGCCCAAGTTAATTTCTTTTAAAAAGTGTTTGGGTTTTTTATATCATATCACTAGCAAATGAAAGGAACAAGGGAACAAATAATTATTAATAAATGGCAATCTGTGCCAGAAATTGTGTTAATCATTTCACAAATATAATCTCCTTTGATTCTCACAATACCCTTTCGAGGTAAGGGCTACACCTATTTCTGTTTTACAGTTGAAGCAGAGAGAGGTTAAATGGCTTGCCCAGGGTTGCATAGCTAGTGCATGTTTAAAGGTAGATTTGGACTCACATTCCCAAGTCCAGGCTTAGCATGCTGTCCATTGTGCCACCGAGCTGCCCCAGTAGAGATGAATTTGTCTTTTCTTTGCCTCTATTTGTACTTTTCATGTCTATTTTTTATATTATTGCTATTACTGTTATATCCAGAATCCTGTCAAATAACAGTAGGGATAGGGAGCACCCTGGTTTTACTCCTTTATTTATTAGGAAAGTTTCTAACGTTTCCCTGAAGTATACAGTATTATCTTTGGAATATATGTAAACTATATATGTAATATGATGTATTTAATTAAGTACCTTAAACTCAACAAGCCTCAGAGAGAACTCATTCTATTTCAGTAATCTGTTCAGTCCCCTAGGTTAGCAAACTCAACTTTACTTTTGACTTATTACTCTCCTTTGTAAAAATATGACAAGCAGATTAATGTTCTAAAAAACATGGAAAACCCTACATGTAATTATGAAGAGTAAAATAAGCAGAACCAAGAGAACATAATATATAGCAACAGAACTATTGTTTGACAAATGATTTGTATATGTCCACCTCCAGAGAAAGAACTGAGAAGCAGACATAAGCAAGACAGTTACATATGTGTATATATGTTTATATACATGTGTATATATATTTATTACATATATATTTTTGGTTAAATGATAGCTTCTCTATTGTGGATAGGGAGGAAAGGAAGGAGAGAGAGAGAGAGAGAGATGAACTTTAATTTAACAAATAAATAAATTTACAATAAAAACTGATTAAGGTATCTAATAATCTCTTAATTTCTGTCTCCACATTATCTCTAACATATATTCTTTTTCCTGATTTATGGCCCTCATCCCAGTTCAGGGTCTTTTCACCTCTGCCTGTCTCATTCCTTATGCCTCAAATCCAGCTCACATGTAACTTCTAGAATTATTTTCCTAAAAGACATGTCTGATTACATCACTCCTCTGCTCAATAAACTCTAGTAACTCTATTGTTTCTAGTATCAAATACATGCTTGCCTTTTTAGATTTTTAAGCCTTTTACAATTTGCCTCAATCTCTCTTTTCAAATTCATTTTGCCTTCCCACCCTCATCAGTCCTTCTTGATGACACTCCAATTACCATCTCCACGTCTTTGTACACTTGCTCTCTGTTTTCCTTCTTTGTCTTTACTTCTTAGAATTACAATACTTCTTTTTTCTAGAAACTCTGCTCAAGTGACATCTTCCAAAGCCTTTCCAGATCAACTAGTTGCTTGTGATTTTCCTGTCCCAATAAAAAAGTTCCTTATATTTATTTTGTTTATATTTTATACCCAATTTTTATTTATCTCTCTTCTGATAAGCTCCTTAAATTTTTAAATTTTATATCTCAATTACTTCGCACATTATCTGACCCAGTGTAGGTTTTTAATATGTTGATTGATTAATTGGTTTAGGATGATTTCATTATCAACATGATTAATTATGTGAATTGCTTCCCTTTCTAATAAAGATTTATATTTATGGTATAAATACAACTTTCTCACCTCAAATAATAATACTAAAAATTGCTAATGTTTATATGGCACTTATTATTTAAACTCCCATCATCTATCATAGAATCAATACTATGTATTGGCTCCAAGGCAGAAAAGTCTTAAGGGTGAAGTAATGGAGGTTAAGTGACTTGCCCAGGATCACCCAGCTAGGAAGTGTCTGAGGTTATGACCTCCCCTCTCCAGACCCAGCACTCAATGCACTGAGCTATCTAGCTGCCCCCTCACCTGTTTATTGTTGAGGAAATCAGCAAACTGAATTTAAGTGACTTTCCCAGAGTCACACTGCTAGTTAGTCTGAGGCCTGATTTGAGCTCTGGTCTTCTTGACTCCACACCTAGCGCTCTGTTTACTACATCTTCTAAATGTCTTCTAAAAGCAAAAATAAAAATAATTAGTATATATTGTTGCAATCTTTTTTTACCAGGATTTTTAAAAGTTGAATCATTATTTAATAATGGCATTTGTGCTCTTTCTTTGCTTTGTCCTCTGATATAGGTGTTAGCAGTGCCATTTGTTTCATGGTAGAGCCTAAGGGGGGAGAAGAGCCCCAAAGGCTCAGACCAGGGTTCGAGGGTCCCTTAGGTAGGAGCGAGAAATAAAGGACCAGAGAGATGGGAAGCTTTTGAGGTCAGAAGGGCTGCACAGCTGATAGCTAATGCCAGCAAAGCTTATTGAATAGGGGAAGAGTTTATAAAGGAAAAAAAAAAACACAGGAATGAAGGAGGGGGGGAGCGTGAGTACATGTGGGGTTCAGCAAGTTCATGGTTAAATGGGTACAAAAACATATTCTTTCTCCAGATTGTTTTTCCGGCCATCTGTGCCTCTTCCTGAGATATTTAGTCTACTGGGATAGGGGAGATATTCACATTCCAATCTTTGTCCTTAGACCCAGAATCTGATTTCCAAAGTTTGGACCTTGGCCGAATTTCTTGGGCCTCAAACTTGGTTTCATAAGAATCTGATCGAAGGTCTTCCCCCTCAATTTCGGGAATCGTTTGTATAGCAAAGATGTTATTCTTTAAACGTTTAAAAATCAATGATTCTTTAAAAAGTCTCCTCCAGATCTACCTAAACTGAGGTTGCCCCTTCCTTGTAGTTTCTTTACAACTAGTTTGATTCCTTTTTCTCAAACGTGATTCTTTTATCGTTCTCTTTCAGTTTGGGTGTTCCCTGTTTCCCTACAAAATCCTCTGTTTCCTTTAGATGCTCAGTTTGGTGGCATGTCCCCTGTTCGCTCCTCTTCCCTGAGCTGTCTCACACCGGATTGATCTATTTAGGTATTCGTCCTGTATATATTTATTTCGGGGAAGGGGAAGGTAATAGGCATTTATGGAGCCCCTGCTTTGCTCCAGGCACCATGCCAAGCACTTTACCAGCATCATCTCCTTTGATGCCCATAACAGCCCTGTGAGGTAGGTGCTATTATTATTCCCATTTTACTGTCAAGCAAGCAGAAGACAGGGATTATTTGGCTTGCCCCAAATCACCCTGTGTATTATTGAATGTATGAATGCTTATACAATATACAGTTACGTCACAATAAAATTCAGAATAGTGATACAAAAAGAGCCCAAAGTTAAACCCTGACCTCACAATAGAATGGAGAAGACAATTTGCAAGCTATTAGGTAAAATCAAGTTAAATATAGTATAAACAGAAAATAATTAAAAGAATAAAAGCTACTAGAATTCAGAGGGATTGAGAAAGGCTTTCTAGAGTTGACGGAATTTTAATTGGAATTTGAAGGAGGTCAGAGAATCCAGTAGATAGAGATGAGGAGGAAGAGCATCCTGGGTCTGGAGGAAAGGCAGAGAAAATTCCTGAATTAAGGGATAGAGTGTCTCATTTGTAAAAAAAAAGCCAGGAGGCTAGCATTGCCCCTAGCCTGAAGAGTATGTGGTGGGGAGCAAGGCGTAAGAGAGCTGCAACAGTAGGTACTTAATGGATTGCTTTTTTAAGTGATTACTGCCTTTGTCCTCTGAAAGTTGGTCAGAGGTCTTGGTCATGGAGATCATGATGGCAGTAAACTTGGCAGGCAATCAAAAAAAAATTTGAATGAGCCAAAGGCCCACAGAGAGAGCCTAGGATAATAACATTTAATGATGCCATCTCCATTCCTACCCATATTCCTTTGGTGATTTCATTTGACTTCCATACTAGCCTAGTGGATTCTATAAAAGATGTTATTGAGGAAACTCTAAAATAAAGAAGAGAAATATCTCCATCCACATCTTATGCTTTTTAAAATGAATTCGTTGGTTCATCATAATAAAAGGCTTTCAACATTTTAAATAATATGAATTTTGAAGTCCAATAGCCTCTCCATAGCCGTCAGACTTTGCATTTCAAAGGCAGTTGCATTGAAACTCCAAGCACTTCATAATGTAGGATTTGAAATCTAGAACTCTGAATTCTGATCCCATCTTTGTCATAGCTCTATTGTATGAGAAAAGGTTGTTCAGCTTTCTATTCTCTCTTTTGATTTCTCCATCTGGCATGCTAAGATGACAGTAGTTATTAACCATCCATCTCAAGGGAGTTGGGGGCTAGTAACCACGGAATGATTATGAAACATTTTGTAAATTTAATGTGCTCTAGAAGTGCTCAATAACAAGAATAATTTACTTGGCAATGGCCTGGAACCAGTTCTTTTCATCTCATGGCCACCAATGATTACAAAGAAAATGAAGCTGCACCACATGCCTTTGGGTGGTCCCAGAAGAGGTGCATGCACCGAAACACCTACACCTACACATAGACATTGTTCTGGTTTGGAAAGCTCAAAGAGGTGATAAGGAGGACATTGGTGAATGTTAAAGAATTTGTGATTGATGGCTTTCTAGAGTTGAGCCTCCATTCTGTTCAAAACAGTTTCCTCGGTGTACCCCAGAAATTTCTGCCTATTTTTTCTTCTCTTGTTCCCCCCCCCCCCAGAGTTCCCCTAAGTGTCTTCTGCTCACTTTTCTACAATTCCAAATGCTACTTAATGACCCAACATTTTAAGTTCAATACTAGACCCACCTCACAGAACATATAACCTCAGGCTTTTAAGGACATTTATTTTCTTTTTACTCAATGGTGTCAATAAGATATAAAGAACTGTTTCTGGTTATTACAGTTAAAATCATTATTCAATAATCCTAGGGGACTTAATTTTTACAGGATGTTTTATATAGTCATTTAGTGTTTACTAGTCCCCAACTCTCTTGAAATGGATGATTAATAGCTAATTCAGAGGTCATCTAGTTTATCCTGGACCTTAAACAGAATCACTCCAACATCCTTCTTGATGAAGCTTTCTCTGACCTTCAGTGATGTTTCCTTTCAATGAATCATACTGTGGACTTTGAATCCCAAATGATACCACTTCATAGGAACTTAAACCCTAAATTTTAGAGCTAAAAGGCACCTTAGATTTCATTCTAGACCAACCTTTTATTTAACAGTGAGAAATCTGAGGCCAGAGGAATAAAGCGCTTGCCAGAAGTCATAGTTCATTAATGACTGAATCAAAATTTGAACTCATCTCCTGACTCCAAATTTGTTTCTTTCCCACAACACCATTGACTTCATGCTTTCTGTAATACTCTGTTTTGAGTATGTATGTCTTGTCTTCTTAACTATAAACTACCAAGAATCTTCTGATTTGAAGGCCAGTATTCTTTTGGCATCCCTTAGGATATGGAAGGGAACACCCTCTTTGACCTTATCAGCCCCACAGGATCAAAAAGTACTTAATGAATTCATGGCAAAACTGGAGGGAGATTTCACCCATCTGGGCTCCGATGAAGCTTCCTGTCCAGCTTCTGAGGAAACAATACTTTGTCTTCTACCTCAGACTAATTTGCTCCTTCTCACAGCTTCTACTGAGACTCATTTGCTAAAAATGTTAATGAACTAAGTGGAGTTGCTGATGGAAAATGACCTGAAACATTCTGAAAGTGTAGAGGCCCCTCTAAAGAAAGGCTTTGGAAGGTGTTTACTCCTCCTTTCTTCAGCCCTCCAGAAGAGAGAGGCAAAGGAGGGAGTTGAGAAGATGCTAAGTATCCGAAGGGATTCCATCTCCATGGTGATGATATTTCATTTGATCCATTTTTCCTGGGGGAGGCAGGATGTTCTGGGGAATTGAAACTAAGCCGAGCTGCTAATGGAAAATGGAAAGCTGGTCATTTCCATCTGGGGCTTTATAGCATGACAGACCTACTCCATTGGCCAACATCCTGGTTTTTCTAGCCATCTCATTACACGGCGTCTTTTTTGGCTTGGCCTGAGGATTACAGTTCTTACCAGGTGCTTCCTTCTTGGCTTGTTGGGTTCCAGTACCTTTACTTCCTACTTTCTCTCGGTCTACGTTTAGTTGATCATCTATCGCACTTTTGTGCGTGAGGATCCAGTGTCCCAGGAAAGGAAGTATTGCAATTTTTGTCCAATGGACTAGAAGCACTGAAAAAAGAGGAAGTCGAGAGATGTGTCTCTGCGATGCTCCGTATCATGTTGCTAAAATTAGACTTCAGAGAACTTTTTATTCTACTGTCCAGTTTTGGAAGCTTCAGTAGTCCAGAGGTTTCTTTTTATATGAGAAGAGTTCGATTGTGGGTCACTGTTGAAACTGTAGGCTTTGTGGAAGCCCACCCAAGATTGGTCTTGTCTTGGTCACCTGGGGAAAGAGATGGTTGAAGAGAGCCCTCTTGGTCCTGTGAAGGTCATCTTTGCCTTGGGGGCTCGGGAGCAACCTGAGAATTCTGGGTCAACCCTGGGCCTGGGACTACCTGAGACGCACACCTGCACTGCTCTCACGAAGATCTAGAGTGAGCTGCGGGCGGCAGAAATAGCAACATTGCCCCTGCCTTATGCACTCTTAGAGGTGCAGCCTTTTAAAACTGCTCCCGAAAGTCAGCCCATGGACGGGTTTTTTATGTTGTGGATCTTCGAAGCTTATGAAGCCTTGGTCAGAATGATGTTTTTAAGTGACTTAAAGTAAATAGGCAGAATTACAGAGAAAACCATCTGTGGATACGTATGTACATACACACCTAGAGAAACATATACGTTTAAAGTCCTCCATTTCAGCAAACATCATCCCCCCCCCTCCCCAGTGAGCACAATTACTTAGTAATTGAACATTCTTTGGCAGTGCCTTTATTTAAGACCGAGACGTAAATTGATCCAAAGTTGAGTTTTCTAAATTGACTGGCGTTTTGAGTGCAACGCTGTAACCGCGTCATCTTTTGGAATTTAAATAGTTTAACTGAAATTGTTAGCGAAGCTTCCCAAGTCCCACTTTACCCACCAGTCTAGTTATTCTGTATTTGTATCGATCTCTGAATCTCTGCATATACACACAAATGTTTGCATAGATCCACAAATGAGTATATGTGTGTATGTACACATCTCTATGGACACATCTACGCCTACCCACCCACAGTGGGTGTATTTCTGTTGAAAATGGGATCCTGAGTCTACTCAGACTCCCCTTGAATCAGGCCTGGGCAGGCCCAACTTGTGGGGGTCAAGGTAGAAGGGAGAATCAAACTATCAGCATCTAATATAGACTGAGAGGAAGTCCTATGGCAAAGGAAGGAGCGCCTGGATCCATGACCAATAAGGGTTGATTTTCCCAAGTTCTACTCACTTCACTCTGCATCAGTTCATATTTCTTCTCAGATTTCTTGGAATTTGCTTTTCTTAATTTATATTAATTATTTATTATATTTATTATATTATATATATATAATATATATAATAAATATATTATATTTATATTTATTATAATATATATTATTAATATATTATAATAATAAGGAACTTTTCTTAATTTCTGAGCACATAGTAATATTTCATTGTATTCATTTACCATATTATGTTCACTTTTTTCCCAGTTCTTTAATGCTAGAAAAGTTCTGCTAGAAATATCTTTGCAAAAATGAGACCTTTCCTTCTTCCTTTTATGTCTTTAGGGGACATTCTAAGTACTAATATCTTTAGAACAAAGGGTATGACAATTGAGTACCTTTTGGGCATACAATTCCACCCTTTTTTCATAATAGTTGAAACAATGAACTCCTCCAAAAGGACATCAGTGTGCTTATACTCCAGTGGCCACTCCAACATATTTCATTTTCCTTTTTTTTTTGGTTACTTTTTTCCCGATCTGAAGACTATGAAGTAGAATATCATGCTTGGTTTAATTTTTATTTCTCACTAATGCAATGTGTATCTTAGATATCAAATCCTTTTCACAGAAATTTCTTGCAAATATTTTCTTAGTTGTCTTTTGTAAATTTAACTGCATTAACTTTTTTTGCACATTTTAAATTTTGTCTATTTCCTTTCCTTTCCTTTCCTGTTATTCTCCCTTGCTTGTTCAAAACTCCTCTGCAATCCATAATTATAAAAAGTATCTCCTTTGAACCTCTGATTTTTTTTTTTGCTATGACCCTTTATATCTCGGCCTTTAGTATATAATGAGTTGTTGCTCCGAGCCTTATTACTGCCATAAATCTTTCCAATTTTTCCTGCAATTTTGACAAATAGTGAATCTTTATCTTAAAAGTTAGAGTTCTTGGTTTTTTTAATTAATCCCCAGACTTCTGATCAAAATGTCTACAAGAAAGCTCCTGAAGGAACTCATTCTGGTCACAATCTACCAAAAATCTACAGCCACAAGATAAAACAATAAGTAATCAAAGGGGAAAAAACCCCAATAAATTCCTTTATCTCAGCTATGTAAATTGAGAGATGGATTCTACCAGGGAAGTCAGTTGAACTCAAGCAAGCAGAACAAAAATCTTTCAGCGCTCTGACCAGAGGAATGTTTTAAACAGATGCACAAACAAACAAACAAACAACAAACAACAAAAAGGTTCTCTAATTGAAGATTAATTTCTAAGAAAATCACTTTGGCAGCTACATGGAGGATGAACTGGAGTCAGTGAGAGCCTTGAAGCAAGGAGACCAATAAGGAGTCATAACAATATTCCAGGCAAAATGGGATGAGAGCCTGAGGCAGAGGAGTGTCTGTGTGAGGATGGAGGAAACAGATGTCAGAAATGTGGAGAGAGGAGGCTTTGTTCCTTTATTCTCTGGAGATGTTATTCACTGATTAGAGCAAGAAAAACAGCTCTTCAGAGATAAGTATCAGGAGAGAAACAGACAATTCTGAGATGACTTCAGAGAAATAAGTACTTACTGAAGGCAGAAGTGGCCAATGTCTCTTGTATCCCAGGAAGCAATTTACATACAGTTATTATGATTCTAAGTGAATAAAAAGAGGGAGATGTGATACCTAGCTGTGATGGCAGCTAGGTAGCACAGCAGACAGAGCACCAGGGCTTGAATCAGAAAGACCTGGGATCAAATCAAGCCTTAGACATTCACTAGCTGAGGGACCCTGAGCAACACCTAATCCTGTTTGCCTCAGTTTCCTCATCTGAAAAATGAGCCGGAGAAGGAAATGACCTACCACTCTAGTGTCTTTGTCAAGAAAACCCCAAATGGGGTCATGAAGAGTCAGACATGACTGAAATGACTGAAAAAAGTGCTATGTCAATATTAGCTCTACTAATGATAATGATGGTTATTGTCACTATTATTGAAATGTTAAGATTTAACCCTAATCATGATAGTTGAAGTCACTGAGGAAATGAGAAGGCAGAGAGCTTGAGGAAACATCAACATAAGTTCAAATACCTAGAAGAAGGGCAGGGATTGGCGTGCAAAGATAGGCTGTGAGTCAGGGACTGCTCTGCTTTGATAAAGGATAAAGAATGACCTTGGGGCAGTGCTTTTGACTCCCCAAAGTAATATCTAAAAATTGAGCTTCCCGTGTTACTGTCCTTTACTGTAGCATCAGTGACTTAACCTATTTTCAAGTAACGATTTGCTTAACATGAAGAATAGATTGTTCTATTATTTAAGACGTGCACTTTTTAAAAAGTAGGTTATCACTAAAATCTTACTGTTACTTTTTAATGTCTAGGAAATGACTTTGCATGCTAGAAAGTCCTGCCATTGGAGCAGAAACTCTGGAAATTTTTATTAAACTAAAAAAAAAAATTTGAGTACAGGCTTCTCTATCTCTTTTTAAAATTTAAGTTTTTGTTTCTGTCTGATAGCATGATAATTATTTTTTATTTTTAATTCATCTTATACATATTAAATTTTGTTCCAAACCCTTATTTTTATTCTGTTAATTTCTTTATTGTTTAGGTTTATGTTTCTTTTAAACCCTCACGTTCTGTCTTAGAATTATTACTAAGCATTGGTTCTAAGGCAGAAGAGTGGTAAGGGCTAGACAAAGAGAATTAATTGACTTGCCCAGGGTCATATAGTTAGGGAATGTCTGAAGTCAAATTTGAACCTGGAACTATCTCTCTATCCACTGAGCCATCCACTGCCCCTGGTATATGTTCTTATAACCAACAGATTGTGGGGTTTTTTTTCTTATCCAATCTACCACTCTTCTTCATTTTATTAGGTTGATTGACACATTTACATTAAATATTATAAATTAGACTTCTACTTTTCTCCTTTTGATTCTAATATAAGAATATATATATATTATATATGTAATACATTCATATACACGTGTGTATATGTGTGTACATCTATATGTTATTGCTTTGTTGTTCTTCCTGTGTAAATACCATATTTTTTCTCTTCTTGTCTTAATCTACTTTAGTGCAACTCTATTTACACATATTCTCTTCTCCTACCACTCACCATCTATTCTCCCTCTTGTTTGTCACCTTGTTTTCCTAGAATTTGAGTTTTACATAATTTATTTTTCATTTTTCTTCTTTTCTAGCTTTCTAAATATTCCGTCCTTTTTTCTTAGCTTTAGTCAAGTATGTTCTCTTTTCCTTTACTCTGTCAAAATCTTATTTGTTAATTTTTAAAAAAGCTGTCTTTTCTTCTTTCTCTTCATTAATTCTTTTTTCTTTTAATCTATTCCAGATGGTTATTCCTTGACTTATACTTATTTTTTCCTTCCTTAGTTTCTGTATTTCACACAGAATTAAATGTTCCAAAATACCTATTTTGAGTTCTCTCTTCTAAACAATTTCTGTTATTGCATTGTAGATCTTGCCTCTCTACACCCTTTTTACTGTTGAGTCTCATTTTAAGAAGTATCAATTTCTGGGGGATGTAGTGAGGACAGAAGTATTGTCACTGAGAAAAAATAGTTTCCTCAGGAATTATGATTCCTTTTCTCCTAAGGTTAGATAGTGTCTATCTAGATATAACTAGTGGTGTCTCTGAGCACCAAATCTCTGCAGTTTATACCTCTTTTAAATTCCTCATCTCCCATTAAAGAATCTCTGTCTCCCCATGGGAGAAGCATTTCCTTTTCCCCACCTCTTCCTATCCCTCCCTTTATCACTTCCTCCATTCTCTTGTAGCCTCTCTCTTTGTGGAGAGATATAGGTGTTATTTTCCTAACATATTTATGATTGATTTGATTATGATATTTCACATCTATCTTCTACCTCTCACTTTCCTTTTATGTTTCTTCCTATTCTTCACTTTTCCCCCCAAAATATTTTGATCACATATATGGAGGTATTATGAGGTTTAGTCTTTGATGTTTTTGGCTTTGTTCCTTTACTATCACTTCTATTTAAGTCCCATTTTACCCTCATTTTTTGTGTACTTAGGAAAGAAATCTCTTAATGTTGTTTTAAAATCTATGAGTATTTTTCTCTTTCTAGCTCCCTCCCTCTTTTCTTCATGAGGAAATTGATTTCATTAATTGTACCTTTCTTGGTTGCTCTATTTGTTTACCTTTATATTATTTCTTCTATTTGAAGTGCTTACAAAACAAATTACTCTTTTTTAACTGTTAGAAATGCTTTAAATGCATATTTTTTTTTATCAAAATCGGTCTTTTTCTATTGATGATTAAGCTTAAGTTTGCAGGATATGTCATTGTAGGTTGCATGTTGATCTCCTTTGCTATTTAGAACACATCATTTCATGGTCCACTGTGGTTTCTGGATGAATAGAATAGTCTCGTGTTACTCAAATATCCTTTCCTTTATATTTGATTTTTTTCTCTTGATATTAAAATGTGAGTTTTTCCTTATGTACGCAATAAATAGTGTTTTAAAAAACATATTCTGAATTGTTGCTGAATACTCATCCCTCACCCAGATGCCGTTAGGTGCTTTTATTGTGAAGATAGGTTATTGGTGATAAAGAAATTCTAGAGATTCAGGGTAAGGAATTCCTCATCTGGAACCAACTACTAAATTATCCTTTTCTAGTTTTCATATATCTTGTATGTTTTTCATCTGAGTTCTGGCTGGCTATGATTCCCTCCCGTTAATTAACCCCCACAGTAATATATATGAGCTCTATACTAGGTTTTGCTTTCACTTTTGGTGGCAGAGATATTGTACTTATAATATAACTATTCATTTTTAAAAATTAATTATTTATTACATTAAAGTTCCTAGGTGTTTCTTTCCCTCTCTCCCTCCCCTCTCCACACTAGAAAAGATATCATTTGACAAAAAGATATATGAGTATAAACATATGCATATATGATACTAGGTCTTTCTTGTTTCTATTTATCAGTTCTTTTCCTGGAAGTGAACATACACAAGCTACTCTTCCAATAATATTTCTGTTGCTGTATATTATGATCTTTTAGTTCTACTCATTTTGCTCTTCATAATCTCAAGTAGGTCTTTCCAAATTAAAAAAAAAATCATCTGATTGTCATTTCTTATGGAGCAATAGTATTGCTTCACAGTCATATGCCCCAGCTGGTTTAGTAATTCTCCAATGGAGGGACATCTCAGCTATTCATTTTGAGAGCATTTGCTGCTAAAAGTTGGGGATTGAATGGGAGAACCTCACCTTTCCATTCCTTGGAACTAGGACTCAGGACACGGTACATATATGTACCCAGGACATTGGTCCAGGCTTTTAGTGTTGAAGCAACTGGTTGACGTCAAGTGCATTTTTTTAATCATAGCAACTTAAGAAGACCATTGGTTAAGGCATGAAAGAACTATGACCAACACAGCAATGAAACCACGATTATTCTGAAATAAAATTTTTGTTGTTCAGTCATTTTTAGTTGTGTCTGACTCTCTGTAATCCCATTTGGGGTTTTCTTATCAAGATAATTAGAATCATTTGCCATTTTCTTCTCTAGTACATTTTACAGATGAGGAAACTGAGGCAGAACGGCTTCAGTGATTTCCCCAGGATCACATAGCTAGTAAGTACCTGATGCTAGATTTCAGCTTAGGAAAGTGAGTCATCCTGACCCCAGACCTGGCATTCTATTGACTGTGCTACCTAGCTGCCCTTTGAAATATTAAAATGGCTATTAAAAAAAGCCTCTCATTTCCTTTTTGAGAATAGCTATGTTGTCTACTTGTAGTTCTACTCCTGGGCATCTAGGTGGTACAGTGGATAGAGTGCTAGGGCTGGGATCAGGGAGACTCATGTCTGTGAGTTCAAATCTGGTCAGAGATACTTACTGGCTGCATGACTCTGGGAAAGTGACTTAATCCCACTTACTTCAGTTTTCTCATCTACTGTAAAATGAGCCTGAGAAGGATATGGCAAACCACTCAAGTATTTTTGCCAAGAAACTTCCAAATGGGCTCATGAAGAATCAGACGCCCCTGAACAAAAACAATACTGCTAGCCCTGCCTGGGGCCTGAAGCAGTCAGAAGCTAATAAAAATCCTGTTAGCAACTATTAGCACCTTTAGTCAGGATCAAGACAGGATAGTTTTCAATTGCTTCATCCTTACTCCCAGAGGGCTAGCAGCTTTAGAAACATTATTTGGACTTTTGTTAAGAGGCAGCAGCTTTCTATTGAGGTTGAAAGATTTCATCTTCCCATCTTCGCAGAGTGAAGATCTATTTGAAGTACAGAACACAGGTGGCAAAATTACAAGAAGGGACATGGAATTTAGGTTAGTGCCAAAAATCACCTTAAGAAAAATTGAGGAATCAGATTTATGCCCAACATAGAATATGGCTTCGGTGGTGGGGGGGGGGGAACTGCCAAACAAAATGGTAGTTTTCCTAAGGAAAATCGTTTCCTAGAACTTTGTAGTTCACCTTCATCTTATACATTAATTTGAGACCCAGAGTTTATGTTTTATCCCTTATCTTCCATAGTCAACAGTGTCATATTGGTTACAAGGCAGAAAGGTGGCAAGGGTTAGGCAATGGAGGTTAAGTGATTTATCTAGATTCACACAACTAGGAAGTGTCTAAGGCTAGTTTTGAACCCAGGACCCCTATCTCTAGAACTGGCTCCTCTTGATTTTTATCTTTTTTAAGACAGATGGCACCCCAGATTTAAAAGAACCCCATTTATTAAAAAAACATTTAGTGATTGTCATCAACTGTCAGTTGTGAAGTTGTTGTCAGTTACAACTTCTGAGGTGAGCAGCCTTTGTCACTGACTCTGCCTAGCAGTTTCCACACAGGATCAAAAACATCTTGATTCTTTGTGGTGGGGGGAGAACAAGTCAGTTACCACCTGCCACTCTGGTCAGTTACAAAACTGAGGGAGAGAGTCTGTTGTAAAAGGGAGGCTGTACTAGGGCTGTCACGGATAGGATCTAACCATCGTGGATCCTATCTGGCTAGAAGCAAAGCTTGTGGGGACAACAACCATTTTATAACTGTTAACTCCTGGCAGTTAGAGCCTAGAAAAGATCTATTGGGGAACATGTTACAACTAATACTATAGTCGACTGTACAAGGAATAATTGCCATTTATTGGGGCTACTGTATCATTTATAATACAGTGGCAGGGATGATAGACAATGTTCTGGAGACATTAACAAATATGACTGTGGGATGGACACAGTTGCCAATGAATTATCTACATGTAAATTACCTATGGCAAGTCATACTCCAAGTCTATGTTGTGTTCATGGTAGTAACTAACATCTTAAAGAATATTAAAGCTGGTGCCAACCTGATCTTCCAAAAGAAAACTGTACATGCTTTAGACATTGATAAAAGATTAGAGACATTACTTGGTCAGATTCCTATTATAATTGAGCTACACCAGGATTACATGCAGAGAAAACAAGGCATGGGGAAGGGAACCGACGAGGAGACTGGGGACATGATGGGACTGACTAATAAGGATGATGTAGTTAGTAATACTAATACTGGGACACCATTAGGTGTAATAGGGGGAAATGACCTTGCCAATAATATTAATTAATTAATTAATTAATTAATTAATGCATCTGCTAATAATCTTGCAAATGCATCAAAGGCTCAAAAAAGTATGCCTTTGTGTGATATAGCTAAGGTCACTGATAACTCTGGCATCTTACATGCAAAGGTTCATAAGTCATTCACCACCCATGACTTAGAGTCTTTACATAAATGTATGCCTAATTTTTTATTAGAACCTCATCCCCCAGTTAAAGAACTAAAGAGAGCATTTCACCTCTATGAATCAGATTTTTGAGGATGTAGAAATTCTTTTATCTGAACTTTTTATACCCCAGCAACGTAAACATTTTATTGAGCAAACTAGAAAAGATTCTTCACTCACAAGCTGGCAAGAAGTTTTTGAGATCTGGATTTTTCTAATCCAAGATCAATGGCTTATCTAAGAAAATGTCATGAGGATCTATTGCAGGGAATGAAGCAATTGTCTGAAAGACCCAATGCATGGGGAAAATTTGACAGATTATCCCAAGAAACAATGAACACCCAAGCACATTATTGATTGCCTTATTGAAAAAAACTGAGGGATTGTTAGGCTTTAGCCCCGATTCAAAAGAATCAGAAACATATGTGAGGAGATAATTTCTCAAGGGCTGTGATAAGCACTTGAGGGATTTCTTCAGGAACTATTACTCTAAGTTTCACACCATCTCACTTAATGAACTTAGAGACATTGCCACCTATCTTCATGATAACAAAGTAGATCAAGAAAAAGAAAAGAACAATCTAAAGAAAAAGCTCCAAGAGACCTCTGAAATATTAAGGCAGAAAGAATTAAAGTAGGTTAAGAACCTGGCTACAATTAAGACATTTAACAGACAAACCACACATTATAGACAGACACCCCAAAGTCAACAGAGGGTACAAAGAGATACCAGAACTTGCTTTTTGTGTTCTCATCAAGAACACATAGTAAGAAACTGCCCAATGAAACATTGCTATTAACAGGGCCAAAATAAGAGAGATGGGAAAGGTCAAAATGCATATTACCAGGGAAAAGTAGATAATAGCAAAAACTATGGGAGACAGGACTCTAATAGCAAGCAGTGTTGCTCTCACTGCAGACTTAGAGAATAGGAGACCCCAGACCTGAAATCCATGGAAGCAGCAATACCTTCTGGAGCAAAACCCCATTATTCAGAAGTTGTAGTGAGAAATAATCATTATACTGCATGATGCCAGGCTCTATAACTACCTAGTGAAAAAGAGATGAATTTGGAGGAAACATGAGGGCAAAAGCATAAAGGGAAAAAAGAGAGATGGTAGAAAGGAAAAAAACAACTTTAAAACTTTAGTGGTGGAGAAACAGATAGTTGGGCAAGATGCCAAGGGAGGCAACTTAAATACAAAATAAAAGTCTAGAATTGAGATGGAGAGTGAAATTGCACAGATAATAGCAGACATGAAACATGACACTTATGGTTCACAATGCATGGGTACACAAAACTGCATGGAGAAAAGCAAGGAACAGATTAAATCCTTTTTGGAAAAGTTTTTAATTTGCAGAATGGACATAGACAGTGGCCAAATGGGGCTAGCAAATCTTTCAAACAGCAACTTAAGTATCCAGACCATTCTGACAAGATAGCTAAATGAGGCATTGTTAAAAGAGACTTTGGAGCTGATACATTTATACTGCTAAGAGGGGAAAGAAAGGAAAATGAGGGAAGAACTAACTTAAACCCAAAAGCCAAAGACTTTTACCCACGAAATCCTAGAACACACAAAGACACCAGTCCTGGGGATGGGTTTAGAACAGATCACTACCATAATTCCAATGACTGTCTATTCCCTGAACCAGAGACTACAAAACAATCTAAGGGGGTGGGAACTGAAGAGTCTTTGATAGTGAAACCTCACCCAAGCAGTTCTTAAACTGAAATGAACACAAACACAAACCTTTCCTCTGAGCAAGCAGTTAACTCACAGACGGAAGTGGTCCAAAGTGATACAAAGGTAGTTAATAATACTGCATTGAATGGGGATGGAATAACTAAAGAGGGGATGGTAGATTGCACTATAACATCTGTAAAACCTGAAGCATCTACTAGTTATATAAGTGCATTACAAACTCTGGGGCAAGAAAGTAAAGATGATAATAGGAAATCTGTGTATGTAAATACCATAATGGCTAATTTACAAGAAACTCCAGAACTATATATCTTGGGACAGAAGTGGGAGAACAAAAGCACAAACCTCTCACTGATATAGGGGCAAGTGGATCTGTATTGAAGTCATTCCCAGAAGATACCATCATAGAGGGAATGGTGCTATGTGAACAGATTCACAAGAGGGAGTAGATACACAAGAATCTGATCCAAAAGATATGGTAGAACCTGTGCACTCCAGTGATATAATAGCAGATCTACCTGAAAGAGTAAACCCACAAGAATCAAATTTGTCATCACAGAACACAGAATTAGAGCATATTACTGGGCAACAGATAGAAAAAGAATTGGGAAATACAGAAATCACTAAAATAGGGTCAGACCAAGACACAACACCTGGGTTAACAACACCTGACACAGAATTACAACAGGTCACTGAACGAAAGCTAATGAAAGACTTGGAGAGTACAGAAACCAGTGACCAAGAGTCAGACTCAAACCCAGATGTTACAGTACCAAATGGTACAATAATAGTTGAACAAAACAGTGATGAAGAACAGGAACCTATGAGTACATTAAGCTTTATTATAAAATTCACAAAGATTTAGATGAGTGGGACACAAATTGGCATAGTGAATACCTGAATTCAGAACAAACAATTTATTCTGATTCTGATTCTGATGAAGCAATTGAAAACATAGAAAACTCTTTATCAGTAGAAGAAATACTGTATATTGTAGGAGTCAATAGTTCTGAAGAATTTTGTAAGAAATATGACTTAGGGGACAGTGATACTGAATTGGAAGTAATATGATAGAGAACTTGGTACTAGGACTGGTTTGAGTTCTGTAGGGTAGCAAGCAACACAAAACCTTATAAGTACCCAGACTGGTACTAGGCATTAGATCTGACATATGACCAACAAAGAAACTTTAATCAAATCAGGAAAACCCCTAAGCCCATAGTGATAATCCCTGGCTGAAAAAAAAAGAAAAGAAAACAAACAACAAACTGAGACTAGTCCATGAACCTCAGTAAAGGTAAATGAAAAACATTCAAGATGCTATTGGAGCATCTTACCCAAACAATAATTATTACATGAAATCAAAATAGAATACTGCCCAAGACAGATAGTATAAATTTGGTATAGTTAGATCAGGGAGGATTAGTGTAGCCTGCGTAACACAGGAGAAGGATTTCCTTGAGGAACCTGGGAGTTAATTTGGGTGGATTTAGAATCCCTTAGAATTATTAAACCTACATATGAATGTCAATCTTAAGCCTAGACTAAAATATCATTAACCTCTATAATCAACCACATAGGAATAGAATAATTGCCTTACAATCATACATTAAGAAAGATACCTACATTCATTACATAAAAAAGAAAAAAAATCTCACTTGCCTTCATGAGAATGGCACAAACATGCTATTTAAAGTTTCACTCACATGCAATGCATCAGAATATTCACTCTTACATGAACACACACATTAATCATACACACATGCATGATCCTGTAGTTTCGGGTACCTGAGGTCATTTTTCAAGGGGAGACGACAGGCAAGCATGTATCCTGTAAAGGAGAAGGCACCCCAGACCTGTGATAAACTTCAAGTGATATTAAAGAATGGAAGATACATGGACAACTGGAAAGAACTTTGAATCAAAGACATTATGGGGAATGAACTTCAGAAAAATGGGTGACATAAGATTAATTGCCAATCACATTAACTTCACATATAGGGAAGTACATTCACATGCACATTGGAATAAATATGCAACCACCACAACATATCTAGAACATGAACAAATTTTATACTGACATTAGGGGCTGTACCGTAAATAAGGACAACCCATAAATTGTATATCTGTAAATAAATCTCTACTACCAGAGGATATATATGTATATATGTATTTAAATATGTGTACAAACAGCAGGCATGTATATATCTATATCTATATATAGCATAATAATGATCTAATCCAGTAATATACATGAAAAGGGAGAGTTAAAATACTAACTGTTAATAGACAGGGACAGAATAGTTTAGGGTTGAAAAGGGGATATTGTAACTATGTAACTATGTTACATAGGGAAAGAATAAATCAGATTTCATTAGATACAAGTTAATATATATATATATGCATGTATATATACCTATAAAGGTTATGAATTGTTACATTGGAATTAGCATTACATAAGGCATAGGAGAGTTCAATTTTACTTAAGATTTGAATTTTATATTGATTGTAATAGGAATGACTTTTGTATTAAGAAAGTTATATTGTAAAAGTTTTGTTGGCACATAATCCTAACCCTCTTCCCACAAATCCTTCTTAGCATAAGATGGCACTTAGATTAGCAAATAGATTAGGATAAGATTTATTATTTTGGGAGGGGGGAAGTTAGATGGGAACAATAATTAGCATAGATAGATTAGAATAGAATAGAATAGAAGATAAGTAACTGGTGTGGGCCAGGGTGGCACCATTCAAACAACAGGAAATGGAGGATTTGTGACCAAGGCTGGCACTAGAGAAAAAGTGCTAGACTGAGGAGTATGTGAAATTGATCATCTCAATGGGGGAGGGCCCCCAGGAGTAGAATCAGGAAGGAGGAGAAGACTCTGGCTAGAGAACAGTGAGGGTCTCTCGGTCTTGAGAAGCCAAAGAGAGAAGTTGGGAAAAAGACTTTCTCTTGAGGGTTACCCACTTTTCCTGCTGGTAACTGGAAGTCTTCCCTCCCAACACTTCCCAATTGAAGGGACCTTCTAAAGAGAAACCTGAACAGACTTTACCTCAGCTCCTGTTGCCCAGGGCTGAGTTAACCTGACTTTCTCTCAGGGGGCTCAGGCTGCCAAGGCCTGAGATCCCCCCAAACTCGAGGATGGAGGAAAAGGGTTTAGATAGAGACAAGGACCCCTTTTCCTACTTTCCTTTTCCCATTCTTCCCTGCCTGTTATTCCTTTTGTATTATCTGATTGGATTAACATTAAAAGTTGTCTGTCCCTCAAGCTGAGTGTGAGTGAATGGATCAAGGGGAGACCTTTTGGTCTCGAGTAGTTGAAGGGGGATAAGAGGGACAAGAGCTAATTGGGGAGAACAGCTTTAGCTAAAGAGGGAAGACAGAAGGGGGAACATCTTCAAACCCCCTCTCCTCTCTCTGAGCCAATCCATTACATTTGCTGTCTCCCTTGAACCCTGCTTTAAGAAGGGGGTTCTCCTCTCTTTCCCCTCCCCCCATACCAAAGGTCCAAGCCTTCCCTCAGGGCACAAAAACTTCCCTTCTTTTATGTTGTTGTTTTTTTTTAAGACAGCTCTCAACCCTTTTAACATAACTTCCCTCAAGGCCCAGTGTTCTACAGATTTCCCAAGATTTCTCAATTATTTGCAAAGCTGGACCATTTATGGTCTTATTCTCTTTCTCAGGATTTTCTTTAAGTGAATATATGGATTTTAGCAGCCTTCCAGCTCAAGGTGGGTCAGCACTGCAAGGTAGAAACCAACCCCTGTGCCCCCAAACAACAACCACCACCAATCAAACAAAACAAATTAGACTACATAATAGTAACCAGAAATACTAAGTGATCGTCCTTGGTCCTTGGTCAGGCCACAGTAAGAGGGTTCTATCCAATTGTGTACTTCACATTTGAGAAGGAAATTGACAAATTAAATTACATTCAGAAGAGGGGAGCCTAGTTGTTAAGGTTACTCTAATTTATGCTATATAAGAGTTAGTTAGCTTTAGGGATGTTCATTTTTCTAGTCTCCCAAGGGCCCAACCTCAGGGTTATCTTTTCCTCCTCACTTTTCCCCACCTTTATATCCAGTCAATTGTGTCTTTTGTGCCTATTCATGTTTGATGAGTGGAACTGGAGAAAGTTATGTAACTGAGCTGTCTCCTATGAAATGAATGTTATCTCTTGTCAGCTGGATCCTCATTGCTGCACCTTTATTTATTTATTTATTCCTCCCTAATTGCTTCTCTGTCTCAATCCCTCAGAGAGGCTGTGGGTCCCAGTGAGTCTTCCTACTTCCCTCTTACATCCCCCAACTGCCACTTTCCCACTCTCAGAGCAGAGCCTTACTTTACCGTTCATGGGAACAGAGTGTCCTTTTGCAATGGCCATTCAAAGTACTTAACAGCATCTCCCATCTTTAACTGTCTTAATTCAGTCTCTGGAAAGTTCTCCTGGCCAGTCAGCCCCTCTGAGGCAGGGGCTGTGTGTCTGTATTCTCCCCTAGCGTGACCCCACCAATAATACCTCCTTTCAAACTCCCCTGAGCTGTTGCAATCGCTTTCTAACTGGGCTCTCACTTCTCTCTTCTCCTTCCAATCCATCCTCTACACAGCTGACAAAATCCTTTTCTTTAAGCATGGAGATGACCAGATTTTTCCTCCTCATTAAATTCCAGCCTCCCCTCCACCCCCTTATTCCTTAGAGGATCAATTATAAACTCCTTCCTTTAGCCCGTGGTTTTTCACAACATGGTTCCAGCCTCTCTTCCCTGCTTTATGATATATGACTTCCCTTCATTCTCTTCAGACCAGCAGGACCAGCTTTCTTGCTGTTTCTCCCACACTCTCTCTGGTCTCTGCACCTTTTCTCTGATTGTCCCCTATTTCTGGAATATATTTCCTCCTCTCCTTCTTCTGTCTCTTAGAATTCTTTGTTTCTTCCAAGACAGATCAAACAATACTTGCTACATGCAGTATTTTCTGGTAGACCTAATTGCTGGTGTTGAGGGAGATTTTGGTATAAGAATTCTAGTAAATGGGAGGTAGCTGGATGGCTCAGTGGATAGAGAGCCAGGCCTAGAGATTGGCGGTCCTGGGTTCAAATGTGGCCTCAGACACTTCCCAGCTGTGTGACCCTGGGCAAGTCACTTGACCGCCATTGTCTAGCCCTCACCACTCTTCTGCCTTGGAGCCAATACGCAGTATTGATTCTAAGATGCAAGGTGAGGGTTTTAAAGAAAAAAAAAGAAAGAAAGAAAAAAGAGAATTCTAGTACCTGGGAGCATGGGAGTGGAGGAGAGAGAATGGTGAATCAGAATGCATATATGTATAAATGATAAATACACATACCTATGAATGTATATACACACATATACATACTACATTTAAGTCTTGCTCCGTCTTTCAGAGCCAGCCTACAGGGTTCGTTTTCTCTTTTTCCCTTTCCATTGCCTCAAGTCCCCAGGAGCTATGCTCTCCCTAATTTTAAGGATCTTTAATCAGCATCTGAGTTCCATTTAATCCCATAATATTTTTGGATTTTACAAGGAGCTATTTACTTTAAAAATATAGAAAGAATATTGGGACAAACATTTATCGCACTAGCTCAGGCTATCATCTCTTCTACATCCCTTGGTCAATGGAGAGGAGGGGAAATTTAGGCTCGGAATTTAATGTCGTTTTTACTAGAATTGTGCACACCATGTTCCTGTCCAGATACCGCAAAACTGCCACGGGAATCGCCCCCCCTGGACTGGGACCTGGAAGGTCACTCCTGAAGATCACTTCTTGCTTGGGGCATAGATGCTGCATTGATTTATGGGGCCTGCGTTCCAGGTTTCCAACATTCTGAGAGTTTGGGACTCCACAGCCTTCAACTAAAATAGAAAAGAATGACAAAAGACCAAGCAAGAAAGCCAGTTTCTCAGGACTTCATGGTGTCAGGAGAAGTCCGGAGGTCTTTTCTTGGCCACAGGACCTCTACCAATGCTTTGAGCGAGTCACCCAAATCATCCAAAAATCACACAAAAGAGGCCCTGGCCAAAGTAGCAGATCTTTTTGAATGACTGAAACCAGCTGCAGAGCTTACTGTTTACCATGTGACTAACAACCAGAGCCAATGACTGTTGTTCAGTTTTTGCTCATGTGAGATTCTTTGTGATCCCGGGGACCTGTCAGGGTTTTCTTGGCAAAAAATACTAGAAGGGTTTATGATTTTCTTCTTTAGTGGATTGAGGCAAACAGAAGTTAGGTGACTTGCCCAGGGTCATACAGTTAGTTAGTGTCTTAGAACAGACTTTACTCAGATCTTCTTGACTCCAAGCCAAGCACTCTATTCACTGAGTCATCTAGCTGTCCGAACCAGTTATAGTTACATGTTGAATTAATTTCTCCAGTGTACTTTCCTTATAGATCATCATGAATCTCCTGGAATTAATTCTTCAGGATCATCTAAGTGCAGGAATTTGCATCAGCCAAGCTAGATGATTGGATTTGCTTATAGGCAAGATCCACATTTTACATTTACATACATATGCATATACATAGTAGTATATAGATGCAAACACATATGAACATGCATAGATATTTATGCATGTTTTTATCTAATAGTGTGTTTTGGGCAAATATTCTTCCCTTTTCTTCCCCTTTCTCTCTTTTTTTGTTCTTCCCTCCCTCCCTCCCTCCCTTACTTCTTCCTTCCTTCCTTCCTTCCTTCCTTCCTTCCTTCCTTCCTTCCTTCCTTCCTTCCTTCCTTCCTTCCTTCCTTCCTTCCTTCCTTTCTTCCTTCCTTCCTTCCTTCCTTCCTTCCTTCCTTCCTTCCTTCCTTCCTTCCTTCCTTCCTTCCTTCCTTCCTTCCTTCCTTCCTTCCTTCCTTCCTTCCTTCCTTCCTTCCTTCCTTCCTTCCTTCTTTCCTTCCTTCCTTCCTTCCTTCCCTCCTTCCTTCCTTCCTCATAATCACTGACACAGAAAAGGTGTTTAATTAATGATTGCTTAATTGGTTGGTGAAAGAAGAGAAGACACGATCATCATTTTTATGTGAGAGATTAGACATGTTCTCCTTGGACATCGCATTTATGTGTGGAATATAAAAGGACAATAAATTTCAATGCAACATAAAGAAAATTTTTCTTATAGTTAGAATTTTCCCAATGTACAATGAGTTGCCTCAGATATAGACAGTTCTTCATGATTAGAGATCTCCTAGTGGATTCTGATTGACCACTTGCTGGAGATGTTGAATATAGGATTAATGATTTGCAGAGGAGCTAGACTAGATTTCATTCTATCTTGGAGGTGCAGGTGACTGTGGATGTAAGCAGATCAAGACTAATCTCTTTACCTACATAATAGCCCTTCAAATACTTGAGAACAGTGATCAATCATTCTCTTCTTCAATCAATTGAATCAACAAGCGTTTAACTCTGTGCCAGGCATTGTGTTAGGTCCTGCAATACAAAAACACAAAGAAAATAATCCCTTGACCAAAGGACTGTCCAATACATCATACATATATCCTATTTACAGACATACACTACACCTATACCTATGCCTCTGCCTATACCTATGTCTATATCCATGCCTATGTCTTTCTTTCTTTTTTCTTCCTTCCTTCCTTCCTTCCTTCCTTCCTTCCTTCCTTCCTTCCTTCCTTCCTTCCTTCCTTCCTTCCTTCCTTCCTTCCTTCCTTCCTTCCTTCCTTCCTTCCTTCCTTCCTTCCTTCCTTCCTTCCTTCCTTCCTTCTTTCCTTCCTTCCTTCTTTCCTTCCTTCCTTCCTTCCTTCCTTCCTTCCTTCCTTCCTTCCTTCCTTCCTTCCTTCCTTCCTTCCTTCCTTCCTTCCTTCCTTCCTTCCTTCCTTCTTCCTTTCTTTCTTCCTTTCTTTCTTTCTTTCTTTCTTTCTTTCTTTCTTTCTTTCTTTCTTTCTTTCTTTCTTTCTTTCTTTCTTTCTTTCTTTCTTTCTTTCTTTCTTTCTTTCTTTCTTTCTTTCTTTCTTTCTTTCTTTCTTTCTTTCTTTCTTTCTTTCTCTCTCTCTCTCTCTCTTTCTCTCTCTCTCTCTCTTTCTCTCTCTTTCTCTCTTTCTCTCTTTCTCTCTTTCTCTCTCTCTCTTTCTCTCTCTCTTTTTCTTTTCCTTCCTTCCTTCCTTCCTTCCTTCCTTCCTTCCTTCCTTCCTTCCTTCCTTCCTTCCTTCCTTCCTTCCTTCCTTCCTTCCTTCCTTCCTTCCTTCCTTCCTTCCTTCCTTCCTTCCTTTCTTTCTTCCTTTCTTTCCTTCCTTCCTTCCTTCCTGACCTAAAACTCTGTCTATGCCCAATTCTATGACTATAGTCTCTACGTATTCTTATGTTCAAATCTCTACCTATTCCTATACCGAATTAATTTCTAAGGGCAATAGTTTTGTAAGAGACCTTTTCTGCCTTGTGAGTAGTGGCAGTATGAGATGACCAGGAATACTTTCTTGTTTCCAAAGCTTTGCTGTTCTTGGTGCTATGGGGGGGGGGTGGAGGCATATTTGAGCTCATCAAATTTATCCAGTCACTGTATATCATTTTAAGCTGCCCCTTGAAGGTCCATATTTGCCTTTTCTACATACATTAACATCTTGGTCTGAAGGAAATGATTGACGCAAACACCTCTTTAGAATGGATAATCAAGAAGAGGTCAAGGATTCTGATTCATGATTTATTTTCTTGTGATTTTGTCTTGAAGAGAGTAACTTTAAACACTTGAACATGGAAAACTATTTTGAACTAATGTCCTTGGCTGACTGTTTTGAATAATTACTTAGCACAAGCCTTTGCTAACGTACAGAATGTTTTCTGGGACACGGATAGGGCTGCGCTTAAAATAGTTTTAGGACTTCTGGGGCCACTTTATGCTAAGAGCAGTGATCTGTTACCTGTGCTAAAGAAGAATCAGATGTCATGTTCTATACAAGGTTAACAAACAACTACGTAGTACCTTGAGACTTGTCCGAGCTCTGTGCCCACAGTTCTCAGGGCATCAAAGAGCTCTCTTTGTAGTGGCCCAGATAAAATAGAGGTGATTAAAAACAGTCTTTTTTTTTTTAAGGTTTTAGATCTCTGCCTTTTGTCATTGTAAAGAAACTACTGCCATTTGAGGTCAACTCTAACCTCTCCTTGAATGGCAAAATTGTTTCCTCATTGCCAAGGCAACTGGGAATAAAGGAGGCTAATTGAGAAAGAAATCTGAAAGTCTGGTGAGGATTTATATACTTGAATATGGAATATTTGGAAGTTTCCTTTAACTTCCTCACTCATCCACATTTTCTTTAGTTAACTTATACTTAGTTACTGGACGGCTCACAAATCTCAATGGTAAATGCTCATAATGTGGGTCCTGATTTTATTACATTGAACATTTTTAACTAGAGAAAATATAAGAAAGGGCAATTCTGCACCAATCCAAATTGCTTCTTGTTTATCTTGCAAGAACAAGCAGAGCAAGCACTTATTAAAGCCCTACTATGTGCTGGAGACTGTGCTGTAAGCATTTTACAAATATTATCTCATTTGATCCTAATAATAACTCTGAAAGGCTGGTGCTGTCATTAGCTCCATTTTAGAGTTCAGGAAAGCTCAGGTCTTTCCCTCTCCATATTAAGGCATTATCCATTGCATCATTTGGCTGTCTCTGTGCTTAGGCTATGAAAATGAAACTAAGTCGACAGGTGTTTTCACCATTCATTCAATAGCATTTACTAAGACCTGTGTGCGGTGAATTGTGCTGGGAAATGGGGACACGGCAGTTTTAGATATAATTTAGTACCTAGTCCCTGGTTTCTGATTTTTTGTTTCCCCCAAACCCAACATCGGATTCCCATCTTGGTGGTTGTTTGGTTTTGGCTTGGGGTTGTTCTTCTTGAAGTCAAGAATCTAATGTTGCTAATGGTTTAATCTCAATGTACTGACTACAAAACCATAACTACTGAAGGATGATTGAGGCAACTTTGCCTCAAGGGACCAAGTTTAGGGGACACCAAGAACAGGATAGAGACAATGGCTTAGGGCTAATGGATTCATTAATTAGCGAGATGTTGAAATTAGATAAACTGATATGGAAATAATGGACAAGACCCTTGTTTACCTTTGAACCCATAACTGGAATGAATAAGGAGGCAGGATGTGGTGATTCAGAATTATTCTATTATCACGGCTTCTGAGAGAGACTCAAGTTGGTCATCCCTTGAGCTTGAGTGTTCTGACCTGCAGTAGGACTAAAGATATTCACAATAAATTCAGTGAGCCCCTGAGGATGGGGAGGAAGTGGGCACCAGTCTGCCTAAGGTGGGCAGCCTGATTTAGGGTGGAAAAGCAGAGATGGTCAAAGTTCTTGTTCTGATCAGGACTGAGGCTTGGTCCCATGCACGGCTGCTGTACTTTCTTTCCTGGCAACCTAGGGAGACTGGATTTTAAAACGATGAACAAACAAAGAAAAGGAAAATCAATAAGAAAAAGGAGGCAGTAGAATAGTAGAAGAGAAAAGTAAAATATAGTTAGTGCTGAAGAGGCTACAGAAATGTAAACTGTCGCCTCTGTTCATAAGGCACATGTGTTCAATAGAGTTGGGAAAATAAGACATATATACACATGAAATATTAAAGGGAAAGACCACAATATATTAAGGTCCAAATGAATAAATGTTAAAGGCAGTGTACATTCGAGTGTCTTATCACTTCCATTTATCTTTCCTTTCTATCTCTATTTGCACCTTGTTCAAAAATGTTCATTTTTTTCTTTTAAACCTTCTCCCCATCTCTCTTCCTTAAGCAAATTGTATCCTCTTTTCTTATCTCCAAAAAGAAGAAAGAAGGGAAAAAAGGCAAAGGATTAATAGCTTTGTTTTCTGATGGATTCCAAGGGAGCTAGATATCGGAAATAAAATGGAATGGCTCCAGAGTGATACCGGTCTTTCCTGTCAGTACTGCCCATTCTCGCTGACAGCAGCTTGATGCTAAAATGGAGTCTAGGACAATGGTCTGAGTTTGCAATCAACTTCCAACTTGGATTCTTTTTTGTTGAGATAGCACTCGCTCTACTCCAGCTGAATGTGGTGATTGGATCCGGACTATTATACATTAAATGCCACTAAAAGCTATTAATATGTGGTATAATGGAGCAGGCAGAGTTGTCAGAAAATGTAACTACTTTACACATCATTGTAAATTGTTTTCCAGGCTTAGCTGTCTTCCCTTTAGCCTTGCAAACATTCAGATCTGGAAAAAAAAAAGAAAAGATTTCTCTTGAATAGTTAACCATAAAAGTAAATGAGATTGCTTTAGACTGCTCAGTTAACACTAGAGCCATCCCCGCATGGAAATGATTACCGAGCTGTGTTTGTTCAAATGTTAGTAGAGGCTGTTTTGCTTACTCTGCTGTCTATTAGAATAGCTCCTCTTCTTTTGGGAAGCAGAGCTAACCACTCAATACCCTTCAGCATCATTTAGGTGAACGTCCTCCTCCCAAATAAGAGCCTTTACTTTATGCCATTTCTTGTATTTTATGCTTTCACTCTAATTTATAGCTTTGTTGTGTTTTGTAGCCTGATTATATTTGCCTTGAAATGGTCTCAGATTGCCATGAGGGCCACACTATGAGGGAGCTATAGCATCTGAAAGTTGACTTTTAGATAAATCTTTGAAATACATGTGGAAAATAAACTCTATCCATTCAGGGAAGGATTGTAAGCAGGGCAGAGTGGTTTGGCTCACGCTGTTTTCCCATCTGGAATGTCCCCCCCTTTTCTGCCATTGCCAATATTTCCCATATGTGAGGGTATATCTTATGTATCACCCCCTCCATGAAGCCTTTCTTGGTTACTTTGGTCTGTATTAATCTACCTTTTCCTCAGAACAATTATAACATTTAGTCTGAACCACACCTGCAAACCCTGAGCAATTTGTCATCTTGTATTCTATAATTAATTTATATGGATCAGTTCTAATTCCCCAAATGAGTCTAAGCTCCTTAAGGGTATTGAGTATGTTTCATATTTACTTAGGCTTCAGAGTTCCTATATTAGTTGCAACATATGTCCTAGATGCTCAAAAATATTTGTCGATTGAGTGACATCTTTGTTTGCCATTCGCTGGAGATGAG
Source organism: Monodelphis domestica (assembly GCF_027887165.1). NCBI lineage: Eukaryota > Metazoa > Chordata > Mammalia > Didelphimorphia > Didelphidae > Monodelphis > Monodelphis domestica. The sequence continues at coordinate 285,041,045 of NC_077233.1, read as the reverse complement.
GTAAACAAGGTGAAGATTGGATGTTATTGGTTTACCCTCTATAGATCACTAGCTATTTTTTAGACTGCTGAGTAAAATGGGATTTTCTTGTGCTTCAGACATCTTGACTGATGGTCTCTTGAAAGTGACCGTAGAAGCAAACCCCATCAGTATGTCATGATTGTTCACATAGATGTATTTCTCTAGTCGAATCCTTAACAGGAAAAGAGAACAATATTGTCCATTCCATAAAGATGGATAGAGGTGGCAAAATTGCAAAATATATCCAGTCTTCAGATTTGCTCTGAATCTGGAGTTTGTTATTTTATGATTGTAGTAGATGCTTTTTGTTTGTTCTTGCCTCTGCATCATTTTCCAGTATAGATGAATCAACTTGCTCGTTGAGTCCCAATAACATATTTGTAAAAGGACTTAGCACAGTGCCTGGCACATTTCCCTTGCTCCATGCTCCTATTATATTTACTAGTTACCAAAAGAACTTGGTATAGTGGAATAAGTCCTTTGTTTCAGGAGATTAGGGTTCAAATCCTAGCTCTCCTACTTGGAAACTTTGTGACATTGATCATCTAATTTTAAGCCTTGTAAAAATGGAGATTTTGAACCCTAGACTTCAATCTCCAGAAGTCCTTGGTATTTCCCAGAATTCCCTATAATCTCTCCTGAGTCTCCATGTTGGCGAGATCACAATTGGTATGTAACTGGCAGTAATGCCTCCCACACTCTCTTCCTTCCTTTGCAGTGAGGTAGCAAGTATAGTGGTAAGCTAAGCACGGAGATTTTGAATGGGATAATCAGCCATGGGCACGTGGTTTTTATTTTGTGTCTTTATTCCTTGACTTTTAATGATCCTTAATAAACCTCATAAAATATAATGTTTTTATTATTAGAGATATACATTAATTTTTACAGCCTTAGATGAAATACAAGATTTAAATTAGATATATGAGGCCCTTTCTAGATTCTAGGATCTTGTGATTATCTTTGTTGTGCTACCAACTTGCTGGGTCATTTGGACAACTTTCTCAATCTTGGATAGTAGCCTGAATTTCATCATTTTCCATGGGGAAAGACCAATGGTTTGTGCACGAGTGCTCAGAAATCAACTTTGTTGAACTCATTGATTTTGATCCATTCTCTAGTTATAACTTATAAGCATCAGCATAACTTTCTGACATGTTTTTATATAAAAATATTCTTGTCCTTCATTTTGAATGTGCATGAATTAGATTAAATGAGGCAGAATTGCATTAAATCTGATAAGCTTCACTCTTTCTTCCAGTCATCAAAGTCCAGGGACGAGAAAAAAATCAGGATGACTGGCAATGACCTGGGATGGGGTTTACGAGCTTGATTTCTTGGGTGTCTGACCGAGTTCTAAGCATTCTACTATCCCTGCTTCAGCCACCTTCATGGCAGTTGGAACACACTATTTTTAATCATCCATTCCACTGGGCAGAGTCTTCATCTGTGTGGAGTGACATCCCCCCACTTGCCAATGGGTTTGTAGCCCATCAGTTACCCTGAATCTTGTTTGGCTCATCAACCAAGATGGTTTATCTGAGGTGTGGCAGCTATTAATTCTGCCGCTTTTGGAGTCATAGGCAAAAGTTGAGTAAAAGGTAGACACTGAAGATAGATGAACTTATTCAGAGAAAAAGCATACTCTAAAACAGGACCTTATGACAGAACAGTTGATTTTCCAGTCCAAAATGGCACCATGAACTTATAAGGTAATTCACAGGATCATAGATTTCAAGACAGAAGAAGGTGCCTTAGAAACCATCTAGTCCAACCCTCTTACTTTGTACTTGAGCAAACTGAGTTGCCAAGAGGTTAAGTGAATAAGGATTAAAATCCTGGTCATCTGACTTCAGAGCAACTTATTTGTTCCATAGTACTTTACAGATTTCCTTGGATCTTTAGGTTTGATTTTGAAAAAGGGAATATAATGCCTTTATGATAATTACAGGGTCAATCTCTCTTTTTCTTTATTTTTCCAGTGTCTAGCAGAGCATTAGCCAGGTATGTTGGACAACAGAAAGAGTTCTGGACTTGGATTCAAAAATACTGAGTTCAAATCCTCCCTTGGATGAAATGTAGCAGTGTGACTCTGGGCAAATCATTTAGCTGCCCTTTCAGTTTTTTCATTTATAAAATGGGGATAATAATTTCATCTCCTTCATAGTGTTGTTATGAGTTTCAAATGAAATAATTCATGTAAAGCTCTTTACAAACCTTAGAATTCTATGTTTTTTGAACTAAAATAAAAATTTGACTCATGTTGAAGGAAGGACACTGTTTTTAAAAACTATTTATTCTGTACCTGGCACTGTGCTAAGTGTTGGGGATACAAATTTAAACAAAAAGAAAGCTAGTCTTTTTTCCTCAGGGTGCTTTCCTCCATTCTAATGGAGGAAATAGCACAGAAAGCTGAAACGTCAGTACAGGATAGGGTGGGGAAAATGATGTGGTGTGGGGGTCATGGGCTGAAGTCTGGAAGTCAGGAACAGGGTTGGGATAGAAAAGAAGGCTGACTTTCTTGGGAGCCTCCATATAATTGGAAGAATTCACCAATGGGTGGCAGCGGATAGGCCTGAAGATTTTATTATTATTTATATATATATATATATATATATTTTAGTATTTCAGGGCAAGAAGGTCTCCGACACTGTGGGAAATTCCAGGATTAGAGAGGAGTAGAGTCATAATTTTGAAATTTGTAAATCAAGAACAGGGCCAGGCAGGGAATGTTGATTGGGCATATCTTTAAACAGTGTCTCACATGTAGTAAGCAATTAATATATGTTTTGTGGATTGTATTGAATTGAATGTTCATAGAATTATAAAAAGCTGATTAGTTCATACTTATTTAAAAAAGGTTGTAATCGCCATTCACTCTCCTGGGAAAGCTATTAGGTTATTGTGGCATTATTAATTTTAATACACTGATGGATCTGGCAATTTAATCAGTGTAGGTACTCCTTCTTGGAATGCCTATCAGAAGTCATCTAAATCTTAGCTGAAAGTTGTGGCCAAAGAAACGTTTTTATCCTGAGCTTTTTCTTCCAGGGATGCTAAGTAGCATGACCCTTGATCCATTTTCCATTGCTAAGCCAGGATGCTCAGCTACTCCAAGTTGGTAGGACTCTTTGGGCATAGCCCTTGTGAACCAGAGGTAACTATCTCACCCTAATGAGGCATCATTGTAGCTTTTAACTTGGGAGTAAAATGCATGAAAAATGTGTTTTCTCTTCCTTTATCCATCTAATCCTGTTTGAGGCTTCCTGTTGAATAATGCTAAAGAAATATGATTTATTTTTGCTCAAAACCCTACAAAAGACTTCTCATTATGAACGGCACTGAATTCACTCACTTTAGCCTCATTTTCATCTTGGCCACGACTCTACTCAACCATATTTCTTACTGGAGGCAGTATCCTTATTGCATAGAGTGCTGGAACTATAGGCAGGACATTTGCTTTTCTATTTGTTCTCGGATGCATACGTGCTTTATTACTGAGGGCTAGTCTCTTAGCTTCAGTTTTCTCATTTGAAAATGGGAACGACAACACCTGTAATACATAGCTGGAATTCACTTGTTCTCGATTTTCTCTACTAAATTAGATTGCAATCTCCTTAAGGGCAGAAATCATTCATGTGTGACACTTCAGTATGGTGCCTAATATAGAGAGAGACTCAAAGAATGGACAGAATAAGTGCAGGTTGATTAATTTCCTAGTTGTCAAGGTGAGTTCTTGTTTCCCCCAATGTCCACCCAAAATGTGTTATAACAACAAATGCTTGCTTTCCAACAAGAGGGAGCCTCAAAGAGAAGTGGTTGATTTTTCTTGTCCCCCAGAAACAATGAGGAATTTTTGTTTATGAGGTCAGGGAGATAACAGTAATTGGGAGCAGGGAATAAACCCTGGGATTATCTGAAGCTTCTTTACTGTGGAGATGAGTTGAGTAGTCCAGAACTTATTTGAAGAAGACTGTGATGATCATTCATAATGGCTATTCTTAGGGAGGCTGCCATTGGAGTGAGAAAGGACCTTGGTACAAGGCTGACATTAGCAATGGGTGACCTGGGAATGGAAATGCTTATGTGTGGCACAGCCTTGGGTATGAAGGAAGAGGGAAACCTATCCTGAGACAGAAACGTTGGTAGCCTTCCAGTTTGGGTAAACGTTGCCAGAGTCCAGTTTGCCTACTATACTGTACTGATAATGGTTCTGTTTAGTATCATTTAGCAAAGAAACTTTAATGTACACAATGGTAAATCCATTCAGTACCATTCGAGTTGTGCTGCTGCAAATTATGTGCTGAAACGAGGTCCTATTTTCTTCAGGATCCTCATTGACCACAACTAACCATTATTATTACTTGATATACAGAAAGGTCATTAACAGCTTAGCATGGCTGAAGAACTGGGAAAGGAAGCAAATAAATGGAAAGGAATAAGAAATAATAGCTAAAAAAATTTTAGTGGTCTATTATTTATTTATTCTTTGACATAAGCAAAATAAATCTATTAGCAAGTGATAAGGCAATTTAAATGTTTTAAGTTTTTACTTTGTGTCCTTGAAACTATGGTTATGTGGTGGACTAAGTGCCCTGCTGTAAATCTATGTTGACAGGTATAAATTTAAACTAATAGATGAATAACACAAGGAAGGAAAACAAACCCTAGCTCTTTAGATTCTGGATTAGCTACAGAACTAATGGTAGCAAGAGAACACTGATCGAACACCAACTGATTGATTTCCTCCCCTGATTAGACTAAGCTGGAGGGCTGATGAGATTGTAACTCTCTTTTTTCTCACTTGTGCTTTTCATTTATCAGACTTATTCATCACATCTCTCTACTCATTCCATATCTAGAAGTTCATTTGAGAGGTCAGCTGGAAAATCAAACAAACATTTTCCCTCTGAATAAACACGATATTTTGGTTTTCTTCTCAGAATCTGTAGATTCTGGGCAAGAGAATATTGTCCAGTTTTAGATAGTAGTGTATACCTGTAGCAGCCCTTCTAGTACACACTGTTCTTTCTAGGTAAACTCCTACAAGATTCCCATTTCAAGAACCGTTTCATTGTTGGGGTAAATCAAGGAGATTTTGGTGGATAGAATGAAGATAATGGGAAATAAAATATGTATATGCATAAACCAATGGGAACATATCAAAAACTAAGGAAACAAAAAAGATGGTTTGGTTCGTCAATGAAGTCTTTAACTTTTGCATCTGGGACCCATTATTTTTATTTTTAATGATTCCGCTTTCTTAGAAAACTTCCTTAAATTTCAGAGGAAGGCATGAGTCATAACTAGTAGTGTGGTGGCGCCAGCTTGAAACAGTTGAGGAGAGCTGATTTTTAAATTTTCAGTTTAATTACCTAAAACTTTGAAATCAATAAACACAGGACTAGATTCAATATTTTGTTGATTTTCTAGACAAGAAAGCAATAGAGATATTAGTTATGCAGATTATATTTAAAAGTGTATCCTTTATATATCAATATTTATTTAATATAAATAATATATTTAATATGAAATATATATTTTCCTCTTTATTGGAAGAATTAGTTGTTAAACATTTATCGGACATTCTTGGACAAACTACAAAGAATATGTTAGTTTCATAGGTGCTCTGCCTGGTAGCTTGTGACCCCAAAAATCTGATTCAACACCATTTTTATGGGGCAAATTATCATTTACTTGGCATTATTAAATAAAGAAGGTTTTTATTTTTAGCTTGATTTGGACATTTACAATGTTCATCTTTCTCTAGAATTGTATATAATTTTTATTTTCAGACTTTCAATTGTGTCTGGCTCTTTATGATTCCATCCATGGTCCATACTCTCTGTGGAATTTTCTTGGCAAAGATAATGAGAATGGTTTGCTAGTTTCTTCTCCTAATAATTCCTATTGTTCCTAAGATTGCCTGTCTAATAGGAAATAGGTAGGCTTTTCTATAAATGATTAGATTTAGTCACAATCAAATTAAAATGAATTAATTTGGTCATTCCCAAATTAAAAGAACCATTTAAAACCACTTAAAATGTGTGTTGTATATATTCTTAGGAATATATACATCTTTCTTTTTATATCGCAAACTTCTTGAAGGCTGGTTCTATTTTTTCTATATGTTTTTTTTTAATCCTGTTGTGTCCTTTTAAAGGTTATTTAGTCATTTTTTGGTTGTCTTATGCTACACCATAAGTATTAGTAATTCAAAAATATTTATTGCGTTCTTGCAATGCACTCTGAAAGACACCAGGATAATTGAGGCATGGTCCTGCTGCTCAGATCTTTATAATCTACCACAAGCAATAAGGCATTGTTTCATAAATAACTATATTACAATTCAATTCAATTCCATACAATTCAACAAAGGCAGCATATGAGTATGGAATGCCAATAAGCAAAACTGTGGGATGTCTATTTCTAATTTCTGCTCTCCTGTTGTTTAATTTTCAGTTTTAAAGAATAATTTATGGGAAACAGAGTACAGACTTTGACATTTCATGAAAAGGCATCTGGGGGTTGAGAGGAAGGGGTTGTGATACTCAAGGAGCTATTCTTTGGGTTTTATTCAAATAATACAAAACCAATTGGGATTAGCCTAAAAAATACTGATTTATTGTTGTGCTTTTTAACTGTGGTTGAATCACTACAGCACAGTGTCTGGCACAGAGTAAACTGTGCCAGACAAATAAATGGTTGTTGACTGACTTTGACAGTTTTTCAAAATGGCATTGGATATTTAAATAGTATTATTTAAGCAGCTTAGAAGAACTTATAGAAGAATAACTAAGATTAATATTTATTGCTCTGAGCTGCTTTATGGGTCACCTTTAAAGTCACATTGTGATTTAATTCTAAGTCCTTTGTCTTATTAGGTTGGAGCACAAAATTTTAATGAAGACTCAAAAAATCCTGGTTCTTTTGCCTTATCCTTTGTTCTCTTTTCATTTGAAGTAGGAGGTAGAGGCAGGAAATTTAATATGAATTTCATGAAAGTAGTATTTGCTTGTTTGCTTTAAAATTATTCTAAACCAGACATGGGGAAATATACCTACAATACTTGCTGTTGAAGAGATGGAGGCTAGTAGATTGCTGGAATTCAGAAGACTTGAACTAAGTTAGGGATATAGTCAATCAGTTGTCAGCATAAATATGGCACCAGCGTGGTGAGCTATGCAAGGAGAAGGCCACTAGGCTACAAAAGAGGGCCAAACCATCTTGAATGGAAAAACACAAGAAGTTAAAGCTTTTGTGCCAATAGCTTTGGTATTGAGCCTATGAGTAGTCCCCCTACTTTCTGAAGAAAGAAAAGTCCAGTCTTAAAAGAAACAAACCAAACTAAAAAAATGTGGCATAAAGTGTAAAGTTGATGAGCAGATCTTTCCTCATTTTATTGTGCTTCATTTTATTACAAATTGCAGTTATATTTTTTACATATTGAAGGTTTGGGGTCATCCTGCATCTTTTCCAACAGCATGCACTTACATTGTGTCTCTATAACACATTTTTGTTATTCTTGCAATATTTCAAACTTTTTCATTATTATTATTTCTATTATGTTGATCTGTGAACAGTTATGTGTAACAATGATGTTACAATTATAATTGTTTTGGGGCACCATGAACTGTACCCATATAGTAAACTTAATGGATAAATGTTGGGGGTGTTCTGAGTATTCCGTCTATGGGCTATTTTCTCTCTCTCTCTGTAAAGGTGAAAATTAATGGTTGGGCAATAATTTTATGAAATTATGTAGTCTCTAATATTTATTATATCTCAAATCAGAAATGTATTTATATGTATTTATAAATAGAGAGGAAAAAAAATTAAGAAGAGAAAGGTGAGGAGAATAAAGACGTTATCTATCTTATCAACCTAAATGTTTTGCCCTGGATCTGCTTAATCCAGGTAGAGATTAATTAGCTTTCAACCAGGAAGGCTGACAGTGAGTAACCATGTGGCCTCCTCCAAGATGGAAGCTACTCTCTTAGGAACCTAGGAAAGTAGTCAGCCTTTCATTTACCCAACAAAGTAGTCCAGGAGTCAGAGTCTAAGTTGAAGCCAAGCTCCAAGCCCCAGCCACAGTCTCCAGCAAACTCCCCAGTTAGAAGACTATCTCCAAAAGACAATCTCTTCAGACTATCTTCTCAAAGACAATCTGCTCTGAGGGAGTTTGGGTTTGCTTTTATGGTGACTTCTTGTCTCCTCCCCTCTTCACAGGGGCCAATCACAGCTTCCAAATTGTCTCACTGTCCAGGGGGAAGTGTTTGTGGGATCTACTTCTTACCTTCTGAAGGTCAATTTCTTATCAAAAAGGTTTACAGTTTCCCTATTGAACAGGTTCTGAGGGTGTGAAGGCTTGTGTGAACTCCTCAAAGAATTCACAAGTTTCTGAGTGATTGAGTTTAAAAAAAGGGTGGAGCTCTTCAAGTATCTTGCTGGCTTCTCACCTAGCACTAAGTAGGATGTTCAGTCTTTGGTTGATTAAATTTAAAAGGTATACAAAGGAGAGTTAATCCTGTCTTCAGTCTAGTGAGATACTAACTAGGGGTACTTAAGATAATGTTAGCCAAAGTGTCAACTCCAACTAGGCAAAGAGAATAAAGGCTTCTCTTTTCACAAGTGTAAACTCAGAATAGACAAAGAGAATAAAGAATTCCCTACACATCTCTCTCTCTCTCACTCTTTTCTCTCTCTCTCTCTCTCTCTCTCTCTCTCTCTCTCTCTCTCTCTCTCTCTCTCTCTCTCTCTCTGTCTCTCTGTCTCTCTGTCTCTCTCTGTCTCTCTGTCTCTCTCTGTCTCTGTCTCTGTCTCTGTCTCTCTCCTCCCCTCAGGTCTCCCTATTTCCTGAATCATAACAACATTGAAATTAGAACCAATTGGTCTCTCAAAGGGCTTTAAATATTCAAGTAAAAGGAAATCAGTAAATTAGATAAACTTCATTATTGTCTTATTTTAAGGAATTGTCATGCAAAAAATTGGAAAACGAGGAGTTGTCCCTTGATTGGGGAATGGCTAAACAAATTATGGTATATGATGGTGATGGAATACTATTGTGCCATAAGGAATGATGAGCTGCTTGATTTCTATCAGAACTGGAAAGACCTTCATGAACTGATGCTGAGTGAAATGAGCAAAACCAGGAGAATATTATACACAGTAACTGAAACATTATGGGATGATCAAATGTGATAGACTGTTACTAATAGTGATGCAATGATCCAGGATAATCCTGATGGATCGATGAGAAAGCATGCTACCCAAATCTAGAGAAAGAACTGTTAGAGTAGAAATTCAGAAAAAAAACCATGATTTTTCACTTGTTTATATGGGTATATGATTAGAGGATTAGGTATTAAAAGATTATTCTATTACAAAAATGAATAATGGGGGGGCAGCTGGGTAGCTCAGTGGATTGAGAGCTAGCCCTTGAGATGGGAGGTCCTAGGTTCAAATCTGGCCTCAGACACTTCCCAGCTGTGTGACCCTGGGCAAGTCACTTGACCCCCATTGCCTACCCTTACCACTCTTCTGCCTTGGAGCCAATACACAGTATTGACTCCAAGACGGAAGGTAAGGGTTTAAAAAAAATGAATAATGTGGAAATGGGAATTAAGTGATAATATATGCATAACCCAGTGGAATTGCTTGTCAGCTCTGGGAGGGGGAAGAGAAGAGGGGAGGAAGAGGTTACATGAATCATGTAACCATGGAAAATATTTTAAAAATAAAATAAATAAAATTATTTTTAAAAATTGCCACTGCAGTTCTAACCTTTAGCAACACCACCCTGATTAGTCAATAACCACCCACCAGCGAAAAGATTAAGATTCCCTGAAGACTCATATGGCGGCTAGCATTTTTAATATTTTTTAGGAATTAAGCATTTTTAATTAAGATATGTACAGTTAAAAAAAGCAATGCTATTGCATACTTAATAGACGACAGTATAATTTAAATATATGCACAGGGAAATTAAAAGATTCATGCGGTTCATTTTATTGCAATATTCACTTTATTGTGGTGGTCTGGAACCTTCTTTTTGCCCCTTTTATGGGTAATACCTTCTTTCCCAGCTCCTGCCCAAAGCCTGTGATTTCTCTCTCTAGTCAATCTGGGTTGTCTTTTAAATTTATTATAGTAGAAATCACGGGAATATATGTTGACTAAGGGAAAGCTGTGTGTAATATTGGATAGAGCCCCACACTCAGAGTCTGGAAGACCTGAGTTGCAACCTGTCTCAGACACTTACTAACTGTCTGAACTTGGGCAAGTCACTTAAATGGTTTACCTCATTTTCCTCATCTGAAAAATGAGCTGGGCACGAAAATGGCAAACTACTCCAGTATCTTTGCCACGAAAATTCCAAATGGAGTCATAAAGAGTCAGACGTGCCTAATATCATTGAACAATAACCACAAAAAAGTGCTTAAGATAACTGTCTCAGACTAGGCTGATTTTAGCTCTCTTATTAGTCCATAAACTTCTGGCTTCATTTGTGCCTAAATAGTAAGCTGGCTTTCCTTGTCCTCTTCTTTTGTGAAGCTATAAACCATGCATCAATAACATCTCTTTTGTAGAATCTCGAGCCCCCACATGGCAAATGCAAAACTTTTCTTCTCTTAGGAAGCTTAGAGTCTAGCTGTCGGAAAACAAACAAACATCAACAAAAGTTGTTTAGAAACATTTGGCAGAAGGAGACTGTCCAACTATTTGGATTTGCAAATCTTACTCAAACAAAACAAAAATAATTCAAAATCTAAGTATAAAATGGAAACTAAAAATAAATGGTTACAGTAGCCCTGTTCTAACCTCATATTCAGAGGAAAGGGAAATGGGACTACGTACCATTGGGTCCGACTTGGAGCTTTCCAAGCCTTTTAACCTAATGAAGATGAAACTGGTGGACCACCAAACGGTGGATAGCTTTGGAAAACAAGGCCATTTGGTGCCTCATTGGCAATAGTTCTCTGTTTGTTCAGGACTTTTGTTTGGGCTTGTTCTGTGGAAACTAAGCCTAAAAATATGAGCATTCATCTCTTTCTCAGTCATTACTCTGTTTTTCTAGCACACTGGTTTCTAACTCAAGAGCTCTGCTTTATCCATCTTTGACAAAGACTGACTTGAACTTACTGTTGGCAGTTGCTGATTCCAGGCATCCTGACCTGTCATGATATTTTCCAGGAAAGATATCAGTGTGTCAATGTCCATTAACTGGTCCCTTCGCTGATATGCAGAGGTCAATCAGCCAGTGTCCTACCTTGGAGTTGTGCTTTCTTTCTGGCTATAGTCGTGAGAGGAAGAAAATTCAAAATGAAAATAGATTTATTCTTTCTGTTCATCTACTGACCTTCCTGATCACTCCAACACACATTACTCTTAAGTGGTGTTGATCATCTAAATCTGGCTTACCGTGTTGCTGAGTAATAACTTTTGAGAATGTTCATATATATATATTTTAAAGCATAGATATTTGTATTTATTTTCCATTTGATGATATATGCGGCATAATAATGTAATGCCTATAATTGTATAAACCTAATAATTATATTAAATATACTTATCCAAGAGAAAATGAGCTATTTCTAAAAATCTATGCCTCATTCTTTTCTCTTTCTCTCCCTCATCTCTTCCCTTTCCCCAAAAGATAGGAACTGTTAAATAGGTTGTACAAAGATTATCATAGAATACTAATTTCTCTGCCTGTCATGTTGTAAAAGAATACACATATTGCTTGCATTAGAGAAAAATTCATGCAGGAATAAAGAGAAGAATGGAATATTTCAAGATGCCTTTAGACTCTGTTTCTTCTATGGCAACGGATACCTTTTTTATCATGAGTCCCCTGATCATATATTATTGTTGTAATTGTGTACATAGTTCTCCTGCTTCTGCTCACTTCACTTTGCATCACTTCATATAAGTCTTTCCAGGTGTTTTTGCGATTATCTTGTTTGTCATTTCTTATTGCACAATAAGTATCCCATTACTATCATATATCACAATTTATTTAGCCATTCCCCAATTGGTGACAACCCTTCAGTTTCCCGTTCTTTGCTCCTACAAAAAAAAAAGCTGCTATAAATATTATAGAAATAACATTTCCCCCCCTTTTCCTTGATCACATTAGGAAATAAACCTAATAATGGTATTACTGGGGAGTATAATTCAGATTGCTCTCCAAGATGGTTGGATCAGTTCACAGCTCTACAAAGATGATTAATTATTATTATTTTATTATTATAATATATATTATATAATAATACATATAAATATAAATAAATAATACATAGATAAATTAATATATAATTATATAAAATATTTAATATAATTAATATATTAATGTACTCATTTTTCCATATCCCCCTTAATATTGTTATTTTGTCTTTTTCATCATTTTAACCAATCTGATAGGTGTGATATTTTAAATTTATTTAGATTTGCATTTCGCTAATCAAAAATGACAGAGCATTTTTTCATATAGTTACATATAGCTTTGATTTCTGAACTGTGTTCAAATCTTTTGACCATTAATCAGTTAGAGAATGGCTTATATATATATATATATATATATATATATATATACACACACATATATATATATATTTATTTATTTGACAAAATTCTCTCTATAGAGAGGACTCTATCTGAGAAAATGTCTACAAAATTTTTTCTTCTTTTTATTTTCCTTTTAATCTTGACTACGTCAGTTTTATTTGTATGAAAAACTCTTCAAATTAATATTTCATTATTATTTATCCATTTTAGATTTCACAGGGTTTTCTAGCTCCTATTTATTAATAAATTCATCTCTTAACCATAAATGCGGCAGGGAATATGTTCCCTATTCTTCCAAGTTGTTTCCGATTATCTCTTTATACCTAGGCCATGTATCCATTTTGATCCTCTCTTGATAATTAGTCTATATCTACTTTCTGACAAATTGCCTTCCAGTTTTCCCAAATAATTTTTACAAAATACTGAATTCTTATTCCAAAAATCTGGAACTTTACCTTTGTCAAACCCAAGATTACTACAATCTTTTACAACTATTTGTTGTATGTCTATTCTGTTCCATTGATCTACTTCTCTATTGTTGATGATTAGATCAGTTCCCCGGAAATTTCTCCTAGACCTTTCTATTGATCATCAAAGCTGGCAGTGCCAAATTACCTCTGAGATGTTGCATTATCAAACTAGATGAACAACTAACTGTCTCCAGAATTTCATCGTTTCTTTCAGTACTAAACATTCTCCCACCGCATCACCACTGTCAGCCTAGGAATGATGTTCTCCATCATCAGTATTTCAGAATCACTTATAGACTAAATAAACAAGCTTCTTCATTTTCTGCAGGTTGTATTAAAACAAACAAACAAACAGGACACAGAGCTTTTTGTTATTGTTATTGAACAAAGGTATATTTAGTGTCTTAAAAAACCCTAATGGAACTGCCCAGAAAAACCCCCAAAACTGTAAATATCTTGAGCTGGGGGCAGCTAAGTGGCTCCATGGATATAGAGAGCCAGGTCCAGAAGTGGGAGATCCTGGGTTCAAACCTGGCTTCAGATACTTCCTAGCGGTGTAACCCTGGGAAAATCACTTAATCCCCCCCTTCCATAGCCTTTACCACTCTAGTGCTTTGGAAGCAATACAGAATATTGATTCTAAGATGAAAGGTAAGGGTTTAATAAACAAACAAATAAATAAACAAACAAATAAATAAATAAATGTCTTAACCCCAATTTTGTTGAGTGAATTGTTATATGTGTACTTGTTTTCTTTTGTTTTAATGATTAAAATATAGATATCCAGGGATAGCTTGCATTTAACAAGGGCTAAGGTCTTAGAAATTTAATTAAAAGGGCTTTGAAATGAAAAAGAGAGAAGAGGCAAATACTTATGTAAATTTACTATGCCAGATATCATACAGAGTAGTTTCAATGTCAAAAGAATATAAATAGAGATAACTACACCTTTGCAAAAGGCAAAATCCAAAATCCCCAAAAGGAGGTAGTAATAAAACCTTTGGTTTCAGATGCTTCAGATATACAAAAGCAAAATTATGAGTACTAGGCAAGAGGAACTAGGTATTTTAATAAAACAAGGGACCTTCTAGGGAGATGAGATCTCAAATTGGAATATGGCTATGGAAGAATATTTCTTAAATGAAGGTGGAGAAGACAAAAGAGGATGGGCTGGAGCAGTGAGAAGTTCAAGAAAACCAATTGTTAAAATTTCATTGCTTACATTTATACCTCAGAAATTGGCAAATTAGTATTTGATTTATTGTCTAGATGCGATGAAGTGGTAGAAAAAATGTTAATTCTGCAGATTAAAATTTAAAATGTAATATGAACATTTTTTGGAGAGCTTGTTGTTAAATATTCACCAGCACGCTGCTTGGGCAAAGTAGCATAATTAATGAGAAGAAATGATCATGTAGAGAAATCCAGGAATGAAAGGGAGAAGTCACACTAGAAATGATGAACTGAGAAGAAAGTTGAAGAATTAAGGGACTGACAATCCTCATGAAGCAATCCTTTTATTCTTCCTTTATCTCTTTTTATCTCTTCTTATCCTTTATCTTTTTATTTATTTGTTTATACACATTAAAATTTATTATCTTACTCTCCATAAAAAGAATTGCAACTCAAGTCTCTAATACTTTACCTCTTTATTTACTGTGAAGATTTGAGTCCATTTGATATGAGCCCTTTCTTCTTCCTTGCCTTGTCTCTCAATTGCTTTGAATTTAATTTGTACTTATCGGTATAAAATTATATATGTATATGTATAATATATACATATACACATGGCCTTTTCCAAAAAGTTCTTTGTGAGAAGGTGGTACAGAGTAGGCATTTAATAAATGCTCATTAATTATTTGATTGATTTTAATTCCTTAAAGTAAGTAATATTGATATGAAAATTCCCAATAGTAAAGCAAAACAATGTTGGTGATTATTTTTGGCATTCCAAGTTTTTTATTTGACATAGAAAGCAATGGGAAAATTCTACAGAATTGTGTTGGAGTAGTGGTAGTAGAGAGAAAAAGATTAACATGATGCTTGAAGAAACGATTATTGCTTCTATGTAATCCACTTGGCTATCTGGAAGCTATTATAAGGAAGATTTAAAAAGGGATTATTGAAGTGATGCAGGTACAAGATAATGAGGACAATGGCTATGGAAATGGGGACAAAACATTACTGAGGAATAAATAGAAGTCTTGATAATGGATTATATGTGGCATAAGAAATGCATTTTAATATAAGTAGTACAGAAACAAGCATTATTTATCTCCATGGAGGACTGAGCGAGAAGATATATAATTCTGAAGATTGGGCCATAGGTGGATTAAAAGCCTAAGAATTTAAGAGTGCTAAAAGAAATGAAAGAATAACTAGGGAATACTGATACAAGGATAAATACTTTCTTTGATTTCATGTGAACTGAGAGGCTACAAAAGAACCTTTTTGTTTGTTGATGGAATAACAACAATAAGAAATATCTTCATAGCAGTTACCATGGTACTATGCCAAGCTCTTTAAGAATATCTCACCTGATCCTCACAACAACCCTGTGAGGTATTATTATCTCCATTTTACAGATAAGAAAACTGAGGCAAACAGAGGTTAAGTGATTTGCCTGAGGCCCCACAGCTAGTACCTAACTGAGGCTGGATTTGAACTTGGGTCTTCCTAACTCTAAGCCTAGCACTTTATCCACTGCACTTTATTATTATTACCTATATATTAAACAGTAAACAGAATAAGGAGACCCTCAATTTAAAAGAAGGATATTACACTTTGAAGGTATTGATACTAATAGAACTTGGAAAATACTTACTTTAAATCCAGAATTTTATACAAGTGAAAATGATCATTAGATTGTGGCTTCCTTGAGGGTAGGGACTGTCTTTTCCCTCTTTTTGCATCTTCAGAACTTAGCACAGCATCTGGCCCATAGTAGGCACTTAATAAAGGTTTATTGTTTTATTGAGACCTAAAGAAATGAAATATTTTTCCCAAGATCACAATCAATAGGAAAGCTGGGACAAGAATACAAGACTTCTGATTATTAAACTCATGACTTAACTATCCTTTCAGACTGATCTGTTTATAGTAGTATTTGAAGTAGATTAATAAAATGTCCTATGGATTGACAAACCTGAGTCATTTAGTGGAAAGAGAGCTGGATTTGGCATCAGAAAACTTTGGTCTGAATATCAGCTTTTTTGGTTTTACAAGATCATAGATTTAGGAGAGGAAGAAATTTTAGACCTCATATTTTCCTAAACTCAGATACTTTAACTCCTTATTCTTTTGCGTCCTTAAAACACAAAGTCTTGGGTAGGATGAGATAACATAATAAAAATGACAATCCTACCCAAATTAATTTACTTATTTAGTGCCATACCCATTGAACTACCAAAAAACTTTTTTACTGAATTAGGAAAAAAAAATATAACAAAGTTCATTTGGAAGAACAAAAGATCAAGGATATCCAGGGAAATCATGAAAAAAAAATGTGAAGGAAGGAGGACTTGCCGACCCAGATATCAAACTATACTATAACGCTTTGGTCATGAAAACAATTTGGTACTGGCTAAGAGAAAGAAAGGAGGATCAGTGGAATAGACTTGGGGCAAGTGACCTCAGCAAGACAGTCTATGATAAACCCAAGCTTTTGGGACCAAAATCCACTATTTGATAAAAATTGCTGGGAAAATTGGGAGGCAGTATGGGAGAGATTAGGTTTGGATCAACATCTCACACCCTACACCAAGACAGACTCAGAATGGGAGAATGACCTGAATGTAAAGAAGGAAACTAGAAGCAAATTAGGCGAATACAGAATTGTATTCTTGTCAGATCTTTGGGAAAAGAAAGACTTTAAAACCAAGCAAGAGTTAGAAAAAACTCACAAAACATAACATCAATAATTTTGATTACATCAAATTAAAAAGTTTTTGTACAAACAAAACCAATGTAACTAAAATCAGAAGGAAAGCATCAAATTGGGAAACGATCTTCATTACAAAAACCTCTGACAAAGGTCTAATTACTCAAATTTTAAGGAGCTAAACCAATTGTACAAAAAATCAAGCCATTCTCCAATTGATAAATGGGCAAGAGACATGAATAGGCAATTTTCAGTTAAAGAAATCAAAACTATTAATAAGCACATGAAAGTGTTCTAGATCTCTTATAATCAGAGAGATGCAAATCAAAACAATTCTGAGGTATCACCTCATGCCTAGCAGATTAGCTAACATGACAACAATGGAAAGTAATGAATGCTGGAGGGGATGTGGCAAAGTAGGGGCACTAATTCTTTGCTAGTGGAGTTGTGAACTGATCCAGCCATTATGGAGGGCAATTTGGAACTATGCCCAAAGGCGCTAAAAGACTGTCTGCCCTTTGATCCAGCCATAGCACTGCTGGGTTTGTACCCCAAAGAGATAATAAGGAAAAAGACTTGTACAAGAATATTCATAGCTGTGCTCTTTGTGGTGGCCAAAAATTGGAAAATGAGGGGCTACCCTCCAATTGGGGAATGGCTGAACACATTGTGTTATATGTTGGTGATGGAATATTATTGTGCTCAAAGGAATAATAAAGTAGAGGAATTCCATGTGAACTGGAATGACCTCCAGGAATTGATACAGAGTGAGAGGAGCAGAACCAGGAGAACATTGTACACAGAGACTGATACACTGTGGCACAATCGAATGTAATGGACTTAGTGGAAAGAAATGTTTCCTGAACATCTTGGAGGAATCTATGAGAAACAACACTATCCACATTCAGAAGAACTGTGGGAGTAGAAACACAGAAGAAAAACAACTGCTTGAATATGTGGATCAAAGGGATGTGGTTGGGGATGTAGACTCTAAAGGAACATCCTAGTGCAAATATCAACAACCTGGAAATAGGTTCTGTTCAAGGACACAAGTAATACCCAATGTAATTGCATGTTGGCTGCAGGAAGGGTGGGTGCAAGGGAGGGAGGGATATAAAATGATTATTGTAACCAAGGAATAATGTTCTAAATTGATTAAATAAATGAATTAAATTAAAAAAAAGGCCATATCTTAAAATCTTAAAAACAAAAACAAAAACAAACAAGAAAAAATGCAGATTCTTTAAATGTAACACAATAGTAGCTTACATTTATATAAAACTTAATGTTGGGCAAAATGATTTAAATATAGCTCTTCTCCAAAGTCCTGTTAGTTTCTGCTCTTATCCCCATTTTACAGATGAAGATACTATGGTTTAGTAAAACAAGTGACTTGTTCAGTATCATACAGCTAGTGTGAAAGACAACATTCAAAACCAAGTCTTCCAGGCTCCAAGTGCAGTACTCTTATCTCCTTTTAGAAAAGGAGAGTGGAACCGATGATACTCAAGGTCCTTTCTAGATTTAAATTACTTAGCCTAGCCAGAATCAGCTATTTCAGAGCTCAAACCAGCTACTTACTGTCTAGAAGTCATCCAGTCACAACTGATGGTGGCAATTATGCCAGGCTTTCTGGAAAAGAAAAGAGCATCAACTTCATAGCCACAACTTTGAGGGCACACTGTAAGCCATCCAAGAAGCTACCAAAGAAAAGTCCAGGAATTGGGTCCCTTTGGGATTTGTGCCTCTATTATATTTATACTCTTGATGAATTTGTTCTCTGCTTTAAATTATGGATCACTTTTGGCTACCTAATAAATCCATCTTCAACTACAGTAGAGCAGGAAGCTGGGAATGCTTCAGAAAATCTAGCTGTAGGAGATTTTCTCTTCCCTTTTACTAAAATTAGAGAGATTGATTTATTTTGAATTTGTCAGGAAATGTGCATCCGAATCTCCTGAAATGAGCCCATTATTAGGCTGAAGTAGTTGGAGAATAAATCTCTGCTGGCCTTAACAAATCCCATAACCCGACGTCTTTTCAAGAATTATGTTCTGACTCTATGGACAGCTGTGTGCCATTGGTGTGTGCTATGTTATCTTCATTAATGTAGGTGCCTTCGGTCCTTTTTTCTGGAAGCCAGTAATTCCTTTGGAAAAGATTGGATTTTTTTACAAGAGTCTTTTATATACATTTCAATGCACACAGTGAAAAGGCATCTTAAGACACTGTTTCAAGGGCTGAGAAGAGACGTCCGTGGAAAGTGAGGCTCTTGATTTACTGCTCATGTTAAAGTTTTGACTAGCAAACAGAACATAAAGACCTCAGGGATGTGGTGGCCTCCTTTAGCCATTTGTCTCAGAGTTAACAGCCTTTCCCATGGATTTTGCTTACAGTAGTAACAGCCTGCATTAATAATCGCTTTTCTTGCCAATTATGTAATGCAGCCAAATACCTGCAAAGTCAGTGCTATGCTGTGGGAAGGTCATCTAAAAACTCGTGCTTATTCAAAGACTTTATCTTTATTATAGCTTGGAATAACATCAAGAGACCCACCGAGTTTGTGTGTCTAACGTTAAAATCCTATCACTAAGGATAGAAAAGGCTTCAGTAGAATGGTTTCCCTTTTTCACTTGGGCCTTTTCTGCTGTTTCCATTCAAGAACTGCTTCATTTTATGGAATGTGGACAGTTTTTAAAAACTGGTGTGCTTTTTTATCACTTAAAACTCACCGAGCTAAAAAACTGCATTTTCTCTGCTTCCCAATAAAGAACGCTCACACACACAGAGCCAACACCCACAGTCTTATCTCTCCATCCAGACTGTCCTGGTTACTAAGTCAATGGGCAACCCAGACTTCGCAGGCTTCATAAGACCTCACCGCATCCCCTTTGAGTGAGACAACTTCCTGTGGAAGCACTTTGGAAAGGTCCCATGAATTATGTACAAATGGTTGACATTTCTGGACTATAGAAGGTGTTTGCATGTAGATATTCATGTAGGTGAACTGTCACTAGAGAGTGCTTTGTTTTCTCTCTGTTGTCATTCAAGGGTACATTAGGGTCTTTAGGTCAAGCCAAGCACTAGGAGGAAGGGCACCAGGAAGCAGAGGTGGAAGAAAGCAACAGAAACAATTATGATAAATATGAATATGAATAGCTAGCATTTATTTAGCCTTTTCAGTCTTGCAAAACATTTTGCACGTGTTATCAACGTTGCTCCTCATAATAACCTCAGCGACAGTCAGTTCCCCCAAAACATCCAGCTATACAAAACCATGCAATAAAAATCACAGTGCTTTGGGGGAAAATGAAGTTAGTGGCATACACCTTGTCGGTGACAAGTAAAAAAAGAGAGGAACCGAATTAAAATGGGAGCACAGTTTTATATGTATTAAAGAGTAAAGAAATATGTCAATACTCCAGTAAGGCAGCAGCCTTTAGTTAGTTGGGCTCAGATGCTATGGGGGAAAGAGTTGGAGTTGATGTGAACCATTCATCCTCCTATCGCATCAGAAAAGAAAATAAACCCTAGAGACGGGAGGTCCTAGGTTCAAATCTGGCCTCAGACACTTCCCAGCTGTGTGACCCTGGGCAAGTCACTTGACCCCCATTGCCTACCCTTACCACTCTTCTGCCTTGGAGCCAATACACAGTATTGACTCCAAGACGGAAGGCAAGGGTTTAAAAAAAAAAGAAAAGAAAAGAAAAGAAAATAAATATGGTACCTCACTTTGGCAAAGACCTGAAGTGGAAGTGGGCATTGAAGGAGTTGCGGTTTGGAAGGTATTAGGAAGTGGTTCCGTTTTCTCTGTCTTTTCATGATTTCTCTAAAAACTTTGCAGAAGAAAAATCAAAATTTGCATCATGCTCAAAAAATTGCTATCAGTCATGTTAGAACAAATTTACATTCTCAAAATACGTAGGCGAGCAGAACAGACAATACTGGAGCTTCCCTAGGAGCGCTTCTGCCCTGCCAAAGCTACAGGGAACACTTGGGGTGAGAGAGGAAGGAGATGACTGCACCATTATTTCTACCTGACACTGTAGGAAATCAGTGCATGCTATGGAAGGGAGAGGGGAAGAGCAGAGATGGCATATCATTGATCAGATTAAAGTACGGATGTTAAGAAGAAAAGTCATTTGGGGGGAGTCGAGCTAACAAAGGCAAAGAAAACCTAGAATTCCAGTGTAGTTGCCCTCAGCACTGTATGGAATCCTTTGTTTTCTCCTCTTGTGATGAATGAAAGAGTGATGGGAACATATGTCTATCTATATATGCGGTGATCGTAGTGATGCAATGCCCAGACACAGTAAAACACCAGACCAGGACGGTCTATGTCTAACTTAATTCTCTTTCTTCTTGTTGTTTAGACTCTGCATCCCCAATTACATCCTCATCGACCCAGAGAGAATTACGTTAGACATAGACCGTGTTAAGGAGAGAATTTTAGATTGGTCCACTGTAGACAAGGGAAGGTAAAGGTCTATAGATAGGTGGGTAAAGAAGCCCCAAACAAAGAAAAGAAGTCGCTGAATGATTGGCCAAAGAGCAGTTTTTCATTAATGTCAACTTGGAGATTGCTAGCTAGGGGAGTACCCCAGAGACCAGACCTTGGAGCCATATTATTTCAATGTTTTATGAAGACTTGGATGAAGAAATAGATGATAAGCTTGTGACAAAAACTAGGAGAGTTAGCTAAATTGGATGATAAGGGGCTAGATCTAAATAGCTCACCAGGATAGAATCACAGAGCCAATGAATTAGAAGAGACAAAAGAGCTTGGGATCCAAATAGTCTAATCCTTACCTTACCAAGAATTTCTACAACCTTCTCAGCAAGGTCACTTTTCTCTTCTTCTTCCTCCTCTTACTCTCCCATCATCCTTGATGCCCTCTTCTACGTGCACTTCATCCCAGGTGTGATGGATAGAATGCTGGTCCTGGAGTCAGAAAGACCTGTGTTCAATTCCTGCCTCAGATTCTTATTAGCTGTGTGAACACTTAGGTTTTCTCAGACTTCATTTCCTTATCTCTGAAATGAAGATAATAACACCCACTTCCCTGTGTTGCTTTGAGAAATGAGATAACATATGTATCAAGTACTTTGTAAACCTTAAAGTACGATGAATATAAATATAAAGATAGCTAAGAATAACTAATTAGCTAATGATATAGGAGAAACACATCCTATACCTTGAAGTGATATAAAAAATGTTAGTGCCTCATAAATGTTAGCCTATGCTTTGGTCTGGTGACATATATAGCAAAAAGTACTTATGAGTTAAATTGGGGGTTGGCAGCTATGGCCATTGAGGCAAATTTAGTCTGTAGCCTGTTTTTGTTGTTGTTGTTGTTCAGACGCTGAGCAAAGAATTTTTCTTTCATTTTTAAGTAAAGTTTTATTGCATTTAAACATATTAAAAACCATTATTCTTAACTCTTGGTCCATAGGGGCTGGATTTGACCAATGGCAGTGGCATTAATTCCAAAGTTAGATAACTCTTTTAGGATGCTCCTGACCAGAGGATTGTTAACATTTTTTGAAACAGACAAATGTCCAACCTTTAGTAAATGAAACCCAATTCAATTTAATGATTTGGAACCAGCATTCCAAATTGCTTTTTAGAATGACTTCACCAATACCCAGATCCACCAACTACGCATTAGGGTGTTTAAATATTCACAACTACTAAAACAATTTTCCTTTTCCTTTTTACCATATTTGCCTTTTATTTTTTTATTTTTTTTAAAAAATATTTAATTGATTGATTTAGAGAATATTTCCATAGTGCCATGATTTATGTTCTTTCCCTCTCCTCCTCTCACCCCCTCTTGTATCCAACATGCAATTCCATTGGGTTTTACATGTCATTGATCAAGACCTATTTCCATATTATTGATATTTGCACTAGGGTGATCATTTAGAGTCTGTTCCCCAGTCATATCCCCATCAATCCATGTAATCAAGCAGTTGTTTTTCTTCTATGTTTCTACTCCCACAATTCTTCCTCTGCATGTGGATAACGTTCTTTCTCATAAGTCCCCAGAATTGTCCTGGATCATTGCATTGCTGCTAATAGAGAAGTCCATTATATTAGATTTGCCACAGTGTATCAGTCTCTGTGTATAATGTTCTCCTGGCTCTGCTCCTCTCACTCTGCATTAATTCTTGGAGGTCGTTTCAGTTCACATGTTTGTTCCAGTTCCAGTTCATTCCTGGAGGTCATTTCTATTTATTCATATTTGCCTTTTAACATTTTTGCTATCATGAGGTGGAAACTCAGAGTTGTCTTTAATTTAAATTTTGATAATTATTTATGACTTGTAGCATTTTTATGTAGTTTTTTTTCTTTCAAGAATTTCTTTTCTATTTGTTGATCTATTGGTAAAACAGTTTTGTCCAAACCTAATTTTTGTCAAACTGTTTTACAGGTTTCCCAGCATTTTTATCTAGTAGTTTCTTCCTTGAGTAGTAAGTTCTTTGTGTTTATTGGCCACTAGACAACTATATCACATCATATATCAGGCATTCTCTCCAGTTACCTACAAGTCTACAGGAGGTGCTTTGACTGGTCTTATCTGGGTGGGTTTCTGGCCTCTTGAGCAGCCATTATATAACACTGCAAGCACTCTCCTTGACCACATATAACTACAGAACAGTTGCCTTGTCTTCTTATCACTGCCTCTTCCACCTTCCTCCTTTCCTTCTCAGTGATATACTGCCACACCCTAGGAAAACTCTATCCCCTGCTGATTCTGTATAAATAATTATAATATATTGGAACTCATTTCTTAATGATCAACATCCTCTCATGCCATCATTCTCTTCCCATTCCAGTGATTTTATGCTCCAGAGGCTGCCACTGTTTAAATCCTATTTTCTGTCTTCTTCCCCTTACACCACCATTATTTTTATCTCTCTCAACTCAACCAATGTCCAGTAAGTTACATACTCCTTCCATTGTGTCCTCTGGAATGCTTATTTCATAGGTAACAAATGCATTAAATATTTTCTTTCTTACACCCCCCAACTTCTCTTACTAGATCCCTTTTGATGACAGATTCTCCAACTACTCTTTCTAGCCCTGGTTGGACTACTTGGATCTTCTATGCCTCTACTGTCCTAAGTTATTGGTAGAACTGGTATTGTCTTTCCTCCTCATTGTCATTCCCTTCTCTGTCTTTACTACTATCACTAAGTAATCTCTCTTTTGAGGTTCATTCCATTCATATTTATTACCCAAATTAAAACAAACAGACAAACAAACAAAAAAAAACCCTTTCTTTTTTGATGAGTTCTGTGTCTGCCTGCTTCGTAGTCTCTCTCTCTTCTCCTTTATAAAAGGGGTCTTGAACAAACATATCGGTAGCCTCTGAAATGTACTAATCTCCCAGACCCTCAATTTACTATTTTTTTCATACTATTTCACCAATGCAGAGATCAATATAAACACTTCCACAAATATTCCACATTCAGGAACTCCTTTATCTCATCATGATCTGTTGTGATCTCATCTCTTTCTCTGTCTTGCTACCCCAAAACCTGTTCTTCATCCTCAATATGACTTCCAATCCCTGTTTTATTCCCAGCTCATTACTCCTGCATTGGCTACACTTTTCTTTCTTCTACATTTTGACCCCTTGATAAACAAGGTCAATTTTATCCTGATCTTTACATGTCCATTTCTTTCCCCTTTCATTAGCCTATTTCATTTTAGAATATGCCTAAATTCCCCTGGGGGGAAAACATTTTTAGAAACTAGGGACAATTCCATTTTATAATGAATCATTAGCATAAGGCTTTGATGACATGAAAAGATATGCTGAAAGCACTGATGATCTAATTCTTTTTCCTTAAGAAAAACCTGATATCTGAATTTTATACAAAATGACTTACTTTTCATATCATGGAAGTAATTTTAGTATTGATTCAAAACATCAGATCACATCTGATATAGTGAGCTAAAGTTGTAAGGGTAAAATTAGGGATTATTGACTGAATATATTATACTAGTGGTTGCCAGGGTTTAATTCAATCCCAATAAAATGTTCAAGTCAGTTTGGGATATTTATGGTGGTTTAATTACAATAGAGGGAAGGAATTAAGAAGAAGAAGAGAGAGAAAAGGGTATAAGTTTTTCTCTGTCCTAGCCTAAGTCAAGGGAAGTTCAGCAAACTAAGTCAGGAGGTCTTCTCAGAAGATTAAAACTAGCTCCTCTTCCAGCCACAAGGTCTACTCTGAGATGAGGGGCCTCCTAAGAGGATAGTGCTTTAGGAGGTAAAGGAAAGGAGGAATCAGCCTAACCATCACCCATGTCACTCAGGGAAGACGCCTCACCTAAGCCATGCTACAGAGCTTCTCCCAATCACCTCAACAGCAAGCCGCAACTGCCAAACTGCCAAGATGCCCAGCACGCTGCCACCAGCCACACGAGCCAAAGAGAGAGAGCCTTGTGAGAGAGGTCAGAGAGAGGAAGTGACGCAAAATATATAGACCGTTCTTTATATCACTTCCTGCGTCTCACATGTACCAATGGTAGCTTAAGCTTGACTTAGGATAGCCCAGGGGGGTCTGTCAGTGGTTTCTTATTTGTCACTCCTAGCACATGTCTGTCATAGGCCAACCTCCTTAACACTTAATTCTTAAGTAGGGGTGTAGACATTCCTGGTTGGTAGGATTTTAAAGGCTAATCAGGGTGGAGAAAATCTAAAATTCACAGAGTTGTAAAAGAAATCCAATAATCCCTTCAACAAATACTTATTGTCTTACTTTTGCAGGTTTGACTATCCCTTAGAAAATTCCATTAAGATGATGGTCATAACTCTCCTCTGTCCAAAACCTTCGGTTTGGTAGGAAACACAAACATCCAGCCCAGTACATCAAACCCTTCATATTTCAGCTCCAGCAACTTTTCCCTAACATTGTATATATTCCCTTTCTACTCTTTCCATTCAAGCCAAACTCATTTGCTTTGGTATCCTTAAAGCTTGGCATTCTATTTTATACCTCTGTGTCTTTGCTCAACTGTTCCTCGTGCATTTTATGCACCCTATTATCATCCCTTCTTTATTTATCATTATTATTATCACCTTTGATTCGTTCAATGTTCAATTCAGGTGTTCCCTTCTGTCCCCAAACCTTTCCTGGGTCCCAGAGTAGCTCTCTTTCTGGCTTCACTTTATCTTTTAATTGGTATCTATTCATGTGTTCTATTCTCCAATAGGGTATCAAATTCTTGAGAACAGGGACTCTTTTGCTTTTGTTTTTGTAGTGACCACACAGACAAAGTAATGTTTGTTTAGTAGAAAGTAATGAAATAAACACCCAAACTAAGAAACATCATTCTTCACTTAGTTTTTGATAGAAGTGGTAGCAGGCACAAAATAAGGATTTTGAAAAAGGGTAATAATGCTATCTGTCACATCCAGAAGGTTTTCTGACAATGACTCATCCAGATCCAAGATAGTCCTTTATTCTATAAGGAAGATGATTTTTCCCATTTGGGGCTGTAGCATTTGTCTGTTATGTTTTTCAATAGGGCCATGTAATTTTTTCTCTACATATCTTTTGAAGAGTAAGACATTCATTTCTTTATTTTAAGAGCTATTATCTATTATTAGCTACAGTGCAAAGTGTGCTCTTAAATATTATCTTGTACACTAATTAAGTTGAATGGGTTGGTGAGAACACATTTGGGCTATTGAAGTTAATGACCCAGTGCATTAGTAGTGATAGGGAAGGCACAGCTGAAAGACAAATTTCTCTTTTTAATTGCACTAGTGTATCATTTGAACAAAACTAGTAACAATTCTTTCAAATTGCTTTTAAGTAGTGAATGACAAAATATAATTGATGTCTGTCTAAACTAGCTAATGCTTATTAATGATATTCCTTTTGTGGATTACCTTCATTGAAGGAAAGACTAAAATCAGACCTTCTAATGTCATTCTGAATTGATATTGACATGAATTAAGTTTATTATATGGTTGAAAAAAAAACTAGGCAATCAAAGAGTATCAAAATCACATTAGGGATGATGGGTGATTAATTCTATTTATCAATAATAACAGCAAAACAAAATATAAAAAATTAACATATTGGATATAAGAAAAGTTTGCCAGGTGTCATACAACTTTTCTGCTCATGAGAGCATATATGAAGAAGAAAATACTTTCCAGTGAGAGGGAGAGTGACTTCCTTGATCTCTTGAAATAATAGTATTTGCTTCCTTTTCAAAATTTTCTAGAGCACTTTTTGCCTTTCCCTTACCTGTTCACTTCCTCCTGTTTCTTAATAGTTTTTTTTTGTGACATTTCATATTCTGCCTTCCCTGGCAGAATATAAACTTATCGAGGGCAGGGACGATGTTGTTTTTATTTGTATCTGGTATAATCAGGCATATAGTATATGCATACACACACACACACACACACATATATATATATATATATATAAAACATATAATATATATATATATAATCAAGGTTTTTTGAGTTGATTTTTTTGTTGAAAGGATAATTCCCTTTTTATTCTTTTCAATTGAGAGCTAAGAAGGGGGATGAAATAAGACTTTTCCTAATGCCTCAGAGCTATTCCAAAGTAGGCTTACCAAATTTTAGCTGCCAAGGGAAGATAGAAAAGAAGTCAAAGAATTAAGGAATAGTATCAGGTTGAGGGAATTTATCGAGGACCCTTGGAATACTAACTTTTGGGTTGTTCGTGGATGAGATGAAATTGTGGTAGATAAGGGAGGACCCATTCTCCATGTCTTGGCAGGTCATTTCAACTGAGCTCTATTTGCACATGAGATCAGACAAAAGCAATGGAAAATGAGTTAAATACAGTCTCACCTTGCCAGAGGAGTAATACTTTCAAATTATAGGTTAGTGAGCTTGAACAGAAATCCTAGGGAAAATTCATAATGATAATTAAAGAGAGCATCGGTAGATACATAGTTAAGGAAGTGGTGATTACAAAGAGTCAACACTAATTCATAAAACACAGTTCATATCAGACTCCTTAATTTCCTTTATGGATAGGATTATTAAACTAATAAATGAGGGGAATGCTGTGGAAGTACAGCATCACATGGATTCAGAGCTGATTGGATGTCCAGACATAGCAAATAGTTTTCAATGATTCAATGTCAATATTGAGGGAAGCCTCCACTGGAGTACCTGGATCTATATTTGACCTTTTAATCAATGTACTGGATAGAAGCATAGCTGGTAGACTCATCAGTTTCATGTATAACTCCAAATTGGGAGGTAAAACAAAGCCAAGGTGACAGAATCATCTCCCAGATCTTGACAAGTTAGAGCATTAGGTTGGATCTCATAAGAAATTCATTAGAGATAAATATAAAATTCTCACCAAGGCACAAAAAACACAGACTTTACAACTGTGAAATAGAGAATGCATGGTTAGACAGCAGTCATTTTGATAAAGATTTAGGGGGTTTTAGGGAACTACAAGTGCATCAATCATCAAAGACATCACTATAACACGGCAGTTAAAAACTTTTAATGTGATCTTGGGATGTATTAAGTGAGGCATAGCCTCTAATTCTGTTCTCTCCTGCTCTCATCAGACTTCATTTGGAATATGACTGAATTTGAACTAGACACAGTTTAATTTGAGAATATCTAGAGGAAGCCAACCAGAATGTGGAAGGATTTTGAACACATGTCATTTGGTGATAGATTGTGGGAACTAAGAATGTTTATCATGGAGAATAGAAGATTCAAGGCAGGCGGGACATGATAGTATTCTTATATGCTTGAAGAGATTTTATTTGGAAGAATGGCTAGGTTTGCTCTGTTTGGTCAGAGGGCAGAACCAGGAGTAATATGTGAAGCTACAAAGAGGCAAATTTAAGCTTGATGTCTGTAAGCAAACAAAGGAACAACAGATTATAACATAATAGGCATTCCTTTAATACATGGATCAGATTAGATGTTCATTAAAATCCATTAAAACCTGTTCATTTGGTGAATTTACTAGCTCCTGGCATGAAAAGCTGATAAGGAGGTAGGAGTCTATGAATCTAAATTTTATTTTGAGAACTACTCTGTTTAGGGCAAGCCTATTGACTAATTCTGATTTTCTTTAGTCTGGAGGAATTGTGGGTCCCTAGTTCATGTGTTGGTTATTAGATTAATATTATTTTTCTTGCTGCTATGATTATGATTGATGAATAGTATATAGTAAGCCATGTTCATGTGATTGACTTCATTTTACCAATATACTTGTGATTAAATTTTATTGACATACAACAAAAAGGGAGGAAAGTGGTGCTTTCCTCATGTGTGGATCATTTAAGGTTAAATGCATACTGATCACCCCCTTTGATTAATGAGATGTACATCACCAGCCACAAAATGAGCAGAGTTTAGGAATAGAGGCAGCTAACTCTTTAACTATTGAGAGTTTGGTGCTTATTCCTATGTGGAACCCACAAAGACCAGAGTGAAAAGTAGATTATTTAACACCTGGTTGCTTTCAATTAACTGGATGAGGAATAAGATCAGTACCCCTTGACATTTTAAAATGTAGTGATATTCCTTGATATTTTGCCCCAAATTATTTACCTTTTTTCAGAAAACAATCGACATCCAAAACAACTCCTGGCAGCCTAGAACACGGGACTGCCTAAAATTAAGAAATTCAATAAGAATGTCTATCCAATTAAAAATGAAATTCTATAAGGGCAATATTAGGAAGCCATAGTCCACAGGAAAAGATCTATAGATTCAGGTGGAATGGAACTTCAATATATCTCAATAGTGTGAGATGGTAAGCAAAATTAATCTACTCTTAAAATGAATTAAGGAAGCAGAGTGGCTTAAATAAACATCTCAAGAATTATGTCCAGTTCTTGATGTCATTTTAGAAGGCTCAATGATAAGCTGGAGCATATCCAGAGGAGGGAATTCAGGATAATGAAGGATCCTGAGATCTTATCATCTGAGGATCAGTTGAATGTATTGGGGTGATTTAGTTTGAAGAAGAAAAGACTTAAGTAGACATGAGGGTTATCTTCAAGCATCTGAAATGCTGACATCTTTCTGTGAGGTTCAACATGAGATTAGACTTCTGTTTATCCCCTAACAGCAATGGGCAGATTTAGGAATGATGTCAAGAAAAAATTTTCTAACACAAAAGCTATTGACTAGAATGGCCTCCCTGAGACTCATAGGATGTTTTCAAATAGGGTTAATGACCTTATGTCAAGGATGTTCTTGGTTAAGTATGGTTTGGAGGGGTGGCTTCTGAGGTTCCTCCCAACTTTATATTTCTGTGATTCTATAGATATTGTTTTAGATTTAGAAATAAAATTAAAATTAATAATAAAAAAATCCCAATCTTCGAATTGCCTGTTCATACTTGTTCCCCCAAATTGAATGACTCCATCTCCCAATTCCATACATTTTCACTGATGGTCCATCATGATTAGAATTCTCTTCCTTCTCATCTTTCCTGACAGCTTCCTTTGCTTCTTTGAAGTCTCTGTTAAAAATATCACCCTCTACAAGTGGTCTGTCCTTATCCTTTTTAATGTCAATGCTGCACCCCTGAGATTAACTCCAGTTGACATCATATGCATCTTGTTTGTACATAGTTATTTGTTTGTTGTCTCTGTCAATAGATTGTGAGCTCCTCTAGGGAAGGACCTATTTTTTGTCTTTTAAAAAATTCCCACTCCTTCGCACAGTCCCTGGCAGATAGTAGTTACTTAAAAAATGCTTGTTTACCTGACTTCATTGTTCCAACAATTAGTTTTGTAGACTGTTCCTTGCTCTTTAGGATTTTGGTTCTAAGATAAGCAATGACACTGCTACCTCATATGCATGGAAGATATAATAATAGTCAGTCAATGAATACCCAAAATGTTTGGAAAGGTCACAATAGATCTTCAAGCTGGAGAGGTACTAATTACATTGTACATTTGAATTGGGGGTAACTGACTTGTTCTTGAATGAAGAGAAGTAGAACCAAAAGGCTCTCGTGTTATCAGTCCTAGAAAAGGAAAGAATAGTATTTCAATATAACTTTGTGATGGAACCAATAGCAATGAAATGAGTGAAGTATAACCATGGTAGGTGGAAAGGTACAACATGCCTCAGGATACATGTATCATTCAGAGACGTAAAAGACACTCCTAATCTAATCTATTCCATAGCAGCTTCAAAAAAGCAGAATTATTTTTATTACTATGATGGCAAACCAATTTTGAAGAGGCAAAACATGCCAGTGGGGAAGTAGTCCAGGAAAAGAATCCTACAAGAAAAGCCTTTGGTTGTATTTGGTTTTTAAATCAAGAATCCCTTATGAACAGGTGTAAAGCAAAGCAAACTTGATTAGGTGGCACAGCGGATATTGGACTGGACCTAAATCAGGAAGACCTGAGTTCAAATATGGCCTCAGAAGTTTACTAGTTGAGTGATCCTGGCAAGTCACTTACCTCTGCCTTTGTTGTCTCATCTTACAGATGAAGATAATAATGGCATCTACTCAGGATTGCTGTGAGGATCAATGAGATGAAAAATGTAATTTGCTCAGCAGTGTCTAACACGTAACGAGCACTGCATAAATGTTATTAACTATTACTAAAAACAATTAGTTAATGTTTGTCACTAACAGAAACATAGAATTTAAAGCAGAAAAATATCCCTGAAGTCGTCTAACTTCTAGGTATGGAAATTGATGCTTAGAGACTTGCACATATCATAGGGGATTTGAACTGAGGTTTACCAATTTAAAACTCTATGTACATTACATTATACTGTACTTTTTTCTTCATCTTACCATTCAAACCCATTCTCTTCTTTTATATAGAGGAAGAAATATATTTTCTATAATTCCCCAAATCAAATCATTTGGAAATTCTACAAAAATTATTTTCACTTTAAACCTCTGAATTGATGAGAAAAGTCAGTCAATCAATAAACCACCAATGAAGTTACTATTAAGCCTTGATGTTTACCAAGAAATGTTTTAGCTTCTGGAGACACCAGTTCAAAGAATAAAAAAAGAAATCTGCTCTGAAATAGTTTATATTCTAAACCAAATGGAATATAGCTCTGCTACAAAATAAATGGAGACCACTGATCTACAAGAATGAGAAGAAACATAAAAGAATTAACATGACAAAACTAATAAAAAGGATTTAATAAGGTCAAACTATTTACTTCTCATATGAGAAAACGTATATATAAACCTTAAGAATGTTATCATTAATTAGGTCGTTTCATACATAGATAGAAGTTTCAAGGTTGAGTTGAATATAATGTATAGAGTAAAAAATAAAATAAAATAAGATGAAGAAGGATAAAATAAATTATCTCATAAAAGGGATAGGTGACAGAAATATTACAATGAAGGGAAGGAGGAGATGGAAGGTTATGCTAGCACCTAATTCTTGTGAGATTGGATAAACGTGGTAAATTTTTCTTACTTATGGGTGAAGGATAAAGATAAGAAAGGGACTCTTAGAAAGGCATATAGATTAAGAAAAAAAAAGTAGACAAAGAAATAAGATAAGGAAGGGAATATTAAAGGAAGGCAAGGGTTTAAAAGAGGCTACGACAAAGGACATATTAAAAATAAAAGGGTAAGATGAGGAATAAAGGAGGAACTCAAAAGGATATATAAATATAAATTAGGAAGGTGAAGAGAGAAGTTAAGAAGGGAACCTTAGAAATGCAGATTGATTTAAAATTAAGTAAGTGGGGAAAGAAAATAAGGGAGGGACTCTTAGAAGGGGTGGGAATGAGGAAGATTGTGGTTAGAAGCAAATTAGATTTCTTTTTATCTTTAAACCCCTACCTTCTGTCTTGGAATCAATATCGTATATTGGTTCCAAGGCAGAAAGAGTGGTAAGGGCTAGGCATTCCTCACCCAGCTGGGAAGTGTCTGAGACCAGATTTGAAAGTAGGATCTTCCATCTCTAGGCCTGGCTCTCAATCCACTGAGCTACCCAGCTGCCCCTGCAAATTAGATTTCTGAGAAGGAATAGGATGAAAAAAATGTAATAGGGGAAAATGAGGAAAAAATAAAGCTGAGGGAAACACACAGCTAAAAATTGTAACTTTGAATGTGATAGGAATGGATTCATCATAAAACAGAAATGGATAGCAGAATGGATCAAAAATAAAAATCCAACTATCTAAAATTTGAAAATGAAAGAAACATATGGAATAAAAATAAGGAAATACAGTTGAATATATTATGCTTCAGCTGACAAAAAAATAAGGGTAGCAATAATCTTAGCAAAGTTAAAGCTAAAATAGATCTAATTAAAAGAAATAAACAGGGATGATAATTATGCTAAAAGGCACTATAGATGATGAAGCATTATCAACCCAAACCTAGAAGCACCAAATGTTATAGCAGCAAACCTTTGGGAGTTTGAGTGCCCCCCCCCCCCCTTAAAACACACAGGGGAAGGGGAAAGCACTACCCTTGTACTACCCTTGGCTGCTGGGCAGAAGGGAGGGTGAAGTGAAGAATGTTTTCAGGGAGTATAGAGATGGGGAGGGAGGTTAAGTACCCTGCTTCCCTCCAGCTCTTCTGCCTATGAGTCGCCCACCTTATCCCCCGTGCACTCCCATTGTGCCGCTGGGCAGAGGGGTCAGGGATGGGAAAAAATGTGGTCAGGCACAGTGGAGAGAGGGAGTGGAGAAGTTTGGCCTGAGTACTTCTGCCTTTCTAGTTACAAATTTCTCTGCCTTTCTAGTAACACATTCTGGGGGTGAGAGGGAAGGGAAACCACATGCTATCTTTGGCACCTGTGCTATAGGTTTGCCTTCACTGTGTTATAGCATTCAAGTTTCTTTTTCTTTAAAAAACTCTTACTTTCTATCTTAGAATCAATACTAAATATCTGTTCCAAGGAAGAAGAGTGGTAAGGGCTAGGCAATGTGGGTTAAGTGACTTGCCCAGGTCACACAGCTAAAAAAGAAACTAAGTTTTTAAAGGAAAACTAAAGGGGTTTCAGGCAGAAATAAATAATAAACCATAATAGTGGGAAATTGTAACCTTATCTCTGAATTAGAAAAATGTAACTAATAAGAAAGAAATCAAGAAAATGAATTAAATTTTAAATAACCTCGGTATCTGGAAAGGAATAAGTGGGAAGAGGAAGAAATACACATTTTTCTCAGTGGTACATCGTACCTTTACAAAAAAATGGCCAGAAATTAAGAGCCCCAAATTTTTATACTTAAATGCTGAAAAGCAGAAATACTAACCATCCTCTTACTATGATAATGAAATAAAGCTATGTTGAATAAGGGACCTTGGAAACCAAAAACAAAAATTAATTGGAGCCTAAATAACAATCTTAAAGAATGAGTGGGTTAAAGAACAAGTCATAAAAGTAATAAATAATTTTACTAAAGAAAATTATAATGAAAACACATACCAAAATCTATGTGATGCAGTAAAATCAGTGATTAGAGGAAATTTTGAATTTATAATCAATGAAATACAAAAAAAGAACAGATCAATGAATAGAGTATACAATTAAAAAACTAGAAAAAGAATGAATTAAACACTCCAAATTAAATATCAAATTAGAAATCTTAAAAATTAAAGGTGAGGTGAATAAAATGAAATGTAAGAAAACCATTAAATTAATAAGCAAAACTAACGGTTGATTTTAAGAAAAAACAAAAATTTAAATGAAATATAATATGATTTTTAAAAAGGAGGAAAAAACCAAATTGCCTGCAAGAAAAATGGAAAGGTAAATTTACTGCCAATGAATATGAAATTAAAGCAATTATTAGGATTTATTTTGCCTAATTATATGCCAACAAATTTAGCAATTTCAGTGATATGGAAGAATACTTACAAAAATGTAAATTTTCTACATTAACTAAGGAGTAAAGAGAATATTTGAAAAAAACCTGTTTTAGAAAAAGAAATTGAATAAACCATAAATGAACTGCTTAAGAGAAAAGAATCAGAACCAGATGTATTTACAAATGAATTTCACCAAATGTTTAAAGATAATCTAATTCCAATATTAAATAAATATTTTTTAGAACTGTTCATAAAGGAATTCTGCCAAACTCTTTTTATGAAACAAATATGGTGCTGATACCTAAACTAGGAAGAACTAAAACAGAGAAAGAAAATCATAGGCCAACTTGATTAATGAATATAGTTGAAAAAATCTTAAATAAAATATTAGCCAGCAGGAGACTACAACTACATAATCAAATTTATTATACATTATGACCAAACAAGATTTATATGGCTATGTAGGGATGATTTAATATAAGGAAAACTATTTAAATAATTAATTATAATAACAAAATAGTAGTCAAAATTATGTGATTATATTAATAGATGCAGTAAAAGCTTTTAACAAAATATAATACTCATTCTTTTAAAGAGAACTCTTTAAAGCTTAGGTATGAATGGATTTTTCCTTAGAATAATAAGAAGTATGTACCTAAAAAAATCAGTAAATATTATCTGTAGTGAGGATAAAAGAAAATCCATCTCTTTAAGGGGTGAAACAAAGGTGCCCATAATCATCCATATTATTTAATATTGTATTAGAAATGCTATCAATATCAATAAGAGAAGAAAAAGAAATTGAAAGAATCAGAATGGGTTAAAAGATAACAAAAGTATATCATTTTGCATACAACATGACAATATATGTGGAAAATCCTAGATAATCAATTAAAGTCTTAGTTGAAACAATATATAATTTTAGCAAAAGAACCAGGATGTAAAATAAGCCTATGTATATCAACTATATTTTTATATATCACCAAACAATGTCCAGCAAGAAGGGATGGTAAGAAATAATCCATTAAAAATAGGCATAGGCTAAATAAAATATCTAGGAGTATACCTGCCAAAACATACATAGTAATTACATGAACATAAATATAAAACACTTTTTATAAATAATTGAAAAATATGTTTAGTTCATGGAAGAGGAGAGCCAACATAATTAAAATGCCAATTGTACCTAAGTTAATCTACTTATTCACTGCCATCCCAATTAAATTACCAAAAAAAATTACTGCTCTAGAAAAAATAAAAACAAATTTAATTAGAAAGAACAAAAGGTCAAGAATATCAAAGAAATTAATGAAAAAATGAAAATAAAAAGGTTTAACAGTACCATATTTTGAACTATATTATAAAGAAGTAATTATCAAAACTGGCTAACTGGTACTGGCTAAGACATAGAAATAGAGAAGTAGAACAGTGGAATAGAACAGAAATACAACAAACAGTAGTAAATATTATAAAAACTTTGTGTTTGGCAAGAGTAAATATACAAGCTCTTGAGGTAAGATTTCATCATTTGGTAAAAATGGTTGGGAAAACTGGAAAGCAGTCTGGCAGGAACTACATATATATGTATATATTTATATATACCACTGTATTACAATATTTACTAATATATGATCAAAATGGATATATGACCTGGACAAAAATTAGAAAAAATGGAAACATATTACTCATCAAAAATTTGTGAATAAACAAAAGCTAGAAAGTATTATGAGATAGAAATAGATAATTTTGAATTTGTTAAATTAAAAAGCTTTTGTAGAAATAAAACTAACATAGTCAAGTCATTAGAAGGAAAGCATCGTGTGACCCTGGGGAAGTCAGTTAACTCCCATTGCCTAGCCTTTACTTCTCGGATATAGAATCAACAGTGATGGTGGTGAGTGGGGATGGCTAAAAATGGCTAACCAGCCATGGGCATGTGGTCTTTATTTGTATCTGCTTTATTCCTTGATTTCTAATGATCATTAATAAATCTCTTAAAATATAATATTGTTATTGAGATTTAATTTTAACTTTTCAATTGATCTTTTGTAATGGCTTAGAAGTGCACCGATCCTACCTGGATTGGTTTCTTTCTTTTTTACCTGTGTGCTCTTTTTGGCGCTATTCAGGTTAAGTTTTACATAACTTTTACGTAAGGTGACCAGGGAAAAAAGAAAAGAAACTTTGTAATTTGAAATATGTATAGCAGCTCTCTTTGTAGTGGCAAGGAACTGGAAATGGAGGGATGTCCATCCATTGGGAATAGCAAGACAATATTTTTGAATTTTGTTTACTTATTTATTCATTTTTTGATTGTCATGCAAAACACACTTCCATGCTGGTTGTTGTTGTAAGAGCGATGTCATGCATAACCAAACCCCCAAAATAAAATAAAAAATACACTGATGTGAAAGATAATTCCAACAGTTCTTTCTCTAGAGTTGAATAATGTTCCCTATTCTGTCTTTCATTGTGGCATATGATTGTAATGGACTACTACTGGGATGTAAGATGGAAGAAGCAGGTTAATTTTAGAAAAAAACATGGGAAGACCTACATTAAATTATGAAGAAAAAAATAAGCAAGCCAAGAGAGCATAATAAATAGCAGTAGAGATATTGCTTAAAAAATGACACGTGGGGGTAACTGATAAGTAGAAACAAGCAAGACATAGTTTTATATATTCATGAGAAGGGCGATAGGAGATAACTGGGAATTTAAATTTAACAAATAAATAAATTAATTAAAATGGAAACCATATGCTAAGTTTTATAATTTAACTTTTATGCTACTAGAAAATCAGAAAAAAAATCTTGGCAGCTCTCTCAAATTTTAAGTCCAGAAATGAAGCCAGTAACAGTCACATTTATAAGACCATGCCAATTATTTTTAATTATGACTTTAACACATTTTTCAAAATGTCTCTGTGGCAGTGAAATGTATACTCATTCTGAGCTTCAGCAAAATTGTGCTTTGTATATTCATTGTTTCTATGTCATAGATACATTTTTATGGTTATCTTTTTAATTGAATTTTATTTTTTCAATTACACAAAGAAATAATTTTTGGCAATTGTTTTCTGAAATTTTGCAATTCAGATTCTCTCTATTTACCCTTATCAGTCCCACCCCAGGTGGTAAATATTCTGATATAAGTTATAGTAGTGTTTTCATGCAATACATATTTCCATATTCTGCATGTCATGGCTGAAAATAAATATCACATATACAATAAAAACTGATCTTTCAATCTGTAATATTCTCAGGTTTTTTTTAACCATAGGTTCCTTGAGGTTATCTTGGAACCTTGTTTTGCTGATAACAGTTTAGCCCTTCACAGTTGATCTTCATGCAATATTTCTTTTATTGTATATACTATTCTCTTGGTTTTACTCATTTCACTTTGCATCAATTCATATATTCTTTCCAGGTTTTTCTGACCTCATTCTGTTCATTGTTTCTTATGGCAGAATAGTTTTCCATTATAATCATATACCACAACTTGTTCAGCCATTTCCCCAACTTATGGACTCCTCATCCCCATTTTTCAATTCTTTGCCACTACAAAAAGAGGTGCTAAAACAGTTTTTTACAAGTAGTTCTTTTTCCTCTATCTCTGATCTCCTCATTTCCCCCTGTTCATCTTTGTCTTTCTTTCCTTTCAGCCTGTCTTTGTTTGCAAGTATTTTTGCTTCTGTTTTACCCATATCTTTAAGTTCCCCCTGACTTTTGTCTATTCCATTTTTTTCTTTTCCTTATCTTTTTCTGTCCCCTAAACTTTTTTTTTGTTCCTCTTCCCCTTCTTATTTCCCTATTTGGTAAGATAGATTTCTATACTTAACTGAATGTGGATGTTATTCCCAATTTGTGTCAATTCAAATGAGGGCAAGATTAAAATATTTCCAACTACTCCTTCATCTTCCCTTCCACTGTATTGGATCTTTGATAATTTATCCCTTACTTAGTCTCCTTTTCTTTTGGCAAGGTATTACTCTTTCTTATCCCTTGGTTAAAAAACAAACAAAAAACAATACCCCATTTTATTCTATTTACTCCCTGCTCTTTGCCTAAATATGTTCCTATTCATTTCCCTCATAGTGATAAAATTTTTAAGTTACCTTCAGTACCTTAAATATCCTGAATATTTTAAGTATCTTAGGTACTTCAAGTATCATAGATATCTTAAGCATCTTAGTTATCATCTTGCTAGTGACATAATCATTTTCACCTCTTTGTTTCCCTTGATTATCTTAAATATCTTTTATACTATAAGTAACTTAAGTATTCTAATTATCACTTTTCCATACAAGGAATGCAATCAGATTATCTCTGTTGTTTCCCTTGATTTCTTTAAGTATATTAAGTACTTTAGATATCTCTTATATTATAGAAATCTTAAGTATCCTAGTTTACACCTTCCTATGCAAGAATGTTCAGTTTGACTGTCCTTATTCCCTTGAACTTTTTTCTGTTTACCTTTTCATACTTCTTTTGAGTATTGAATTTGGTCATTGAATTTCTTTTTAGCTCTGGTTCCTTCTTCAGGAATGCCTAGATTCTTTGCCTTTTGGAATATCATATTCCATGTCTTTAGATCCTTTAATGTAGACGTTGCTAGGTCCTGTGTAATCCTGATTATGGTTCTGCAATATTTGATTTTTTTTCTGACTTCTTGGGATTTCTGGAATTTGTCTATAACAGTTCTGGGATTCTTTTATTTCAGATTTCTTTCAGGAAGTGATTGGTGAATTCGTTAAATTTCTATTTTCTCTTCTTGTTCAAGAACATAGGACAGTTTTCCTGGGTAATTTCTTGAAATATAGTGTCCAGATTATTATTTTTTTTATAATGACTTTCTGGCAATCCACTTGTTCTTTGATTATCTCTCCCAGATCTGTTTTCTAGGTCCATGATTTTTCCAGTGAGATATTTCAAATTTTTCTATTTGTTCTTTTTTTTTTGCATTTATTTTATTATTTTCTGCTGTCTAATGTAATTCTTAGTTTTCATTTGTCCAACTGTAATCTTAGGGAGCTATTTTCTTCTTTGAAGGCTTTACTTCCCTTCTTAAGGAGTTTGAAGTATTGTACTTATTTTGTGTTTTCTTTTTAGTAGATTTTTGTTCTAAGCTGTTGGTTTTTCTATCTTTTTCTTATTTTTTCTAATTTTTTTTCTCATTTTTCTCTACTTTTTTGGAGCTCTTCCAGGGGTTCATTTAGGCCTTCATGTTCTTTTATATTTTCTTTTGAGGCCTCACATGTTTTCATTTTTGTATTGTTAATCTCTTGTTGAGATTTTTTTTTAAAGCATCAGGCTTTTACTCTGTTTTATGCTCATTTGGGGGTTATTTTCCTCTTGATCTTCTCTAAATACTGAACCTTAGCTTGATTCCTGTGATGAAAGTACTGTCCAGTGCTTATACTGGGCCTGGAGTTAGCTCAGCTATCTTGGTCTCTGATTGAACACTGTGAAGAAGAGTCCTGGTTGGCATGATGTGTGGAGGTTTGTAGCTGTTTAGTTCAACTGGTTGGAGTTGGGTCCTTCCCAATTTCACTGAAGCTACACCTCATGGTTGCCTGCAGTAGATCGTGCTCCATCTCTTTTCTGACTGAACTTTGCAGGGCTGCTTTCTTCTTCAATGCAAGGCTGCATTGGCTTTCCCTGCTGAAGCTGGACCAAGCCAACTGTGTTCTTTTTCCTGGAGCTTGCACTGTATTGCATCTGGCTTGTTCAGTACTCACTTCTCATAGCCCAATGAGATGAGTCATTCTTGTCTCTTCACATTGTTCTGGGCCAGAGCACTGCGCCACCCCTTCTTCTCCAGGTTCTGCCACTTCAGTATTTATTTTTAAGTATTTTATTCTTCTGTGGTCATGTGTAGTGTGGTTGGTGGGCTTCAAGTGCTTCTTACTTTGCCATATTGACCTAATCTGCACAGTGCATAGATACTTTTAGAGACTTTTTTTTAGAAAAAAGAATAGTAGAGTAATCTTTATTTTGTCCTGCTTTGATTACAATAAATATAAATTACCACCAATTCCTGACAACTTGATGGGAGAACCCATGAAAGTGGGG
The DNA here is from genome assembly GCF_027887165.1 of Monodelphis domestica. NCBI lineage: Eukaryota > Metazoa > Chordata > Mammalia > Didelphimorphia > Didelphidae > Monodelphis > Monodelphis domestica. The sequence goes on along the minus strand of NC_077233.1, from coordinate 285,000,225 downwards.
AAAATATAGGGAAATTGGGAGGGATGGCTAGAAAAGAATTTTGAACTGCTAATTTCTTACTTGACAAAATTAAGGTCAATTTAATATTTGGTTGTTTTTATATTTTATTTCTAGGACTGATGTGGTTGAAATATTTCCCCTATTCTGAGGTCTAATTATTTTTATTCTATAGTATTCATTCATTTCATTCAACCTCTTAGGTTCTCCCCTACTACCCCCCCCCCCCCCATGTCTTATGCTTTTTCTACAAGGGAAACAGAATTTATAAAATTTTTATGTTATGAATGTCTTCTGAATGATACATTATATTGGATTACCTCATTGTTGCGTGTTGTTCTTTCATTTGGTGTATTTCTTGCTTGATGTTCCCTAGAACTGATTCTGGGTTGCTGAAGAACTTATCATTGTCTTCAACAAAGCCATATGAGGCATGCTTATCAAAATTGTGGGTCATATGAAACCATCTTGTTGAAGAAGATAGCCAGCTTGATGGAAAAGAAAATAAGGACTCAAAGCGATATTGACAAGTTGGACTGACAAGATAAATGGAATAAGACAAAATTTAATAGTCATTAAAATTAGAGCAGGCATATAAAGGCATTTTCTTCTCCACCAATGAGGAGTATCTTATTCAAATGATCTATATTTGAATCTAGGCTACAAACTTATATTTATATGACAGCCCATAAGTACCTCTGCACCACCTTTTATTAAATCTTCTCCTGAGCTCTCAAGAAATCCAGGGATTTGTTTGGATATTTCCTTGTAATTCATGACATTTCCCACTCATTCTCATGAGTTGTCTTGTACCGCTTCACCATTAAATATCATTGATTAACTAAATTGAAGAACTTTAAAGAGTATACATATATAGATATCCCCAAGTATATTCATATGTAATTTATTTATTTTAAAATCAATAATAACATGAAAAAATAGATAACAAAAGATACTATTTTAATAATGAGGAAGATTACAACTCGAGGATGCACAGATTCTAACTGTAACACTACATGATTTCCCTTCAGGAAACACAATCCAGTATTCAGTTCATTCCCTGACTGAAGAGATCACATACACACATGCATAAATTAATGAGAATTATCACAACTTGATTCCGCAGTCCATGATTAAACATGAAATCTTCTTGAAATATTTTAGTAACTGTTTCATAGTTATCATTTGACTCTTAAAGACCTATAACAGGATCTCCAGTATCTGAGGGAAAGTAGATGTTTGCATACACACTTAGCCATGCAAATAAAATACAAGATAATTTTGGGAAGAAGACATCAGCTATTGGAGGGATCAGGAAATATTTTATGCATTAAGTTAGCATTGGACCTGAGCCTTGAAGGAAATTAAGAGACTGTACAAAAGTAGATCAGTGGTGTATAACACAAAATTGAAGACCACTTTCTTAGAGTTATAAAGTGTCTTAGAAATCATCCAGTATAAAGCCATCATTTTATAGATGAGGTATCTGAGGTGATGCAATTTTCACAGTCTTCCCCACCCAGTAATTAATAACAATATGATTAAACCTCAGTTCCCCTCCCTTTGTATCTTTTCACTAAACCATTGTTTTTCACTAATTTGAGTGTACTTTGATGTCACAAGACAAAAATGAGAGTTTTTCTTGGGTGAGGGGTAGGGGTTTGAACAATTTGATTTATGTTTTTCTTTATATATCTCATGGGGAACTATCCCTAAAAATTTTGAATTGTGCTTGTTGCGTGGTCTAAATGAATTATGTTTGAGAAAGGAAATTAAATTTAGCATTGACCTTTAGGGTACAAACACACAATACATTCAATTTCTTCTCTGGTTCTTGGATTAATTTAACTTGGGTGTTTTTTTTTTGAGGTACAATTATAGGTAGTGACCTAGAAAAGAAAGGTGAAATAGAGAAATTATTGCTAACTTGCATCGTTTGTTTCTGTCTCTTATAGTACCCTATAATGAGTTGTATTAGTTGTAATTTCTGTGAGAGTCCTGAAAAGAATTATGAAAGAACATAGATCATCCTTTGAGTAGAGGCTGAAAAAGCTGATATAAGGGAAAAAAAACCCAGCTAGAAATCAAGCAAGGACCATTAGCTTTCCCAGAGAGTTTAAGGTACTTGGGCATTGGAATTGTTTTATTCTTGGAATTTGTATCCCAGGAAGCTAGAGTGCTGGTTGATGGGTTGTTAATGCAATTTCCCAAATTATTCCCTTTCTAAAGAATTACAAGATATTCCCTCCCCAAACATCATTTAAAAGGTGAAAATGATGACTTAAGTGACCATTTTCTAAACTTTATACTTTATATGTGAACTTTTCAAATGGAATGGTGTCAGTGAGTTAGATGCTGTGGGACAGAGTAGAAAGATACTAATAGAGGCAATGAGGACCTTCCTCCTCTCCCTGCATTTGATCTGGGATTTCATTGGTGAAGGACCTGGGGATCAAATTGCCTTTGATGAAATGATGAAATAATGATACCTGTTCTGTATTTAGAAAGGTGGCTGGGGGCTAAGAGGAGGAGAGGGTCACAGAAAGGTTAAGCTATTGCCTCTTTATGACAAAGGATGTTTTCTTTTTTTATTTCTCTCAATTTTTGATTAGAGAGTAGAGCAACTGGGAAACAAAACCAAAAAAGCAGTATTGTAATTAAAAAAGGTACAAAAGAACACGAGGATGTTCAAAAGGAGGCACAGTTAAGGCAACAGTTTTCAAAGTCATGCGCATAATTACATTTTATACATTAGAATATCATACATCATATATGTATATTATATGTATACTAAGATGCATTTTTTAAGAGAAGCAGCATGAAGCAAGGAGTTGCAGTTAAAGTATGGAATCCTTTTTGTTTTGCTGTGTTTATAGAAATACTATTTTTTGGTGCCTATGTTTAGAATGGAAAACAAACAAACAATTTGGGATTCCCATTGCCATTTTCCCAATCCACCCAGAAACAGAGAAATACAGATAGACAGAAAGTCAGGAAAACAAAAGGGAAGATAAGTTGTTAACTCAAGGTTGTAGAACAAGTATGTGTCAAAAGTGAAATTTGAACTCAAAACTTTCTACTATGCAAACCTGACTCTTGACTAAAATACGAATGAATGAATCAATGAATAAATGCTTTTGGATTGTGTTAGTTGCAATAAAAAAGAGAAGTTACATTTGATTGAGGAGGCAGAATCCATAGGACTTGATAATTGGGATTCTGAGGTTTTAAGCCTGGGCAACTGGGAACATGACATATATCCTTAGCAGAAATATGTAGATCAAGAGGAGAGCTAATTGATGGTTTATTTTTTATTTGTTTGTTTTTGTTTGGTGTGTTGGTCCAAAGGGTGGGGCATTGATTAGGAAAAGACATTGTTTAGTGTAATTTTGGACATGGAGATTCTGAGTTACAAGCAGGATGTTGAGATGGAGGTCAAATCCGTATGTAGAAAGACAAATTCGAGTTAGTTAATCCTGCCGGAGCAGTCGGGGCTTACTACAAAAATTTGGGAATTTTCTTCATAGTAATAATAATTAGATTCTAGGAATGGAGGATTCCTACGTGAGATACTTTAGAAGGAAAATGAACCAGTGTTGCTAGAGGTTAAAAGTAGATCTGGGAAATGTGTAAGGTATAAAAATCAATAAGGCTTGGCAGACACTAATTCAACTAATTGAAGGCATGAGGCAGCTAATTCTATCTGAAGAGAACTCAATAGACTGCATTTATATTTACACACATATACGCACACATCTTTGCACATTAGCAGCTTCTCATTTAGGAATTTAAGCAATCTGAGTTGTCCAAAACAGCCTGGAAATTGGCAAAAAAGGGGGGGACCGTGAGTTATAAGAAAAAACACTCCAAAAAAGTGACCTTCCAATAATTGCTAATTTTAAAATCTCATTTGAAAACTTGTTGTTAAATTTATGATCATATATGATGAGAATGATTTCGATTACAAGCGATCACATAATACTGTGTGTTACAGTTATCGCTCACCTTGCCTCCCTAATGAGCTAAAAGATTCTAAGCCTTGTGTCTCCTCCAGCATCTACTATTTTGTGCTTTATGGAGTAAGAAAAGAAATATTTTCTATTGTTTAAAGAAATGATTCCATTTCAGTATTTTTCAATGAAGGATGGAAGATAAAAATTTAGATTTATACATGCTTAGCTCTGGAGTAACCTTGAAGCAGTGGTTAAGTGGTCTCTAAAATGGCGACTTATCCCAGGAAAGTTCCACTCCACTAGTGCGGCATGATGATAAAGATTGTATTCACTTCTTTCCTTTTCATTAATGGTCTTTTCCCAACATAAACACAATTACCCTTTTCTCCTAGCTTTGACATCTCTCATTCTCCCACTTTCTTGGCTAGGTTTTGGACCCCATAATTTCTAGCCATTCAAAGCAGAGGCATTGAGTGTGCCATTAGGAAAATCTCATCGTCACTTTTGTCCCCCACATCACTTTGTGGTGGCAGATGCCCTCAAATGATGGGCAGTATGTGACTTTTGAATAAGTGCTACATTAATTCTCTTCTTATTCCGGACACTCGATGAGCAGGTATGGTTGGACTGGTCTATCCAACTCCCAGGTGCTTGATTTTGTCTTCTGTTGTGGTTGCTAGTGCTTTGTAGTGTGTATTGGGTGGGTTCTGTATCTCTGCCTACTTTTGGAGGCAGACTCTGCCCCCTGCTTCTGTTCTCATGTGCCAGGATTTGGAATCTGACTTCAGGCATTCAGGACTTCAGATAGTTTCTCTTAAGTGGTCCTCTACAAGTTTTGGTGGGTTTAGATGTGCTACCAGAGTTTGAACTGACCTCTCTTGTGTATCTCCTTCAACTAGAATCCCCTGAGCTCTGTCCCTCTTTCTTCATGCAGATTTGAATTGGAGGGGGCAAAGAAATGTTTGCTTTTCTTTATCACTGGACTCTCTGGGATCCTTTTAAAAAATATTTGCTGGGATGTGTGTGGGCAAGGGCTAGGCACCTCTGCAAATTATCAGGTATTTATCTTAATTAAAAATCCAATCTCTTATAATATCCCTCTTTCTTTCCTCTGATATTGTTACCATGCAGGTGTAGGTAGCATTTGGCTAGTCTTCTTGCCTCAAGTTTCTCTCCGTTTTAGGTCATCCTCCATTTAATTGTCAAATTGATCTTCCTAAACAACCCCCCCCCCCTTCAGTAAATTCCACTGGTTTCTTGTTACCACCAGGATCAAATAGAAAAACCTCACTTGAGCTTTTAGACTTCGTAACGGTTCCTTTCCTCTCTTTCCAGCCTTCCTATACCTCACTCTCCTCCACAGACCCGGTGACCCAGTGAAACTGACTTCCTTGATGCTCCTCAAGTAGGACATTCCTCCTTACTCCTAATGAGCACCTTTCCTGACTGTTCTTCTTGCCTGGGACATTCTCCTTTTTCATCTCCACTTCCTGGCTTCCCTGGCTTCCTTTAAGACTATTAAATCATCACCTTCTGCAAGCAGTTTTTCCCAGTCCCCTTTAATGTAAGATGATCCTAATTTTTCCTGTATATGCCTTATTTGTACAGGGTTGTCTGAATGTTGTCTCTCCTTAGAGTGCTTAAAAGCAGGGACTGTTGTTGACTTTTATCATATGCCTGGTTTTTAGCACATGCTTAGCACACAGTTGGTTCTTAATAAATACCAACTCACTGACTGGAATAAGTTACCTTCATTTAATAGGCAAAGTCCTATAATTCTTTGGAAAATTCTTTAACACCTATTTGATACTTCGTGATTGTATTCTGGGCCCTCCATGACTACATCAAATGAAGCAGGTCTCATCCTAAACAGTTCTCTCACACAGCTCCAGAACCCGAGCTGGGATGATCTCGTGACAATTTAGGCAGGGAGGCTTCATTTCCTTCTTTCCTCTCCCTCTCTTGTTCTGTAACATGCCTCACTGCTCGAATCTCTTTTTGGAACACTTCAATCACAGTCATGAAATGCAAGAGTCAGAGGCAGTCATGATCACAACTTTATCTAAGTTGGAATTCAAAGTTAATTAATAATCAGAGATAGAAATTTAACTTTAAAGAGGAGAGATACTCTTTGGAATGGGAACTCACTCTCCCTGGAAGGGGGCAATAGCAGATGAGAAGAGGAGAGGGGGAAGCACTGCATGGCGCTTCTCTGCATACTAAGACAGCTAATTTTGTCATGCTCTCTTCTGTAAGTCACTGTCACTCATATCCATTGCTCTCACACCTGTCTGCTACTCCCTGCTTTCACAATGAGGAAAAACAGATTATATTTTCCCCTGGCAAAGTCACCTCATTGATCCTGAGAATGTCCTAGATAAATGCTGAAGACCTTCTATAAGCCACAACTTATCTTCAATGCCCTACTACAACTGAAGGCAAGAAAACCTCCTACGATAGCCAAAACGCAATTCAATCCGTGTTCTCTAAATTGGAAGTGGATAAGCTGAAGGGCAACAAATATTTTCATGCTTTTATCTTTCCACCCACCCAATCTCTATTGGAAACTTTGTTCTTTACCCTCTAGAAAACCTTTGTCCATCCCTATCAATTTCTGTCTTAATTTTCGATCATACCGCTACTCAAGACTTTGATCTTGCTTCTAATCCATTCCCTTGGCCAACTCCTTAACCATATCCCAGAACAATTCCGACAGGTTGGCCAATGATTTACCTTTCTGAAAGACTACAAAATGAGTACTGATCTTTGGAACAGGCTTTTTACTCACTTCAGTTGCCCTGGTTTCTGAAATAGAGCTTTTTTGGCCCCGGAGGTCAGCTCTATGGCACAGAAGATAGAGCATAGAGTCGAGAGTCAGTTCAAATTTGGCTTTAGACTCAAACTCAACAGCTTGGGCAAATCGCTTCATCTGTTTGCCTTAGTTTCCTCATCTATAAAATGCACCAAACTCCCAGGATTATTGTGAGGGTCCCACGAGATTTTAAGGTTTAGCACAATGCTTGAAGCAAAGTAAATTATATATATACATATCCATTGTTACCTGAAGGTTCCTATCCATATAATTGTCGAAATGTTGAAGCTTTGTTTAGAGATCGAATGATATAGAACATATGGAATTATGAGTAGCATAGTTTTATTCCTTTTTATAGTATAAACACTAGTCTCTTTCTAGCAGTTTGCTTTTAAAGATTTATGGTAAAAAATATTCCAGAAGGCTCTAGGTTATGATTCTAATATTTTATTTTATTTTGTTTTTGCATTGCTACTTATTTTTTGCTACTTATAGTCTTATTTTTTCATGGGAAGTTTTGTTTGCTCATTAGGAAATTTTTTCAAAATGAAGGCACTGTTATTCTTTGATCACAGAATGTTAGAATAAGAAGATAATCTAAAGTAGGTAATCTAAAGCAAGAAGATAATTTAATGATTATCCAGTCCATCATTTTTTATGGGGAAACAAAGGCTCAGAAGATAATGTAATTTGCTGAGGGGATGCAAGTAACAGAGGTGAGGATTTAACCCCAAATTCCTCTGAAGTAGTTCAGTCTTTAAAGACATCATATTTGCTAGAATCTGATTTCTCCTAGAATTCTAGCTATTATTTAAAAAAGATTTTTTGATGAAATGAATTTATTCTAAGGATTCTAAGAATCTAGGATATATTTCTTTTGATAAGTGATCTCTCAGGACATTACCAGTTTTCCACCTTTAATATTATCTTTCTTCCCCAAGTATTTTACTTCAGCATAAGGGAGAAGCTCTATAAATCAAATGAAATTGCTTTTAAATTCAAACACAATATTAAATACTGGTGGTGAAAATCTGCACTATCTATAGATTACTCAGGAAATTTGCCATAATATTGTGTTATTTTTCATTGGACCAATCAAACAATAAACAACTATTTATTAAGTGTCTATCATGTGCCAGGTACAGTATGGTAGGCACTGGGCATGTATGTATAAATAATGTAATAATCTGGAATTTACATTATAACAGGGAAACAATAAATATGTAAATAAAATTATAGATTGAAATATAAAGTGAAAGAATTCAAAATGATTAAATATAAGGTCGTTTAGGAGGGAGGGAACTGACAAATGAGAAAATCAGAAAAGTTTCCCTGCAGAAAATGTCATTAAATAAAGGAACAGAGGGACCCTATTAGTCAGTGTCAAAATTTTCAAAGAAGTTAGGAATGATGAAGACTGAGACAAGGTCTTTAGATTATGCAGTTAAAATAGACCTGATATCTTTAGAAATAAGTTTCAATTTAGTGGTGATTTTTGAAGTCTTATTCTAAAAAAATTAAAACAGATTGAGAGTAGTGTAAGTGTAGGCTTTTTATAAAGAATTTAACTGATAAATTGAGTAGAAATATAGAGTGATAGCCAGCAAAGTTGGTAGGAATTAGAGACAACTTTTTTTTTTTTTTAAGATGGAGAGGGTTAGGGCATTCCTATAGACATCAGGGAAGGGAGAGGTTTGAGATTACAGAATGACAGAGAGATAGATAGTGGGAACAATCTGTTAGAGATAGGGTAGGATCAAGAATATATGGCTATGGTGAGGAAACAGGTGAGGAAACACCTTCTCAACAGAAATTGTAATAAAGAAAGACAAAAATGGAAAAACAAACAATGGGGTTATGATACGAAGAGAAGAGAAAAGAGGGAGTTCTGAATCATGGGTCTCAATTTTCTTTGTAAAAATATAAGGTGTGGATTTCTCAGACAGTGGGGATAGAGGTTACTGTAGAAAGCTTGAGGAGAGAAGAGATTGTTTAGAATAACCATTTTGGAGAGTGATTGAGCAATTTAAAAGAAAGTGATTGACTTGATGCAATGGTGACCAGACTCCAATTATATAAAATACATTTATGCATTTGTCATGTAGCATAATGGGGTGACTTTTATCAACTCTATTGAGCTGCAGGTAAATAGTTGCAGAGAAGGCTGACAGTGGGTATACTCCAGGGTTGGAATTTGATGATGTGTGAATGGTAATAGGACAAGTGAATAATTATTGAGTGTAGAAAAATAATACGGAGTTGAATTGATTAAATAAGATTGTGAAGTTAGGAGAGTGTAACCAGAATAGGAGTGATGACCTGGGAACATATTAAGGGACAGGGAGATTGGCAATCACAGTTGAGACAAACAAGAGTAGTGAGGCATGAGGAGAGAGAGATTGTAATCAGATAAAGGTATTCCAGAGTTCTTGATCATGAAAGTAAAAGGCAATGGCAAAGTCAAGGACACAACTATTCCTTTGTGGAGATGAGTTGGATTGGAAGAGTAAGTCATGAGAGTTGAGTGGATTAGGAAACTGGGAATTTATGGTATTTGATGGAATATCAACACAAAAGTGTATATATAGAAAGAGAGAAAAATAGAGAGACAGAGACAGCGAGAGATAGAGACAGAGAAACAGAGACAGAGCCACAGAGAGAGCCAGAGAGAGATTGTGGGCTGGACAATTTATTCATCGAGAGAGTATGATGTTCTGAGGGTCAATAAATAGTAACCACAGGATTCAAATTAACTGATAAATTTGGGCAGAGTGATACTCAGAGAAGGAGAGAGGTTGCTCGTTGATATCGGTAGTGGGTAAGGATGGTAGTGCAGAACAAGGGATATTCTCACTCTAGTTCAAGGACTAGTAAATTGTGAAGCATGAGAGAGGTGTAACTAACTAGTAGTAGAAAGGAGAGTAGGGTTATAGAGTTGCGTTGTGCAATGAGTATCAGAAGACGGACACAGCATTTTAAGAACAGATCTAAAATGAAGAGATATTTGTTATTTATAAATTGGAAAGTCCAAAGGCACAAGGAAAGAGTCACACAGTTATAGAAGAGAAAAAACTTCATCGTTCCTAATAAGATTTTACAAATGATTTCACATATTAATCTAGATCTTACTTTGGCCACTATCTTTCTCTGGTTGGCAAGTCAAGTATCAGCTGACCAAAGGATGTTTTCTGTGCCCTTTTTGATCTTATTTCTGTAGGACTGATTGAAAACTGAAAGAATTCAAGATACTATCATGTTTCTTGTTGATTTAAAAAAAATCTTTTGACTTAGAGATGGGAAAGGAACTTAAGGTTACTGAGCTTGATCCCTTTCATTTCAGAAGTGATGAAACTGAGAACCAGAGATTAACATTAATGCCCAGAGTCACATAGCTCATAACTCTCCTAGGCAAGGTATAAACCAGAGTTTTGCTGACTCCAAGTATGTCACTGTATCCATTATACCATGTTGCCTCTGGCTGACAGTGAAGTCCTCCAGGTGCTTTTACATATGAAGCCCATGCTGGTTGCTTCAATCCCTGCAACATTTAACCCTGCTCTGTTTCTATTCCTAGAAGAAATCTAATAAATTCTTGAAAATTTGGGACCCTTCACACATAAAAATACAAATGGATTAAGAATGCTTATTGACCTAATTGTGTCTTGCATTTGTTTGTACAACCTACAGTTTTCCTTCAGTATGCATATCTGGTCTAGACAGTAAGTGGATGGATTATGCCAAGGAAGTGATTTAGATTGCCTTGGAGCAATAGCCAAATTCCTCTAATAATCAAAAGCTTCTTCTAGAAATAAAGAGCCATCTTTGAAATGTCAACATTATGTTGTTGTATGACAGTGTTGCTGTAGAGCAGCTAATATTGACTACAACTATTTTTGAAGAGTTTAGGTAGGTCTGATTGGATTTCAGTATGCATTGTTGGAGAAAATCACCAAATCAGTGACGTCAATGATCATGTGCCTATTGTAGAGTATCAAGAACTGAGGAGAATAAAGAGATTATGAATAAAAAGAATGAATAATAGTGAGTCTGTGATGAGTGAGAAGTAGAGCAATTAAAATGTGATATGAACATGTGGAAAACAAGATAATGGAAATCAATATGAATGTTTGGGGCAAATCTTTGTGTAGATCCCTTCCTCTAAATTGGTTTGGTGTAGGAAACTGATGTACAGAGAGTGAGAAATGACATTGGAGGTCCAACTAGTCTATTGTAATACTTGGCATGTATATTAAATTCTAGTGCCTACCCCAGAGTGATTCTTGTATTCTGGGAATATCTGAATGGTGCAGCTTTTGGGAAAGAAAATGGGAAATATATAGGAAAAGAAAAAGTTTGGGAAGAGCAGGTCACCAGTAGAACCAGGATTTGTAGAGAAGAAGACATCAGTTTCATTATGAGTGGGTTTGTAATTATTTCCTAATGTGTTTTTCATTGAGGAATTTTTGGAAGAACCTCTATAGTCCCTTTCTCATGGTAGTCAATAAATATATGTATTTTTAAAAATTAATGAACTAAAATAAAAGCAAAACAAAATTTTCCTCCTTGTTATTTTGAAGAAACTAGGAAGTAGGATTGCTCACCAAATTCACTGCAGAATATTCTCTATTAATGTTAAATGAATATTTTATTATAATGTTTTTGATAGATAACTGTTTACTTTGTCTTAGTTCATCTATATGTATACACTAAAGGCAAATTTATTTTGTGTTATGAGAAAAAAGGAATAGAAATTATGAGATAAAATATTTACACAGTTGCATCTAAATCATACACATTATTGCTATTACTCTCTATAATGCTCTCCTGATTCTTTTTACTTCACTTTGTATCACTTCACATGTCTTTCCAGATTTTTTTGAACATCCTGTCAATCATGTCTTATGATATGAGTATTCCATTGCAATCATACACCACAACTTGTTTAATCTTTCTCCAATTGATGGACATCCCTTCAGTTTGCACTTCTTTGCCACCACAAAAAGAGTTGTTATGAACATTTTTTGTACATGTAGGTCCTTTCCCCTATCTTACATCTTTTTGGGATATAGACCTAGTAGTGGTATTGCTGAGTCAGAAGGCATGCACACTTTTATAGGCTTTTGGGCATAGTTCTAGATTGCTTTCCTGAATGGTTATATTAGTTCACAGCTCTACTAACAATGAACTGATGACAATCATTTTAATGAGAAGTAAAATCACTGGTGTTTTAAATTGTCTTTAGAAGGTAAACCATTTTATCAATTGTCCTCAATATTTTTGTGCTGGTAGTATGCTTTAATAAAGAATAGTTTTCCATGGGGTCATAAAAACTTTAGTATTCTCCCTATTTTATATGTCTGTTTTAATTTCAGATGAGTCTATTATATGTGGAGAACTGATTTAAAGGCTCCATAATAATCAGTGTCAATATTATGGTGCTTTCACATGGATAATCACCAAATCAATACTGACTTGCTCTTTTAACCTTTGGTATTTTGGGAGTGTACCTTTTGAGTTTCTCAGTCAATATATTCTTTTTTTTGGGTAATTTTTATTAGATTTTTTTCAACAACACAAAAGTGAATACTTTTTATAAGGTATACAAAGATACATAGTCTGTATTTGCAGGGAGTAATCACAGTTCTTATGATTTGGTAATAAATTCAGGATGCCTTCTATTAAATAAGATGGGATTAGATTTACATCAGAGAGAAAAAAGGTAAAGTGCTTTGTTAGTAATTAATGCTATACATTGAGGTGTATGAGCTAATAATTCTCATCTTATCTTGGTTTTATCACTTTCCAGTTTTTTCAGAGAAGCTAGGATTTCAGTTACCTCCATTGGCTTAACTGTTCTGTCATTTGAGTTAATAGTACCCAAGTTTTCTTTTACATATCTGTCACCATTTATTTTTATTATGTTGGACTTCTTTTGATTATATATTCAACTAGACACTTTACACATCTACCTTCCTCAGAAGTTTTCTTCTCTCAAGTGTCCATGCTTCTCAAGCTTCTATCGGCTACCTTTTGATTGAAGATAAATTATTTATTTGATTCCTCATGCTACTTTGTCATTCGTTACATTAACGTCCTGATTTCTGCTTTTAATTTCTGAAAGATGTGAATTAGAATTAATTATATAATTTTGTTAGATTCTTTTCCACATTTGTCCGTGTTACTGCAATTACTTATGGTATAATACTTTACCTTGATTTCAAATATGACTTTAAATTTTTGTAATATATGCTACTACTGGAACCAATGTCCTATGTTGAAAGAAATCCTGGAAGAAATTGTGCCCATTTAACTGATCTAAACTATACTTTTTGATGATTTGTATTGCATCTGTGGACCAGTCAGTCAAGAAGAATTTTTAATGTCTAGCCATCATCAAGCAGATTGCTTGGGTTCTACTTTTCTTGGTATTACTTCTGTATTATATAAATTTTTTCATGGAAATAGTCCCTGATTACAGGGACATCAATGATAACACCTAAGTTTTCTGGGAAGAGATCCAAATGTGAATAATCCTATAAATGGATTGTGAATGATAATAACTTATAGACTGATAATATTATGGACAATATCTTTGTATTTTTCTGCTTTGTAGTTTTCCAAAAAAGTTTTTTGGTGATTTAAAAAAAATTTATCACCATGTTGCTTCTTAACATTATTCGCCTTTTCTCTAAGATAAATTTTCACTCCTCCCTTCATTAGTCACCATCTTCCCTATTTGATTTTAGTTTCATTGGTCCTTGAAAGTTAATTTTTTCCAAGTATCAATTAATCAACCAATAGACATTTATCAAGTAATTACTCGATTCCAGGAAAGGTACTTGGAACACAAAAACAAAAACAAAAACAAAAACAAACAAGTCAGTCATCCTCACAGTGATTGTTTTCCAATAATGGGAACAACTTGTGCATATATAAGTAAATAAAACATGTAAATGCAGTAAATACAAAGTACTAGTAGCTGGGCGGTGGAGGAGTGAGAAACAAGAATAACTTCAGAAATCATGCTTGAGATGATTTCTCATATGTAGAAAACAAAGTTAGAATGTTTTACAGGCAAGGATAGCCAACACCAATGAGATTAGAATGTTATGTGAGAGGAATATTGTTTGTTAGGAATAGAAAGAAAGTCAACTTGGTTAGACTGCACAGTGTATAAAACAGTAATCTGTAATAAGCTTAGAAAGAGGATGGAACCAGGTTGTGAAGAGCTGCAATTGCCCCAAAGAGGTAATTTTTATTTGATCCTAAAGACAATTGGGATCTATTGGAGTTTATTGAACAAGTAAATGGCATGGCCAGATCTGTGCTTTAGGAATATTGCATTGGAATGCAATGCAATTTGAAGCTATTGTGAGTGTCCATCTAAAGAATGATGGTGGTTGTGTGAGTAGACAGACAGCAGGAGATGATTGCAAGAGATGCAAAGGCAATAGAGTTTATATGCTTGATTGAGTAAATGAGGGAGAGTGAATAATCAAAGATGACTCGTAAGATTGAAAACTCGAGTATCTGTAATAATGGTGATCTCCTTGATGGAAAGAAGATTAGGAAGATGGATGGATTTTGGGAGAATGTTAAAGGGTTCTTTTTTTCATATGTTGAGAGAGATTCACATTCAATAGTCGTTGATGTAAGATGAGCTCAGAAGAGAAACAAAGCCTGGGTATACTGATCTCAGAAGTTTTAGAATAAAGGTAATTAAATCCATGAAAACTGACTACTTAGTCACTAAGATAAAGAATACCCCAATACCAATTGTTTTCCATGAAAACAAGCTTACTATGCCAGTCCTAAGAAAATAGTTTTAGTGGTTGACTTACTACATTTTTCTTTACTACAATCAATTATTGAGGTTAGTTTTTTTAAATTTTTGATTTTTTTATGTCCCATTTAGAAATACCTTGAGTATACATGAAAAATAAGTCACTTTTCATATTTCACATATTTCATATTTCACAGATATATTGAGAGTATTGTTTCTACTTATGGTTCTCTGGAGATGTTTCATACATTAGATTATTTTGATACTCATATTTCACCAAGTCTAAAGTCGAAAAAATTAGATTTTTGAATGTTACAATCACCAAGGTCATTAGATCTATGTGACTTATTAAAATAAAAGCTGAAGATGGGAAGGTTATTTTAAATAAGGGCTTTAAGCCTTGCTGGTCTCTTGCCTAGTCTTTTTGAACTTTCATTACTGCAATATCAATCATCAGATTTAACCAATTAGCTGATATTAGATTTGGAAATCTTAATGTATGTTTAAACTTTATAGTAATCCTTGATCTACTTTTTGGAAAGAAATAGTTATCTGTTTACATCTTCTTCTTCTCTCCAAATTTTAGGATCTGCAAAGGGCATGTGATAGAATTCATGTATACAGTCATTTAATAGTCTAACACGTGTTCATACTAAGTTTATAACTGATTGTTTTTATCAAGATGGCTTTTTTCATACCTTGTTTAAATTTTGATTAATTGATTGATTCAATAGCATTGAATTGGGGGTATGGATCTTGATCTCTAAAATTTTCTGTTTTCAATAAATCTACCAGAGTATTTTTGGCAATTTAGCCTTTTAATGGACCTTAAGGATGTGCCTTGTTTTCTTTTAGTCAAAAAAGTATGAAAAATGGAAAACAGTGCTCTTGTAATATTAACAATTGCTCTAATTCAACGAGAGAAAAAGATATTCACCCTTCCTAAAGGTAAAAATTTGTGTAATTAAATTTATATAATTAGTTTATACTTCATTTTCAGTGTTAATTTAACAGAAAAGTTTCTGAAGACTTTTAAAAAGCTCCTAAAGAGGACATTATTATATTTTAAGATTAGTCTGGAAGCATCTATTGTTTATCTCATTTACTAAACACAGCTTTTGACTTTTCTTTTGGTTGATACAAGTGTATTACTAACATGTTGATAGTGAGTAATGAAGACAAAAAGAATCTGACAGCCACCTTTGATGGACACCAGGTGGCACTGTTGGACTAGGTCAGCTTGGTTGTTTAGGCTATGTTGGAAATCAGAATGAGAAGCAGATAATGTGCAACTGAATATTTGTATGGACAGATTTTTCAAAAAAGTAATTTAAGTATACTGAGGTGTATCAGATCCCACTTCTCTGCCTCACATAGTGTAGAAGATGGAATAGTATCAATGAGAATGGGAAAATAATTAGAAGCCAGGTTGTGAAGGTTTAAAAAGCCAAATAGAGTAGTATGCATATTATTCAAAAGGTCACTTGCAGCCATTAGCATTTACTGACATGGTCAAATCTATACTTAAGGAAAATAACTTTGCAGCAATATGGAGGATGAACTGAAGTAGGGAGTGACAAAATGCAGGGAGAAAACTAGGGGGCTATTGAAATAATCTTGGTGAGGGATGATGATAATATGATGTTTGTGTGAGTAGAAAGAAAGGAATATAATAAAGAATTTAGTTTTTGACATGTTGAATTTTAGATGCTTATAGGGTACATCTTCTGAAATGACCAACAGACAACTGGTGATTTAGCATTGAGAGTCAAAAGTAAGGACTATGGAATATATTTATCTATAAGTCATCAGAATGAAATGTATATGAGGAGAGTTTGAAGAGAGTAAAAAAAGAAGAGAATAGGGCCTAGGGAAGATCCCTGAGGAGCATCTGCACTTATAGTAATGTCTTTTCCATTGGAAAGAAGAAGTTATTACTCCCTTGTAAACTTCTAGTCATAATGACTATCTTTGACTTATTTGACTTTGACTCATTCAATTAGGAAAATATCTTTTAATTTAAAATGATACTTTCTTTTTTAAAAATCAAATGCTTTAAAATTGTTTTCATTTTTTGGCAAATAAAATGATATTAGCTTAAATATTACTTAGGGTCTAAGAGTTAGATCTGAAAGAGATCCAGAGACATTATTTCTCTCAAAGGCTCTACCATCTTTTTAGCTACCCATACTGACAACCTAGGTGTCATCCTTGACTCTTCAATCTGTTTTACATTTCCCACATGCAACATTTTGCCAAATCTTATTGATTCAATCTTTATATTTCTCATATATGCACTCTTTTAACCTCTATAACTGCTACCACCCTACCACAGACCCTCACGATCTGTACTATAACAGTAGTCTCCTGGTTGGTCTCTTTGCTTCAAGTCTCTCCTCATTCTAATCTCTCCCTCCTAGAGATATCAAAGTGATATTTCTAGTCTGACTATATCACCTTCTCCCCCTACCATCACCCCAAAATTTTAAATGGCTCCCTATTACCAATAGAATCAAATATAAAATTCTTTTAATTTTTGTTTTCAAGGTCCTTAATAGCTTTCCCTCCTATTTTTCCAGGTTTCTCATATTTTACTCTGCTCTTTATATGACATGATTCAGTGAGATTAGTCATTCTATTCTTCCTCCCACTTGAAGCTCCATCTTCTTTTTTCATGCCTTTTCAGTGGCATTTCTCCCATACCTGGAATGTTCTTTCCTGCCTCCTGGCTTCCTTGGCTTTTTTTCAAGATTCAACTGAAATCTAATCTTCTTTAAAAGGCCTTTCCCATTTCTGCCAAAGCTAGTGCCTTTTTTTCTGAAATTACCTTAGGTGAAGCCTATATTTACACACACACACACACACACACACACACACACACACACACACACACACATAATCATTCAAATACTGTATCCCCCATTAGAATGTGATCTTCTTGATGATGAAAATTATTCTGTTTTTCTTTGTAACATTTAGCACCATGCTTGGTAAACAGTAAGCACTTAATGTTTGTTGACTTTTTAGTACAGACTTTCATCTTACAGCTTAAGAGTGGAAATACAGACTTGTGAAGCAACATGCTCAAAGTCACACAACTAGTTAATGACAGGATTAGTATTCAAAGTAAGGTTCTCAGATTCCAAATCAAGCATTCTTTCTATTATAGAATGCTCTAATTTTCTTTAAAGTTATACTAAAACAAATAAGCATTATTACCTCTTTGTTGAAACAGTAAAAAAAAAGGAAGTAGCTGAAAGTGAAGAAAACAAGAGTTCAATGTACTTGAATTAAAAATAAATTCAATTTGTTTAAATCAAATGTCTTACTCAAAAGTTTCAGTAATAGTTTTCAGATGTTTTTTGCCTCTAATTCTTTCAAGCATTTATGGCGACTATGGTATTTATAGCATAATGTCTATGAAAAATATGTCATTGAAGTTTCTGGAAAGTTACAACTCTCATTGATAGCTCAATATAAACCTAGTACTTTATTTCATGTGTATTTAGAAAAAAAAACATAACCTAAATAAAACAAGTATCTGGCAACATGCACTATTTAAGCTTTTTATTAGTCATTTCATTTGGACTATTTAGTAAAATATACTAGTTTGATAGTAACATATATTAACATGAACAATAATGCTATGTTGTACACTTCCTTTTATATTATGAGAACACTATTTTAACAGAATTCATGTCTTTGGGGGAAAGACAAAGCAGCCAATACAAAGCACTAATTTGTTCTTCTCTGGCCTTTCAAGTACTGAAATGGAGTTGTGATTGCACAACTTTTGGTTTTCTTCCAAAAAGACGAATTGCAATTATATCCTTACTCCCTGTCTCACACATGAAGAGATGGTCCTTATCTTTGTGGAAACAAACCCCTTTCCATGATCTATTGATCCCATTCCATTTCATTCCCTCAACAGATTACCAAATCTATGATTTCTACTTTTATTATCTATTGGTTGCTTCCTTTGCTGCCAACAAACATACATATGGGGGTATCTCTACCCTTTCCTTACAAACTCTCCTTTGATTTGACTGTCCCTTCCAACTATCATGCTATATTCCTCCCTTTTGTGGCTAAACTTGAGAAAGTTGTTTGCAATGAATGCCTCCATTTCCTCTCTTCTAAATCTTTTCTTTACCCTTTTGAATTTGGCTTCTTTCTTGATCATTCAAATGAAATTTCTCTCTTCAAAGTTATCATTGACCTCTTAATTTTGATCTTTTAAAAGTTATCTTCCTAAAATTCAATCTTTGGATTTCTCCTGAGGTAAAAATTCCTTCAGAAGAACTATGTAATTTCCTTTTCCTTTTATAGCTAACATTTACCAAGAATAATAAATAAATTTATACATATATATATGAATATATACACATATATCAATAAAACCTTCCAAACTAAATCTACCCATTGTAATGGACGAAATGGAAATACAAGATGGATCAGCTGAAAAGCAAGAAACTTGGAACTTTGGAAACTGCCAACCAACTGAGATGGAGTTACAGTTCCATGGAATTTTGAAGGAAGCTGTTGGGGCAGCTTGAGTTGTTTTGAACCTTACTTCTTTTCTGACTGTTGGGAGGAAGGTGGAAGCCAGACTCTCTCTTGTTCAATGATTTTTCATCTGACTGAGTACTGAGAGGACTTTTGGAGCTTAGCTCAGAAGAAACTCTGTCAGCTTTTGCTGTCAACATCTCCCCTTAGAGAAAAATAACTTTATTTCCTGAATTGAACACGGTGTGGAATCTCCAATCAACAGGAAAATATAGGAAGTTAGGGAAACCTATTTTCCTCTTTTCCCCTCCTTCCTCTCCCTACCTCCTCTATTTTAAAGAATAAAAGACCTCTTAGCTAAAGATTTGAGGGTGAGAGTTATTAAAAGAAATCTGCAACTTTACCATTCCTGAGAAGAGCATTCAAATCAGTTGAAAGGGGAACAGGAAGTGATGTGGGGGGATGAGTGCAAGATCCAATCTTTCCCTAGCTTGCTTCCTGTTGTTACTGCCATATTACCATAAATCTCCTAATAGTGGTATCTATTACACCATGCTTTAATTAATGGCAGCATTAAAGGACATAGGGAAAGATGATGAAAAATACATTGGCATCCATACATCAGAATCAAACAACAAGAGAGGTCAAGGACTTGTATGTGACACAGAAGCCTCATTCCCATTTAGCATGCATGTTTTCCTCAAGAAGAGAATGAGGAATTATTGAACATGATAGCCTTGAATAACATCACAAAGAATGAAATAGGCTATATTTTAACAGATATAGTCAGAAAGAAAATGACTAGTTACCAACGTGGGAGTCATTTCTGAATCTGCTGACTATGAATAGCTAGTAGAATTGGCTTGTTAGATCAAAGATCAAAATCAGCACCTAATTAGAAGAAAGAAAATGAGAAAATATGATAAGCAATCAAAGCAGCAACAACCTGACCCAATTAAAAAAAGCTTTTGCTGCAGAAAAAAATGGCATATGGAGAAAGATACATTGACATTGACACAATTATCACTATTTTCTAAGAAATTTAATTGACATAAAGCAGTTCTCAAAATGTAGAGGCCAAGAAACTAGAAGACAAAAACAATTGGAATCTCTGCTAAATCAAGAGAAGTGGTAGCATATGCCAAGCGCAGCTTAAAATATAAGTTAATTTATAGAACTTTACAGAAGAGAATAGTGGGAAACTAATAGTAATAATATTGTGAGAAGTTGAAGGAAAAACAAGTTCACAAAAAAGTCTGTGGTAAGATCTACTTAAAATAAACCATACTGACTAGATAGATAGAAATAGATGACGAATGTCATTATTCCAATAAAAAGCTATTTCATACATCAGAGTAGAACAATTGCATTTGCACTTTTAACATAACAATCCTCATGAGAAAGTAGAACTAGGCCTATAGTAAGCAGATTAAAAAAATACAAAGATCACCTGGACTAGAATGAAGAGGATTAATATCCTGAAGGTAACATAATTTTTAGAATATCGATGGATCAATTTTCAAAATATCTCAAAGAGGAGAGATAAGGGATAATTTTTAACTATCATTGTCAATTTTTCTTCTTTAAATCGTGAGTAAGAAGCTAACTCAGCCACATACATCCTTTCGCATGTCTATATAATAATATAATAATAATTCAATAACCTCTCTAGAGAGACCATAGATATTGTAATTGTATCTTTACAAAGTAATAGAACCATTGGAAGAATCATTTGTTATATCATGAGGGATCTGGGGGGAGATAGAGAGCATAGATATTTTTTAGAGAGCCCATTAACTTTGATGGCTAAAGATGTTGTAAGAGATTTTACCAGGAACAGGAAATCCTGAAAACCAGGAAGTCATACAAGGAAAACCAGGAAGTCCTGGAGAGAAACAGGGATTCCAGAATGTTGGGGAAGAGAGACTTGCTTTCTCCCAACAGTCAGGAGAGAGCCCAGAGGGTTTTCAGTCTGGTTATTCTGGGGTGGACCCAGAGAGCCAGTGATTCCCTCTCCTTTGGGCCTTCCTTGAGATTCTATCTCTGCTGCTGCTGAGGAGTGGATGTTCAACAGAGCTGCTGGTGACTTCCTACTGAGATTGCTGATTGACCCAAAGAAGGACTCCAATTGTGTGAGATCTACTTTGGCCTTGTTCTTGCCCCTACCAAACCCTACCTAATCTTAATTAATAATTTAAGGAATTAGTTTAGAATAGTTGTAGAAAGTTATAAGGGTTTTAATCTCTGTTTTGAGGTAAAAGTTAATTATTCCCTGATTCCCTTTCCTTTCTCCCTTTAGTTTAATAAACCTGTCATTTTGTTATATATTTATAGTTTTGAACCCTTATTCCACTCACCTATTTCAAAGATAGAACAGAGAAAAAGGACTAAGAGAACTTATTGCTTTGAGAGAATTGGGTTGAAGAGAAATATTGAAAAGATAATTTCACTGATATCTTGAGAACTGAATGTTGGCACTCTTTTTAGACTTGAGAAGTTGGTAGGTATAATGATTGGTTGCATTCTTTGTTCTAGATGATACATCATAAAAATAATTGGTGTCTTTGTTTTGTTATTAATCACACAAATAATAATATTGTTGGTAATGTTGATATTTATTTGAGCCTAGAAGATTAGGGATTCTATAAATAGAGAAATGATAATAATGTTATATTTATGAACATAAATATATTTATAGAATATATTATTATATATTATAATGCATATTATATTATATATGTTATATATAATGTATATATATTTATAGAATATCAATTACAAGAGGCCTGTTTATGTCTCATATTTTTATCAATGGTGTCACCAGTAATTTTTTGGGGAAATATCCATATAAAGATTTTATATATAACATATCAATATAAAATAATATATTAAAAATAGATTTAAAATTTAAATATATTAAATATATAATATGAACACAATATATTATAAATTATATTATATAACATTAGTTACATTATTTATCATGTTACATATGATATAGAATATCACATGTCTGCTATATCTCATATTTTCATGAACACAGTCTTCCACGTATATGAAATATGTTAATATAAATATTTCATATTTTAAAAACTGGAAGAACCTTTTCCCCATAAGCTTTCACTCATTTCTCTATGAAGTTGTAATATATGTATGTCATATATTAATAAAATTGATCACTTCTCAATATAAAATAAAGTCATGGATACTTGCCAGTATAAAAATAGACTCGAACTCTGGACTTCAACCCCCACAAACCTTTGCCTCAGTCTCCCCTAAATTTTAATCTTTACACCACACATGATGGCAAAGAATCCAAATAGAAGGTGGTCTCCTTAAAGATGATAAAGCTGTAAAGATAATATATTAAGGATATCAAGCCCTAGAATGTCTTAAAAATAGTTCAGTCTTACTATCCACACAGTAGATTTTTTTAAACCATCAAATGGAAAAGAATTATGTTGTCTATTGAAGAGATTGTGACAAGCAGTAGATAGAAAGTATGTAGAACTGGTAGATCAGTATGTGTAAACGACACCACAGATGAACAATGAACTGGGTCTGGAACTGAATAGGGAGAAATGGCTGGGATGGATTGCATCACTAAGCTTTTCTCGAGAGGAAAAAAATACCATTCTATTTAACTCAATTTTTTTTTTCCTTTTCTGGTAATGATAGATATCTTTCTCCGGAATTAAAATTTCCAGTCACCCAAAGGGTAATGGAGAGACACATAGAGAATATAAATAAATGACTGAAATGACATAATCAAAGACACAAATTACCATAAAATGTTCAAGAACAAGGGCTAGCAGAGGCAGTCAGTAGGTTCCATTGGTAACAGTAGTATGGGAAGAGATTGGGAGGACGCTAGATAGATGCCCATGGGAAGGATGTATGAAAGGACATGGACAGAGAAAACAAAAGATGCCAAAGCATGGATGTGCTGCAGCTGGCACCACTGAATGGAGTACCAACGTGATGTTCTAAAGTAAAACTTTACACTAGCCAAGCATGTTCGAAAGACTTGAGGAAATCTCTACAGAGAGGGAGTTGGAAAGGGAGGAAAATGTAAGCAACTCTCTTCTTCTTTATATTAGTTTCACATTTCATGTTGCCTATATTGCCATGGAAATATTCAATAAATCTAAAACATTGATATGAACAATTAATAAGCGGAGTCAGGAGGGAATATTA
This sequence comes from Monodelphis domestica, assembly GCF_027887165.1. Classification (NCBI taxonomy): domain Eukaryota; kingdom Metazoa; phylum Chordata; class Mammalia; order Didelphimorphia; family Didelphidae; genus Monodelphis; species Monodelphis domestica. Next base: position 284,976,977 of record NC_077233.1, on the reverse strand, counting down.
AAGAAACATAAATTTACTGAATAAATAAGATACAGTAAAATGACTCAAGAAATGTAAAAGAATACAAGTGACCCCATGGCTAGAGCACTAAACTTGGAGTCACTAAGACTGTAGTACAGATTTTTCCTGAGACACTTACTTGCCTGGGATAAGTAACTTACTATCTTAGCCTCAGCTTCCTCATCTGTAAAATGAGAATACTATTGGAGTTATTTTCTATCTCCTTAACAAGTGTGCTATGTAGATAATAAACAAGAAATGCTTTATTCACTAATTTGTATTAAATATTTATCGTGAGGACTAAATAAGATAATTTTTTATTGTTTTGCAAACCTGAAAGCCTAAATAATTGCTATAATCATCTTTGCTATTAATATTGCTTGTGCAAAATGATTATTTCCAAAGAGTTGCCACGGGGCATGGTAGCTCCAGGAGTTGTATTAAATCTAGCCTCATGTGGGTTAAGATGGCCCCAAAGTAGAAGCAGGGCTCTTCCCTTCCTCTCCCCCCACAGTGCCTCAAAACAACAAAACTAAATCTAGCCTCAGACTTTCACTCTGTGTCCTTGAGCAAGTCATTTAATCACTGTTTACCTTAGTCTCCTCAACTGTGAAATGGGAATAATCATGAAATCTACCTCCCAGCGTTGTTGTGATGATCAAATAAGATAATATTTGTTAAGCATTTAGTAAAGTGCTTCACATATAGAAGGTGTTAATAATAATTATTAATAATAATAATTGAATTTCTTTAAAAGTGGATGACGGTGCCTCAAGGAAGAGAAGTCTTGTAAAAAGTAAAGAAATCTTGCTTTGAAGGTACAATTTCAGAGTTTCTTTTGTCAGTCTGATGCATGTTGCTGTTCATACAGTTTGGGGCTTGCTATATTCTTTGTGATTCAATTCTATTTTCTCATCCTAGTCTTCGTAGGGTTGATAAAATTACAGTGGAGCCATTTATGGAGGTTGGGTAATTAATTATTAGGCAGTGATTTCAGAAAGTTTTTTTTTCTCACCAAACTCAGTTTTGACCATATTCTCCTGTGTAATTTGGCTCATAAATAGAAAGATTTCCTCCTCTAGATTTTCACTGTTTCCAGTTATCTTTGTTTTGGTGGTTGCCATTTGGCTGCTAGTCTTTCAGCTCCAACTGCGGCTTTTCTTATTATTTCCTTTAAACTATTAACCTCTTTTGTTGGACCAGAGATTGGGGGGTAGAAAGGAAGCTGGGTGAGAAGGAGCGTGGTGAGGGGTAGGACTGGGGTTATGGAACATATTTCTGTACTTTTAAATCCCTCTTCAAGAAGTTCTCAAGAAGGATATTGTACTGTTTTGGCACAGAGTGCAGATTGATGCCTTCTCATGAATGCCACACTTTGTAACAGCCTCTTAATTGTTAGTTAAAGGTATCGCTGTCTATAAAGAATCTGTTTGATTAGAAGCCAGCTGTGGCCTGGAAGGCGACATCAGGCGCCACCTCTTAGGCATAAGCTTGGATCCAACTTGGTTCCCATGATTCTGTAGTCTGAGTCAGTGTGAGGGTGTGTGTGTGTGTATGCAAAACATTTCCTGAATGAATTCAAATGGTTTCTGTCAAAGGAATCAGACCCTGTGGATCTGTTAACAGCAAACTGCTTGGTTGCATAGTGATTTGTGAAGCCTGATATGTAAAGGGAAAAGGGAAGGATCACTGGTACTTTCAGAACAATATATTATTCAACAGTCTCTTTGTTCCTCTAGCCCTGTCAGCTGACATCAGGGTTCCTATTATCTCTTATGTGAAGAAGCCTCCAGAGATGTTATGTGGAATAATTTGAGTTGCAATTGCTTTTTTCTTTTTCCTTTAGAGCACAGACTTTGATTTCCTTCTATTCAGATTCTTTAAAAAACACAGACATACAACTTTTTTTTTTTGATGGATTTTTAAAGTCAAAATACTTTCAGCAACAATGACAACAAAGAGACTACTATAACATATGGAAGGAAAAACTACATGGGGAATAGAATATACACTAATTATGCCACATATCTCCACTGATGGATTCAAGAAAATTTAAGTCTTCAGTATTTTGCTTCTTGAGAGATCTAGTTGTGTTGTGAACATACTGTTTCATTAACACAGGATTACAATTGTCACCAATAGGTGTCACTGCAGGGCAAGGTTTGGTGATATAAGGGGAACCAAATATTAAAATAATAACAATAATTCTCTTTCACTTTCACTGTTGGAATTCTACTTTTACCCCAAGAGAGTATGAGCCACCCTTTTAAAGTATACTTTTCTCCTTCCCATTGTAGCAGATACAGTGTGACCTTCTCTTCTTCTCTTCCCTCTTAGGAGGCAGGAATTTCCCTATGGCATTTTCATTGACAATAACCTGAGTTATTGAAGTATCAATAGTACCTGAGTATCAAGGAAAGGTAGCAATTGCAAATGATTGGCAGGACTTTGAATCTCATTAGCCTACTGGGTCAAGGTTCCAAGCAGTTGAAGGAGGGGGTTTTCCCAACTACTATTTTCTCTGGAGGAGCAGGAGAAGGAGTAAGGTGTGGCTGAAAAGATCCTGATCATCCACAACAACTGGCCTTTGTGGATTTCAGCTGAGGTGAGAGAGTATATCTGGTCAGCCTGACTGGAGAAACACTTCTACCCTGCTGGGAGCATCTGTGAACATCAATTGGTACTCCTGGTTCATCAAGGACTCTTGTGTGTGAGACTCTGTTACCCTGTTGAACTTAACTTTAAGAAGCTTAGTTATTTAGATTTTAGGATAGGTATTGGAGGGTTTAATATCTGGGATAAGTGTTAGCAGTTACCTTTCCCTTCCTTCTATTTCCCAATCCTTCATCCCTTTTCCTGTTAATAAAATCAATATTTCATATGTTTCCCTCTGTATTACTATCCTTCCCTTCAGCCAATGAATATATTGTAATTATTAAAACAGTTTAGTTACCAAAAATTGATTTATTTGTCATATAGGGCTCATGTAGTCATCTCTTTCTCTCTCTCAAAATGTAGGAGCTTATAAAATTATTAATAAAATCATCACTACAGAATTTTCTCCCAGGAACCATTCAAGTCTTCTGTTAGGGAGAATCTTTAACATTTTGGACATAAATTTAAATCTCTGGCCTGTTTGACTTTTATATACTTCCCTCCTACCACTCTTCTTCTATGCAATTAATAAACAAATGTCTCAAATCAGTTATGATCAATTATAATTTTATGTGAATGAAAAATGTTTTAAAAGACATGAACAAAATAAACAAATAAACAAAGAACAAAGAAGAGTAAATACCTTCCATTTTCAGGTAGAACTAGAAGCAGAGAGGACATAGGAGTTGAAGCTTTTTATCATCTAATAGGATTAAGAGAAGGCTTACAACTGCGTTAGAAACATGACTGACCTTGTAGAAGTATCTTGATTTTTCTGGGCAAAGATCTCAAAACTTTCCATTAAAAATATGTACATTGTGCCCCTCCAGGTTGCTGATTTTCTACTTCGTCCCAAACTTAATTAATTAATATTTAAGTCATTATCTTTACTTTTTTCCACACAACTGCCAAAGTTACATATTCCCATGCCCTACCTGATGGTTTCCTTTTTTTTTTTTTTTTTTTATAATAATTCAACTCAGCCAACATTTATTAAGCACCTAGTAGATATTGTGCCCCATGTGAAGTAGAGGAAATACAGACATGGGGGGAAGAAGAGGAATGGAATTGGCACTGACCTCATGTAAGAGAGGCCAACATACCACAGGATTCAACAGAACAGTTCCCATGCTCTGTTATCAGATGTGTCCTTGGATTAATTGATGATTAAAAGAGTACTGTTGTCTTTGTAACCCTGTGTGATGAAATGGGATATGTTGTGGCCATCCCACTCTTTGAATGTATCTTCAACTGGTACATGTAGGAAGGTATAATGAGAAACTCCTTATTGAGTGGCACGATCAGGAAGGTCACCTGCTTGTGTCTCTACAGCCTGCATTTAGTTGTTGTTTATGAGGATG